>NC_134569.1:150526566-151270732 GCF_050947875.1 Dermacentor variabilis | reverse complement strand
TATAATTAGACGAAGGTATTTCGCTCTCGTGAGCAGCACTCCTTGGGATACTTACTTAGGCGAGCTTCCCACGCTAAGCGCGCCGCGCTCGCCTCGAACCTGCTTAAGCCTTTCCTAGTTTCTAGAGCCGCTCGCGTTCGCTCGATTCAAACTAAATAATGTCCGCGCAACCTTGGGCGATCGGAACGCACGTGATCTGCGGCCGGCCGGCTGAGAAAGGGGCTTTGTACCGGCCACAGAGCTCCATGTCTCAGTAAGGTGCCTGGTGTAGTCTCGTGCGGACGCCATCCTCTCGATAAGCGCGGAGACTATCTTATATTCCCTCATCTTTTAAAATGTTCGGTACTTAGAAGCATTCCTCTCGGAAACCATACTTAGTTCAAGGGAATTTTCCATGTCCCAATAAAATCTCTTGTCGTATTCCAATGCTGATTGTCATGTTATCTGTTGTTAATGTATCTTTTTCTCAAGTCTATGGCGGACAACTTCAGTCTCTTTCCACGTAAGTACGAGGCTCTGGACAGGAGCTATGCCGCTTCAATGTAACCTGGGGCCTGACAGTCCAACCGACTGAGGTATCTCTCCGGGCAACATCCAAGGGCCACGAGTTCAAATTCCCTGTTCTTTTACTTTTTTTCTTTTCTTTTCTTTTTTTTATCTCTTTTCTCCAGTTGAGTTCCATCTATGCGGTTTAACCGAGCTCAGATTGGTCGACCTTGACTGATCGAAGAAGGCACCACTGTAGGTTAAATGAGGCGTACAACTCCTGCGGTGGCGAAGAGGTAGAGTATCCACCTCGCGTGCAAGAGGACCGTGGTTCGAATCCCGGTGCCGCGCAATTTTCCACCGGATGAAAAAAAATCCGCGTGTTGATAAAATTGCATGAACAGGCCTGGAGTGGGGCCTGATCCTGGTGACCAGAACCGGTAACGCGCTCTCTCACCAGAGCAGGATTGGCCACCCTGGCGCAGTACTTGGCCAAAACCTCCTATATGAATACAACAATCAAACCCCGGCCCTCAGTCCCCAGCAGCCGCGAAGCAACTGACCACGGCGACGGTCAGACCTGTGACGCAACAGAGGGTGCTAAGAATCCCTGGCTCCGGACAGGCCGCCATTGGAATCTGAACCTGGCAACGTTTAACGCTAGAACGTTATCTAGTGAGGCGAGCCTAGCAGTGTTATTGGAGGAATTAAAGGGTAGTAAACGGGATATAATAGGGCTCAGTGAGGTTAGGAGGACAAAAGAAGCATATACAGTGCTAAAAAGCGGGCACGTCCTGTGCTACCGGGGCTTAGCGGAGAGACGAGAGCTAGGAGTCCGATTCCTGATTAATAAGGATATAGCTTGTAACGTACATGAACTTTATAGCATTAACGAGAGGGTGGCAGGTCTTGTCGTGAAACTTAATAAGAGGTACAAATTGAAGGTCGTACAGGTCTACGCGCCTACATCCAGTCATGATGACCAGGAAGTCGAAAGCTTCTATGAAGACGTGGAATCGGCGATGGGTAAAGTCAAAACAAAATACACTATACTGATGGGCGACCTCAATGCCAAGGTAGGCAAGAAGCAGGCTGGAGACAAGTCAGTGGGGGAATATGGCATAGGCGCTAGGAATAGCAGGGGAGAGTTATTAGTAGACGTTGACTGCGGGAAGTCATCAGGACCACGTAGAGATCAACATCTCGGCAAGTGCTTCCATATCCATCCATAAAAGGCCACATTTCGTGCCCGGTTCGCCGGCCGCCGCGTTAACCCTAACGCCGGTTCGGCAGCCCGGCATCTCTACCAACTCATCAGGCAACTATGGATATAGAAGTGGAGGGGACTGAAATCGCCCCGGAAGAACTAAACGAGGCAGGATGGCTCGCCGCCCATAAGACCCTACAGCGATGCAAACCAAGCCTTAACGAATCCAAAGCCATACCGCGTACAAGAACTAATTCGGTAGCGCAGACGCCGTCGTCCCGTCCGCGTCGGCAAGTGCCGAAGCCCCCACCGCTGCCGGAAGACGACTTCAAAGTGGTTCTCCGACCGCGTGACGGATTCAATACAGCCGGCTGGAGCTCCGCGCTCATCACCGACAACATCATGAGAACGGCCGCTCTGGAAGCGGCAACGCAGCTAGAAGACACGATCCGAATCAACACCAGCCAAAATATCATTATTGTCAGCAGCACACCAAGAGAAGACAACGCCGTCAAATACAGCCAAATCAAGGAGCTCAAATTACAAGAGAAGAGATTCAGCATGACTACGTACATTACGGCGCCCAAAAACTCGGCCAAAGGAATCATCCATGGGATTCCGGACTACGACACACAAGAAGACATTATTAGAAGTTTGGCGCGTAATACCCCCCGCGGGTCCTGCACGCCAGGCGCATGGGCAAGACGTCCTCAGTTATCATCGTTTTTCAAGGTGAAGAAGTACCACACTACGTCCACTACCGAAATACTACGTACCGATGCCTTCTGTACAAGAAGAAGATCGAAGTGTGCGGAATTTGCAGAAAAGTCGGCCACCGGGACGATGTGTGCCCCACCCCGAACGAAAAATGTTGTATCCGGTGCGGCAAGCAAAACCCGCCAACAGACCATGACTGCGAACTAGTATGCGCTATCTGCAACGGCAACCATCTCTCCGGCTCAAAGCAATGCAGGAAACGTTTCCAAATCCCCTACATCATCCGACAACGACAGTGGCAGAAACTCTCGGTGGAAGAACAGAACCACCCTAACGAGCGCGGGCAAAGTAGATCGCGAGAACGCCGATCGACGCAGAACAGCCAAGAAACCAGTGCAAGCTTTTTTCCCGGAGGATCGAGCAGTAGCAGCCGATCTCAGTCTTACCCGAGACTAAGCTCAACTCCTAGTGCCACCGACTCCGCCGGGACGTCGCGGAACCGGTCGAGTTCCGGGAGACGAACGACCCCGACTAACAGCGGTCCACAGGTGAGCTGGGCTAACACGGTCTCTTCTCCCAATGCTCAGTATCCTAAGATGCAGGCTCTCGAGGCAGAACTCCAACAAATGAGGCAGTTAATAGAACAACAGAGAACCGAAATCACTAAGCAGCGTGCAGAAATCACCCGATTACAACAAAAACAACAGAAGCGCAGTCAAACGCCGCGCCCAACCCCACCATCTAATCCCTCACTCAACACCACAGCACCACCACATAAACGTAAGGCAGAAGATCATACAGACAACTCTTCAGACATATCCCCAAGATTCGAGAAACTAGAACATATGATTACTGAACTTGCCAACCAGATGCTTCAGCAACATCAGGAGAATGGTGCCCACTTGCAACAAATAAGCGCAGGTCTAGACGCTCTGGAAACCAGAACCACCAACCTAGAATCTCGGGTAGCCGCGACCGAAGCCAAAGTACTTCGCTGGGAGTCGAGATTTACATCCACGGCCTCCGGCTCCCTTAAGGGCGTGGCATCCAAACCCTATGACCGTCCACCCCTATCCGAAATCTCCAAACCGATCGCTGAACCCTCGCCACCTCAAAATGGCTCACACTCCTAACTACAATATCTGGCAGTGGAACTGCCGTGGGTTTCGCCGCAAACGGGGAAACCTTCAGCAGTTCCTTCGGGGTAAGGCGGCCCCTGATATCATTGCCCTTCAGGAGACGGGAGGCCACGCAAAATTGGCAGGGTACAAATCCTATAATGCTTCTGGGTCACCACGAAAACTGAAAACATTATTAGATTAATTATGAGAGTGTCCAACAAGAAAGGTGGCATAGGCGAGGATATACTCCTTAGGGCTCACCACGCTTTCCTCATCAGCCATGTCATTTACATAGTCGCGGCCCTCAATTGGACGAAAACAGAAATGGATAAATTAGACACGCTTATGCGCAAAAGTATCAAAAGGGTGATCGGCGTGCCAATCACGGCTAGCACAGAGAAACTCATGACATTGGGAGTACACAACACAACTTCGGAATTAATAGAAGCACAAAGATCAGCACAAATTATTAGATTATCAAACTCCAAAGCAGGCAGAAAACTTCTGGATGCGGCAGGCCTCCGTCCTAGCTTCAACCAGGGAAATATCACGCAACTTGATATTCAGACAAGGAACTCCTTTATTGTAGACCCTTTTCCAAGAAATGTCCACCCCCAACACAATAAAGGTCGAAGGTTAGCGAGGGCTAGAACTTTCCTAAAGAACATATCCGGAACGGAGACCTTTGTTGACGCGGCGCGACACGCCAGTGCCAACAGGTTCTCCGTAGCCGTAGTCGATGACAGGGGAGAACTCCTCTCGGCAGCCTCGCTGAAAACCTCCTCGGTCGATGTTGCAGAACAGGCTGCTATAGCTCTCGGATTACTGGACTCAAAACGCACTACGGTGTACACGGACTCCCGAGCAGCTGTTAGAGCGTTCGCATCGGGATTGATAGCCAAAGAAGCAGCCAGGATTCTAAACGGCAAACACCCCTCTGACATTGTTCACCACATAGTCTGGTTCCCAGCTCACATGGGACCAGACGTATTACCGGGTCACCTGAACCCCAATGAGATAGCCCACGACCGTGCGCGAGGTTTTGTATGCCGCGACGGGATGGTGTCTCGGGAGAGTTCGGGAGAGCTCGTCCACAGTGATCCACTGGTTACTTTTCATGAAATCACCTCTCATTATAGAGGGAATAGGCAGAGTTTTCCTTTCCCCCATCATAAACTCAACAGGCCACAAGCTAGCACGCTTCGCATGCTCCAGACAGGGTCCTACCCCTCTAGGGGCTTTTTGAACATCCTCCACCCGGACATCGATCCACTCTGCCCAGATTGTGGCACTGAATTTAGCTCATTAAATCACATGCTCTGGCAGTGCCCTGTGTTACAGGATTTTAATACAGAAGAAGACTGGACGAAGGCCATCACAGACCCGAGGCAGGACGTCCAGCTCCTGGCTGTCCAGAGGGCCCGTGAACGAGCGGAGAGGCATGGCCTCTCTGTTCCGACATGGGGCTAGCCAACGGCTAGGTAGGGACCTGCAGGCCCCCGCTTAGCTCCTCAGGACCCCAATAAAGTCGTTTGCTGCTGCTGCTGCTTCTGGGTCGGATTCCACCACCGCTATTCTAGTTCACAGAAATCTAACAGTCGTTAAACATGATATTGAAGAAGTCGACATAGACCACGTCTTTATTGAACTCATTCCTAAACGTAAGGAGGATGAAAGCATATTCATTCTTAATGTCTATAGTAGCCCAAAGTGCCGACGTCACAAGTTCGGAACTCTATTCAGGAAGGTTCTCAGAATCTCCCAACAAAAGGCCATATTATTATTAGGTGACTTTAACGCTCCCCACACTGCATGGGGATACCGCACAGAGGTAGTCAAAGGTCGTAATTTTTGGCTAGAAGCCCAACAACAGGGACTGACTCTCATCACAGACCCCCAGACACCCACCCGTATCGGGAATAGTGTCAGTGTTGACACCACTCCCGACCTAACTTTCATCAAAAACATAGGCAACTATGATTGGACTAATACCGGGGAAAGCCTCGGTAGCGATCATTATATCATAGAAATCCACATTCAGGCGGGTCCACCCCGCAAGAAGGGCAAACGAGTTTCGCTCACGGAATGGGACCGCTTCCGCCAGATTCGGGAGACAACCGCCACCGAGCATATAAACGATCTCGAGGCCTGGATCGGGGATCTCAGAGATTGCGTGAAACGCGCCACGAGGGAAATCGCTGAAGACGATGGTCTGGTAGAGGTGGATAGCCGCCTCCTGCCCTTGTGGGAAGCCAAAAATAGCATGCAAACCCGCTGGAAAAAGAATAAACTAAACCGTACACTCCGCTTGCGCATTGCGCAAATTAACATAGAAATCGAGGAATACGCTAACCAATTAACCAAAAATCAATGGGAAAAGGTATGCGACAGCATGCAGGGACAACTCGGTCTAGCCAAAACGTGGAATCTCCTCCGATACCTTATGGACCCGGATAAGAGTAAATCCGAGCAGAGGAAATGCCTCAATAAGGTCACTCACCAATACCAGGGCACGAACGACGAGCTCCTAACAGAGCTCAAAACCCGGTACATAGGCATAAATGCAGAAGTCTCCCAGAAACCATACACTGGTCCGGAGAATCTTAACCCAGACGCACCCATCCTAGAGGCTGAAGTACGAGCCGTCTTCCTGAAACTCCGAACTAAATCTGCACCAGGCCCCGATGGAATAACGAATAAGTCCCTCCGAAATCTAGACGACGTATCTATCACTGCCCTAACAGAGTACTTCAACCGCTGTTGGGAAACAGGTTCTATCCCCTCGCAGTGGAAGCATGCACAAATAATATTCATACCTAAGCATGGTAAGCGACTACAGCTCGAGAACTTACGCCCGATCTCTCTGACCTCGTGCGTAGGAAAACTCATGGAGCACGTTATACTTAACCGCCTCCACAATTTTGCGGAGGACAACAACTTATTGCCGAACTCCATAATTGGCTTTCGTCCAAAACTTTACACGCAAGACATCATGCTTCAGCTTAAACACCAAGTTCAGGACCACATCCCCAAGAATGGTACCCGGGCTGTCCTGGGCCTTGATCTTATAAAGGCATTTGACAACGTAGCGCATCAGGCTATACTAGAGAATCTGCAGTACCTAGGTGTGGGCCAGAGGACCTACAACTACATCAAAGATTTCCTCAACCACCGCACAGCGGAACTAAGAATAGGAGAACTACAATCGGACAAGATCCCTCTTGGAAGTCGTGGCACACCGCAGGGATCAGTCTTATCCCAGTTCCTCTTTAATTTAGCGATGATCAGATTACCGGAACAACTTAATCAGATTCCAGGTCTACACCACAGTCTGTATGCCGACGACATTACCCTGTGGGTGGTTAAAGGTAGCGATGGAGATATAGAAACCACGCTGCTAGAAGCTGTAGACACGGTTGAAAAGTACGTTATCGACAAAGGCCTCGCCTGCTCCCCGCAAAAATCAGAACTCTTCCTACTCAGAGCCCCTACAAACCGCAAATCCGACAGTGCGCCATCCCCAGAAATCACTGTGCGAGCCGGAGGAGGCGCGATCCCGGTGGTGACCACCATCCGTGTACTAGGCCTCTTCATGCAAGCTCACGGGCGCAACGGCAACACAATTCATAAACTGGAAGCATGCGTTCAGCAGACGATGCGACTCATTTCAAGAATTGCCAACCGACACTCTGGCATGAAAGAAGCCAACCTCATAAGGTTGGTACAAGCCTTCGTTCTCAGCCGCATCACCTACATCACCCCTGTTACGTTTCGCCTACGACGCGCGGTATAGCCGGCGCGGATGCAACGGACGCGGGGGCTTCGTTCAAAGCGGCAGACATTTTGGCCCGTTCGGCGCCGCCGCTACGCCTCCCTGCCAAGCGCGTCCAGGCATGTTCCAATGCCACGTGTCTTCATGTGCGTGTGTGAGTGTATGTGCATATTAGTGCCCACGCTTGTCGAAGCGCGGCAGCCGGGGAGAGGAGCTCCCCCAACTGTGAAGCGAAGGGGTCTGACAGGCGCCGACACGACGTATGCGCCACCTTCTCTTCCCATTGTGCCCGAACGGCGCCGGCACGACGGCTGCGCCACCTTATCCCATTGTGCCCGAGCGGCACAGTCACGTGCTCGTCTATAGAGGGGTTCCTTCTTGCCCTCAACTGCGAGAGTATAAAAGCAGCTGCCCCCGGACGCCAAGAGAGGCTCCGATTTCTTCTGTTGAGTAACGTGCACTCCCGTCTCTCTACTTCGGTCAACCTGACCGCCAACTCTTTGCGATGTTAGAATAAACAAGTTGTTTTGTTGTTACCAGTCGACTCATGCTTTGCCGGGACCTTCGGATGCTTCCAGTTGTACCCCAGGCCGCCAGGCCAACGCTACCCTTGGGGCTTGCGACCCAGGTGCAACAACGGGCGTCAGCGCCGAGTTCCCAACAACTCGTGCCAGCGGTGCGATTCAAACAACTGTCTGCCAGCGGTGAGATCGCGACAACGGAGGCCAGCAGCGAAGAGATGCAGTTGACTGTATGCTGAGCAGCTCAACGACCATCCGGGAGCAGTGCAACGAGCCCTGTGTGAAGACTGGTTGCCTGCAGCGGAACGACTGCGCTGAATTCTTGGCTGCGAGGTTTGGTGAGTGCGGGACTTTCTTCTTCTGAGCTTTGCCAGGCTTTTGTTAGTGTCAGAAACAGAGCTGGTAATTGTGGTTGTCGTTGCTGCCGGGTTAGTTTGCGGCAAGACAATAATAGGCAGTAGAGAAAGCAGCATTCAGAGCAGCCATGGATTTGAAGTCGTTGCGCAAACCGAAATTGCTGGAGCTTGCAAGAGAGTTGGGTCTGGATGTCTCAGACAAACTCAGAAAACCAGAACCGCTAAAGGCTATTCTTGAGTTAGAGGCTGAGGATGACGAGCTGTCGGAATGCCTTGAGACTATTGAGGAGAGGTCAAAAAGACAGGAGCGCGAACTTAAAGAGCAAAAAGAGAAACAGGAGCGCGAACTTAAAGAGCAAAAAGAGAGACAGGAGCGCGAACTTAAAGAGCAGAAAGAAAAAGAAGAGCGCGCACACGCTTTGGAAATGAAGCGTCTCGAGGTAGAGATGGAACGCGCTCGTAATGGAAGTCAGGCACACGGTGCAGGAGAACGCGTATTGTTCAAAATGACTGACCTGATGCGGCCGTTTAAGCTTGGAGAGGACATTGGTTTGTTCCTGGTTAACTTTGAGCGAACGTGCGAGAAGCAGGGGTTCTCTCGGGAAACGTGGCCACAGCGCTTGCTCACTTTGTTACCCGGCGAGGCGGCCGACGTAGTCGCTCGCTTGAATAGAGAGGAGGCAGAGGATTTCGACAAAGTGAAATCGAGTCTGCTAAAAAAGTACAGGCTGTCAGCGGAGGCGTTCCGTCGGAAGTTTCGGGAAAATGAGAAAGGCAGAAGTGAGTCATACACAGAGTTTGCGTACAGGCTTATGTCAAACATGCAGGAGTGGCTCAAAGAAGAGAAAGCGTTTGGTGACCACGAGAAAGTTCTGCAGTGTTTCGGGCTAGAACAGTTTTATAGTCGGTTACCTGAGAACGTGCGGTACTGGGTCTTGGATAGGCCAGACGTTTGTACGGTGGCTAAAGCCGCTGAGCTAGCCGAGGAGTTTGTGACGCGTCGGGCTCACGGAGCTAAGGACGGTCAAAAGGGTGAATTTGGCTCGAAGTTTGAGAGGCCAAAGTTCACACCCATGAGAGCAAAGGGGAACACACGTAGTGCGGATGCGAGTGAAAACAGTGCGACCGAACCTAAGGAGACGGCGGCAGCCGAAGCCGAACGCAGAAAGCGGTTCGAGACGAGGCAAGCGCGCGTTTGTTATACGTGCCAGAAGCCGGGTCACTTTTCGGCGCAGTGTCCGGAAACAAAACCAAAAGTTGTGTTTTTGTCAATATGCAGCACTGACGAGAACATGAAGCTTCTCGAGCCTTACATGCGAGACCTCCTCGTGAACGGGAAAGAGTGCCGAGTGCTTCGCGATTCCGCAGCTACAATGGATGTAGTTCACCCCTCTTACGTAGAACCCCATATGTTCACGGGCGAGTGCGCATGGATCAAGCAAGCCGTGGAAGCTCATAGCGTGTGTCTGCCGGTAGCAAAAGTGCTTATTGAAGGACCTTTCGGAGCGCTTGAGACGGAGGCCGCAGTGTCATCTATGCTGCCCCCCCCAGTACCCGTACCTATTTTCGAACAGGTCCGATCACCTCCTGCGCGAGAAGGGGCTTTTGTTTGGTGAGGCTAGCGTTCAGGCCTTAACCAGATCGAAGGTTCGGGAGCTCGCTGCAAAGGCGGTAGTTGCGGGGCCGACGTTATCAAACAATGAAAAAGGGTCAGAGGCGCAGCAAGCCGATATTCAGAGCACGCCTGAACTGAATAAAATTGAGTCTGTAACGTTAAAGGCACCAGATACTGGAGAGGAAATTCCCGATGCGGGAAAGTTAGAAGAGCTATCTGCAGATTTGCTCATCGCGCCTACGTCAGACGGACTTAATAGGTTGCTAAAAGTCAGCCGGTCGGCTTTGATAGCCGAGCAAAAGAAGGATGGCAGCCTAGAAAACGTGCGCTGCAATGTCAAGGAAGGTATCGCCAGGAAAAATGCACGTTTTGTGGAAAGAGGTGGAGTCCTGTACCGGAAGTATCTAGACCGCAGGGGAGTGGAGTTCGATCAGCTGATCGTTCCTCAATGCTATCGTCAGGATCTGTTGCGCTTGTCGCACGGGGGTTCGTGGTCCGGACACCTAGGAGTTAAGAAAACTAAGGACCGTCTCTTGCAAGGGTACTATTGGCCAGGGTGTTTTCGGGACACAGACCACTTTGTGAGGTCATGTGACACCTGTCAGCGGGTGGGCAAACCAGGGGACAAATCGAGGGCGCCGTTGAGATTGGTACCTATCATTACGGAGCCTTTTAGACGGCTCGTTATTGATACAGTTGGACCTCTGCCGGTAACAGCCACGGGGTACAGACACATTTTGACTGTGATCTGCCCAGCGACAAAGTTCACTGAAGCAGTGCCGCTTAAAGAACTCAGCTCAGTTGAGATAGTCAATGCACTACTGTCCATATTTGCGCGAGTTGGTTTTCCTGCGGAAATCCAATCAGATCAGGGCACAGTGTTTACTAGCGCTTTGACGACAACTTTTCTCGAAAGGTGTGGGGTAAAGCTGTTACACAGCTCAGTGTACCACCCACAGTCGAATTCCGTTGAGAAGCTCCACTCCGTCATGAAGCGCGTGTTGAGAGCCTTGTGTTTTGAACATCAAACTGACTGGGAGCTGTGTCTGCCTGGGGTGATGTTTGCATTAAGGACCGCGCCGCATGCGGCTACGGGGTTTTCGCCAGCTGAGCTGGTGTACGGTCGCTCGCTGCGATCTCCGCTTCGCATGCTTCGAGAATCGTGGGAAGGCATGGGCGACGACCCAGTCGTGGTGGAGTACGTGCTTAAGCTCCTCGAACGCTTAAGAAGGGCACAGGAGTTGTCAGGTGAAGCAATGGCAAAGGCCCAGCAGAGGGCCAAGGTTTATTATGATCGGACCGCCAGGGCCCGTCGTTTTGAGGTGGGCGATGAGGTCATGATATTGCGCACATCGCTAAACAACAAACTAGACGTGCAGTGGGAGGGCCCAGCACAAATTGTTCAGAAACTGTCGGACGTTAACTACGTGGTGAGTCTGCCAGGAAAGCGGAAAGCACAGCAAGTTTACCACTGTAATCTGCTCAAACCTTATAGACAAAGGGAAGCAGTGGTGTGCATGATGGTAAACGTTCCTGAAGAGCTTCCGGTCGAGCTTCCGGGACTAGGCTCAGTGACGAACAGGGAAGACACCGATCAAGTCATTAGTGAATTAATCAGTAAAGCACCGCTGTCGCCTGAGCAGAAAACCGAACTACACCAGCTCTTACAAGAGTTTCAAGGTCTGTTCTCTGAGAGGCCTGGTAGTACTTCTGTCCTTACTCATGATATAGAACTTACCTCCCCAGAGCCAGTACGATCCAAGGCGTATCGGGTGTCACCCCGCCAGAGCGATATTATGGAGGCTGAGGTAAAGAAAATGCTACAGCTCGGTGTTATTGAGGCAGGCGAGAGTGATTATACCTCCCCTTTGATTTTAGTTGAGGTACCGGGCAAGGAACCTCGTCCTTGCGTCGACTACCGCAGGCTTAATTCCATCACTAAGGATCAAATTTATCCGATCCCTAACATCGAGGAGCGCCTTGAGAAAGTTAGTAGCGCTCAGTTTATTTCCACCCTAGATCTTGTCAGGGGTTATTGGCAGGTTCCACTTACAGAAGAGGCTAGTAGGTATGCGGCGTTCATTTCACCAATGGGAACATTCCGTCCTAAAGTGTTGAGTTTTGGTTTGAAGAACGCGCCATACTGCTTTTCAAGCCTCATGGATAAAGTGTTGCGGGGACAGCAAGAATTCGCTTTACCGTATTTAGACGACGTAGCGATATTCTCCGCATCCTGGTCTGAGCATATGGCACACTTGCGGGCAGTGCTAACCCGCCTGCGCGAAGCGGGCTTGACAGTCAAGGCTCCTAAGTGCCAGTTAGCACAGGCCGAGGTTGTCTACCTCGGTCATGTGATTGGTCGGGGTCGTCGCCGCCCCTCTGAAATAAAGGTGGCCGCTGTGCGAGACTTCCCGCAACCGCGCACGAAGACCGATATTCGGTCGTTCTTAGGTGTCGCCGGCTACTATCAGAGGTACATCCCCAGGTACTCTGATATCGCGGCTCCCCTGACGGATGCTCTAAGAAAAACAGAGCCCCAAACAGTCGTATGGGACGAGACAAAGGAAAGAGCTTTTAGCGCCCTAAAGAGCGCCCTAACAAGCCAGCCTGTGCTACGATCGCCAGACTACACAAAAGGGTTCGTAGTTCAGTGCGATGCTAGTGAGCGAGGCATGGGCGTTGTACTGTGCCAACGGGAAAGTGGAGAAGTAGAACACCCCGTCCTGTATGCTAGTCGTAAGCTGACCAGTCGTGAGCAGGCGTACAGCGCCACCGAGAAAGAGTGTGCGTGTCTCGTGTGGGCCGTTCAGAAATTGTCATGCTATCTAGCCGGCTCGAGGTTTATCATTGAGACGGATCACTGCCCTCTCCAATGGCTGCAGACCATCTCTCCCAAAAATGGCCGCCTCCTGCGCTGGAGCCTCGCTTTGCAACAATATTCCTTTGAGGTGCGTTACAAAAAGGGGAGTCTCAACGGTAACGCCGATGGCTTAAGTCGAAGCCCCTAACGTAGGAATCAGCCTCAAAATTGTTTGTTACTGATGTTTTTCTTCCTGGGGCAGGATTTTTAACATATTGCTTTTGTTTAGTGTTTCAAAGTGATGATGTGCTTTCTAGTGCAATTTTCCAATTTGTGGACGCGTTCTGAGTGCTGCTAGACTACTGTAAGGAACTAGGCAGTGGTATAAAAGGGGAAAGAGCCTGGCAGGGCTTAGTGAGGGTTGTGCCGTGCTTGCTGACTGAGCGGTTGAGTTTCAGCGTAGTTCTAACGCTTGCCGGGAACGAGAACAAACATGTCAACTCTCCCGAAGTCACTTTGCAGTGTCCTGTGCGAACCTGAACGAGAGAACGAGGCCTTCTCTGTGCGCTGCGCTCAAGAAACGTCGAGGGACGCCCGACTTTGGTTATGAGCATCATCGAGCGACATCCCTCCGGACAGCGGATGCAGTCCCCTGACCATCGGGATCTCCTTCCCCCGGCGGGGCGGTCTGTTACGTTTCGCCTACGACGCGCGGTATAGCCGGCGCGGATGCAACGGACGCGGGGGCTTCGTTCAAAGCGGCAGACATTTTGGCCCGTTCGGCGCCGCCGTTACGCCTCCCTGCCAAGCGCGTCCAGGCATGTTCCAATGCCACGTGTCTTCATGTGCGTGTGTGAGTGTATGTGCATATTGGTGCCCACGCTTGTCGAAGCGCGGCAGTTGGGGAGAGGAGCTCCCCCAACTGTGAAGCGAGGGGGTCTGACAGGCGCCGACACGACGTATGCGCCACCTTCTCTTCCCATTGTGCCCGAACGGCGCCGGCACGACGGCTGCGCCACCTTATCCCATTGTGCCCGAGCGGCACAGTCACGTGCTCGTCTATAGAGGGGTTCCTTCTTGCCCTCAACTGCGAGAGTATAAAAGCAGCTGCCCCCGGACGCCAAGAGAGGCTCCGATTTCTTCTGTTGAGTAACGTGCACTCCCGTCTCTCTACTTCGGTCAACCTGACCGCCAACTCTTTGCGATGTTAGAATAAACAAGTTGTTTTGTTGTTACCAGTCGACTCATGCTTTGCCGGGACCTTCGGATGCTTCCAGTTGTACCCCAGGCCGCCAGGCCAACGCTACCCTTGGGGCTTGAGACCCAGGTGCAACAACGGGCGTCAGCGCCGAGTTCCCAACAACTCGTGCCAGCGGTGCGATTACAACACCCCGTACCTCTGCCTCAAAGCGGCTGAGAGAGAGAAAATAGAGGGGATTATCCGGAGGGCCTATAAACAGGCTCTTGGGCTACCTATAAGAACGGCCAACGCTAAATTGCTAGCCCTAGGTGTGCACAACACCCTCGATGAACTAGTAGAAGCGCACCTTATATCACAATACGAAAGGCTAGCTCAGAGTGCCGCCGGGCGAAACATCCTCCAGAATCTCGGCATCAACTACGAGTCGATGCAAAGCATTAAAGTAGACATTTCTCACGATCAGAGGCGCCATCTCAAAATTAATCCACTCCCTAAAAACATGCACCCCGAATTCCACACGGAAAGGAGGGCCGAGCGGTCCAAAGCCCTACATCAGAAATTCCACTCCTTCAAAGACGTAGTCTATGTCGACGCAGCAGAATACATAGAACGCAACTGTATGTCCCTTGCAGTGGTGGACTCCTCAGGTCAAATACGCGCTGGTGGTTCAATTCGCACCAGAACCTCCGAAACAGCGGAAGAGGCGGCTATCGCTCTGGCAATAGCCTCCACACATTGTCATTACATTATTAGCGATTCCAGAGCAGCAGTACGCATTTTTGCGAAAGGCCGGGTCTCGGCTCCCGTAAAACACATAATAGACACAAACCAACACCCACGACCAATCCAGATCATTTGGGCACCAGCACACTCCTCCCTACCCGGCAACGATGCCGCCCACACCGCCGCTCGAGGACTCGCCAACCGAGCACCCGGACGGCTCACGCTAGGGTCAGGGAGGGATCGCATGGTCAGTTACCAGGAAATAACTCAGCACTACAGGTTAGCCAGGGCAGTGTACCCGCCAGCACACAAATCGCTTAACAAGCGACAAGAAGTAGCTTGGAGACGACTTCAGACGAACACCTACCCCAACCCTGTAGCCTATCACTACTACTACCCGGACCAATACCCTAATACATGTAAGCATTGTAAGCAAAAAGCGGATCTATTCCATATTATGTGGTCGTGCCCAGCCGAAAATCACACAAATCACGAAATAAGTAGTACTGAGCAGTGGGAGGCCGTGTTGCTGAGCTCCGACCCTGACCTGCAGGCCAAGGTCATCGAGAGAGCTGAAGAAGCCGCCCGGACCCAGGGGCTCGTGGCTGCCTAACAACAAGGTCATCCGTCAATACCTTGTTTTCAAATAAAGTCTTTACTCACTCACTCACTAGTAGACGTTGCAGAACAGAATAATATGCGGATAATGAATACCTTCTTCCGCAAGCGGGATAGCCGAAAGTGGACGTGGAGGAGCCCGAATGACAAGACTAGAAATTAAATAGACCTTATACTCTGCGCTAACCCTGGCATCATAAAAGATGTGGACGTGCTCAGCAAGGTGCGCTGCAGTGACCATAGGATGGTAAGAACTCGAATTAGCCTAGACCTGAGGAGGGAAGTACATGACCGGGTAGTTGGAGAAGTAGGAGAGAGGCCTTTGCCCTGCAGTACTTCGGCGTAACCAGGCTGCTGCTGCTGATGATGATGAATAAAAATGATGATGAAAGAAAAAGTAGAGATACGTTGAAAGGTTAGCCTTCTATAAAAACGAATTCCTGATATCCTTCGAGAACGGCCGTAACTTTTCTAAGCGAGAATAGAGATTAAAAAAAAAAAACGAAGTCGCGCCTCATGCTGTGGACTATGCACCTCTCTTGTGAGGTACGTTAGCACTTTCCTATTCAGACAGAAGGCCATGGAGGGAGTGGACGCGGAGATTACGTCAAGTCGTCTGTTTCGGCGAGTTTGGCGAGTTTCGGCGAATTTGGGCTTGTTGGTGTAACATTTTGAAGTTTTTTTCTTATGGCGCAAATAACACAAGCACGTAGAAGAAGAACAGAAACACACACAAGGCGCTAAGTTCCAACAACAATTTTATATCCGGAAAGGAGGCCACTTTTTATACGCTCCTTCTTTCGCACGCACGCGTCTACTGGCAAGCTAACAGGGACACATAATAGTATAACACACTTGCGGGCAAAGCAAGAACAAAGTAATTTTCTGCACAATAAATTGACATTTTAGCACACAGAAAGCGATGATACACTTCTAGATGAATACTCTATCGCCCTAGATCGACATAAAATTTTCGTTTAGTGTCCCTCAATATTTGCTTCGCGTCTGACCACATATATTGGTGGTTTTCGCAGTGCGCTTCACTGTACAGCTCAGAGACACACTTTCTTTACCGCGCTGCGGTTTAGTGATGTGCTATTTCGTTTTATCTACACACACGTGGACTATCAAATGCACAGACGTGTGCTTTCTTACACGAAGGCGACATTAATTCAACTCAGTCAATAATTTGCGCTCGTCATGTCGATGTTTTCTTGAGTGGTTTGCGCTTACTTGCTCTGTAAATCGTGCTAAGGGAATTATGAATTCTTATAATGTTTTCGAAGTTCTTTTCATTTTCGCGATATTTTCGTATGACTCGCATTAGCGTCAATCACCATCTAGAACGTCATCGCCACGACGCGGTTTCTAGAACGTAAAAAGAAACACTCGTTTAGAATACAACACATAATTACACGTAATGAGGGTACACTTAGCGAACATTGTCTTAAGTTAGCGACAAACGTGATCAAAAGTGTCACATGTTTTACTTATGTATTGAAAATAACGCAATCAAACAAGTTAATTGTAAATGCAAAGGTCTTATCTGCTGAAAATGAACGTTGCAAGGCAAGGACGCCGCACTATTAAACCGCTATGAACAAGGGTGTCGGAACGAAATGTTTTTGGTTGTGTACTTTGTTTCGTTCCATTGAAAAGCCTTGCGTTCTGATTCTACTCCGGAACGGAAAAATATAATGATCCGTAACGGTTCATAACGCTTTTCGTTCGCATGCAAAATTTTTCGAAGCAAAGTAAGTATAAAAACACAGTATTTATTTTTCTCAATAAGTGAGTTATAAATTCTGAGATCATGCTCAGTGCCTTGAATCAAGGCACTGAGCAGGATCTCAAAAGCACCACGTCATCGAGTGTACACTCTGAAATTTGGGACCACTGTTCCGATAAAACTAACCTTAACGAACACAAGCGAACAATAAAACTTCGGTAACAAAGCATTGTACCCGTAGAAAACGACAAGATAAGCTCTTGAGCGCGCAGGCCCTGGGTTTTGCTACGATGACGATCTGCTGCTGCAGTGAGCGGCAGGGTTAGATTAGTGGCCCGCTCGCCCGACTATCGCTCTACCGGCTACCGCTCGCACTATCCCTGCCTGTGAAACGCGCTTATGCGGAACCATGAGATATGCGCTAATTCTGACGTTGCCTGACGTCAGTTGTTTCGGATTGCCGACCTTCCCCTGCAACCTAAAAACCAATCAAAAATATTTCGGTTTCACAACGAAAGAGAATAATAAATGTCATTTCGGTTACGTTTTTGTTCGAGTCGAAGATAACGTTTGTTTTTTTCAACACACTGCCAAGAACAAAAAAAAGAAGCTGCTAGCTGCTTCGACCACAAAACCATGACTAATCGTACAAAAATTATCTTACTACCCATGGTTCCAACGTCGTCTGAGCGATTGCAGGGCGAGATTTGCCTGTGGTATTCATTGCCTGAGACTGCGCGGAGGGGGGGGGGGGGAGGGGGGCTCCCGCATAGTTTCGTAACACAGGATTCGCGCTACAGAAAAACGGACCGGGAAGACGAAAAACTAAATGTCAGGGCGCGCCCTTGGCCCGATACGCTCGATTGCGGAAGCGAGCTCCGCACCCCCCCCTTTCTCCCTCCCTCTTCCCGGAGATGGCATCTCACCGAAAGCCTCAGATTACGGTGGCACAGAGGCTAGCGGCGAAGACGGAGCCACGTTTGCCGATGCCTCGCGATGCCCGCCGGGTCCGGGAGCATGGATGTGGAATTCCCCCTGCCCCATACCATTGAGAGCTATATGTACCTATAGCGCTTAGAGCGCATCGTTCTTGATTTTTGGGTCACCGCGCTCATGGCGGCAGACGACGAATGGCCGCAGCTGGTCCGGCTACTTCTTCCTTCACGTACGCTGCATTTCCTCGCCCCATTGCACACACTTCCTTTCTTTTTATTTCTTTTTTTTCTTCTTGTTTTGTGGAAGCAACTGGGACTGGGGAATTCCATACGTTCTTCAGCTTGGTCCTCATCTTCGTCCTTCATATCGATCTCTGGGTTCTTACGTTCCTAATAACGGGCAAATTGAAACCAACTTCCGTGGTCGCAGCGTTTCCAGTGTGTATGTGTGTCTGTCTGTGCGTGTTTGTCCGTAGCCTGTTCCTCTCGGCGCGCGCGCGTGTGTATGTGCGCGCCACGCTCCTTTTGCCTTACATAATTACACCTTATCAGAGACAGATAGGCGAAATTAGTTCACATCCTCTTTTACCTGCCACAGAGTCTCACTTGCGTAATGTCCATTATTCCTTCCCCAGGAACACGCTCGTGCAATTTTGCCATGCCTCTTCCTGCCTTCTCGCTCTGCCACGAGTCTTTCCCTAGAATAAGCCGATAGCGCAAGTTCCAAGTTTTCGCCGATCTGCGCGCGCCCTGCCCTCCGCTTCTCCCTTGCTTTCGTTCCGCGACGCGCCACTCTCGGAGGACACGAGGAAGAGAGATCTGACGTGCCGCTATATTGCCCACCTGCCATTTTGAGTGCTTTCATCTTTTTTTCTCTTTCTCTTCTTTGTGTGTGAGTGGTTATAGAGGTGCGAGCACGCCTCGCCTGTTGGCAGTACTGCGATGCAGCGCGAGGTGCGAGGAGGAAAGGAATGACGGCATCTCCTAATTTGGGGGCGCCGTTACAGGTCGCCCGCCGCGCATTCCTGAAGAGCCGAGGATGAAGTGCCGTCACTGGAGGCACGCGCAGGTCGCTTGATTTCACGTGTTCTTCTTTCTTGCTTCTTAGGGCTGCGCTTCCTTCCGCTGCCCCGCCCGTTCCTTCACCTTTCCGTAGCGGTGTGCCCTTGCGTCGGCTTTTGTATTTGCCGCCTCGGGCGCGCTGTGGCGTCGAGGGCGGTGCGTGCTGCCGCCGGCGAGCAATTTACGCGCTAACAGAGAAGCAAGTGGGGATAAACGTCGAAAGGCGCGCACAAGAGAAGCACACGCACGTACAAAAACGTGCGGATGAGTTTCTTTGGTGACCCGCATTCACAGCGAGAGGCGTTTTGTGTGCAAGTAAAAACTCCCAAGCGAGCGTTGTTGTCGGACAGTTAGCTATAAAGGAGGATGTATAGGTCAGGAACGTTGCGTTCGTGGAAGAACACCAACAAAAGAAAAGAAACCTGGGTACTTCCAGGTCACGCACACACACACGCACACGCAATCACCCGGAGCTACACCCGAACCTTTTTTTTTTCATTCATATTTCCTTCTTTATGGGTTTTTCTGTTTTTCTAGTAACATGAGCTTGATCGCTCGGCGCGGACACGGCTCTTGCAAACACGCAGCGTATGCCCGCCGTCGAAAATTTTGCATTCTTTTCGTTTGTTTTCGTTTGACTGTAAAGACGCCGCTGGCAGCTCTTAAAATCCGGAACGTTCTCGCCTGCCCTGATCCGGCTTATCTGTGATGGGTGTCCCTCTGCCGGCGGACGTCATGATGACGGACATAGCGCCAGATCCCTCTTATTCTCCGCACTGCGCACTGCTGCCAAGTGCGCGAGGATTCTTAGCAGGAACTGAAGAATTGCGAACACCAGGCCAAGGTCTTCTCCGTCCTCCCTTCCCTTCTCTCTCTCTCTCTCGCTCTCTCTCGCTAGCCGGCAAATAACGGCCTGCAAGATCGCAGCACGTCTCAAAACATAATGCTTCACCGCCTTCTCTCGAAATTGCGTCTCGCACACTCGTCACGCTGCTTGCCCATACATGTATACGGACGAGCCGACGCATCGTGAGGGGTCGAGCTTGACGGATGGCGCTTGCTTTCCAAGTTCCCGAAGCGAGTAGGCATTGCGAGTTCTCGTGTTGGCGGGGCGGAATAATCGTGGAACAGGCTTTGGGCCATCGCTGGTACCACTATGTGCGTATGTGTGTTCCAACCGAGGCTTGTAATCAGGAAGGCCGCATCTTTGGCTTCTTGTTTTCGAAGCAGTTCGAAGCGCGTCGCAGAATATGTGGCACCAAGATAATATAATCCACGAACACATACAAATATACAGCGACATTGAAATGAAAGGAACATTAAAAGCGCTAATAACCTCAGATAATGCAGCTGTCCTAAGAAAAAAAGATATGTTCATTAAAGCTGCTCAACAACTAGCATTTTACCATATATATATATATATATATATATATATATATATATATATATAAACAAGTTCAGCCGTCGCGGACGAAGCCGCACGAGATAACTCAAATTATTCTTGTTCATTGATGTGCGGTATAAGGGACCCTGTAGTTCAAGAGGTTGCTGTACTGGAGCCAACTGTATAGAGGTGTCTGTATCCTGAATACCGTGCACACACACACACACACATATACATATATGTGTGTGTGTGTGTGTGTGTGTGTGTGTGTGTGTGTGTGTGTGTGTGTGTGTGTGTGTGTGTGTGTGTGCACGGTATTCAGGATACAGACACCTCTATACAGTTGGCTCCAGTACAGCAACCTCTTGAACTACAGGGTCCCTTATACTGCACATCAATGAACAAGAATAATTTGAGTTATCTCGTGCGGCTTCGTCCGCAACGGCTGAACTATTAGTAATGCTAAGTGCGATAAAATTTATAACGTCAGTAAGATGCCCAGGCGGCTCTAACATCACTCTCCAGCACAAAAGAAAGAACAGTCAGTGATAGTAGAATATATAGGAAACGTAGAATATATATGAAACACTTAAAGACCTCACAAATGCAAGCGAAGCGAAGCATGAAATAGCATTCCAGTGGAAACCGGGTCATTGTGACATTCCTGGCAACACAGCAGCCGATGAAGAAGCACGACAAGCACACCTCAAAGATGATGTGGTTCCGCTCCCAATATCAATGAATGAATTAAGCTGCATTATAGCGACAACGCCTTTCAAGATGTGTAGAAATACGTTAAAGTTTGAATAACAGCGAAAGGACAGCAGAGGGGACAGAAGAGAGAACAGAGCGTTAACTTCCAACAGTTTATTTGCTTTAAGAAAGCGTAGCAAGGTATAGAACAAGAATTTTCAGACTTGTGTTCTACATTTTTACTCACTCAGCTAGTCCAGCAACCTACTAGAATAATGCCATCCGTGTCGAACATTCTTGATCTGCTGCTAACACCTGAACCTGATTTTATCTCTAACGTTACACGCTTACCTGGCTTAAGTGATCATTCATTCATTACTTTTAAGATGACCAGTTCATGTCCTAAAACATCAAGAAGTTTCTTAGAGATTACAATAACGCTAACCTTGAGGCAATTAACCGTGAACTCTGCACGCATATAGACATATTTTTAACCACTTCAGCGACCATAGCGTTCAATCTTACTGGAACACGTTTATAGCTAAAGTGGCTGAATTAACGACAAATACATGACTCTTCACCGTATAATTTTAAAATTACAATGCATCATGGTTTAATGTTAACCTTGAGCGGCTAGCAAACAAAGAAAGGCAACTTTATAGATTAGCCCGGTTACATCCTAGTTGACATGCGCTCTGAATACCCGCCGTGGTTGCTCAGTGGCTATGGTGTTAGGCTGCTGAGCACGAGGTCGCGGAATCGAATCCCGGCAACAGCGGCCTCATTTCGATGGGGGCGAAAACACCCGTGTACTTAAATTTAGGTGCCCGTTAAAGAACCCCAGGTGGTCGAAATTTCTGGAGTCCTCCACTACAGCGTGCCTCATGATCAGAAAGTGGTTTTGTACATGAGACTCTATAATTTCATTTCAATTTTTTTTTTGCGCTGGATATCGTACAAACAGGCTTCCGAAGAATACGTGACCCCCTTAAAAACTCGAAGCAGAATGATCAACAAAATGCTTTGCCATGCATGTTCATAACCCATCCGCGAAAGTTCTGACGCTCTATAGATACCAAAGCTGACAACACAGTAACCCTTATCGATAGCTCTGGTGGTGCCATTTCACCCGAAAAACGTGCATCCGTGCTGAACACCGTTTTCTTACGCAACTTTTCTGATGGCGTAGATGTCTTACTGCCAGAATTTTTGTGTTCCGACTACACAATTGTGTTTTCTATAGTAATTAATTCTAGCGGTGCTGAACATGTAATTAAAGATTAAAGCTTTCCTCTTCACCCGGCTGCGATGAAATTAACACAAAGTTTTTGAAAGCGACAAATGTGTATTCATCAATTATATTAACCAAGCTATTGCAGCAATCATTGGACACAGGATCCTTCCCAGTTGAATGGAAGATCGGGAAGGTGATTCCACTTTTCAAGTCTTGTAACCAGCAATCACCAATAAATTACCGGCTCATTTCCCTCACTAGCATTCCTTGCAAAATATTTGAGCATATTTCGTTTTCAAACCTTGCTAGGCTTTCTCGAATCAAATTAATTTTTTTCACCATCACAACATGGTTTTCGCAAATCATGCTCTTGCGAAACCGCAACTAATATATTTTGCTCACAAACTTCATGCCATCTTTGATTGTTTTTCTCTAATTACTGCATTTTCTAGACTTTTCTAAAGCATTTCACAAGGTATGCAATAAACTGCTTCTCTACAAACTGCGCCATCTTAACATAGACTCTAAGGTGCTCTTCTGGCTAGAAATCTTTCTTACTAACCGTTCCCAGTTTGTGTCTGCAAATAACGTTAATTCAGAGCATACTGCTGTTCGATCTGGGGTCTCTCAAGGAATGGTACTAGGCCCTTTGCTATTTCTTATTTACATTAATGATTTACATTCCTCTGTTTCTTGATACATTAATCTATTTGCCGATGATTGTGTTGTCTACCGAGAAATAACCTGCACTGATGATACTAAGACTCTTCAATCTGACTTTGCCGCTATTAACAAATAGTGCAACGTACGGTTGACAGAACTTCACACAAGGAAATGCAAACATATGCGCACATCTAGAACATCATCTGTTTCTTCCATTTACCACATCGCCAATACGGCTTTGGAGATTGTGTTCTCCTACAAATGCCTTGGAATTCACATTACATCAAACCTCTCCTTGGGCAGACCACATTCCGTATTATAATTAACAAAGCTAATCGAATTTTCGGATACCTCCGTCGTAACTTCGCAAAAGTATATACATCTTTAAAATGAGTCAGGCACAAAACACTCGTTCGCTCGAAACTAGAATATGCCGCCTCCGTCGCGCATCCAAGCCATGAAAGCCGAATTCGTTCGCTAGAAATGGTTCAGAATAACTCTACACCATTCATTCATTCCCGACAGAACATCAAGCATATCTCCCTTGAAATGAAGTCTTGACCTATTACATATATATATATATATATATATATATATATATATATATATATATATATATATATATATATCGGACAGATACAAGCACCGTATACGCTGTTCGCCAAGTGTGGAGATGGCGTAATGAGTTTTGGAAGCTCTTACATCTCTTCTGAAGCTGCGGCGAAAGCTCCATGTCATCCACCCACTCATCGTCTAATTTCCGTCGAAATAGAGGTCTCCTGAGCCACATCGAAGTCACGTACATCCGTTGTAAGCACTGAGGCAGCATAGGCAGATCAGGCAAAGGGCGCGTCACCATTCTATTCAGTGGTTTCTCGCTCACGTTGGGTCAGTCGAGGGGGCTCTCCCAGACCTGAATGAATCTGCTCACGAGGCTGCGCGCGACCTCACCGGCCGCGCTTCCTCTGTAAGGAGTGCCGACTCCCCTCCACCCTACGGCCACAAGGAGGCTCTCGCTACTGAACAAGGTTATGAAATACTTCTCCATGTCTAGAAGGGTCTTTCCACACCATCACCCCAAGTTGAATAAAGCACAAGCCGTTTCTTTTAGACTCTTACAGAGCGGCACATATACGTGTCTGGCCGTTCTGCACGAAGTTTCATCATCATCATCATCATCATCATCATCATCATCATCATCGTCGTCGTCGTCGTCGTCGTAATCATCATCATCATCATCATCGTGTTGTTTTATGTCCACCGCAGGGCGAAGGCCTCTCCCTGCGATCTCCAAACCCCTGTCCTGCGCCAACCGATTCCAACAAACGCCCGCGAATTTCCGAATTTCATCGCTCCACCTAGTCTTCTGTCGTCCTCGATTGCGTTTCCCTTCTCTTGGTGCCCATTCTGTAACCCTAACGGTCCAACGGTTATCTAACCTGCGCTTTACATGACCTGCCCAGCTCCATTTTTTTCTCTTGATGTCAATTAGAATATCGTCTATACCCGTTTGCTCTCTGATCCAAACCGCTTTCTTTCTGTCTCTTACCATTATGCCTAGGAATCTTCGTTCCATCGCTCTTTGCGCGGTCCTTAATTGTTATCAAGCTTCTTTGTCAGTCTCCAAGTCATTGCCCCATACGTCAGCCCCGGTAAAATGCACCGATTGTACACCTTCCTTTGAAATGATAATGATAAGCTTTCAGTCAGGAGCTGGCAATGTCAGCCGTATGCGTACGCGATCGAACCCATTTTTATTCTTCTGTGAATTTCCTTCTCATGATTATGCTTCCCTGTAAATAATTGATCTAGGTAAACGTACTCCTTCACAGACTCGAGAGGTTGACTGGCGATCCCGAACTCTCGTTCCTTTGCCCGGCAATTTATGATTATCGTTGTCTTCTGCATATTATTCTTCAATCCCACTCTTACACTCTCTCTGCTAAGGTCTTTAATCATTTGTTGTAACTCGTCTGCATTGTTCCTGAATAGGAAAGTGTCATCGGCAAACCGAAGGTTGCCGAGACATTCACCGTCGATCTTTACTCCTAAGCCTTCCCAGTTTAATAGCTCGAATACTTTTGAATAGCATTGAATAGCTGAATAGTGAATAGCATTGGAGAGACTGTGTTTCCCTGTCTGACCCTTTTCCCTTATAGACATCTTCCTGCTTTTCTTGTGTAGAATTAAGGTAGCTGTAGAACCTCTGTAGATATTTTCGAAAGTATTTACGTAAGCGTTCTGTACTCCTTGATTACGTAATGCCGCTATGACTGTTGGTATCTCTACTGAATCAAATGCCTTTTCGTAATCTGTGAAGACTATATAGAGAGGCTTATTACACTCTGCGAATTTCGCGATTACCTGATTAATGACATGGATGTGATTCATTGTAGAGTATCCCTTCCTGAAGCCAGCTCGTTCCCTTGGTTGACTAAAGTCCAGTGTTGCCCTTATTCTAATGGAGATTATTTTGGTAAATATCTTAATAATAGTGGGAGTAAGCTAATGGGCCTATAATTTTTCAATTCTTTAACGTCTCTCTTTTTGTGGATTAGAATACTGTTTGCATTCTTCCAGTTTTCTGGGACACTTGCAGTCGATAGACACTTCGTATAAAGAGCCGCCAGTTTTCCAAGCATTATGTCTCCTCCATCTTTGAGTAAATCGACTGTTATGCCATCTTCTCCTGCCGCTCTTCCTCGTTTCATGTCTTGCAGGGCCCTTCTGACTTCATTGCCAGTTATAGGAGGAGTTTCTTTATCCTGTTCATTACTGTTTGCAATTGAGGTATCCTGACTCCTCTGGATACTGTACAGGTCAGTATAGAATTCTTCCGCTGCTTTTACTATGTCTTCGAGATCGCTGATGGTATTACCCTGCTTATCTTTTAGTGCATACATCTTGGTTTGTCCTATGCCAAGTTTCTTTCTCACTGATTTCGGGCTCAGTCTATTTTTTACGGCTTCTTGAGTCTTTCTCACGTTATAGTTCCGAATATCACTTATTTTCGCCTTGTTGATCATTTTTTGACAGTTCCGCGAATTCTGTCTTACGTCTTGAGTTGGACACTCATTTTTTCTCGTTTCTTTATTAGGTCCTTTGTTACTTTGGAGAGCTTGCCTACTGGTTGCCTTGGTGCTTTGCCTAGCATTTCAATTGCTGGCCCTGAAGCCAACCTAGTTACCGTTTCATTCATTAGCTCTGTCATCATCATCTCCCTGTTCTATGGCTGCATATTTGTTTGCATGTACCAGCCTGAATGTGTCTGCTTTTACCCTTACTGCCTCAAGGTTTACCTGTTTCTTCTTGACCAATTATGCTCTTTCTCTCTTCAAATTCAGGTGAATCCTAGCCCTCACTAACATATGATCACTACCCTTTAGCCTACCTATCACTTCTACTTCCTGCACTATGCTGGGATAAGCAGAATGAATGAATTCAATTTCATTTCTTGTTTCACCATTGGGGCTTTTACAAATCCACTTTGTGTTGCTACGCTTCTTGAAAAAGGTGTTCATTATTCGAAGTTTATTCCTTTCTGCGAATTCTACCAGCATCTCTCCTCTAGCGTTCCTAGAATCGACGCCATAGTTGCCAATTGCTTGTTTGCTTTGGTTTCCCAGCCTGCTTTTCCCCCATTTTTGCATTGAAGTCGCCCATTACTATAGTATATTGAGTCTGCACTTTTCTTATCGCTTATTTCAACATCTTCATAAAACTGATCTACTTCCTCATCATCATGAGTGGATGTTGGAGCATAGGCTTGTGCCACCTTTAATCTGTACCTCTTATTAAGCTTGCTTACGACTACAGCTACATTCTCATTATCGCTGTAGAATTCGTCAATGTTTCCCGCTATGACCTTATGGATTATGAATACTACGCCGCATTGCTTCTTATCTAGGAGACATCTATAGCAGAGGACACGTCCGTTATTCAACAATGTATAAGCCTCAGCGATTCTTCTAATCTTACTAAGGCCGACGATATCCCGAACAATGTCTGATAATTCCTCAAAGAGTCCTGCTAAGCTAGCCTCACTCCAGAGGGTTCGGGTGTTAAATGTTGCAAGGGTCAGTTTCCATTTTCGGCCTGTACGGATGCATAGATTCTTAGCACCCTCTGCTGCGTTACAGATCTGACCGTAGCTTTGGTCAGGGGCTCCGCAGCTGCTGGGGATTGAGGGCCATTGGGTAATTGAGTGAGCCATGTGAGAGGGGGAGGCCGAATATTGCACTAGGGAGGTCAATTTATCTTCTGGTGAGGGAGTGTCTTGTTGAAGCTTAGTGGACCTTCCTAATTTCGTTGTACCTAGATTAGTATAGCTCCACTCGCTTTCGGCATCTTTTGCCGGTGACAGGCGTCGCTCCAAGCCTGCAGATGTTGTGCACGAAGTTTACCTTAACGTATATAGCGACGACGCCTGCCCGTCCTGCGGGCAGAACTCCATTCTAGCACATATGCTTTAGGAGTGCGGGTCGAGATACCCCAAGTTCAGATAGGAAGAGTGGGACTAGCTTCTGCGGAGCCCCACTCTAGACAGGCAAATCCTGGCTGTCCGGCGTGCCCCCTGAGCGGGCCGATGTGTTAGACCTGCCGGTCCCGACGTGGGACTAGCCGGGTGCGGGACGAATTCACGTCCTCGCCGGGCCTCCTCTAAAGTTTTCACTCACTCATTCACTCACTCATGATTGCTTGTGCGCGCTGACGCCATGCTCGTTAATTTAGTTAGTAAGCGAATGTTTCAAAGTTTATACGGCCGATAAATCTACTACCCCTACTTCCGATAGCTGTCGACTAATTTGCTATCCCAATCGATGCTTGGCCTTTCGGGCGAAACTGCCACTTTTTATTGATACACCGGTGATAGAGATGGCGTAAGCTGTCTGTCTGTCTGTCTGTCTGTCTGTCTGTCTGTCTGTCTGTCTGTCTGTCTGTCTGTCTGTCTGTCTGTCTGTCTGTCTGTCTGTCTGTCTGTCTGTCTGTCTGTCTGTCTGTCTGTCTGTCTGTCTGTCTGTCTGTCTGTCTGTCTGTCTGTCTGTCTGTCTGTCTGTCTGTCTGTCTGTCTGTCTGTCTGTCTCTCGGTCTGTCGGTCGGTCGGTCGGTCGGTCGGTCGGTCGGTTCAAGTTTAATTTTCCGTTGCTCCGGGGCCTTTTGTGGGCACTGCTCCCTCTGGTGGAGTAGTGGCTGAGCCTTGTATATGAGATGTAATGGGTTCCCAGTGCCATTGCAAACCTACAAGTTTTCATCATGGGAATAGATGTCCTCCCGGATTGCTGCTCGGCTACTTGGGGGGGGGGGGGGCTCATCTCGGGGGGCTTTCTAGGCGTTACTTGGCAAACCACAGACTGCGTTATTATAGAGCACCCCCGTGGTTGTGGGAGGTGCACTGCAGCTTTAACCGAGTAACTATCGATGAAATCTTGTTTTACTGTAATAACCTATAGCACGTGGCCCGCAGAAGTATGTTTGTACCTTTCGGTGCTCGGCCATTACGGGACCTCAACACTTGGAAAGAGGATTATCTTTCTCTATGGGATTGTGTCCCCAACATGAGGGCGTCCCCACGACGTGTGCGCTTGAGAATACCACATGGGGATTGCCGCAGCTGCCCAGGCCGCCCTTTACAAGATTTTGTCGTGCCCCCTGGGTTGGACGGGATTAGCACGACATGGTTTCGCTTCTCAGGACAGCTAATTCCTAAAGAAAGTGTCGTGTTTGGCCGGGGGCCGCCTGTGCTCATTTGGGAACCTGCGTCAAGTAGTTTTCTCCCCATGTACACCCGCAGCAGAGGCTGACACTCAACCACGAGGGCTCACGGCCACAGAACGTCCTGGCCGCACCTTAGCAAGGGGTTGAGCTCTGCGCCCTTCCCTGTCACCTTTTCCAAACGACGCACATTCGATGCCCGAGCAACTTCCAAGCAAGCGGCGCTTTGCTCGGGTGTTTCGGCAGTCCGACGTTTTCTCGTTGCATCGGCCTGCCGACGCTGTCTCGCCACCGGAGCAGCGAACGCGTCCTCATGTGCCATGGCCGGCTGCTTAGGAGTGGGATGCATGTGACGACGAGAACTGCTTAAGCCAACGAGCGAAGATAATGACGGCTCGGGGTCACGTGACGCTGTCGTAATCACCCACCCCCTCTACCCTTCACCTATTTTCTCTCAGCTTCTGAATTTTAAGCACACTTTTCATGTGACTAGGCTAGCTTCCTATTACAAATAAGAACAACGACAATAAACATTATCTTCCTCTTTGCCACGCACGCCACCTTCACGCCGCATCTCCCTGGCCAGGCAGTTTCTGATAAGCCACGACGCGAATTTTCCTTGAACGATTCGCATATTGCTGTTATGCCCACAATAATAAAATACCCAGCCTATGCGAAAGAAAGGAAAACATTTAGTTGGTCACCAAAGGAAGCAACAGTTGGCTCGAACATGATCGGTGATGATAACAGGTGCTTGAGCAATGTCAACGAAGAAAGCGATACAAAGAAGATTAACCACCCGATTCATGGCCAATGCCCCACTGTGGGTAGGCACCACGACCACTCAGGTCAACAACTACAAGCCACGAACCTGCAATTGAGTTTTGTGTGGAAGCATGAGCCAAATGTATCATCCAGATCTTCAAGAGAATTCATAACCGTTTTATGTGAACGAATATGACAGAATATCAAAAGCGAGCCTGCTGCCCTGTTACAGACCTGCAATGCGCCAATTCGCTTATATCGACCTTACATCGACGTACTCTGCCTACATCAGCGTGCGCGGGCATGCTGCGCCTGAGCGTCGGGCGGTAAACATCGCCACGTCTAATTCACGCGAGCGCCGAGCTGCTGAACTGCACAGCCATGCCGCCGCTTGACTGAGGGGCCGCAATCGAGCCTGCGTAATCAACGTCTACTGCAACTTCCACAGTGTGATACGAGTGCAACCCTTGACTGAAGTTAATGTAATGACAGGACTACTTAATGTACCTTGTATGTCAAATCATCATCATCATCTCATACAGAGAATAGCAGTTCCAAAGCGCGTGTTAGAAATATATGTGAAGCGGTTAAGTAACCGCCATAAAACTACGTGTGATTCATTCAAGTGTCTCTACTGTCTTTCTATGCACGAGACAGTTCCATAATTATACTTACGTTACTGCGCACGTCAGAACTTTGATACCATGCAATGTTTGTTTTTGCACTCGCTGTTCACGAACTATGCCGTAATGTAAATAGCCTGTTCATGTGAATTCGCATTGTGAAACATCGGCGCATTATGTCACGAGGACGAAGGCGATGTTTGCAGGTTGACGGGACAAGAATAGTTAAAAAAGGTGTATGCAGAAAGGAGTACGACGTTAAAGACAATGCTAAGGTCGATTATTATTCGGCCGTTTCATTCCTGCACATTCTGCCTTACCAATATTTAGGAGAATAAATTGAACTTATCTTTACGTGCCAGAAAATATAGCCAAAAATTGGTTAGAAAAATTGTCCAGGAATGGGGCTGGCAATATTGTTCCACACTACGACATCCCATGCAAAGCCGATCTACCTACATGAAAGGACATAGGGTAGAGTTATTACGCAGCTCCTGTTGCAGATGCCGATATGTTCGCTTTCAGCACAGCTTTTACTAAAAAGTGGCAATCTTGAATGAAGCAAGAAGCAAAAGTCAATGGACGAACGCCTTGAAGATGCCTATGAGGGATGCCGCAGTGGTAAGCTCCATACTAGCCTTGAGCTGCGCAAGAACCTCGACGCAAGTGACAAGATACGTTAATTGAAGTACTATATGCTGGACCACCGCTTTCCTCAAGATGACGCAGCAATTTAAGCGTTGCAGTAAATAAAACGTGGCGATTGGTCTACCTCGTCGAGACAGTGAATACAAACGATATAGAACGTTATGTCTGTGCTTTCTTTATGCGCAAAACCCTATCGCTGCTCCGCACTCATGTTCAATCCGCATGCTATAGGCGACTATATCAAAACCTATGTTGTTCATGACGAGGCCCAGGTAGGGAGCATGAGCTTTACTGAGCAACTCATAATATCCCAATGGTGGTCGCAAGTGGGTTGGCCGTAGGCTCGATCGCCTTGGCGGCTTCCTTGGCGGCTGCCTCACTGGCCTCCTTCCGCGTAACGCTGAGGAATATCTGCTCCAAGGACGTGTCTGTGATGAAGAAGTCTTGCAGCTTGAAGCGTTTCTTGATGCGAGACATGCGCGTGAACATTTCACTCCACAGCATTTGGATTCGGGACATCCGGAACTCGAGCAAGCCCTGTACGCGAGCAAAAATGTTATTGTTATCTCTTGCCGAGTGATGCAAGGAAGTCAAATTTATAATCAATATATTGCGTCACCTATAGGTCACCTATAGGTCACCTATAGCGAGGTCACCTATAGCAGTTTGGCAATTTAATTTTTTTTTGTTCCGGGAATTTTGTAGTTTCATGCAACGCGCTATGTTTAACGACGATTGTTGAAAAAGTGCACGATGGCCGAGGTCCTGATCTTCGGCAGCGCCTGAATGACCAAATGGGTACACCCGCGGGCCATTGTTGAAATGATGGTTTTGACTCCCCAACAGATCAATGAAGTAATTAATAAAGACCCAGTACGAAGGAATGCCATCGTCATACCTAGACACACCAATAACGTTCGCAGTTGAATGCAGCCTCTATGATGATAAGTGCATATATCTTTGAGGAATATATATATATATATATATATATATATATATATATATATATATATATATATATATATATCCTCACCTCGAAGCTGTGGACGAGCTCCGCATCGCGGAAGTTCTTGAGCACGGCATGTGCCACGTCTTGATGGTAGAGTATGTCTTCCTTCTTATCCGGGTACGTCTTCACCGTGATGGTGTAACCCTTGCCGAACTTATCCTTGAGGTGCGCCACCGAGCCGAGGCATTGCAGCTTTCCCTTCCCCAGGATGGCGATGCGGTTGCAGAGAAACTCCACGTCCGCAAGGCTGGGCATTCACATCGAGGAAAAGAGACATAAATTAGTTTCCTCATTTTTCGATTATCTCACGAATAAATTCAACAGGTGAAGTTCATAACAATGATGGAGTAAAATCGGTTATCAATGTTATTTCCCGTGTTTTTTTCTGTTGTCCCTTTGTGCGCGCCTCCAGTCTACTTAACCTTATGTAATTATATTAAGGAGCTCTAATACAGTAATATTAAGGGGTTCCCCTTGGTTGTGCAATACTCCCTGGCTGGCTAAACGTTTTTATTTGTTGCTATTGTTGCTTCAATAGCAAGGTTAGGATTATTGTATTCTGATTGTACGCAAATAGCGGGCGCAATAATACATTCTCGAAGCGACGTCAACAACTAAGAATGTTCTGGAGTCTGGCTATGACCTATGCTTACATATGAACAGACTCTAGCAGGTCATTTTATTCGATGATCCCAGACAATGCTCGCTGCTATCATAGTTATCTCTCCTCACGTGCACTCTCTCAACAGCTCCCTTTTCACTTCAAGTGTGAGTCCAACAATTCTAGTTCTTATTGCTGTGAGGCCACAGTAATCGTTTAATGGTTCACGAAATTCTCTTGAGGATTAACTGCTTTGCATCTTTCTGTACAACCACTAGAAGCTTGAATATTTTACAGTAGGATATTGTTCCCACTATATTTCGTGATGCTTGCGTTTAATCGCTGTATTCGGAAATTTGACCGCTGGCCTGTTTCGTGTTCTCTATATAGTGCTTAGCTGAGCGCAGTTTATGTCAAGTTGTTACAAGCGTTAATAAAAATCCATCACACGCTTGTCTTATGCCACGTGGACATGCGCTCAGAAAGTGAAAAAAAAGGACTGAAGAACAAACGGCACCTACCTGTGCGAGGTCAGCACGATGGACATCTTGGCCACACGCTGGAGTGCGCTGAGGTAATTCACGATGCGCTTCCGCGATGTGGTCCCAACGCCGGCGTAGGGTTCGTCCAGGAGCAGCACGTTAGGCATGCCGATCATCGAGATGCACATGGACAGCTTGCGCCGGTTGCCGGCACTGCAAAATATGCGCGCGCACAGCGCGTACACATAACCCTCTCGTTCCGGAAGTTTCGAGTGGCACTTGTATTGCTGTGCAGACGTAGCATGGCTACGCGGAAAATTGTTCACAGTCAAATAGATCAAATCAACTGTGTCACCTGCCATTGGGTTTTTTTTTTTTTTTGGAAATTCAGCGAGCGAACTATATAGCGCAAAGGCCACGTGGCTGAAACTGAGCTTACGGTGTTTTGTGCCAGAAACAAGATTAGATCGAAAGCGGGAATTATGTGGCAACACATAGAAGCAGCTACCCAAGTTATCCGACCGACACGCTGCCTTTTTGCAGCTATAAACAACCACAAAAACATGCAATTGTGAAGGTCCTAATATATTTCACGCACTGGCTTATTTCTGTTTTAAACTTACGCAGTATAGTGGCCTACCACCTTCAGAAATTGTACAAGAAGGCACGTATAGTTCATGAAGGAATCTGTTTTACTTACTAGATTTGGTTACAAAGGGTGCGCTCTATACACAGTATCGCGGGCTGTGAAGAGTAACTGGTCTTATTCTTCTAGTCGTGGTCTTTTCCTTTCTTTTTCGTACAGCATACAGGCGATAGCACGATGTTCAGCACGCTATATGGGTATGCGCTAAAATGCATGTCAGAAGAACAATGCCCATCGGCTGTGTACTAAGCCATTTTGATCTCGGTGTTGTAACAAATAATATTCGGCTACATTGCTTTGGCACCGAAGATCACGCCATGAGAATGTTATCACGCTGACGAATGGTCAGGAAATGGAGACGTTTGATGGGACACCTGCTTCCCAGTTCGCTGCTCCCTCTGTCATCGTTCTTAGTAAGCACCCCATTTTAACTGTTACCATAACCAGTTTTAGGTAGTGGGTAAAGAAGCGGTCGCAGAAATGACAACAGATAAACGACATTCCAGTGCTATACAATGTCGCCAATGCTTCGCTTCCTTGGAAATTGGGCGCTTCGGTAAAACAACAAATTTACTGGTGACGGAAGGGAGGAACTTCTTTAACGGCAGAAAGGTGGAGAACTTTCAGTAAAAGAGCGCGAACACGCGAATAGGAAAACTAAGAGAAGTTTATTTGATGGGGGAAAAATGTGCAACAACTCTCGAAAGTGTAAAGGCATCGGATCCGACACTAGTTGCCTTAGAAATGTTCAACGCGGTCAACGCACTCGGTCATAAGCCAGTTCTGCGTGAAAACACGCAAACCATTAATGAAGTACAAACGCTGGAATACGCGGCGAAACCAATTTTCGTAAAAGGCAATGTACAGACCACTGCATTTTTTGGAACAGTTATAGAAGAAAAACATTTTTCAGCTTACTGCTGCTTTTCCTTGTTCAAATTTCGCATCAAGATTGCATTTCTTGTTGTGCATTCTTAAATAAAACGCTTTACACACACACACACACACACACACACACACACACACACACACACACACACACACACACACACACACACCCACACCCACACACACGCACACGCACACGCACACACACACACACACACACACGCACGCACGCACACACGCACGCACGCACGCACACACACACACACACACACACACACACACACACACACACACACACACACACACACACACACAAACACACACACATGTTGTACCCTTAAGACGTCCCTCCCCAGGCAATACAAGAAATGTTGATAATAAATACCCTCTAGATTGTAAATAACTGTCTTCTGAGCATTTTGCTGCAAGAATATTCAAAATTGGTTTATTATTAGAGCAGACAAGAGAAATTGCAATGTCGCATCACGATGCTGTCAGGAGGCAGGATTCAAATCCATCATACACTCTCTCCCTTTTCCTCTACTAGCGTCCTCAAGGGGCACACCTACCATGCTTTCTCCCATACCAGCCGGATGTCCGCTCGGCTTTTGCGTCACAAAGCCCCGCATTTTTTTCTTTCTCTTTCTGCTGAGGGGCACACTCCCAATGGAATTTTTTCACGTTTTGCATTTAGTGATTTACCGAAGACACGTGCCATATTGTTGATGACGTTGGCAAGCAACACCTCTCAAGTGGGGACATTTATGCATGTGACCTTAATTCTCCGATCGAAAGGAGCGCTTCCCCGCGAAGAAGAGTGCGCGAAATTCCATGTGTGTGATTGACCCGCCGTGGTTTCTCAGTGGCTATGCTGTTGGGCTGCTGAGCACGAGGTCACGGGATCAATCCCGGCCGCGGCGGCCGCATTTCGATGGGGGCGAAATGCGAAAACACCCGTGTACTTAGATTTAGGTACATTAAGGAACCCCAGGTGCTCAAAATTTCCGGAGTCCTCCACTACGGCGTGCCTCATTATCAGAAAGTGGTTTTGGCACGTAGAACCCCAATTAGAAACATTCCAAGTGATATCTCTGCTTTTGCGTCTTACCAGGTTAGGACATGGCAAAAAGACTGTGCGAAAACAGTTGAAACTTCGAACGTAAGCCCGCGCGCCTTTCCTCTCCAGACGGTTCCGCTTCCAGCCAGAGAGTCAAGGTCACACACACGCAGCATAAAGCCCTCGACGCCAGACGCACTGCCTACCTGCAACGTCAGCGATTATAACACGCGGCTTCGGTAAATCATCCAATGCAGAATGTGCAATGCCAACACTGGTAGTGCGACGCGCAGCAGAAACACGAAGAAAAGAAAATGCGAAGTTGGAGACGGAAAGATGACATGGTCCCATGACTGCAGCATATTGAAGAGGGCAGGAAAAGAATGTCGCTTGAGGACAGTAGTAAAAACAAAAACAAAGTGATTACGTTAGCAGTAGAACTCACCTTCTGGCAAGAATGGCGGCCTGACATTTCAGTTTCTTATAGCTCCTTCATAATGAATCAAGTCGACAAATTCTTGCGATAACATGCATTTTAGACGGTGCCTTACAAACTTCAGCATATAATCGCAATTCGTCAGTGTTCCTTTATGAAGTTGTACGTTTACCGGCTCTTTTGTTCTCGCAGGTATTTTGTATTAACATCAAATTCTATGGCCTAGATTGTTCAATAACGCTGCAGAACAGTTATTCCCATTGACCAAAAAGCAACTCTCCGGTGTATGAAAAGATGACGACGACGATCAGATTACAGAATCATTACTCTGCACCAAAATCAATTATTTTAAATAATGCCCCCCTTGCACCACCTGTGAATGGAGCAGTTTACATCTGACGACACTACACGGCAGACTCAATTGAACATACTAGGTCTCAGGTTGTTATGGTTAAAATGTTTTTGTATCGACCTAGGATGTTTATTTATCGCCTTATTGCACAAAGCTTTAGAAGAAACTCAGCATTTGTTTGCGGCTTTCTAAGCATGTTTGTTTGCTTTGTTATCTTTGTATAACTATTCAATTTGGACTGTTTTTTTATGACAATGATATATAACCTACTTGATGTCCCTCCTGCACGGGCCATTTTCAGGCCTGCAGTATATTCATGCGAATAGATAAAAAGTCGCCCTTTCGCTCTAAATGCGAACCATCGATTGCGATAGTAATTAATTACACAGCTATACGAACTAAGGATAGTAGTTTTATTGGCTACATAAATTCGTAAACATTACTGCAGGCACTCGCTGTCAAAACGCTGGCGTGAGGAAGAACGGCAGCAGCAGCAGGCGAACAGACCTTCGTGCAGACTCTCTCCTTAACACGAACTAAGCAGCAAGAACACCGCGCACACGAAGCTATCAGCCCCCGGCGCATCTAGATTCTGTGCTCATCGCAGAGCGCTTTCAATATAGGGCCAGCGCGGCCACACCCAGCCGCGCCATGCACAGCTGCCGCAGGAGTAGAGCGCCCCTTCCTCCCCCGTGATGTTGCGCGCGATGGAAGACGGCGCCCTTTCTCCCCGCTTTTCTCCCTTGCGCGTGCAAGTTCGAGCCACCATCCTCGGCTCGCCCTCGAACGGACATCTGTCCCAAAGGTTTATTACCGAAGTCGAAAATGACTCGATACGATTCGACAATGCGCCTAAGGGCTTCAGTGTGCTCAGGCGAAACGCCATTGGCGATCATGCTGCGAATTTCGCGGCAGAAAAGGTAGCTCTCTACCTCACTGATGTTGCCAAGACTTGGTTTCTTAACCACGAGAACGCCTTGCCTGGCTGGGTGGCGTTGAGACACCAGCATTGGCAGATTTTCAGCAGCCCAAACGTCTGCTCTGAGGTCGCCAAGAAAAAGCTCGACGGAAGCACGCAACTTCCCGGCGAAACATACACCTCTTATACCGAAGACGTCCTCGCCCTCTGCCGCCGTGTTGACTCCACCATAAGAGAATGCGATCGCGTTCGTCAGATCCTAAAGGGCACTGGACACGTCGTGTTCAACGCACTTTCGATCAAGAATTGCACTACCGTTGACGATCTCATCGTGACTTCCCAACTCCTGGACGCCCTACAGGCCATCCGTTTACAGCCAGACGCCTGTGAAGCACTTCTTTCTCCGGATACGGACCTGCGTATGCTGATTCGGGCTCTCATACGCGAAGAGCTCCAACCGCATGGCCTGCTCAATACTCCCGTCAGTGAATCTCAATTTACGGTTCCTGGCCTGCGCGACATCACCAAAGAGGAACTCTCCTCGACGGCCTGCGCTGCGAGCTGTACACCTCCAACATCGCCGACCTCGTATGCCCACGTTGCTGCCATGCAACCAGCTTTCACACAGCCAGCGCCTTCTGCTATTCGTACTGCGATTCATCATCATGGCCAGCGTCATTCTCTTAAAGCGTTGCAGCTGCAACGCGATATAGTAATTTCCATGACCCTTTTTACCCAACAGATCTGCGTAGGTGCGGGGTCAAAATCAATGAGGTGTAGTACCTGTTACTTCCCGACTTGTCAAGAAAAGAATGCAGATTTGGTTTTGTCTGCACGCCTTGCGATGTCTACATAACCCCTCCTCCCCACCCTCAGTGAATAGTGGAAAATTATCTTGAAGGCGATGATTGCAGAACAGAAGACGACGGAAGCTAACAGGTTGCGGCAGAGCCCTAATATTTTGAGCACCACTAACGTCGAGGGGTCTAGATGAAGGTGCCTTTCCATTTTTTTATTGAAATATACAATGCTAGTGACAGTACTAAGTGTTATCTTGAAGGACTCGAACTATAAAATATAGCTTTGCCGGGAAACTTGAACCACATCAAAGGAGTTGTAAGCGCCAAACGTTTTTTTAATGTTTTTAAGGGTGAAACGCACGTCACTGCATGGACAACTATAGTACTTTTTTTTTAGAACAGACTAAGCAAAGAAACTAAGGTAGTATTAAAAAATCAAGGTCAAAATTCAATCTTGTACAGAAACTTGAGCGAGAACCGAGCAACAGAAAGGGACAGCAAAAACGACCGCATTTAATTATATCTTCTAAACAAACTCTGGTTCTATCTTTTTCGCGAATACCTAAGTTAGGCGGCAATAACACCTGTATTTAAACATGTCTTGTTTCTTCGGGACCGGTTGCGAGTTTAAAACTCGTTCAGATCACACCGGGGAGACTGAGGTTATATGCGTCATTATAAAGCATATAGCTTCATTACTGTGATCTTTTTTTTACCTTGGGTGAAAGGCTGCTATATTCTAATTTTTATTTTGATTACATCATTGAATGACTTCAGTTTGCGCTGCAGCATGCCAATTTTTCACGCCCTGCCAAAACTGGTGTTCTTAAAGTGAAACCAGATTCCAACATGAGCAGCTGCGACTGTATAGTTTTCTCTTAGCGCTTTGGGTTTTGAGACTAGTTATAGCGCTATAGCGAATTTTCTCCCTTCTTATTTTGGGCTTCCGCAGCACTGACTTGCAATGTCTTGTGTTCCTGCGCTTCGAGTTAACGATTAATTCAGCCTCGCTTTGTGATCTGCTAGCCTCTTGGTTAGCTCAGACGGAAGGGCGATTGCCTGGGACAGACATTGGTCCCGCCTTCCGTGCCCAGAGCAAGTTGCAGTTTCTTTTTTTGTTGCGCCCGTTGCTCCGGCAAGCGTCGGCGTAACCGAGCGAACGAGCACAGCGAAAGATGACAGCGAACGCGGAGGGCAGTGGGGTTACGAAAAACGTGATGAAGAAAGCCGAGGAGGAGGGTGCAGCGGAACCACGAGGTGGAAAAGGGAGGAGTGGGGTAGGGCGAAAAGATGAGAATGAAATCGCAATGCGGCGGCGATGGCTACGAGATGGCGCCAGAGGAGTGCGCGCCATCTGGGAGGACTTTCGGCGGCGGCTGCTATGAACACGCCCACACGTCACTCACGCGCTGCCTCTCGCGACTTCCAGACTAGCGAGGCAGTCGTACCACTCTTCGCTCCGTCTGCAACGTGCCGCACGAGACTTTGGAAACATACGGAAACACATATAGAGCTGCGCTCAAATTTCGCATTAGGGAGTATCGTAATCATCGGCGAAATTTTTTAGCTGCTAAGCTTTTAGTTTGTCCCTATACAAAACACGTCTGTATGTCCTGTTTTGTTTCGGCTACTATCGGGTGGATGACAAACTTTCTATTTTGTGATTCTATTGTGGGCTCAGTGAGAACTCATTCTTAATCCATAAGCATTCCTTGGCGAGTATCCCAGCAACAGCCGTCTGTCACGTGAAAAGCATAATTCCTTGCATGTGCACAAAAATGCATAATATGCAAAGTTACGACACTTAGTCATTATAATAGTGTGATAGATGAATATTAGCATTATGAGCGATAAGGAACAATTGTAACTAAAAAAATTTAACAGAGAGAAAACCGTTCTGGTCAGGCCGCCTTGAAAGGTTACTTTCCCGTATTACAACAACGTCTGCAGAGAAGCCTGCTGTGCGGCTGCTGACTAAAAGAATAACTGATCGGTACATGCTGCTGCTGCTGCTGCTGCTGCTGCTGATGATGATGATAAATTATTCATGACGTTAAAAAAATATTGGTAGCGTCTTCGTCTCCGCGCCAAGTTCATAAAAAGGAAAAAGATAAAATACAATTAGGAAAAAACTCAGTGCCCTTCCACTCTGTCAAGAACGATGACCAGCGAAGCTGAGTATGTGAGCCCCCTAATGGCGAACTGTACCTCCACCGGGGGTCGGCCCGGCATTGCACTATCTACGGGATCGGCCCACGTATCGGGAGTGCTTAACGCCTGCTTCAACTCCACGGCGGATCAAGCCGGTATTGCACTATTTTCGGGGTCGGCCCATGCATGGGGAGCGTTTAACGGCTGCTTCACGTCCGCCGCGGATCGACCCGGCATTGCACTGTCTTCGGGATCGGCCTACGCACGGGGAGTGCTTAATGCCAGCTTCACCTCCGCCGTGGGTCGAGCAGGTATTGCACTGTCCTCGGGATCGGCCTACATAGGGGGAATGCTTAACGCCTTTCACGGGTCGGCCCGGCATTGCACTGTATCCGGGATCGGCCAACGCATGGGGAGTTTTTTTCTTACGACACGAAAATTTACTTGGGCGGTAGAGGTATAAAGCTTCGCTGTAAAAAGAAGCACCTGTCGTGAAACCGATTGTGAAGGCGTTGCAGCCGAGTTGATACGATCGCGTCGAAGGAGCCATGCAGCTTTCTGGCAACTCATCTCCGCACCATTCAGTACACGGAGTCTGTTTCTTTGGTGCCAGAAAAGCGATGTGTAGACACGCACAAGCTCGGAAAAGCAAGTAAGCAAAAGCAAAGTAACAACCGAGCCACGGAATGCTCACGCATTAGTGTATGATACTCAGAATTCCTGCACGACTTCTTTTTTTTATTCCTGCCTTCCCTTCTTTTTTGCCAAGTTGTCACCTAGATTCACGATATATACAAATGAATGAAGACTAAGGCTGTTAGTTAAGCGCACCTGTATCTCGCCACAAGCTGGTCAGCGATGTCCTCCAGGTGAAAAATAGAGAGCAGCGTGTTGAGGTACTCCTGGGTGAGTGGGATGCCACGCAGCCGGGTGTACAAGATCAGGGTCTCCACGCCAGTCAGCAAGTCTAAAAGTCCATCGCGCTGCGGACAGTAGCCCAGGTAGCGACGGAACTGCGAGGTGTGACATTGCTTTCACACTTTGTCACGACACTGCTTGAAATATTGATGAGGGAAAAGTATGCGTTGCGTCCGTATGTATACATCGCTGCAACATGGTCAAATGCTGAAAGAAAAAAGAAAGCCGCAGAAGCTCCCTAGTAGGATTTATCAGATAGTGTCTAAGCATTCTTTCAAAACGCTCATATATATAGTCAATATGCAGGGTATTTTTTTTTTGCCACGCCAATTAAAAAAACATGCCTGTGGCATATAGCGCAATCATAATTTTTTTATCTAAGTTACTCGATGAGGCGATCATTACATAAACTATATTAAAAACTAATATTTTAATTAAAGCACATATTTGGAAAACGCATATTTAGATCGATGGATTGTGGCTACTGAGTACGCAGGCATATCGACTTGGAACGAATGTTAAGGACCACGCCACTTCCGAGATGTTAGTTTTCATGTGTCCGACGAAATGCGTAGGCGTTCCAATCACTGTTGTGTTCCAATTAATTCATAAATTGAAGTATGTGCCGTAAAGTAACAAATTAAAAATTTATATAGTGTAACTATGGTAGTTATTCAATTAAGCATCTTGATTTCTCCTAGAAGCAAGGGCAGCGTCATCGAGTAATTTAGATCATGAGTTAGAATTGTACTTTTTGCCCCACGCTGTAAGAAAAGGACTGTTACATTAACAGGAATTTGTCCGTCATATTTGGCTGCCTTAGCTTTTCCTGTAAAAAGTACACCATGGAGTTTTTTTTCCTTTTACAGCCTGTGATAAATTTCACAGTAATATTACTATGAAATTCACAGGGCTTGAACTGTGATAATATGCAAGCCTTTCACCGCAAAATACCGTAAAATTTACGTAGCCCTGTAAAATCAATGTGATCATGCATTGTTGTTTACGTTATTGTACAGTGCTATTTACAAGTAGCAGTTACAAATACATAATTAAATGTTTTCGTGTTCATGCCACAGACTTTTACGACACAAAACTCGCTATTGGCACTATGTCACAGCTGACAGCTTCGCAGGCTGATATGCTTTTAATTCAGCAGATGATTCAGTACAAAGTACCTTTCACTCTTTTCTTTTTTCCTTGTTTCCCCGAGTAGCTTCCGCGACGTGCAAATACGAGGCAGGTGGTGGTGGTGGTAAGAACTTTATTAACAATCCGGCAAATTCGTGGCCTGGGCCTAGGCCACCCCCGAGGAGGTCCGGAGATCCTGTCGCCTCGCCGCCTCACGGGCTTGCTGGATGGCCCATAGTTGATTTTCGAGGTTTGAGCTGCGCAACGTGGCCGTCCATCGCGCCGCAGCTTCATCTGGGGAAACTGCATTTTCTTCGCATATAACGTCACATTCCCAGAGAATGTGTCTAAGAGTTGCGTGAGCCCTGCTGCATAGCTTGCAGTTATCATCTGAGTAGATGTCCGGATATATCCTCCTGAGATGGACGGGGTTGGGGAAGGTCTTTGTTTGTAGCTGCCGCCAGTCTACCGCTTGGGCCCTGTCGAGTTTGGGGTTAGGGGGCGGATAAACCCGCCTTGAGTTTTCATAAAATTTTGTAATATCACAGTATCTCGTCATTCTGTCCCTCTCTGTCCATGCCTCCGTTGGATTTCCAACCCCAAGAGAGGATCCTTCTTCTCGGGCGCGGAACGTGAGACCTCGCGCTACGCGGTGGACCTCCTCGTTGAGGTTGGGTACGGGGGTGTCGGAGGACGTGTGAGCCGGGAACCATATAATGTGGCGTTCCTCCATCTCCTCGGAGGTGACATAGTTCGCGTTGGCTTTGAGTATAGCCTCAGCCTTCGGCGAAATTCTGCCTTGTGCATAGTTTCTAACCACCGTCTGCGAGTCACTGATTACGTATCTACAACTGGGGTTAACGATGGCTAGGGCTATCGCCACCTCTTCCGCTACCTCGGGGTTTTTTACACGTATGCTACAACAACTCACCAATTGTTTCTCGGTATTGAGGACGGCCACCGCAAAAGAACGTCGATCCTCGTATTCTGCCGCGTCTACGTACAGCGCTTCCTTGTCCCTACCGAAGGCTTGAAGCCTTGGCTCTACTCTCTCTTCGACCCTGATTGAATTCGGGGCTCATGTTCTTGGGTATATTAGCCACCTGCAGCTTTTCCCTGATCGCGCTTGGAAGGGATGTCTTGTCGCCGTGCTGCTTGTGATAACTTATCCCGAGTTTGTCCAGGATACTCCTGCCCGTTCATGTCTTCGCTAGTCTTTCGAGTTGCGAGATTTGGTGTGCTTCAATTAACACTTCAAGCGTGTTGTGGACGCCCAGCTGTAGCAGCAGTTCCGTGCTGGTGCTGTTTGGAAGGCCCAGTGCCATCTTGTGTGCTCTTCTAATGAGGGTGTTCAGTTTGGCATATTCGGCCGCGTACCAGTTGTGGTAGGCGGCCACATAGGTAATGTGGCTAATAACGAAGGAGTGTATGAGTCTGACGACGTTGGCCTCCCTCATACCCTGATGTCTGTTGGTGATTCTTCTGATGAGCCTCATCGTGTTCGTGATCTTAGTCTCCAAATGCTTGACCGTTTCTCCGTTGTTGCCGTTCGATTCTATGATGTGTCCGAGCACCTTAATCTGCTTCACCCTGGGTATTTCTTGTCCGTCTTTGGTGCGTATGCAAATTTCTTCGTATGCAGCATGCTGGATGTAAGCCTTGGGGGGTCTTCCCCTAAGCGTCGGGCGGTAGAGGAGGAGTTCCGATTTTTCTGGTGAGCAGACGAGACCGGTTCCGACGAGGTACTCCTCCACCACCTCGACCGCGGTCTGTAATCGCTGTTCGATTTCTTCGTCGCTACCCTCGGACACCCAGATCGTAACGTCGTCCGCGTATATTGTGTGATGCACTCCCTCGATGGCGTTGAGGTGCTCGGGGAGGCCGATCATAATGAGTTTAAAGAGCATCGGCGAGATGACCGAGCCTTGCGGGGTGCCGACGCTGCCTATGTTCTTGTCTTCGGATGCGAGTTTGCCCAGCGTTACGGATACTTTCCTGTTTGTGAGGAAATCCTTAACATAGCTGTACGCTCGGTTTTCTAGATTGAGTGCGGCAATGCTGCGTAGTATGGCTGCGTGAGCTGCATTGTCGAAGGGTTTCTTGAGGTCTAATCCTAGAATGGCCCTGGTACCTCTTGTCTTGTTGTGGAGTATCTGGTGCTTGATTTGCAACATTGCATCCTGCGTGGAGAGATGAGCTCGAAATCCGAGCATGGTGTCTGGATACGCATCCACGTCGTCCAAAAGTGTGCGTTGATACGGGTGAGGAAGGCGTGCTCCATCAACTTGCCGACGCACGATGTAAGGGATATTGGTCGAAGGTTGGCCAGATCTGGGGGTTTCCCTGGTTTGGGGATGAGCACCATTTTTGCTCTTTTCCACTGGTCAGGGATGCATCCTCGAGTCCAGCAATCGTTGATGTACTTGGTCAGTTCGGAGATGGTCTCGTTGTCCAAGTTAATCTGGTAACTTTCTATATATATATATATATATATATATATATATATATATATATATATATATAGTGTTTTCTTTTACTACGTTCCTGCCTTCACGCCTTCCGACTACGTACGACTGCTCGGATTTGCGATATATATATATATATATATATATATATATATATATATATATATATATATATATATATATATATATATATATATATATATATATATATATACCGCAAATCCGACTAGTCGTACGCAGTCGGACGGCATTGTTATATATACTCCTATAGGACGCCATGTATAGCTATGGAGAGCATCGTGTCACGCGTTCCACACCGACGGACACACTTCCGACGAAAGTGGCGCTATAACGTTCACGCACTGAAAAAGAACGAGCTCCGATTTGACGGTGGCAGCATACGCACTTGTAGTTTTAGTTTCGAAGTTAGACTGCAGCTTATACAGATATGTCCACATTCCAAACGTCTGTCAACAATGCGCACGCACTGAGTACATCGCGGCAGAGTAGGCGAAGAGATTTTTTTTTTCGCAGCTCGGCCGTTCGGCAACGAAGGCGTCAGGTGCCTCAGACGCGATCCTCCCGCTTATAAACGTGTCACGCCGCTTAAGCTCCGCTCGGATTGGAGACGCAAGAAACGGCAAGAAACCTAAGTTCAAACGCAAGGAAAGTAAGTATTTTGTTCGGATTGCAGTAGTCAAACGCGCATCTGTCGCGGCGGACGAGAGCGTATCTGTTGAGAAGTCCACTAGTTCTATATTAGAAACAGGTACAGCGAGCACGATACGGTCAATCAGCGCAGCATTCTCGCTTGATTTTATTTCCGGTCACATTACTTCCGGAATCTATAGCAATGTCCCATCGACAGACCATCAAAAGCGTCGCGGACTTTTGAGAGCAGCGACTTGCGTTGAATTTTACGCGTATACGCTGGGCTGTATGCGCTGCTCATTTTACTTCTTTCTGTCGCTTCCTAGACTTTTTGGACGTCGGTTGACCTCGCCATATTAGTGCGCAGCTTTTAGGCACCCGTTCATGCGTTGGGTGTCGGCGTCCCTCGGCTTAATCGAGCGAACGAGCACAGCTAAGGATGAAAGAGCGAACGCGGAGCGCAGCGGGGGATGAAAGATGGCGACAGCGAAAACACCGCAAGGAAGAAAGCGGAGGAGGAGGCTACGGTGAACGCATGAGGCAGAAAGCGGAGGGTGAGAGCATGGCCAAATGGTGAGAGGAAAGCAGAGCACAGCACAAGACTACGAGATGGCGCCATAGTAACGTGTGCTGTAGTGTGCCGATGACTTCACCACTAAGGCATGCGGCGAGCGTTGGGCGAGCGCGTCCATCGACGCCATATATGGAAACAAAGCGCTGGCCTGAGCTTCGGGGCCCGCATCGCATGCGCTACTTCGCCCGCGCCGCCACCGCCGCCACTAAAGAATGGGCATGAGAATGCGCCCCGCGCGAGACACGTGTTCCCGTTTCGCGCTTTCTTTCTGAACAATGAGCGACACAACCTGTGGAATTCCAAACACATGAAGAGCTGCTCTCAAATTCCGCATTAGGGTGCATCGCAACCGTCGGCGAACTTTTTTTTTTTTTGATTGGCCGACATGATATACATAAGGTATGCAAAAATATTGGAGCTTGGCACGCTATGCAACGCGTACGGTAGATAACGGGTAGGCCATTAGAGTAACCGAATGGGTGTCAAGGGAAAGGAAGTGCAATAGAGGACGGCAGAAAGATTAGGTCGGGTAATGAAATGAGCAAGTATTGAGGCGCAAATTGGAATCAGCCAGCGCAAGACATAGGTAATTGGAGATCGCAGGGAGAGGTCTTCGCACCCTGGCACTGGATATAAAAATAGGCTGATAATGATGATGCAATTTCCAAGGTGACTAGCAGCAATTGTGATACTGACGCCAGCTTCGGTCAATATGACAAATACGCGCTTTACGAACGTTGCGACCGCAGTCTGAACATTGAGTTCCTTTGCACAAAAATAGCGCCTCACAGCAGAGCAGTTGGTATGATCACGCGGGCATCGAGAGCCCGAGCATCAAGAGGATCTTCGCTATGCCACACGTACGTAACCGCGGTTGACGCAACCTCTACAGTGTATGTGGCTCCACTAAGGTAGACCCGTTTCATAGTTCGTTAGCGTTCTTGATGGCGTACGCGAGGTTTGGTACCGTATTATGTGTCGATCACTTTCGCAAATATATCACCTTCGGTATGCATTCATTGAATCAGTCAGCTTACAGGATGCCTGCGGCTCCACTGAGGAGCCACGCTCTGCGTTGTGTCGCCATCCGATAAAAAAAAAAAAATCCGACAGCAAGGCCCCTGGTCTCTGGCGTCCCTCGTGGGTAGTGTTACGTATTCTGTGTCTAGACGCCGAGGGCGGCAGAATGACCAGCCTAAACAACAGACGACCCCCGCAACGCCAGGAAGACAATCATGTTTATTCCTTCAGCGACGCGCTTTTCGTGCGGTAAGCAGCCAATGAGGGAGCGGCAAAAAAAAAGATATCGCGGCAAGCGGGGCAATATTATATGCAGGCCGCAACTTAGAACGAGACGAGCACCACGAATGTTACAGTAGTCTAGTCTTATGGAGTCCGAGTGATTTTATCGAGTACTTACACACGATTTTGAAGATGCCACTTATTTATTTCTCCGCATTTTAATATGGCACCAACCAAGCATCAGCGGCAAAAATATCTCTAACCGCGATTTAAACTTACACTAGACACCATGCGGAGACCTAATCGGCAGCCGCAGCAGCTCACTATGTAGATGTAAATACATATAATCGAATAACGGAAAGTACATCGTGGCAACGGTGACTTTCCGTGACGCTCATCTGCCCAAGAATCGGCTTTGGGAAGCATATACGCATGGTAAAAGAAGATATCACATTATTATCAGCCCAGCTTGACAGTGAAGGCGTGTTTCCCTCACCTGCTGGCGTGAAGAAAAGGCGGAGGGTTTTTGAGCGAGTGTGAAACGAAAATCGAATCAAAGGTGCATGAGGTAGCTCGGCATGTATTTCATAGCTAAACCAAGTTTCAAACATCAAGACCGGCGAGTATATGTTGCCTGCCGGCCATTTTCGCCACACTTCGCCTATTTAGCCACACGACGACATAGTTGTAATCGATGTTCGCAGACCCAAATTAAAAAAAAAAAGAAAGTGTCGCAATAAAAGATTAACCGCATATCACGTCCGTGAATCACTCTTGCCGCTCAAGTATCATCCTATGGTTACTGGATAAGAGCACGTCCCCGAAAGACAATCTTGACATGTTTGTCCGCAATCACGAAATTTCTTGCAGATAGCTTACGTGCACAGTTACTCACGTGTAGCTTAGAAGGTGCACTCTTGTTCAGGCATGTGTGCTCACCTGAGTCACATCGTTCACGACTGAGAATCCGTTAACGAAGGCGTCGCCATTGTGCGGAAGTATCTCCCCCGTGAGGATTTTGAACGTAGTCGTTTTACCGGCACCGTTGACGCCAAGGAGACCGAAACACTCGGAGGGTCTTACGGTGAAACTCAGGCCCTGCACATGTGGGAGCAAAGATGGGCGAAGTTTCGACAAGCAAATGTTAACGTTCTGAGCTCTCACTGTGGCAATGCACAGTAAGACATTGCTTGCCGTTCACCCTCTCCGCCATCACGCTGCCCACATAATCTTGACTACCACCACCAGGAACTTCAAGCTTGTAATTTACACGATTTTACGGTGACACAGTGACACTGCGTTCAGCATACCGGTGCTGGAAACAAAGCAGTGAGTTCATGCTCTCGTTATTGCTAAACTAGATCTGCGACGTCAAAACCGCTCGGCCCCAAGAGTAGTTCCAGGCGTATACATATTCATGCACTACAGACATCGTTTGGTCTCAGCACTGTGCATGCTAGGGAAACATGCAATTACACACCGATAACGGGCACCTTACAGCCGAACTACTTGAAAGGTGAAGCAAATGACAAATATTCATGGAAGTCGTGCCAGGTGCAACATACGTAATCGAATATTGCTCCTTTGTGTAAAATTATGCTTGAGAGTATGATCGCATCATACATCTACAACCACATTGAATCTAATTATTGTTTTTCGGTCAGTCAGCAAGGCTCATTGTCGCTTGTTTTCAAAACAAAATTTTCTCGGACTAGACTACTGCTCTACCTTGGATTCGAAATTTTTTATCGTTTCTTCTAGAATTTACATTTATTAGTAACTGTGCCTCAACTCTGGCTGATGTAACTTCGGGGGTCCCCCCAGGGCAGTGTTCTATGTCCCTTGCTCTATTATGCTAAAGTAATGATCTGTCCACTAACATTTCTTCAAATGTCGGGCTCTTCGCGGATTATTGTGCTGGTTACAGAAAAATAACCCTATAACGTTACATTTACCTTAGACGCATTTGGTGCAGCAAATCGCCGATGGTTATAAACCCAAGAAACTTCCGGGTTATAAACCCAAACTCACTTCTTTCAGTCACGAGCAACCCAGCTCTGATTTCTTATTTTATTAACAACTCTGCCATATCGAGGGCTTAATCCTGCACGTATCGGCAGCTGCGTATTTCCTAACAGGGCGCAAGGGAATCTGACGATCGCGGCTCAATCTCGTGCGCGATAGAGAGAGAAAGAGAGAGAGAAACAACTTCATTTAGTCGCCCGCGGAACGACGCCATGACTAAATGGCGCCGTGACGCGGGCCCTGACGTCTTCTCAGCGGGTGGTCTCTACTCAACTCCAGCGCGTGTTACTCCCGCGGTCGGTAGCCCTGGGGGGCAACGTTCCGTCGGTTTCGCTCGGCCTTTGTCTTTCAGGAACCCAGAGGAAATTGGGGAAGCAGCACGGGACGGAGGGAGACAGCTTCGACTCCGCCAGCCAGTGCGCACTTTGCACGGACGCGCGCGGTGGCGCGCGCCGTACCTTGAAAGGGACCTGCAGACGGCTCACACCTTCGTGCGCGCTGTGTCCTCGCCGCTCTTGCACTTCAACGCCCTTACCTTGAAGCGTTGAAGCACGAACGTCCCTTGGCTCGCTGCAGCCGCCGCGCTTGCTCATACCAGCATTTTGACAGCGAGTGTTCGCGCTCATCGAGCGTGAGGTGTTCATGCTGGCTCGTGCGCGCTGACACCATGCTTGCTAATTCAGCTAGCATGCGAATGTTTCCAAGTTCGCACAGCCCATAAAACTACTATCGCTACTTCGTATAGCTGTCTACTAATTTGCTCTCGCAATCGATCCTTCGGCTTGAGGGCGAAACTGCGTCTTTTTCTTGTATTTGGTTTCGTCTTCAATTTTAACTTGTTTTGTAGTGCGAAGCATTCTTTGCCAAAGTGAGGCCGTTTTGAGTGCATATATCTATCTATCCAGCCTCCTATGTCGTAATGCCATCGTGGTTGTTTCTTCAAGTGGATACATATCAGAATAGGCATAAAGTGGCATGATATACATGCATTCATAACAAGAATGACATTTCATGGCATCAATGACGTGACATCTTTGTCATGCATGTGTGTCATGAGAAATAGTATGAATGACATGATGTCGGCGTAGTCGTTTCTTTAACTCAACGTATATAAAAATATGAACGAAATCCTGCATGACCTGACATGAATGACATGACGTAGATGTCATGGCATCTCATGCGCTTCATGACATGTATTATGAGGCATAAGCGCATTTCATGTCATGACATCAATGACATGACGTGTTTGTCATGGCATGTATGTCAAGACATAAATGTTATCCATGGCCTGATGCTGTCGAGTAATTGAACTTCATATATGTCTGGGTATGAATGGCATCACATGCGTGCGTGACCTGACATGAACGATATAACATAAATGGCATCACATGAATTACATGCGTGCCATGACGTGAATGCCATGAATTGTATGACATGATATCAATGGCAAGACATGCGTGAGCATGTTATTCCATGTCATTCGTGTTCTGTCATGCGCCTATGTGTCGCCATACATATCCTGAGAAATATCCAGTTAAATGACCCGACGCCATCACCTCAGACCATTATCTTATTCATGACAATAACGTCATGACATGCAGGTAATTCATGTGATGCATGCTATTAAGTATCGAATATTGTATCGAATGTCGAATAATCAAAATAGACGCATATATCCACAGCAGTAATACTTATTTCGGCATAATTAGGTACCCCGCTTGGCCTGACTAGGGAAAGACAATCTACTATCACGGAGAATTTGCATCAATTTTCTGTAATTGTCATTAAAAGCATTGCAGGAATAGCCTGTCCACATCCTTAGAGCCTAGTTGCAAACAAACTTCCCAAGGATGAATGGCTGCTGTATGACTAGCTCCTTAAAACTCTAAATAAATGGTTGCTGAAAAACAAAACGTTCGAAGGTCTGGAAAATAAAAATTGGAAGTTTCGTTAAAAGGACGCAGGACTGACTGTGATAGCAAGGTTTGGCGTTGCGCCTGTACTTCTCGGACGGTGTTCTAACTATACGTGGGTCCGACGAACGAAGACGTGACATACGCGACATACGCGAGAAGACGACGATCCCGCCGCAGCTAGAGGCTGCAACAAGCAGCTATGATCAAGAGACACAACTCAAGGCCGTCCAGCAGATCTCGGCAGTTCTAGAGAGGCAGCGACCGCGCGAAACCGAGAAGTGGGGCAGCACCCCCAGGAAGGGGGCGGCGGCCCTCTCGGACCCGCGGAAGTAGCGAGGGACCAAGACCTCGAGGAGCACAACGCACGAGACTGACGTAGTGGCCGCGTCACGGTAAAAGCTTGTTCTCCCTGCGTGGAGGAAGCCTAACCGATTCTGCAGGCATTTTCAATAAAGTTGTTCTCTCTCGCTCTCTCTCTCTCACCCTTGAGATCTTCAACACGCCGCGTAGGGCTTGTAATGACATTACACAGGCGCCACTACGCGGCCCGTAAAAATCCGCGCCAGTAAATTGTCATCACTTAAGTAAACTGTCATCACATTTAGCGTAAGAGAAGTGATGATTTGCACTTTTAATATTTAATATACTGAGAAGATTAAATGTAAATGACATGCGCTGTGAATATTATTTCCCTACATATGTTTGTGGACCTGCCATTGTCAAACTTCACAGTAGTAATTTACTGATAGAACGTAAGGCCTGGTACGAGCAACTCTATTGATAGAACAGTGTAGCAATATAACCCGCATATACGGCATGAATAGGCATATAGCATACATATTCTTATATATATATGCAAAGTGTCACAGCAATGACGACGGCGACGAAAATGTGCTTGAGGTGCCAATGTAATCGTTATCGCAGTAAAAGAAAAGGTTGCTGAAGGACTTGTGTGCCATAGAAGCACGTGAAAGGGCCCGTTGCAAGAAAAACATTACGCTTTCAGCGTAAGGGATCAAATGCTACATAACCAGACTGCAAGAAACACTATAAATTAAATAGTGCAAGCAAAAGTCACGGGTTATCATGTATGCTTCCGCCACGAAACCGAAAACGAAGCTTGCATTACCAATTTTGATTTGCATTGCTTCGAACACTTTAGTCGTTGCACATCAGAACTTACGACGTTTGATTTAGCAGACGGAGAACCATAACCGAACACTAACAGTCGAATGCTGCGAATTATCTGGTTAGTCTCGGTTATCGAAAATACCGAAGAGTTCATTTTCGAATACCGATAGTATTAAAATTCGTATTAATTATTAAATTCGAATTCGTATTAAAAACTTCGAATAATCGCCCCCTCCTACTTTTTTTTTTGCAATCATGCTTCTCTCTCCGATGTCCTATTGTCTGCGGCTTCTTATACGTTTTACGGTGTGTTAGCGTTCCAGCATAGCCGTGCATTCTACGGGACGCTCTTGATGGGCCCATCCCGCACAATATGCGGACATGCGTATATAGCAATATACGGGCACTCCAATCGAATTGTCGCCATCGCATTCGTTGTTTGCGTCGCCGTGGGGCTGCGCAAATATTTAGGCACATGTACGCTATATGCTTATTCATGTCATATATATGATGGGCTATTAAATCACTAAAATTGTTTATGCCAGGTATTACGTTCTTGATTGACAGGCCAAGAGCAAATAACATGACACATAAAGTTCACAGTGCATTCCTTTTATCAGAAATCTTATCACGCCATTAGATATTAAAAGTGCAAAACAACACCAGTGCTCAAACCTGAAAGTGAGGTCACAATTTATTGGCCCTGCTCTTGACGGGCCGCGCAGAGGCGCCTGTGCGATGCCATTACAAGCCCTACACGGCGCGTTAATGCTTTTAAGGATGCCAGAAATTTCGGCGCCACCGCATTATGTCGCGTCCGTGTTAGTCGGACTTGCGTATCGTTGAAGAGTTCAAGAGGAACGCTAAACCTTGCTATCGTTGTCAGTGCTTCGCTCTTCGGGAGAAACTGCCAAACCTTTTTTTGTGCGTCTACACTTTCAATATTATTTAGTAATTCTAACAATATTTAATTTTACATTATTTTAACATTATTCCCATTCCCTGTTCCGATGAAATTTCTAAGACATGTTTTTACGTTAAATTGTTGCAGAAATTTCGTTTCATCGATTATTCTATAGTTACTTGTAAAGAACAGTGTTACCCGCCATGGTGGCGTAGTGGATTTGGCGTATCGATGTCAAACCAGAGGGCGCGGGATCGAATCCCGGTCGCGGCGGCCCATTTAGATGGGAGCGAAATACAAAAAAAAAAGCTCCCCTGTTGGGTGCAGATTAAATGACCACCAGGTCGTCAAAACTAATCCGAAGTCCTCCACCACGGCGTGCTATCATGATCATGCCATGGTTTGGCACGTAAAATCTAAGAATTTACTTTATGTTTAAAGAACAGAGTTTGAGTGCCTGTTCACTGCTTCCGACCGCAATTGCCACTGATACTGACATCAAGAATCTCTGGCGGTGAGGTAAAGGGACGAACGATCGGATGAATGAATGAATTCTGTGGTTCGACGTGTCAAAACTATCATTTCATTATGAGGCACGCCGTAGTGGAGGATTTCGGATAAATTTTAACCACCAGGGCAGTTACACACGCCCCCAATGCACGGGACACAGGCGTTCTTGCACCTCGCCTCAATCGAAATGCACCTGCCGCGGCCGGGATTCGATACCGCGACCTCGTGCATAGCAGCGCAACGCCATAGCCGCTAAGCTACCGCGGCGGGTAACGACAGGATCGTTTCTACATTAATAGATATCAGCTATCCCTTCTCAAAGATTCCCGTATTCACCATAAATCCTATATCCAATAACATCATACGACACATAGAAGAACCGAGTTTTTACAGGGGATCTTGTATGTTCAAATCAAATTATTGCACATGGGAGTTATGGGGCAAACGAATTTTTCAATGGGGATATTACCATATCTACTGCTATGCATTTCAGCTTGGTGAAAGTGGTAGCGGTGAATAAAACTTGCCTTCAGCACCACGTTGGTGTCGACGTAGCCGTACGCCTTCTCCAAGCGGCAGACAATCATTGCTGGGCTGACTCCCTGTGGCGGCGGCAGGCGCTGGTAGAGTATGCCAGTGACCAGCTTGTCCTCCTTGTACACGTCCGTGTCCTCGCGCTTGGCAGCCTGTGAAGAAGTTAATATCATCTTAGGTTCTGACGCTTTCTCTGGGAAGTATATGCCTATAATTAGATTCAGAATCGCAGAGAATGTCCTACAGAACATTGGCGAATCCGCAAGAAAGAATGAAGGCTGAAGTATTTCGACAGTCGAGAGGAAAAGTCAGAATAATAAAAATACATTTTTAGGGCTTACGTGTATGAACTATTCTGATACCTGGTGCTCACCAAATACGAGAGGATCATGCAAGTACACATACAGACATAAAAGCTAGCGTTCACGTCAATTGCCATCGCATTACTTACGACATTCGAAAAAAATTACCTGGAGTGTATTCTGGAATGTATTATGGAATTATCTGGAATGGCTATGTACGGGGAGTGCTTAACGCCTGCTTCACCTCCACCGCGTGTGGGCCCTGTATTGCACTATCTTTGGGATAGGCTCACGTATGGGTAATGTTTGACGCCTGCTTCACATCTGCCGCGGGTCGGTCCAGTATAGTACTATCTTCGGCATCGACCCATGTAGGGAGTGCTTAAACGCTTGCGTCACCTCCGCAGCTGGACAGCCCAGCATTGCACGGGGTCTTACTCTTTACGCGGACGCGATAGTGGGGAAAGTAGCTCTTAACAGTTTCGCTCTAATCGCTGAATCAACAAACAAAAAAATGCAGCTTGAAGTACTTCAACAGTCGAGAGATAAAGTCAAAGTAGAAAAAAAATACATTTTTAAGGCTTAAGTGTATAAATTATTCTGATACCTGGTGCTCACCAAATACGAGAGGATCATACAAATATACATACAGACATAAAAGCTCGCGCTCATGTCGATTGCCATCCAATTTCTTACGATATTCGAAAAAAAGTTTTCTGCGATGTATTCGTCTGCAAATCGTAGTACAATCATTTAATCCGAATGTGTACTATTGTTATATTAGTATATGAAATGCAAGTGCTGGCGTCCCTCCAGCGCGGTTCGTTCCATTGAAAACAAAAACGTTAAACTTCGTTATATTTGTTTGAGGTTGGCACTAGGCGAGGATTCTTGCCATGGGTCTACGGGGGAAGACTCGAAGTAGCGTCCCACTTCGTAACTTTGTGACGAGGGCGGGGAGCGTGCACCTCCACCAATACGTTACGTGCATAATAATAATAATATTTGGGGTTTTACGTGCCAAAACCACTTTCTGATTATGAGGCACGCCGTAGTGGAGGACTCCGGAAATTTTGGCCACCCGGGGTTCTTTAACGTGCACCTAAATCTAAGCACACGAGTGTTTTCGCATTTCACCCCCATCGAAATGCGGCCGCCGTGGCCGGGATGCGATCCCGCGACCTCGTGCTCAGCAGCCCAACACCATAGCCACTGAGCAACCGCGGCGGGTATGTTACGTGCAAGGAACCACACTCTATACAGGCTATATTGGCTTCGACGGCCACTACTAGAGATACCGGCGCTACTGTCGCTATGGCATGCAACGTAACATGACGTGACTAGCGTTCGCGCCTTTGCTGCAGCCAACGCAGCTCGCTGGCTGGGCGACTGAAGCTTCGATTGTAGGGTTGCAGATAACGTGTTTCATTTACTTGCCCACCCTTACAGCATGATTTACTGCTTGATACCGCACTGCCGGAAGTATCCGACCGATCCCGGTGTGAATATTCACGCGTACCCCAAAACGCAGCGGCAGCGAGAAGCTTGGCTGATACGTTCGCTGAAAGTGGACTTGAAGCGTGCTCGTTTTATTTGGCATCAGTCAAAGCACTTTGCTCAGAGAAGCATGCAACCTGAATGCGCGCAAACACTAGAAGCGCGGATTGGGGAGACAAAAATATAAGTGGTTGAAGTTCCGCGCATAATAATGGACAGGTGGTAAATCATCGCCCCGCGATAATTGTGGCGAAAACGGCAAGCCGTACTTCCCGCTACGAATGCGGTGAATAGTGCTGTTTAGCGGCAAAAGTGCGCATAGCTACTTGTATGAAAGATCGCGCGAATTGAATAACCAATATTAAAGTATCGGGTTGCTCGCTCGCTAAAATTTTTGCTGCCCTACACACCAGACGAATGTACGCGCTAGGTTGTTTTGCTGCCAAGGTCTTTCCATACATACAAGGATTCAAACATGCAAACGGTCGCAATGAACCGCGGCTGAACCACTGGAGAAGCCGAACACTTCGCAACCGGTATCACGCGATGCCGCTTTTTACGTCACGGAAATATTCCAGCACATAGCGCCACCGTGTGTCCTCGAGGCCAATACCAGTATATGTACCAGCGGTTACGCAGTACTCGCTGAAAGGTACCAGCCTGCACTATCTCAAAACCGACCGTTCTCCTTTTACACATAAACTGGCGTCTTCGTTCTCAACGGTACTGGTTCGACGCAATATCGCGAAGTCAACGGAACATTGCACATTCACGTAGGTAACGAAGTCACAAGTTCGCAAATATAGCTGCCCGGTATTTTTTTCTTTTTATGTAAGCATCCGCTATATCATTCAGTGCGTGTACTCGAAGTTCGACAAACAGATGTGGCACAGACAGCTCCAGTGTTTTCAACATGTGCACGAAAAATAACGTATAATTTCGAGTACCAAAGGTGCCCATGCCTGAACGAATATGAAGAAGGCTTGCTATCATTGAGAATTAACGCACCACCAGCTCTGGATAAGTTTCTGCTATCTTCCTAATGGCAACATGAAGTTCTGATAACTTGTAGTATGACAATTTGTCATAGTAGCCACTAGCCCATGACCGCTGTAATGTATGTGATTGTGTGCGTACCCTCATCTGACCATACATCCCACCCTTTCTGATCCCTTAATATAGAGACAGCTCGAATACACAGTAACTAGCCTACGAAATGAATCGCTTTTTGTGCTACACATAGGTAAGTAACATTCAGCGCTGAACTGGGCAATGTGTTTTTTTTTGTTTCAAGAAAGACAATTCATATTAGCATTTCATGTGGCATATATCAAAAAAAGTGTCTGTAGTAAGAACATATTCTCAATTCATAGAAGATCCATCTATTAAAAAGACAAAGAAAGGGAAACGCACACTTTCAAATGTATTCCAAGGACTGCCAATGAAACCGGATATATGAGCACACGTTGACATCGCGACAACCCATTTCTTTTCGTACTCCTTTCCTAACTTAAGAATAAACTTCAGGTAAGCTCCTCGCCAAGACGTTGACATCAAAGAGGACGAATTTGAGCACCTTCAGCATTTCGCCCCCCCCCCTCCTTCCTGCAATTCCCTTCCGTGATGTCCCGTATAGTTCGTGACACCAATTGGACGCTTCTGGACCACTTGAGGTAAAACTGAAGGTACCTTTCTGCCGCCTACGTTTGCGGCGAGGCCTTGAGCACCAGGCTGGACTTCGAGTCGGAGTCGCTGTTCAGGCGCTGCTTCACTCAGTCGTTGGTCGAGACGAGAGAGCCAGGAGCCGTCAAGGAATAATAAAAAGATAAAAAGCACAGGACCTTCAATAACGAGCGTTAGTATCTCGTAGAATACAGAATACGGGTGCATATCCAGTGGAGCGATTGCGTACTGCTCCGGGTCGGGGTCGTCCATATCTGCGCACAGGTCGGAAGGTAGCGTTGAGAATCCGCTATAAAACGCTTGCAGATGGAGTTCTGTTGTTTCGGACGCGTTGTACAATTGTGCATAATGTTAGGGAAAAGAATGTAGCGGCTCTTTCCGGAATACTCAGTCATTGCGTCAATTGCCATGCAATCTATTTGCATCGAGCATGCATTATTGTACTATATGTCCTGCGACACTGCTGTAATGTACAGAACGGCAGCGGCTGTTCTAGAGGTATCACGCGAACCGCAGTTCGCGTTCGTGCATATCTGTGCAAAGGTCAAAAGGCAGCGCTGAGAATTCGCTATGACGCTACAAGCAGCATTTTCTCCTGCCACAAACATGGCCGTTAGCTAATTTCTGGCTACCATGCTAACTATATTCGCGCCGGCTATGAAAAGAAAATATATATGCAGAGCCTTACGCGCACAGCATTGTTTCAACGAGAGCTTTGACTCGGCGGTCTTGGCGAAGCAGGCGGCCTCGAGCACTTGTCCACCGATGCGGCAGATGAAGTTCTCACTGGCAAGCTGCAGCAGCTTCGTCATGCCCCTGGAGTACGAAAAGGAAGGCAGCAATCGCAGAACTTGTAGCACTACTTCGATCACCACCGTCAGCGGGAAGCTGTCCAGGGTCAACGCGTAGTGCTCCATAAACACCGAAGCCATGCAGCCCAGCAAAGCTGAAAAAAAAAAAGAAAAAATGGCGACACAGGTAGTTGCCGCAGCAAAAGAAGGTAGAATCACGACGAGAAATGTACACGGCAATTTCGTTGCAGTCAAATTCAGACAAAGGCGGCTTTGTTGTGTCATAGCAGTTTTGAATGACAGAGCGAATGACTCATTCAATCAACAACGGATGGAGCATCACATAGCCTACTGGTGTAGCTGAGCCACGTCACTTTGAGGCTCATTCCCATACGCCTGCACTTGAACTTATTCAGGAAATGCTGCGCCTCACTGCTCGTTGCACCTGTGCAACATGGCGTCGTCCGCATGTAGCCATTTGTTTCACAGACCCTGTGAACACTTCGCACAGAACGAATTCGCTGCCAATTACACTTCCAACATTCTCTGCACTCGCTGGAGTGGTAATGCAAGGATCGTTTCAAAAGTGCCGCCGGGCTTGTTTTGCACGAACCAGAAGTGCCACTCAACTGCAGTAAACTAAATCGAAATTGCATGAAATAATCTACCGTGGGCTTATCAAGTGAATTCACCGTTCACTGTTCACACAGTGGCACGTATCCAGTGACCCAAATTCACATCAAAGATGTTCATTCAAATGTGACATATACCTGGTTTCACCTACGCAGTGATACAAGTGAGGGTAAACGGAGTAAGCCTCATGCCTTCACACAGAAGGAAGCGTCCTGCCGGAACGCAGCTGGCAGGAGTCAGTCTGTAGACCCTTCGAAATAGCTGAATAGTAATAGGGCGCTCACAGAAGAGTTTCGGAAGTGTTGATTCCCAAACGACAAATGGACTTTTCATTAAACAATCGCTTCAAGCTGCGATCTTTGAGCGGCTTGGAATGATCTAGGTAGTGACATTTTTCCCCCCTAAGTAGAGGTGATATTAAGGACGTTTGGACAAACGCTTAAACAGGAACGAGTGCTACACGGCAGTTTAACTCCTGCGTACAAAACTTGGCCCCATAAAGCCCTTTTGTTTTAGTTGCCATATTTTATAGACACAGGAGTGGCATGAGACCACCCATTCTTTCGCTGTGTTTCTAGATATCTCCTGTCAAAATCGGGCCCCTCGGTTAACCCCCTTTCTTCTAAATATCTCCTGGTGTTGCCTGCATGATTAGGTGATTGTTCACTGGACAGCTGTGGAAGTTTTCATACGCTTATCATAAAAATATGTACCTTCCAGGCGTTCACTCGCAGAACGCAAATTTGCGTGTAGCGTTATTAAACGTTGAATGAACAGGGAGGCTTCGCTCTCCTCTTTCGGCACATGCGCAGTGTCACATACCCAGTAAAGAAAGTTGGCGTTAAATGGTCTAAATGATGAGTCGTACATTCGCAATGCCACATACTCGTGACCAAACTTGTCCCGACGATTGGTTACTAACGCGGTTTCATCATCACAGCAGCCCTGTACTCATACGCTGAAACCGTGGATGACCCAGCCTAAGTGGCGAGAAAGCGGTTAGCGAGTGCGCATGAGATGCCCTAATAAGGCTAATCCTTCTCTTTCATGACTGCGCTCAGCAATGTGGTTACTAACGGTTCAAGCCTGGGCCACACACGCTTTCAATAGACGGTAGTGGAGGATAGTTCCACTCAGCCATGCGAATTGCACGTTTCGGTGCCCAGATTGCGCTACTCGTTTGATTTCACTCCAAAAAGGTGACGGCTACGATGGTGACAAGAATCCGCCTGGAGTGTCCATGTTATTGCTGTCGCAGTAGAAAGAAAACGCAGGGGCAGAACGCAGGGAGTTTCAGGAGGCGGTATGTGTGAAACTTCAGTGCGAGACCTTATCGGGCCTTGCGATTGACAATATTCTTTTGCGGGCGAAAGTGGCAGCTCTAATCCTGGGCAACAATTCTAACGGTTCAATAAACTCGTTCTTCTTTAGTTGCACTCAAGTGGTCTTGCAAGCAACGGTGAATAACATTATATAAAGCCCACAGCTACAGGCATTGCAAATCACTCGAATTCATGTTTTAATCTTTTATGTTGCAATATCACGGAGCCATAAGAAAGATGGTAAAACTCACAGATGATGAACGTCGAGATTGCCATCTTTGAAAATCCAACGCCAGGTTGGGAAAATAACAAGGAGAATAGGTAGATAAACGGCAAAGCGGCAAAGCCGTGCAGGATGTTCAAACAGAAGATCCATTCTGCGAAATAGAAGCACGCGTCTCGTAAGCACGATTGAAAAATTACGCGACTCTAGGCGTACGAAACGCAAACGAGATGTAATGCATCACGGGAGCCAAGAGGAGGCAAAGTTTAGTTGCGTAACCAGAATGCAATATCTGGCCCTATAGGGTTTCTCAGCTAACTTCAGCCGAGCTGGTTAACAACAACAAAGAAAAAAAAAGAAGAGCTTGAAAAAAAAAATACGGTGGAAGAAAGGATATTAAGACCTACGGTTTACTGGCCGTTGGAATAAACAACTGTTGGTTTCTTATGATCTGACTCAATATGTATAGTGCACTGTGTTCTGGACCAACGTAAGTTGCACTTCGCTCCCTGTTGAGGCAGTACGTGTGTCAACTTAGGTCCGGAGCAACCCTTTGCAGTGTGGGCAACGCTGTTAAAAAAAAAAAAAAGCCACGTGTTTCGCCTGAAAGGCGAGGCACCGATTGCGATAGTAAATTAGTAGACAGCTATACGAGGTGAGGATAGTAATTTTATCGGCCGTATAAACTTGTAAACATTTGCTAACTAACTAAATTGACAATGATATAATGAATAAGCGCGGCTGGACAAGGACGTGGATAGAAACAGACACACAGAGACGTACAAAGAAATGGACACATGGAGACAGCACTGTCTCTGCGTGTCTGTTTTGTTCTACGTCCTCATTCAGTTGCACTAACACATTATATAATCGATTCAAACTAATTAGCCCGCCAGCGTGTTCTAACTAAATTAACAAGCGCTCTATGGTAGATGCCACTTTAGAGGCCTCAGACCAATGAATAGTGAAACGTTACTTTGGAGAATGCGTTCAGTGTTAAATATTCAACTGCGCCTTATATTGAACTTGTCGTTCATGGCTGAGCCGCGCATACACACAGCGTGTCCATGTGGCACGTGCTCCTAACGTCGCCCATGGCAATGCCCCTGGTTAAGGTAGACGACGCATTGCCAATCGGCAAACCTTGTTTCGTGTGCCCTCGTGACACGGGGACCAACCAATGACGACAAAATACTGACGCTTCGCCATTACACACTCTGTATCGGCCACTATGATCCTGTTTGGCGGATGTATAACCGGCCTACAAAGCAGAACGCGTCCTCCTCCTCAGTATTTGCGCAAAGGCACATTTTGAGGCGCAAAAGAGGCAAGATTCCCCAGCAAGAAGTTCCCACAAAGGTGTTAAGATTCCCCAGAAAAAGAGTGGCCACATGTCTCTCTGGGAAATTTTGGTCGGGCAAACGCGGGATAGAGACTCTCGCAAGCTCCGCCGCTTTTTGGCGTAGGCACTCGGCGCAACCATCTGGTCTAAGGCATAGAATTTCATACAATAATTACTAGAGAGAACTTTGGCGCCACGGTCTACGGGAGCAGCAGTGGGGGCTGTCGAGCCAGCATGGGAATTATGGGATGCGCGTGGATTTGCATAACCTTCATCCTTCTGGATTCCAACGGCTTGCGACTTTGTAAACGCCTCATATACAACAATGTACTGCGCAATAAAAAATTACATAAACATTATTAGAATTGTCCGACGCCAGGATTCGAGCACAGGACCTCCAGCAGAGACGCCCGATGATGAAACCATTACGCCACGCACACATGCATCGACAAGCGAAATATAACGCCCTTATGAATTTAGCGCGGGCAAGCCAGTGCCTTGGTACCCTAGGTCCGTCTCGATTTGGCCACCTCGACAAGCTGAATCGTTGCAATTAGTAGCAATTGTGCGCGTTCGCAGCGTCTTCTGCACTTAGAGAAGTATACACTGCTCTGAAATGTACGACAATGTAGGCACACAGGGCGTAATGAACAAACTCATGAGCTACTGTATTAACCACGAAGGGCAGACAAATCCATGTGCTTTCCATCATTCTCATGTTGGCCCAACTATTGCCGCACCATAGTTTCTTCCAGTATATTGTAGGAAACTGTATGGTCGAAGGGAACTTGGCAACCACTGCTCAAAAATATGGTCTCCCAGATGTGACACTAATAATACCCCTGTTACACGGGCGACCTCAACCGCGGTTAATGTAACCACGGTTATAGCTAAACGCGGTTACACGGCAGGAGAAACTGCGGTTAGCCCGCTAAGCGCGGTTGACCACTAACCGAGCTTGGCCGACGTTTCGGAAACGGGCAAACTGGCGGACGGTGCTTCTCCCGAGTGCAGCGCTGGCGCTTCCCAGGTATCTTCCGAAAAGCGTATCATTTGGCCTGACGCGACAACTGAGGCACTGATACGCATTTGGGAAGATAATCTGGTCGCTCTGCGCTCAAGTAGTCGAAACGCGCGCCTCTACACAGAGATGACGGCTACACTCAAAGCCAGTGTAACCGCCGCCGAAGGACCATACTCGACGAAGCAAGTGCGCCTGAAGCTCGACAACATGAACAAACGTTAGCGGTAAGTCAATATTGGGAAAGACGCCGTGCAGGGGAGAAAATTTATTCAAAATGAAGCCGGTGATCATGATAGCCCGTGTAACTCTGGGGGACTACGGTTCGCGTTAACCACGGTTGAGCGAGTTCACCACGGTTAAGTTTAACCGCAGTTAAGCTAACCCGTGTAACTAGGGTATAAAGCGGCGCCAGATCATGCAGGCCATAGCTGCTGAAAATATAGAGTACGTCGTCCATCTAGAGGGAGGCGTCATAGCGTATTACCACGAAAGAGCCGCCTTCAATGTTTCTTATTTTTTTGCAAAGTGCTGGTACCTGTGTTCCGAGCTCGCGTCCCCCACCCTATTTTTTTCAGCTTGCAAGTGGCGAGACCGCAGAAGCTACCTTTTTAGAGCGCAGCTCTCGGGCGCCCGTTCCCGCGGCTGGCGTCGGCGTGCCTCGGCGTCGTACTTCAGCGCAAGCGAGCGAACGAGCACAGCGAAAGATGAAAGCGACCACGGAGCGCTGCGGTGGATGAAAGACGCGAGGAGGAAAGCGGATAGAGGGGGGGGGGCGAGGGGACCATGAGGCAGAAAGCACATGAGGAGGGTGTGGCGAAAGCGTGAGAAGAAAAGCGTAGTGCGGTGACGATGACTACGAGATGGCGCCGGAACAGCGCGCGTCATCGGGAGTGTCTATCGGCGGCTGCTGCTGTGAATCGCGTTCACGCGTCACCCACGGGCTGGCTCTCGCGATATCCCGATTTGCGAGAGCCAGCTCGCAAGGCAGTCGCGCCGCACTTCGCTCCAATTGCAGCGTGCCGCACGAGACAGGTAGTCCGCGCCAGCCAATAAAAATGGCGAAATAAAAACCCGTACAGAGCTGCGCTCAAATTTCGCATTAGCGAGTATCGTAATCATCAGCGATTTTTTTTTCTCGAAAGAAATGTAACTTAGGCACGCGTGTTGACCACTTACGCACGAAGCTGTAGTTCAGCGTTTTCGCTTGGTAATAGATAATGGGCGGCAATACAAAGATGGCTGTGCCCATGTAAAACATAAAATCTGAAATAAAACTTAAGGTCCAGTAGAGGAACGAGCCAATGCCTGCGATGCTGTGCAGGTGCTTCACCTGCAAAATAATAAAAGAACGACAGAGTTTGTTACTATATGAAGTGTTGCTAAAGGCTTTAAAGTAATTTCGTGATAAGTTGGCGTGCAACAAATTCAGCCTTTCTCATACCTTGCTATTTTTACACTGCGTGCGATTACACGTTTTGTCGACTATGTGGACGTGACCTCTAGAACCATTACGCAATTCTCCAAATATCCCGTTCTGTTCAGCCGTACAGGAAACTTATAATGATGGGCATGATGACTATTGCTAATATTTTCTTTCAGTCCGGTTGCCGACAAGTAGTCGCCTTTTGGCGTCTGGCTGGATGAATAAAAAGTCGCTGCTACCCCTGAAACGCGAAGCACCGATTGCGATAGCAAATTAATAGATAGCTATACAAAGTAAAGATAATTTTTTCGGCAGTATAAACTTGTAAACATTCGCTTACTAACTCAATTAACAAATATATAGTATGTAAGCGCGACTGAACGAGGATGTAGAAAGAAACAGACACACAGATACAGCGCTGTCTCTGTTTGTCGGTTTCTTCCTACGTCCTCGTTCAGTCGCGCCTACACATCCATGGAGTGCTCCAAAGCACCCATGGATTCTAACCAACTAGTCCGTCAACGTGTCCTAACTAAATTAACGAGCACGGTGTCACGCACGCACAAGGTAAACATGTACACATCCCGCTCAATGAACGCTGAAACTCGCTGTCAAAATGCCGGAGTGAGGAATCGCGGCAGCAGCAGCGATGCCCGCTTGGGCCTTCGTACATCTCTCGCTTCAACGCGAACGAAACCTCCAAAGCACAGCGCATACCAACCTACCTACACTACGCGCACTCTGCAAACATTGCTGATCGCGTTGAAGATGAGGCCCGCGCGGGCGCGTACTTTGGCCACGTCGCAGATCGCTTTCAAGGTACGGCACCCGCACGACCGCAGCGAAAGCAGCAGCCGCTGGAGACGGGCCCGCTCCCCTCTTTCGCTGCACCCTCATGCCTCGCGCGCGAGGGACGAAGCAACACCCTCTAGCAAAGCTTAAGAGGAAGCTTTAACTCCGGCGCTCCTATCTAAATACATGTAAAAGAATAATTCGTTTTTCTCTGCAACCACTGGACCAAATTTGAGGAGGTTTCTTGCATTAAAAAAATACCTTAATTCTAGTGACTGGTGGTTTCGAATTTTTGACACAGGTCGTCAACGTTTTATTAAAAATTGACAAAAATCGAAAATTTTCAGAAACGAAACTAAAAAGTTTACAACTCTGTAACTGAGCAATGAAAAACGATAATAAAATTCTATGAATTGAATCTAATAGTACATCTAAAGGGGACAAAATTCACGGGTTACACATGAATGTCAATAAATTTAGTAATATGGAAATGCGGCTTTTGCAGAACCCTTGTAAAGAACGTAATGAATTCACGTAAGATATAAAATCACATACCGAATTTGTCCGCTTTAATGATATAATGGATGCCGTTTACGGAACTGCGATACCTGTTCTTGATACAGAGCTATTAATTTGTATACTTCGTGCTTCTATTTTTTTTTCAAGCTTTCAAAATTTTGAAAATCTTTTTAACAAAATACAGGACCTAAATCGAAATACCGCTTCCAACAGTCACTAGAATTTAAATTTCTCTCTCAAATGCAATTAAATTCATTAATGTCTGCCCAGGGGATATCCCAGGAAAAAAAAACATTTTTGCGTTTTACATGTATTTGAATAGGCCGCGTCGGAGTTGGGCCCGAGGCAAAGCTTACTCTTAAGGCCCGAGCTCTCTCCCCGTGACGTCACATGAGGGCGTGGATTGGTAAAAATACGGAGCGCTGTTCACGAGAGGTTGTCTCGCAGATGCACCGTGCGGAAACTTCCCGTAAGAACGAGTATGCGTGTATTTTAAAAGAAATTTGACCGCAAGGAAGTTGTAGGAGCAACACATTTATTTACACAGTCCAGTTTCTTGTTGTCGTTGCGCTATATCAGGAGCAATACACTTATTTCTTCTTGTAGTTGGTGTTGGAAGAGGCCGCGCTACCGGCCCGCCTTCCTCACTCGCACACGCGAGATTGAGCCGCGCTCGCAGGCTCACGCTCGCACGCTTTCCTTGCACGCATAGCATACGGCGCACGGCGACGATTTTATTGCCCTTGAACTTTACACGGAGTCTCATGAAAACGGAGACACCGACGCAATGAGCTGGGTCGTCTGAGAATTTTTTCTAAAGCCCTCAGAGATTTCACCATGTTGTAAGTGTCAGCGGCTTTATGAGCTTGTACTTAGGTAGATCGCTCATGCCCCAAAAGCAAGTATTTGACCTTTGGCTCACCAGACTAATTTCCTGTTATTTCTTATTTAACGTCATCCAATAGTCCTTGCATGCATTTTACCATCTTGGCTTGTTTCGCGTCGGTGACTCCGGGTTGCCTATTTGCGCTTTCTATTGTCTTGCATATTGTCGACGACATTTTCGACCTATTCTTTTTATTCCGTGATCACGTTTTCGAAGCACGGATATTTCTGACCTCTCAGTGCCCATTTATTTGATGACCTTGTTTCTACGGCTCTCCTCAAAACAAGCTTTGCTGTGCTCTTCTCTGAATTCCAGAGAGTTGACGGCCATGTTACATTGCAGTGCCTCGTTTGTTGTTTTATCATGGGCGCCCAATGATCAGCGGACCACCGCCATCTGGTTAAATTCGAAGCACGAGAAGGTTTCCCATCGTAATTTGTCACATTACGGCTCTTGAATATGCTAGCACTGATGCTGTCACATGTTTCTAAATTCCGTGTACTACCGCAAATTTATTGGGCCATAAAAGCCTCTATCATTCTTCATAGCAGCGTTCCGCTTTCTCTTCATCGTAATCCTTGATGGGTGTTTGAGTAAATATTTCCTTTCGTTTGTGCACACACAGGTATGTATATGTTCCACTGTGGGTATGAATTCCTGTTTAATTGGTGCAAATTCATTGTTTCCTGGTTACAGAATATGATCCTCTCTTCCTCTGCATTAAAATGAAGGTCGAGATATTTTGTATTGTCGTCGCACTTGTCCGTCGTCGTCGTCGTCATCGTCGTCGTCGTCATCGTCGTCGTCGTCGTCGTCGTCGTCGTCGTCGTCGTCATCGTCATCATCATCATCATCATCATCATCATCCTGGTTACGCCAACTGCAGGGCAAAGGCCTCTCCCATACTACAATAACCCCGGTCATGTACTAATTGTGGCGATGTCGTCCCTGCAAACTTCTTAATCTCATCCACCCACCTAACTTTCTGCCGCCCCCTGCTACGCTTCCCTTCCCTTGGAATCCAGTCCGTAACCCTTAATGACCATCGGTTATCTTCCCTGCTCATTACGTGTCCGGCCCATGCCCCCCCCCCCCCCATTTATTTTTCTTGACTTCAACTAAGATGTCATTTACCCGCGTTTGTTCCCTCACCCAATCGGCTCTTTTCTTATCCCTTAACGTTACACCATTCATTCTTCTTTCCATAGCTCGTTGCGTCGTCCTCAATTTCAGCAGAACCCTTTTCCTAAGCCTCCAGGTTTCTGCCCCATACGTGAGCACTGGTAACACACAGCTGTTATACACTTTTCTCTTGAGGGAGAATGGCAACCTGCTGTTCATGATCTGAGAATGCCTGCCAAACGCACCCTAGCCCATTCTTATTCTTCTGATTATTTCCGTCTCATGATCCGGATCCGCCATCACTACCTTCCCTAAGTAGATGTATTCCCTTACCACTTCCAGTGCCTCGCTACCTATTGTAAATTGCTGTTGTCTTCCGAGACTGTTAAACATTACTTCAGTTTTCTGCAGATTAATTTTTAGACCCACTCTTCTGCTTTGCCTCTCTAAGTCAGTGAGCATGCATTGCAATTGGACCCCTGAGTTACTAAGCAAGGCAATATCATCAGCGAATCGCAAAGTACTAAGGTATTCTCCATAACTTTTATCCCCAATTCTTCCCAATCCAGGTCTCTGAATACCTCCTGTAAACACGCTGTGAATAGCATTGGAGAGACCGTGTATCCCTGCCTGACGCCTTTCTTTATTGGGATTTTGTTGCTTTCCTTATGGAAGACTACGGTGGCTGTGGAGCCGCTATAGATATCTTTCAGTATTTTTACATACGGCTCGTCTACACCCTGATTCCGTATTGCCTCCATGACTGCTGAGGTTTCGGCAGAATCAACCGCTTTCTCGTAATCAATGAAAGCTATACATAAGGGTTGGTTACATTCCGCACATTTCTCTATCACCTGATTGATAGTGTGAATATGGTCTGTTGTAGAGTAGCCTTTACGGAATCCTGCCTGGTCCTTTGCTTGACAGAAGTCTAAGGTGTTCCTGATCCTATTTGCGATTACCTTAGTAAATAGTTTGTAGGCAACTGACAGTAAGCTGATCGGTCTATAATTTTTCAAGTCTTTGGCGTCCCCTTTCTTATGGATTATGATTATGTTAGCGTTCTTCCAAGATTCCAGTACGATCGAGGTCATGAGGCATCGCCTATACAGGGTGGCAAGTTTCTCTTGAACAATCTGCCCACCATCCTTCAACAAATCTGCTGTTACCTGATCCTCCCCAGCTGCCTTCCCCCTTTGCATATCTCCCAAGGCTTTCTTTACTTCTTCCGGCGTTACCTGTGGGATTTCGAATTCCTCTAGACTGTTTTCTCTTCCATTATCGTCGTGGGTGCCACTGGTACTGTATCTATCTCCATAGAACTCGTCAGCCACTTGAACTATCTCATCCATATTAGTAATGATATTGCTGGCTTTGTCTCCTAACGCATACATCTGATTCTTGCAAATTCCTAGTTTCTTCTTCACTGCTTTTAGGCTTCCTCCGTTCCTGAGAGCATGTTCAATTCTATCCATATTATACTTGCTTATGCCAGCTGTCTTACGCTTGTTGATTAACTTTGAAAGTTCTGCCAGTTCTATTCTATCTGTAGGGTTAGAGGCTTTCATATATTGGCGTTTCTTGACCAGATCTTTCGTCTGCTGCGATAGTTTACTGGTATCCTGCCTAACGGAATTACCACCGACTTTCATTGCACACTCCTTAATTATGCACACAAGATTGTCTTTCATTGCTTCAACACTAAGGCCCTCTTCATGAGTTAAAGCCGAATACCTGTTCTGCAGCTTGATCTGGAACTCCTCTACTTTCCCTCTTACCACTAACTCATTGATCGGCTTCTTATGTACCAATTTCTTCCATTCCCTCCTCAGGTCTAGGTTAATTCGAGTTCTTACCATCCTATGGACACTGCAGCGCACCTTGCTGAGCACGTCCACATCTTGTATAATGCCAGGGTTAGCGCAGAGTATGAGGTCTATTTCATTTCTAGTCTCGCCGTTCGGGCTCCTCCACGTTCACTTTCGGCTATCCCGCTTGCGGAAGAAGGTGTTCATTATCCGCATACTATTCTGTTCCGCAAACTCTACTAATAACTCTCCCCTGCTATTCCTAGTGCCTATGCCATATTCCCCCACTGCCTTGTCTCCAGCCTGCTTCGTGCCTACCTTGGCATTAAAGTCGCCCCTTAGTATAGTGTATTTTGTTTTCACTCTATCCATCGCCGATTCCACGTCTTCATAGAAGCTTTCGACTTCCTGGTCATCATGACTGGATGTAGGGGCGTAGACCTGTACAACCTTCATTTTGTACCTCTTATTAAGTTTCACAACAAGGCCTGTCACCCTCTCGTTAATGTTACAGAATTCCTGTACGTTACCAGCTATATTCTTATTAATCAGGAATCCGACTCCTACTTCTCGTCTCTCCGCTAAGCCCCGGCAGCACAGGACGCGCCCGCTTTTTAGCACTGTATATGCTTCTTTTGGCCTCCTAACTTCACTGAGCCCTATGATATCCCATTTACTTACCTCTAATTCCTCCAATAGCACTGCTAGGCTCGCCTCACTAGATAACGTTCTAGCGTTAAACGTTGCCAGGTTCATATTCCAATGGCGGCCTGTCCGGACAGGCCGCACTTGTGCGTGAGCCTCTATAAATTATCTGCAGTTTCGCTAGTACCGCTATGTCGTGGGCCCAAAAACCGTTTGTGGCAGCAGATGCACCTTACGTGTGTAAAGAGAGCCCCATTTACTATTATTCAAGCATCCTTAATGTAAAGCGTGACAGCGATTAATCACTGAACTAACCACTTAGCACAACGCTACGATCCGCTAAGTGTCGCTCTGGCCTGAATCCATTCCGTACTTCTCTCCAATATTGCATTCTTTCTACTCACTTTTACCGCTCGTCGTTTAGCAATGAAAGTCGAAGCACGCCACGTGGCTCTCGTCTACGCCTTATGTCTGAGATTTGCGTTCGCGTTGCAGTGGCTTATATTTGAACAGAACGCGTTAAGCGACCCACCTCCTGCACCCTTTCGGCAATCGGCAGCAGCACAAAGTTGCTGCACATGAGGCTAGATGCCAACGGCAGGAAGATGGACCGCAGCACCTTGGGTAGCAGGTCACGGTACGTGTTCTGGCTCTTCACGTTCTCGTCCTCCGCCACCTTGGAGCCGTAGTCCAGCTGCTTCACTTGAAAGCGAATAACGGCGTCATGGATGCCGGTGAGGTATTTCAGGCGCGCCATGTTGTACATCGTTGTGATGATCAGCGCGCAGTGCGGGATATCGCCGTTGTACCACAGAATGGTACTGGGAAGACAAACACGACGTGGTCAACACTGCGCGGCAATGCAGAGTAAAGCAGCGTTTGGAGCTCTTTGGCCACAGCCATTGAGGAGCGCGGCTGGGACAGTGGCCCTTGCCTTGTGAGCAATATTTAAGTATCTAGCTGATGCATAAACACCCATGCTCTACGTACATCGCATGCAAGGACGATATGCAAAATGAAGAATGACACATGTGCATGGCATTGCGCGCTTGTGGCATTCTTTTCGTTCACGTCTTTATGAGCACAGTGCACAAATCATCAATTACCAACTTGCTGAACGTGGTCTACCTACCATGGTAGGCCGATCGTGTACAATAGCATCGCACGAGCTACGAGCTAACAACATCTCGGCATAGCTAAGCAACTGATTACGAAAAGGAGCAACCGATAAGGAAACAAAGCAACCACGCTAGGCAAGCGAGCAGAATGAGACGACTGGTCAAGTGCTCCCTCAACTAGTTCGTGAGCGAGCACCTAACTTCGTCGAATCCCTTCCCATGACTTGTTTCATTTCATGGTCTGTTCGGTTGCGTAAGCATGAACATGTATCATCAACATAAATCGAAGCGCGGACTCCTGTACGTTACACATCTGTATGAGAACTCCTGTACTTTACACGTAATGACATGGAAATGGGACGTGTAATCCCCCTCGGTAGCCGGTTTCTAAGCACGTAGTAGTCCAAGTCGGTCTCTTTGGAGTCTGAAATAAGCCACTGTTACACAAGCCTTGGTCAACATGAAACGGAACAACGCACTGGAGTAGTGTCCAAATTGTTCGCGTTTGAATTTACGGGGATAGTACCAACTATCCGATGAGCCCGTTTCAATAACATTTTTCTGTGCATGTTCTCTATGATGCACGACATATTGCAACCACATTATTATTTACTCCAAGGTGACATAGCTGCGTATTCAGTAATCTAAAGGAGGATCATGCTGCAATTGAGAGCTACACTCTAGCGTGGTGCTGTACAACCCTCTTAAGCGAGTCTTATCCGAGCCTTTACCCACTGCTGATGCTCCTACAGATGAGCAGTAACCAAACTCGAGGACAAGCCAGTGAAACTTCAAGCATGTCTGAAAAAAACATAACTGACTTCTGGCAAGGTGAAGGAATCGCGGAATCGCTGTGAAGAATTAGGGACCGTTCATTGTGAACAACGGTTTTGTGCCGTGACCAAAACTTGAGTTTTATGGTTGTTCCTCTTGGTGGGTGACAGTTTTTTTTTCATGATTCTTTTCGATCAGACTAGGTTCCATTTTGAATTTGACTGTCAGACTCGCCGTGCAAGCATGCCGGCATGCACCGAGAGTAACCGATATCGACAAGCCGACGTTCAGGTTCACGCACGCGAGGAAACGAGTGCATTCGTGGCGGCGTGGGAAGAATTTGGTGCCAATTCTTTCCGTTGGGCTACTCCCACAGACAACGAAACAAACAGAAAAAACAAAATTAAACCTTGTTATATGTAAGGGAGGGCGATGAGATGTCGCAGGTACAGATAACTGTGTCGTTCAAACCAGACACTTGAACTAGACTGCGGTGGAAGGGGAGCCATCAGCACTCGTCCTACGTGTCAGAGCATCAGACGAATACTACACGTAGTTTGCAATATTTGGCACTTGTGCTGAAGGAATCATCATCATCATCAGCCTATTTAATGTCCACTGAAAAAGGAAGGCCTCTCCCTGCGGTTTCGAATTATCCCAGTACTGCGCCGACCGATTCCAACTAGCGCCTGCGAATTTCCTAACTTCACCGCCCCACCTATTCTTCTGCCGTTCTAGACTGCGCTTCCCTTCTCTTGGCACCCATTCTGTAACGCTATGGGTCCACCGGTTATCTAACCTACACATTACATAACTTGTCCAGCTCGATCTTTTTTTCTTAATGTCAAATACAATATCGGCTATCTCCTTTTGCTCTCTGATCCACACCGCTCTCTTCAGGTCTCCTAACGTTGCGCCTAACAGTCTTCCTTCCATCGCTCTTTGCGCGGTCTTTAACTTGTTTTTGAGCTCGTTTGTCAGTCTTCAAAGTTTCTGCCCCATATGTTAGCACCTGTAGAATGCATCGATTGTACAGCTTTCTTTTTAATGATAATGGTAAGCTTCCAGTCAGGATCTGACAATGTCTGCTGTATGCGCTCCAAGCCATTTTTATTCTTCTGTAAATTTCCTTTTTATGATCAGGGTTCCCTGAGAGGAATTGACCTGCGGGTAAATGAACTCCTTCACAGACTCTAGAGGCTCACTGGCGATCCTGAACTCTTGCTCCCCTGCCAGTCTATTGATCATTATCTTTGTCTTCTACATATTAATATTCAACCCCTCTTATACTCACTGTTAGGGTTACTCGTCCCCAGTGTTGCTGAAAAGGACAATGTTATCTGCAAACCGAAGGTTGCTGAGATATATTCGCCGCTGATCCCTTACTTCTAAGCCTTCGCAGCTTAATAGCTTCAATATTTCTTCCAAGCACGCAGTGAATAGCATTGGAGAGATTGTATCTCCTTGTCTGGCCCCTATCTTTTTAGGTGTATTTCTACTTTTCTTGTGGAGAGTTAAGGTAGCTGTGCAATCTCTTTAGATACTTTCCAAGAGATTTCCGTAAGCGTCCTGTACTCCTTGATTACGTAATGCCTCTATGGCTGCTGGAATCTTTACTGAATCAAATGCCTTTTCGCAATCTATGAAAGCCGTATAGCGAGGCTGATTGTACTCTGCGGATTTCTCGATTACCTGATAGATGACATGGATGTGATCCATTGTAGAGTATCCCTTCCTGAAACCTGCCTGTTCTCTCGGTTGACTGAAGTGTTGCCCTTATTCTAAAATAATTGCCTATAATTGTTCAATTGTTTAACGTCTACTTTTTGTGTATTATTATAATGTCGGCATTCTTCCAGTTCTCTAAAACTGGAAGTCACGAGACAGTTCGTATGGAGGGCTGCTAGCTTATCAAGCATGATGTCTCCTCCATCTTTGATTAAATCGACTGTTATTCCATCTTCAGCCGCTTATACCAGTTTCATGTCTTGCAATGCCCTTATAACTTCCTCTCATAGAATGAGCCTCTGTAAGCTGTTCATTACTGCTCCGAATGGAGGTATCGTGATTGCTCTGGGTATTGCACAGGTCATGATAGAATTTTTCCGCTGCTTCTACTATATTTTCAACATTGCTGATATTACCCTGCTTACCTTTCAGTGCATATATATTGGCTTGTCAACGGCCGCGTTTTTTTCTCACCGATTTCTTGCTGCGTCCATTTTTTTTACTGCTTCCTCAGTATTTCTTACCTAATAGTTTTGAATATCCCTTATTTTATCCTTGTTGATCAGTTTTGACAGTTCCGCGTATTCTATCTAATCTCTAGAGTTGGACACTGTCATACTTTATCTTTTCTTTATTATGTCCTTCGTTACTTGGGACAGCTTACCTACTTGTTGCCTTGGTGCCTTACCTGCCACTTCAACTGCTGCTTCTGAAGCCAGCCTAGTTACGGTTTAATTCATTACCTCTATGTCATCTTCATCTCTCTCTTCTACGGCTGCATATTTGTTTGCAAGCACACACCTGAATGGGTCTGCTTTTACCCTTACTGCGTCTAGGTTGGCCTGTTTCTTCTTGATCACTTTTTCTCCTCTCTTCAAATTGAGATGAATCGACCCTAGACCTCACTAACCTATGATCACTGCACTTTACCCTACCTAACACTTCTACATCGTGCACTAGGCTGGGATCGGCGAAGTATGAAATGGATTTCTTGTTTTACCATTAGAGCTTTTCCAGGTCTACTTTCTGCTGCTACGCTTTCTGAAGAAGGTGTTCATTATTCGCAACTTGTTCCTTCATGCAAATCCTACCAGCATCTCTCCTCTAGCGTTCCTGGAATTGACGCCGTAGTTGTCAATTGCTTGTTCACCAGTCTGCTTTTTCCCCATTTTGCATTGAAGTCGCCCATTACTACAGTGTACTGAGTTTGTGCTTCTCTCATCCCTAATTCAACATCTTCGTAAACTGATCTATTTCGATCACCACCATCATGACTGGAGGTTGGAGCGTAGCCTTGTACTAGTTTTAATCTATACCTCTTATTAAGTTTTATTACGACTACTGCTACCCTTTCATTGATGTTGTAGGATTCGTCAATGTTTCCCGCTATGTCCTAACGGATTAGGAACTCTGCCCCGTATGCTTCTTATCTGGAAGTCCTCCATAGCAGAGGACGTGGCCCTTAGTCAGCACTGTATAAGCCTCAGCCGCTCTTCTGATTTCCCAAACAATGCTTGATAGCTCCTCAAAGAGTCCTGCTAAGCTAGCTTCCCTAGAGAGAGTTCGGGTGTTATACGTTGCCCGAGTCGGTTTCCATTGGCGGCCTATATCATCCTACAAAATAAAGCAACCATTTGCTTGGCTTCACAGCCACGCCTTCTGCTAAATAATGCCGTGATACTGCGAAGAGTCAATCACAGTTTCCGGTGTTGGCAATACGTGTACGACACCATTAAAGTTTTGAAGTCACTCCTCCAGGTTTGGTACCTATCATGGTAGGTTGACTAGCAGAGAACCATTTCTTGTATTGGGAATTCGTGTAAAGAAACAATGTAGCTTTCGGAATCCTCGCATATTTGAGTTCACTAGGCCTTTCAACGAACTCACGTCCGGACTCATATTCGCCGCTAACATCAACTTCAGCTCATGCCGCCCAGTGAGCCACAATACCTTCTTTGTGTCTGTGTTGGTGACACGTGCTGAAAGCATGCATTTAGTTAAGGCAGGTAAATTGATTAACTCGCGACGGTATGCTGTTTGCAATAAAATAATGACTATCCAAAACGTTCACCTACCACTTCGGGAATCGTGTTCTGCACACCAAATTCAAATTTTCACTCCCGTTTGCCCACTATAGCACAGGATGCCATATAATGCGTCCTGCAGAGAAGGGACAAAGAAACCTGTGCGGGAAAATTGAGTTCAGGAAAGCAAAACCCCCGGAAGATCATGTTGCATGAGGGGGACGTATGTTCGTCTTGTACTAGAACTTTGGTTTAGGAGAAACCGTTCTTTTCACAAAAAATGAAGTGATCTTGTATACAAAATCGTAAAATACACTTGCGTCGCTTTTCTTTTTGTTCTCGTCATACCGCTCTACTTACTTCCCGTGGATGCACGGTAGTACGTAGTTTGCGAGATGCACTAACATCTCTTCTTTCCAATGCTTCCCCATATTGCCCAATTTCGGTTAAGAGAGGTTGCCTAGTCCACTGAAATGCGTTAAGAGAAATGCGTTCTCATAGAGAGAGCGCCACATACTGAACATGATTCCCAGTGTTCTCACGTTTACATAGGGAAAACGTCGCTTTTACGAAGTTTCTTGTCTGTGTATGGAAAACGTAACCTTAGTCTCAAACTAAAGCCCGATAACACCACGGTTACAGAAAGTAAAAAAAAAGGAAATTTCATAAAAGATGCAACTCAGCACGCCTCGAGACACAGTCCTAACATTGAACCTAACGAGCATTATTTGCCATGAATGAAAAGATTCTGCAGTAATGCAGGAACCTAATACGGACTACGTAATACGGACTACGTGCGACAAATAAACGGATGGAAGACAATATGCTGGTAACTTACGGGCCGTCATTGCTTCGCATATTATGCATATATGTAAAACTGAATTTTTGTTCTTAGCTTCCGTTTACCAACAAACGCGAATCCGAAGCTTGTTTCATAGTGTAACTGCGCACAGAACAGACACGAACACGAACAGACTCGTCCCTTGTCGGCCCGTGTCCATTGTTTGACGCATGAAGAACGTAATCAAATTGACCCGGTTCCGTGTTTTTGTGTAGCACATTACTAGCTCAAGCACGTTTTTTTACGTTGTAACTTAAGGAGCGCTTGTAGCGTTCATTTGTGTGCGTGCGTGTGTGTGTGTGCGTGTGCGTGTGCGTGTGTGTGTGTGTGTGTGTGTGTTGATTCGCTCCTACACCCGGACTTTCCCGGTGACCGTTCTTACTCAATGCTCTACTGATCGAAGAAAATATGCCACACGTCAGCTACATATATGATGTATGTATAATGTAAGAAGGTGTTTAAAGACGAAGATTTTGAACGACGAAGATAATATAGCTTCTTAGATGCTCGCTTCATTAAGTTGGCATTCCTGCTTGATCGAATGTTATTCCTTACTACGGTAGACACGGCTGCCGGAGAATCTTAGATACGGCTTTAGTATTAGTAAAAGAACCATGATTGATGTCTTGCAAATGAGTAGGCGAAAGTATGTGCGGCTCTTGGACTGAGTACCTACTATTAGAGATATGTTAAAGTGAGTGGCAAGTCTAGATCCGAGTCTAGAGCGCTTAATCTCTTCTCCGTTCCCTTTCATTACCCCTTCCACTTTCCTTTTTGCTCTTTCTGAGCAGCGCTACAAGCCTAAAAAAGCTGAGCAGTCTGCTTTTAGAAGCAGGTTGAGTCGCTAAGAGGGCTCGAGCCCGCCGCGATTTAAATGTCCCATAAATCAGCGAACAGATGTGGCTATGGATCACGCAAATCTCCTATCATAGCAAAAGCAACAGAAAACCAAACTGTACTGATTGCTTCTCGTCCTTGAAATTACTGAGACGGCTGACAATTCCTCCAATTGCTACGAATCCTTTCACCCCTTTTACAACCCGTGCACTGCGACCAGGATATTAAATAGCAAATTACCCCCTCCCTCCTTGACATGCAGTTAGGTGCAAGTGTTGGTAAACCAGCACAGCCTCTTACAATTGCTGCGACCTTTCCGCGGACGATCTACTCGTGCATGGCGACATCCTGCAAAATAACGAAAACATTTCGTAGTTAACGCCGCTTGATAAGCTGTGCCCCTTCCTTGCGCCACGCCTCCTTTCCTTGCTTTATCTACAGCGCATCACGCCACTGCCTTATCCCAGCATTTGACTTTTTCAAATTGTGCGCAGCTCCGCAATTTCCCTGCGACTCGGAGCAGCCGCTGCCATGGAGCTTCGGTGGCTTATGTTCTTGAAACTCGCTTCCCTGGAAAAGACGTACAGGAGGACACGTACATACACGCCTCATTTCGCTGTCCATAAAGCTGTCGCACTAACAGGAAACGCAAGTTGCAATATGTAATCTTCGGAGTAAGCTTTTCTATCGGAACGCCTTTCGGCAGGGGAGAAGCACCATCCACCCCAGTGATGTTTCGTTTTGCCGCTCGTTGGGGGCAGTCAGTCGGCTGACGCCTGCAAGTTGATGTCTTGAAACTACTCGAATCCAAACGCTGCCTATCAGCAGCATCTACGGGGAGGAACCTGATGCATTTCAAATGTACGCACTGGGGTATATTCAGAGCGGTATGTTCAGTCTTACATCGCATGTTGGCAAACAGCTTATCTCCCTTTATTTAGCCCCTTATGACTAATTGTCGTTAAGTTGTAGATAGTGAACAGCTTCGTGAACCATTGGCATGTGTAGGGGAGGTGACCTTCATGAGCTGTGCATATCTGATTACTAAAAGGGAGCGTGGCAATCACTCTTAAAGCACCACGCCTGCAATAAACCCTCAAAACATACTTAGGGGCTCTCGCTTTCACACTCTGAAAGTAGGCAAAACGTTCTTCCCAGAAACAGATTCAAAACGGCACGTTAAAAAAATATATACATATTTTACCTGTTTTCGTCTAGAAACTGAAATCCGTAGTGCACGCCAAATATATAGTAACGCAGGTTCCATTTCGATATACTAAGAGCCTTTTCGGTAACATCCATGTCTGGATCGACGGTTTGCAGGAAATAGGAGCTTGCGCTCAGCTGGGGCAGTATGTAGTCGTAGAAGAACTTTCCATCCTTCGGGTGCTTGATTTGCACGTATCCCTGTAAGACATCCAAATAGAAATCAAATACGTTTTACCGCCACAGATATTGATAGCTAGTCTAATTCATAGGTACCCGCTCGAGTTCTGCCTTGTACCATCTTCATTGGCATGGCCTGAGCGCATGTCTGCTATATCACGGATGCCGTTATATGTTCGGCATTTCAGTGTCGGCATGGGGAAGAAAATGTATCTAGCCATTATACCAGTTCCTTACTGCTTCAGGACGGCCCTGCCATAGCATTATTTGGGCTTGATGGCGTACACGTTAGCCTAGGAGCCTTGGACTAATGCTCGTGAATGCAATCATTCCAACCAAGCCGTCCGGAATGCCGCAGTGTGGGTGACACAGGAAGTGAAGGATAGGAAAGAGGCGGAATCAATAGCAGTCTCCCCCCATCATCATCATCTGGAAGTACCGCCTTCACAACGTGAGCACGCTCCAGTGACATGTGCTCATAATGTGACAAGATATTCGACAGATATGCTGATATTGTCGAATACACGTACGTCAGAGGTGTAACATAAAAGAGTATTATCACTGGTAGTTTTCATCAACGTCGTTGTCATCATGTAATTTCTTCGGTCATTTGTGTATGATACTTTGCGAGACGCACATTCATTTGGCTAACAGTGTAAAATTCTGAAATCCAGTGGTATATAATGAGTCAAAAAGATGAATTCATCAGATTCGGAGAATATCACACATACCTGCCGGAACTGAATCATGACCTGTACCGTTTGAGTGAATGATAGTGCTGATCCACGACAGTTGGCAACGCGTGGCTTCGGATTGTACGGGCGGTTTGTGACGTGACCCAGGCTTCTATGACTTACATATGAGCTGCTGGGTTTCTGCTAATGGAGACCAGATTCTGCATCCTTTAAGAACCAAGTGTCGACACTGACAAATACGACTCCTAAGTGTGTATTCCTGCAGAGCATCGAGCGCATATTTGGCTGTACGGCGCACTGATTAACGATTTACATCGGGGGTCGCACAATTTAAGCTGCGCGCTCGTGTTGACTATAGACCCTACTGAAATAAAAGACATCTGTGCATACCTTATGCGTGGCACAGCGCGTGCACAATTTGCCCTATTACTTGCAACCTTTCACTGTTTAATTAGATGTATCGTTCTTGTGCACGCAAACGGCTTTTAGAAGCCGAGCGCGGTAGTCATGGGGACAGGAGGTGCAACATACCTGCGCATAGTGCACCACGTCGGGGAACGTGAAGGCGAGCGTGTCGGATACCCGCTCGACGTCCCAGTTGCTGCGGCGCAGCGCCATGTACTCAAACTGGAAGAGCACCGTCAGCAGCAGCGGAGGCAGCAGCCAGCTCAAGAGCGACTGCTTCTTCTCGCGCCAGATGCACGTGGCGCGCTTGGCAAGCACGGCCCACATCTGTGTCAGCAGGCCCGGATTCTCGGACACTGTGGTGGCCATGACCTTCACTAGGTCGTCTGCAACACCGCAGCGACCATTCTCTTCCGTGGGCCAGTTCATTGTGGTAGCGCGATATCAGATAGACGCCACAAAAAGACACACGTCCGTAAACTTACTTCCGCATGGTACACCAAAACACAGTACCCGTGATTCCTGTAAATTTAACCTCGGCGTGGCATGACATACTAGCACGAATCTGTAAAAATATGGGTGTAAAGCGCTTCTATAACGCTTTGTATCGACGCAGTGATTTATGGCAAACACTGCGACCAACACAGGCGCTTAAAGGTTTGCGGACACATCAGCCCTATCGTAACCCTTGTTGCTTGTAAATAAATGGGTGTCAGATATTTATTCGCCTATAGTATTGCATGCACACACTTTACGCGGTTCATTGGGCACATGTATAACGGTTTGGAGCGCTTGCATAAATTATTTATTGCAAAAGCAATGAAACACGGCCCCTTTCCTGTGGATGCTTAAATTTGTTGCCCCGTCTAGTTTTCCACCATAACTTGAAAACATATTTATTCCATGGCGGACAACGAAACATAGCGGATAACGGCTACGAAATGCTTTCGGGCATGAAGAGGCCCCTCACGGAATTTGTAAATTGCAAAAAAAGAAATAATAATAAATGCGGTGCGCAGATTACTGCGCACCGCACTTTTTTCCTGCAAATACTTTAAACAAACTGCACGACGCAAAAAGGTGCAATTTCGTTTGAGAGCCCTTGCGCGCTTCCTTCTGAGGGCCGTATGCCACAGCTTCGTTGCTATTTAAATCTTCACCAGCTGGTTCTAATGTCTGCCGTAATTGCCGGCAATTTCTCACAACAGATGAGCGTGGCAATGTCGACCGCTTATTGCATCGTGGGGGAGGATTATTGAGAGCACGAAGGGAGGAAGTTAAATACTCTGCTGATTCTAATGACTCGTACTTGAGCACAACAACTATTAACAGCAGCTATCAGCCCCCGCCTTCTCTAAACTGTTTGTGCAATCCTGAGACCACACCACTTCTTGATACCCCTTAAAAAACAGAACTGCAGTGCTGTCGGCAGAATTCGTGGAAACTCGTGGACAGGGCTGGTGGCCTGAAATAATGGAGCGAGCAACCAACTTAAGAAGGACGAACTTCGGTGCGTTCGAAAGGTCGCTTTGAGCTTCGAGTGCTCGAACGTGATCCGGTGGCTCAATTTAAACGTACGATATACTCGTCGCTCTGAACACACTCACTTGGCGCACTCACGTAGAGCTTCGCGATTCAACCGAGACTTTCGTGTCAGGAAGTTCTGCTTCCCAGCACAAGGTCACACATTCGACGCCCGGCCGCAGTGAGTGCGTTCTGGCAAGCGGGATGCAAAAGCGACAGCCTACCGGGAATTAGATTTCCGCTCAAGTATCCAATACGAGCCAACAATCCACGGAAAAATTTCACTATGGCCGTCTAGCATAGTTCCTGCGCTGCTGCAAAATGGCATGCTCCAGTCAGTCGCCACTGTAGCCAGTCGATTCGCCCAGTTTCTCGTCCCCCATGGTGCGTAGTACCACGGTACTACTGTCGCACGGATAGTGCACGGAGCGTGCTTAAGTTGCTCGTGTTCTTATTTTAGCGAAGAGTGAACGTGAGAACTTACCCTTGATAGCAAACATGGAGCCATGCTGCTCTCCGATCTCAAATTGCCTCGCATCGTGGTGCTCTTCGCCGACCTGGACGAGCACGTCTTCGAGCGAAGTCACCCTGACGCCGATAGTGTCGATGCCAAGTTCCTTGCTGCGCTGTTCCAAGTCCTGGAACGAAGATTTATTTCCTTTCTTAAAACCCCTGTTAACATACCTCTGAAGGTACACGCCGAAAGTTTAGCGATTTCGTGTACATTAAATTTCGGGACAGGCATAAATGTAGCGGAGTGAAAGACCAACGGATACAGCAGATGTAGCGAAGAGATTGTAGAAGAGACGCTAGTGGGTTCAGCGCTACTGGCTCTAAACGCTAGTGGGTCGAGCGCTCCTGCTGAGCAACGGCTCTCGTGCTTGGAAGCTGTGACTGCCCTGCCCGTCGACGTTGCGCCGCTCCCGAGCTCTGCCAAATAAACACCTTTAGAATTGGTGGAGGTGCGGGGTAACCTCAGACGATCATCCTGGAACTCCGGTCCCGTACCCTACCATCTACCATGCCCCAAGACGCCTCCCAGCAAACGCCTCCTCCTGCACCCACTGCGTGTTCCGGGGTGCCTCGTCATCGCGACCCTCCTATCTACACTGGAGCGGACGACACTGACGTGGACGAATGGCTCACGGCGTACGACAGGGTAGGCGACCATAACAAGTGGGATGAAGCAGCCAAATTGAGCCGTGTTCTGTTCTACCTCGCTGGAGTGGCCAGCCTGTGGTATAACAACCATCAAGCAGAGTTCCAGACATGGTCGGAATTTAAGACTTCCCTCGCCGATGTATTTGGTCGCCCTGCTGTTCGCAAGCTGCGTGCCGAGCAACGTTTGCGAGAACGAGCTCAACAGCCAGGCGAAACATTCACCAGTTATATCGAAGATGTCCTGGATCTATGCAGGAAAGTCGATTCGACCATGGCGGAGTCTGATCGAATCCGAAACATACTGAAGGGCATAGAAGACGACGCCTTTAACATGTTGCTGGCCAAAAGTCCACGCTCTGTGGCTGAAATTGTCACACTGTGCCAGAGCTATGAAGAACTCCGCAGGCAGCGGTCACTGACCCGTCGATCTCTACCGCGTGACGAACACCTCGCTGGTTTGGCTGCCATGTCCACCCAGGCAGCGTTGCTCGCAGAAATGAAGGCGTTCGTCCGCGAGGAAGTTGCCCGGCAACTCTCGTTGATGGATTTTGCACAGCCGCAGTCGGTACACGCGCCTACGCCAAGTTTTGCGCCTCCGCTTCGCCGCGTCATAGCGCAAGAACTGCACGAGGTTTTGCCTGAGCACCACCAGCGTGTTCCTGTGGCTGCGCCTCACAGCTACGCCGAAGTCATGGCCAGGCCCCAACAGATGCCGACGGCTGTGCCACTCAGCTACGCGGAAGTCGTCACCCAGCCTCAACAACTCCCTCAACGGGGACCTCTCACGTACGCCGAAGTCCTCGCTATGCCCCGACAACAGCCTGCTATGCAATCACTTCACCAGGCGCCACGTCCAACGCGTCCTTCCACATGGATGGGACCTGCCGCAACGACTCGGTGGCGTACAGCGGACAATCGACCAATATGTTTTGCGTGCGGCTATGCAGGCCACGTCGCACGCTACTGTAGTCGCGTGCAGTCACCTAGCGCTACACCTTATGGGCCAAGTTCTATGGCGGGTTCTCCGCGCCCTTATTACGACGACGAACCTCGGGCTGCGTCACCACCATTCCGCCGGTCCGCCAACATCCGCCGCTCAACTTCTCCACGCCGACGCTCCCCATCACCGATGCGGCCTCGTCCCGAAGCTCGGGATGAGGAAAACTAATTGTCGCAGTCCATGAGGCAAGGGCTGCGACGCCGTCGAAACGCGGAAGTCCTCAACGTAGCCCGACCAATGTGATAGACGTGTTAGTTGACGGTGTGCGCACATATGCCCTCGTGGATACCGGAGCCGCTGTATCAGTTATGGACGCAAAGCTTTGTCGCTTCCTTCGAAAGGTTACGACGCCCATTGCTGGATTCTCCCTCCGCACAGCAGGCGCACAGCGTATTCACCCGATTGCGGCGTGCACCGCTCGTGTTCTCATCGAGGACGTTGTATACGCCGTCGAATTTATTGTGATTTCCTCGTGCTCCCACGAAGTTATCCTGGGGTGGGACTTTCTCGCCCTTCACGATGCCGTCATTCATTGCGCACGGGCCGAACTAGAACTGTCGCCGATCTCAGATATGACGCTTGCCGATAATGCTTCTTTTGCAAACAAACTACTCGTCAGACACGACACCAACGTTCCTCCCAACTCGTCAGTGATTGTATCAATGCATTGCAGCAGCCTCTCTGACGCCATCGCACTACTTTCTTCATCAGGCCGCTTTTACACTTGAAAACGTCTGCTGCTGCCTTTTGCGATTGTGAACGTCAAACAGGGCTCCACAGCTATTTTTGTCTATAACCCCTTCTCATACCCTGTGATGCTGCTTCAAGGCGAATGTCTTGGCCACGTGGAAGTGATCGACGCCGTACAAATTACGGATGTTCCCGACGACACGTCCTGCGCCTGTTACAACACGCTCGGTTCTCTCGCGACGTCCGACCCTTTGCCCACAGGTGTGTTCGATTCATCTATTGCCGATGGCCTCACCCCACCTCAGCGTTCGCAGCTTCTGCGCATCTTAGAAGAATTTCGTTCTTCTTTTGATGTCGAGCGACCTTCCTTGGGCCGGGCGTCTGCTGTCACGCACCATATTGACACTGGCTCCCAACCGCCATTGCGGCAACGACCATATCGCGTCTCGGCCACGGAACGTCGCGTGATTAATGAGCAAGTGGACGATATGCTTCGCCGCGAAGTGATCAGACCCTCGAACAGTCCATGGGCATCCCCTGTCGTCCTTGTTACGAAAAAAGACGGCTCGGTACGGTTCTGTGTAGACTATCGCCGCCTGAACAAGATCACTCGCAAAGATGTATACCCGCTGCCGCGAATTGATGACGCTATCGATAGCCTACAAGGAGCAGAATTCTTTTCATCTCTAGATTTACGCTCCGGCTATTGGCAAGTACCCATGGCTGACGTCGATAGGCCGAAGACAGCCTTTGTCACACCCGACGGCTTATACGAATTTAACGTCATGCCGTTTGGACTTTGTAATGCGCCAGCAACTTTTGAACGCATGATGGACACAGTCCTCCGCGGTTTGAAGTGGCACACGTGCTTATGTTATCTCGACGACGTTGTTGTTTTTGCCTCTGACTTCACCACGCACCTTCAACGCCTACGGCATGTTTTGACTTGCTTAGCGAACGCTGGCCTTCAACTGAACCTAAAGAAGTGCCGATTTGCAGCGCGGCAGCTCATGATACTAGGTTATGTCGTCTCGAAGGATGGAATCCTCCCCGATCCAGCCAAACTTCGTGCCGTAGCTGAATTTCCTAAACCGACGTCCGTCAAAGAACTGCGCAGTTTTGTAGGTTTGTGTTCCTACTTCAGGCGCTTCATTCGCAATTTCGCCGCCGTCATATCACCCCTGACGAAGCTCCTTGGCAGCAACGGACCTCTCCATTCGTGGTCGTCCGAGTGCGACGAGGCGTTCACTAAGCTCCGTCGTTTACTGACGTCTCCTCCCATTTTGCGCCACTACGATCCAACGGCACCTATTGAGGTACACACAGATGCCAGCGGTGTTGGCCTCGGCGCTGTCTTAGCACAGCGCAAAGAAGGGTTTCCTGAATATGTTGTGGCATATGCCAGCCGTATGCTTACTAAAGCCGAGACCAATTACACCGTCACGGAAAAAGAATGTCTGACGATCATCTGGGCGCTTACCAAGTTCCGGCCCTATTTGTATGGTCGCCAATTTGATGTCGTCACGGACCACCATGCACTATGCTGGCTGTCGTCATTGAAGGATCCCTCAGGCCGTCTCGCCAGCTGGGCGCTTCGCTTACAGGATTACGATATCCGCGTACTGTACCGCAACGTACGCCAGCATGCTGATGCTGACGCCCTCTCACGTTCTCCCTTTCCAGACGACAATGCCTGCTGCGCACTATCCCAGCTTGACGTCTCTTCCGTCGACATTGGGACCATCGCTTCTGAGCAGCGCAAGGACCCCTGGATTGCCTCCATCCTAGACTGCCTTGCTGATCCGTCATCGCAGCCAACCACTCGTGCACTGCGCCGTCAAGCTCGCCATTTCGCCATTCGCGACGACCTGCTTCATCGACGCAATTACACCTCTGACGGCCGCCAGTGGTTATTAGTTGTACCTTGAACCCTGCGTTCTGAAATCTGCGCATCGTTCCACTCTGATCCACAGTGTGCGCATTCGGGACTTTTCAAAACCTACCAGCGCCTCCGACGACGCTACTACTGGCGAGGAATGTACAACTACATTCAAAAGTTTGTTCGTTCATGCCCCGACTGCCAGCGCCGAAAATCTCCACCCCACCTCTCGCCAGCTGGCCTGCAGCCTCTACCCTGCCCTACCCAACCGTTCGGGCGCGTTGGCATCGATTTGTATGGACCACTTCCGCTGACGTCGGCTGGTAACCGCTGAGCCATTGTGGCAGTAGATCACCTTACCCGATACGCTGAAACCGCCGCTCTTCCAGCAGCTACAGCGCGCGATGTTGCATCATTCCTGCTTCGCCGATTCATCCTGCGGCATGGTCCACCCCAAGAATTGCTCAGCGATCGCGGACGCGTCTTCCTGTCGGAGGTAGTTGAAGCGATTCTCAAAGAGTGCCACGTTGTTCATCGTACGACTACGGCGTACCACCCTCAAACGAATGGCCTCACAGAACGCTTCATCCGTACGCTCGGCGACATGCTTTCAATGTACGTTGCCTCCGACCACACGAACTGGGACGCCATTCTGCCATTCGTCACCTACGCTTATAATACCGCTACGCAGAGCACCACTGGATTTTCGCCCTATTTCTTGCTGTATGGTCGACACCCTTCGCACACCATCGACACCATTCTTCCGTACCGGCCGGATGCATCCGAGTACGTCCCTATTTCTGACACGGTCCGACATGCAGAAGAGTGCCGCGACCTCGCACGGGCCTTTACTTCCGATGATCAAGAGCGCCGGAGGAGCACTCGCGGTGACGCCACTGCCACGGTCACCTTCGATCCGGGAGCGCTCGTGTGGCTCTCAGTCCCTTTAACTGCCCCTGGCCTCTCATCAAAACTGGTCCCTAAGTATGAAGGCCCTTATCGTGTTCTCGAACGAGCATCTCCTGTAAACTATGTCATCGAACCAGTTGAGCCATCTGAAGACATGCGCCGCCGTGGACGAGACATTGTCCATGTCGACCGTTTAAAGCCTTACTACGACCCGCTCATAGTGACGAGCTCTTAGGTCGCCGGACGGCTCCCTTCTCGCTCCCGGGGGGTGGCTGTAGCGAAGAGATTGTAGAAGAGACGCTAGTGGGTTCAGCGCTACTGGCTCTAAACGCTAGTGGGTCGAGCGCTCCTGCTGAGCAACGGCTCTCGTGCTTGGAAGCTGTGACTGCCCTGCCCGTCGACGTTGCGCTGCTCCCGAGCTCTGCCAAATAAACACCTTTAGACAGAGAACTTACAAGTTTTTTACCTCAAATAAGTATATAAAGCCAACAGATAAGGAAGCCAAGCAAGGTGCAGGGGAAATTATCAGGTTATTTATTTGAAGCGTAGAAATTATGAGATAAAGGGAAAGGAAAGTGGACGAGAAACATCTTGCCGCCAGCGGAAGCCGTACTTCACACTCTCCGGATAACGCGTGCGTTGCTTTGCCAATTGATCTACGGCGGTGGCTGTTACCACGTCCACGTTCTTGGGTATTTATGCACGTGTACGAGATCTAACCTAGGGAGTGTTAGCCAGCGCCACTCGTGGCGATGGCGGCGGATGTGAAACGTCTTTTTGACCATTGACACGATGGGTAAAGCAACGGAGGCGTAATGCGGAGGGTGTGGGTTCGAATCCCACTGGCGGAACTGGCGGCTCTATCGTCCGTTTTCGTGGTAGGTTGGAGGTGCGGCGGTGGTCGGTCTTGGTCTAGGGAAGGCGAGAAAAAGCGCCGCCGGAAAAGGCGAGGGCTCTCGGGCAACCGAGAGCAGGGCGGACTGTCACCTAATTAGCCTGCACGCTTGTTTGCCGCGGGAAGGTGAAGGAAAGGGCACGTAGGAAACAAAAAGGGAACAAGGCAGGAAACCGAAAATCAAGGAAATTTCTTAGGTGGTATGACCGAGGTAGCTGCTTTAACAATGAGAACCTAAAAACGCTGCGATTTAGTAAGGATAGAGAATTATACATGACGTTCTGAAGTGTAGGTAAAAAAAACGAGAAATTAATAGGGAGCATTACTTTCGTTTGATATAACCAGAGTCCTTCAATGCTTTGGCATAATTGATAGGAAAAATTAATGTACATCGTGCTCTACTTATTTATTAGCTTCTTTATGGTGCAGTTGTCATTATGTAGTTTACCACTTGAACCTATGAAGCATGTTATTGTAGTTACGAGAACCGCGTGAAGTAGCAATGAACAAATTTGGAAGCATTTTCTATTCTATATACGGCATCGCTAAGTGGAAAATATGACCAGGGTGTACCTTACGGGGTTTGTAAAATACTGCCTAACAAGATTAGCAGTATCAAACAGCAAAACATGAAGTGTTTCCCTATTGCGTGTGAAAGAGCAAACGATGCTATTAGCATAGCGTTTTGCCGTTTATTGAGTTTGTTGGAGTGTACATAATGGAAAGGAGTGAGGTTGAGGTAGGTTATGTAGCTATGGATCGTCGAAGCAGAGTAGTGTCAAGGCTTTTCGTTAATTTTGCTCGGTGTTGTATCGCTAGTGGTGAGACCATCTTTGAGGAACACTCATCTTCCATACTTTTGTTTTGCTTTGTGTTTTCTAGTGAGCTATCTCTTAGGTGCACAGAAATACATTGAATTTGATTGTCAAATGGTTAAATGTTGGTGTAGAACAATGGACACCTGTGCACTTCAAGATCATATGCGTGCGAACATATCGTATATAAGGTGTTAATGGTGGAGTTTTTAGAAACCTCTTGGAAAGGAGGCCTGTCGTATGAGTGACAAGCGATCCACGTGCGTATGGTATGAAGGCATTTGGCAAAAAAAGGAGAAGAAAAATCAGAGAAGTGGCGCGCGACCAATAAAGAAAAGAACAGAAAGGTGTCACGCGACTGCAAGTAGAAAGTAAAGAAGAAAAAGATAATGTGATGAGGTTCCAGGTGAGTGAGTGACGTGGCCCTCAGCAAGCGCGGACGTGTCTCCACCTGCTGCTCTGAAAACAGCCGCAAGTGGCTCACAAGGCCTGGTCTGGAAGGGGACACACCGGCAACGCACCGGACCGCGGTCCCCTTAGAGTGCTGCGACGTTGCATAGCAGAACCCGGGCAGGTTCTCGCTGCAGTTACGGCCCCGGCCTGTGCCCACGAAGGCAAGCCAAGGTTTCAGCATCTCGCTACTCACGAGCTACGTCCTACTCATCAGATCCCGGCCGTCCTATGCAGCAACAGCTTCCTGACGACCTGACCGGTCCCGTGCTGAGGCGGTTGCTCTGAGACCAACACAAGTGAGCCAGGACGTCCGAACGGTCAGGACCTTGCACTAGGAGTGTATATATTGTATATGTTTTGTTCCAGGCGGTTGCAGTGTTTGCTTTGCAGTGTTGTTGTATTACGTCCTTTCTTTAATTAAATAAGAAGTGCTTTTCGTGCGTGCACCTTATCCACGTCTGTCTCTAGTCTGCCGGAATTCGTGAGAATTGTCATAAATTCCTCAGGAACTACTTGCATACATCATACAAAACAAGCATAAGCAAAGTAACACTGCACACCACGTTAAGAACACTTAAACTATACAATATACGGAGTGACAATTTTTAAGTTTGCCAGAAATTTAAAAAATCGCCTGTCGCAGAAAACAGTTCTAGTACTTGAGCTGGTTTATTCATGCAGGCGGACATTACATGTACGAAAAATCGAGACACGTGTTCCACAAATTAAAAATACACTAAAGCTGGTGAGATTGAACGGCGTATCCATAGAAATGAATTTTTTCAATAGCACCAATTTGTAGATGCACGCCATCAAACTCGCCGTAAAAATGCGCTGTTGCTCCACTTAAAGTTTTCAAGAAAACATTCTTTTATACGTTGAAACACAAAAGTAAACGGAACGGAACGCGCATCTGTTTCGTCCCACACTTTCAGTAATAATATTGAGAGACTGGTGTCATTCGGGACATTTCTTTCAAGTGGATAAGTCTCGGAAACTCACCGGGTACATATCGTAAATCGCAACATGTGCCATAAAGTAAATATGTAAGACGTTAATTATCTTTTTGTTAATAAGTCTAATACGTGTTTCGAAATCTCATGTTAGTAATGTGCGCGGCTCTTTGAATAATCCTGCTCAAGGACAAGAATAGCATAATTATTGTCCTTAAGCTGGATTATTCAAAGAGGCGGACATTACTAGCACGAGAAAATGAAACACATATTCGACTAATTAAATATATCACTAATGAATTTCTTATTTGATTACTTTGAGGCACATAATGAAATTTAGGAATCGTAGCGTGAGTTTGCAAGACGTATCCACTCGAAATGAAGTTCGGTTTCGGGTGACACCAGTTTTTAGGTATTATTTCTCAAAGCTTGGGACGAAATACGTGGGCGTTCCATTTACCATCTACCACAGGCGATTTTTTGATAATTGTGGGAAACTTAAAGATGACCACCCCCGTGTACAGTTCTACTCGGAAATTCCCGACCTTTTGGACGTGCTCGCCCACTTGCGTTGGTGTCTCGGAGCAACACATGCAACGCATGCAACACATGCGCCGTCTCAGCACTGCGACGGCGCATCCGATGCGGTGCGTTGCCGGTGGGTCCCATCACCGGGTCAGACGTTGTGTGCCCCTCGTGGCCGTGTCCAGAGCGCCAGCTGGAGACATGTCCGAGACACGTCACTCACTGACTCGCCACCTCATTGCATGCGCCTGTTCTTCACTCTCCACTTGCAGTCGCCGTGACGCTTCTCTGTTGCATTTTTTTTTCCTCATCGGTAGCGCACCCCTACTCTTCCGTTTCTGTTCCTTTTTGCCAACGGGCGTCGTCATCTTCAGAGCAAACGCACGTGGTTCGGCTGTCACTCGTGACACTTCTCCGCGTCAATGGTCATTCCGGATGTGTTGCAGCAAAACGCCTGAGTGAGCGCAGCTCTCGCGGATTGGGAGGCCGATCAGTGCTGAAACAACTGCCCCGCCTGCTTCCATAGACTTACAGCGCGTTCTCACTGAAAAAAAGAGCGCGTTCCATTTGGTGGCTCTCAATGCCATGATATGGCGGTGCGTGCGTCTCGCAAATGGATCAACGATGCAATTGCGCTCCACTACCCATCCGCTTGGTTGATTGGTGGAAAAGCGTCTGAGTTTGAGCATTTGAAAGTTACGAACAGTCGACGTCAGCACTGCAATCCACAAGCAAAGAAACCTTAACTAACTAAAGCAGGGAGGCCCAACTCTTCATTGAGTAGTTAGCTGGGCTGGCCGCTCTTTAAGTCACCTTCAGCTTTCGTTTGCGAACACGCGCGAGTGGCTGCTGCCGCACCGTCTGCTATGTGGCTTAGAAGCAGTTCTTTCTTGACGCTTATTCGGGAGACTGTGCATGACCACTAATAAAAAAACTTGTAAACCGGTAGCGCGTGTTACGGTCTCGTATGAGATGTCCTTCGTCTAAAAAGCATACTCGGCCATCTTCAAACTTCAACGTGTACCTAAAGTACTGCCTAGGTGGGGCTCTGCTCAAGTGTGAGGGAGACTGTATCTTCAGTAGCTTGCTTCGTTGGCAATCACTGCCATCCTGACTGAGGGCTCACTTTTTTATGTTATAGTAGACCGGACGTAAAGTGGACAAGAATCAGGCTTAAGAAACACCGAAATCCACAAAGATCATGCGGCAGAAAAGTCAACAGTTTGCAGTCAGTGGTTAATATTACAATTATCGAATGTATACCAAGTTGGCCTTTGTTTTTTAGCGTTGAGGTAGAAATTCGCATTGTTGCGCTGTTTACCTGGCTTCAATACCACGTCTCCTCCTTAAAAAAGAACGTTGCGGCAGTTTATATGACGTGGTGAACAATATACATTTCACAAGACAAGGTCACTGCCAGCAGTGGAACCTCAGTGCGGCCGGACAGCCACATCAATTGCACCGTCGGGTCAATTGCATAGGTAAGCTTAATGCATTGCTCTGGCATGCGCCAGACAGCCCATGTAAAACTGCGGTATAAACGTAGCGTAAAAAACTGCGCAATGAATGTACTTAAAACGCATGACCTGACGGTTTCGCGCGTACCTCCACCGTATTTTTAGACACTTCGCATGTAAAATCATGGCCCGTAGACAATCATGAAATTATGTTCATAAAGATAATACGCGTTGCGAGAATCATTTCAAGATACCGATGTATTGCCTTCTGCTAAATTTGACTTAAGAACAACCTGTAAAAGTAACCAAATTTCTGTCCTGAGCGCAACTAGCTTACATACCTTTTCATAGTTTAGTCCCTATCACCGGTTCCTCACTGCGAGGACTTCGGAAAGCTTCATAATTTACTCCAAACCATCTAGACATCGATTACTGGCCGTTTCTGCTAAAAGCTAACTTCGGAAAATAATGCAGTATACACATTTCTGGGTTCATCGGTTTAGAAATTTAAAATCTGCAGTGCCTTACTCCAATAGCTGGTGGCGGTCAATGATGTCTTATACGATTATCCTTCACAAGCATTTAACGATTTCACGCTACAGCTATATGAGAAATCGGTGAACTTTCACCGTCATTTATCGATGCAAGGGTCACCTTGAACATGGTGACGGTGAGACGTGTGGAGACAATCTGTCCCAAGATGAAGACGGCCTCGTTGGGCGAGTCACTCTCCAGCTTGGCTTTGGGCGCGTACTTGCGGAGGAGAGTCTCAATGGATGTGATATCGCACACTTCCGGCCCCTTGTTGATGATAATGTGGTACCCCGTGCCGAAGCGATGTTTCAGAAATGCTGGGGAACCAGCACACCTATGGATAGGATAGATAAACAAAGTAGTCAATGAAAACAGCGAGGCGCGTATCTAATCAGCTATACAATCAAATGACACATCGATCTATCAATCAGGCAGTCACTCCGTCTCACTTGGTCAGCCGAGCGTAAATTCCACGAGCCGATCAATTGTTCGGCAGCAAACTCAACCAGCTAGTCATTATTTTTTCTAACTGGCACTTGAGCAAATCACTCTAGAGTGCTTACATTCAGTTTGATTTTGCCTCTGCAAACGGTTGTCTTTGTGTCCTTAAAGTCCAAGAGATTTTTGGCAACTTTATCAAGTTCACTTTCCTTGGGCGCAAGAACAGAGAACACACCCCGTCAGAAGTGATCTTTAATGCAGCGGTGAGGGAACAGCCCACAGATGGGACGGCACACAAAGCAAGGAGACGACACATCGGTGCGCTTGCAGCTCAAGCTTGCTTCTGAACATCCATATATACACCCACAAGCTAACAGACGTGATAACGTTTTGTACTAAAAAAAAATAAAGGTGGACGTATTCACAAATTTAACACGCTAAAATTGTTCCTGCGGATTGACGCCAGTAAATTTTTCTGTCGGATATAATATATACGTGAAGGATACCAGTTAAAAGAAACAGTCCTTACGAACGAAAAACTGAATACGGCCCCAGGTCCTCAAAAAGGTTACGCTGATTCATAAAACTCAGGTGGTATTTATTTTTTGCTTGCCGTAACGAAAATAGTTAGCTACAGTCAATCACAAACTGCGAAGCTTAAGTTGCAGATGTCGACTCATAATATCGGCGGCGATTTGCACCAGATGCAAAGTGGCAGTCCCTGCGAACCCAGCGCTGTCAGAAATGTTTCACGACGCACACTAGCCGCAGCACCACCGTGGCCCCATTAAAGGAGTTAATTAGTTCGGGTGATAACCAGCACAGAACCTAATCATGCTCCGTCTAAAAAGTACAAACCATGAGCAGATGCACAATACGACGTGCTGAAAATAAGGCGGATGTGCGCTCCACGTGGTTGCCACATCAGAAAGAAATACTGCACGCACCGGACATGACCACTCGCCAAGATGATGATCCGGTCACCCAGCACGTCGGCTTCGTCGAGATGCTGCGTCGTGAGGAAGACGGAACAGTTCCGGCGTATCTTGAGGAGCAGCTCCCACATCTCACGACGGCCTTCCGGATCCATGTTGGCCGTGGGCTCGTCTAGGATGACCACCTGCGGGTGCGGTTTGTCTCAGACGGGCGCTCATTTATTGATTGGGCTTAACCTCCCGTATCTGAGACCCACGACGTTAAAGAGATCCGGTAAAGTTGATCTGATAGCGTTTGTGCGCCTGCATATTTCCACAAAAGTACTATTTGTTCTCAATTCGCTCCCGAAATTAGGAATATCTCAGGGTCGCATTGAACCAGCGACCTCGTTATCGCCCGTAGAATGGTAGAAACCATTGCGGTGGTGAAAGTGTGTACCATCCCATGCGCGTCTTGAGCTTCTTTTAATATGCCAAACGCTCTGCTTTAGCAGTGGGAGATTGTATGTTAGCACATTGCCACCATAGCGAAAGAGTAATAGTTGTAAAATAGGCGTCAACTATAAGAGAGAACTGGGACTAGTAATAAGCAACAATCAGCTAAGGCATCTAGAAGTATGTACACAAGTCTGTCGCCATTAGGAAGCTAACAGCATCGTCGCCCTCAGCTGAGACGACTGGTCAGCTTGGCATTGCAAAATGACCAGTTGCGAAAGTTGTCTGTCATCGATAAAAACTAGCACAACTACCAGCCACGCTTCTAAACACTATAATGAGCACAATCAAATACATATGCTCAACCTTCGTTGGAAAAAAATAAAAAAACTAGTAGTGCTAAACACAGAAAACAGTAAAGGTCCACATTCAAGGCGCTGACTTACAAATCTAACAGACATAAAGATTTCTTGCAGCGATGGCATATATGTAAGGACACCTGAAAGAATGAAACGCTTCAGCGCGTGCACCACAGAGCTGCAAAAGTGATCTAAAAGTGATAGCGACGCATACCCCGATCAGCCTCATTGACGAATGCGTTTAAAAAAAAAAATGACGTACCGACCAAGCCAAGTCAGAACTGCCTTCAAGAACATTATTTTACCATTCATAACTCACCGCGCTATTGGTCCTTCAAATCGGGAAGGCATAATACAGTGTAAATCGTATTCGAAATCGCGGCCAACCAATAGGGTTGTCTCGCATATTGAGATTCCAGATGGAATTCGAAGTTGAAGCAAAGTGATCTAAGTAGTTCATCAAATTTTGAGATATGGTTAATTCAGGCTGTTCACGTCATTCCTTCGCAGGCCATAGACGACATGACAAATAACTTCGTTCATGGATTAAAGCGGGAGAAGAAAACGCCAAGAAAGAAGGGGGAACGAAAACCACGCTACGTTCCTTCCCTCACCCAGAAGTTTGCAAGAGGCATCGGGCTCCCATGCTTCAAGGGAGATGGCCGACAGTGAATAAAACAAAAGCGAAAGAAAGTGCAGTACAGCTAAGAAACCCTGAGTGAAGTAGTGCCCTGTACTGCAATCCTTCCCAGCTTGCTGTGAACTATGAAAAATGAAAGCGCAATGAAGTCCTTGAGGCGAACTTGTTGCTACTCATGTCTACCCTGACACACAATATTAACCCCCTATAACACTGTAAAGTAATTGCTAAAATAAAAGTTTCTTCGCGAAATCCCATTTGCAACTTCTTTACGTTTAGAGTGGTGGTGGTGGTGGTGATAACGTTTAGAGTGCTTATTCATGGCAGCTTGAACACATTGAATACGGTAGAGCGTTTTGTATGTCAGCCTGAGTGATGAACTGTCTGCTTTTGCTTCCTGACTCCTACTGTTGTTTCCTGATGCGTACTGTTGCAAAAGGTTGCGTTAAAATTGAAATAGCAGTACTACGAATATTGTTCATTACGGTTCGCTTTACGCGCGACTGTAACTGGCCAGTTCTTCAAACGGGCGGCGTTTGTCTGAGGCCGCGAAGTAAGCGAATGAGGGAGGCACCTTGAGCTGAACAAAATCGCACGCCGGGAATAGTACGAAGGAGCGCGCTCAGCGCGCGGCAAAGTACCGCCACCTACAGGAATGTGTACGCAACATTGGGCGAAGTGAAGGAGAAAGGTAGGCGGATGCGCGCTGGATTGACCTCCTTCGACAGTTTTCATTGCGTACATACGCAGTGGGTTCGTCTCGTGGTGACGTCTCACGATAACGTCGTCCTCGCGCGCCGTACTCAGTGTGTGCAAGTGAAAGCGTGCGACGGTGAGCGGACGATGGCGGCTCCATCTCGCGTGCGCAAGGGGAAAAAGCGCGCTGTATTCTGTCGCGCGCATTGCACCATGGCACCGGGGGTGGGGATGAAGCGGGAGTGTTTACTTCGGCCGCGCACGGTCAAGCGCTCTTTATCTTGGAAGCGATCTGTCTTGAGGGCACAGTCTAGGTGGGGCGACGGCTCGTAGTGTTGCGTGCGCCGTGGTCTCACCGCTGAGTTTGCGTTAAAGCGTTAGAAACACGAAGGTCAATTCGCTCGCTGCTGCTGCCGCGATTCCTCACGCCAGCGTTTTGACAGCGAGTGTTCGCGGTCAATGTTTAGAACGGGGCGTTCTACTCTGTGGCGGCTGCTGCTCATGGCGCGGCCGCGCGAGCCCTCTCTTGAATACGGTCTGTTTTACGCGGACTTCAGTTGGATCGTCAAGGCACACCGAAGGCCGCTAGCGTCGTGTGCACTACAGCAGCCATAGGCTTGCGCGCCACCCGCGTTCACGAAGTGAACTGTCGTTAACTCTTTTATTGACCCGAACCGTGTTCCTAAAGTGTGTGCCCATGTTTTTCTCTTTCTACATCGTTGTGCTTGATCTTCCTAGATGGCAGTGTATCATTTTTTTCGCGACTTTGCCTCGTGAATCCCTTGTCGAAATCCCCGCCATCCCCCGCCGTTTCTCCTTATTCATTGTCCTAATATCTGCTTCGTTGGAGCGCAACTTGTACAGAGGTCAGGGCCTCAGTCAGGTGCACGTTGGCGCCTTTGTTCCTGACAATACTGGTTATATGTAAGAAAGCTGAAGAATTTGTGGGACAAAGAACATTTTGTAATAATTTTTTCTGCAAAACGACAAGTTTCATAATAACCAAAAGATGTTTTTGTTACGGCCGTTCATCATAATCATCATCAACATCATCATCATCATCATCATCTTAATCATCTGCCTATTTTATGTCCACTGCAGGACGAAGGCCTCTCCCGCTATCTCCAATTACCCCTGTGCTGCGCCAACCGGTTCCAACTAGCGCCGGCGCATTTCCAAATTTCACCATCCCACCTAGTCTTCTGCCGTCCTCGACTTCGCTTCCCTTCTCTTGGCACCCATTTTGTAACCCTAATGGTCCACCAGTTATCTAACCTGCGCATTACATTACCTGCCCAGCTAAATTTTCTTCTTTAATGCCAATTGGAATATCGGCTATACCCATTTGCTCTGATCCAAACCACTCTCTTTCTATCTCTTAACGTTATGCCTAGCATTCTTCGTTCCATCGCTCTTTGCGCCGTCCTTAACTTGATCTCAAGCTTCTTTGTCAGCCTCAAAGTCTTTGTTCCATATGTAAGCACTGGTAAAATATACCGATTGTACACCTTCCTTTTCAATGATAATGGTAAGCTTCCAGTCAGGAGCCGAGAATGTCTACCGTATGCGATCCAACCAATTGTTATTCTTCTATGAATTTCCTTGTCATGATCAGGGTTTCCTGTGATTAGTAGACCTAGGTAAAAGTACTCCTTCACAGATTCTAGAGGCTGACTGGCGATCCTGAATTCTTGTTCCCTTGCCCGGCTATTCATGATTATCTTTGTCTCGTGCATATTATTCAACCCCACTCTTACACTCTCTCTGTTAAGGTCCTCAATCATTTGTCTGCACTGTTGTTGAACAAATTCCTCTGGAGTTTTGCTGAACAGAACAATGTCATCTGCAAACCGAAGTTTGCTGAGATATTCGCCGTCGATTCTTACTCCTAAGCTTTCCCAGTTTGCTAGCTTGACTATTTCTTCCAAGCAGCACGCAGTGAACAGCAATGGAGAGATTGTCTCCTTGTCTGATCCCTTTTTTATAGGTATCTGTTTACTTGTATAGAATTAAGGTAGCTGTGGAATCTCTGTAGATATCTTCCAAGATATATAACTAAGCGGCCTGTACTCCTTGATTACGTAATGCCTCTATGACTGGTATCTCTACTGAATCAAATGCCTTTTCGTAACCTATGAAAGCCATATAGAGAGATTAATTGTACTCTGCGGATTTCTCGACAACCTGATTAATCACATGGATGTGATCCATTGTAGAGTATCCCTTCCAGAAGCCAGCCTTTTCCCTTTTGTTCACTAAAGTCCAGTGTTGCTCTTATTCTATTGCTAATTATCTTGCTGAATATTTTATATAATATTGGGAGTAAGCTAATGGGCCTATAATTTTTCAATTCTTTAACGTCTCCCTTTTTTGGTATTAGTATTATGTCAGCATTCTTCAGCCGTTAGGGCCGTTGTGTAATTTTTTTTGTTTTATTGCGTTTCACATGCTCTATATTTTTACCATTATCAGCGTACCGTCTCCTTTACAAGACATTCCGGGTAGAAGCCCGCGAGGAATTTGTATATAAACAAAACCAATGACGTTTGAGGGGGGACGAGGCACTTTAAATAAATTTATTATCTTTTGAAACAATTTGAATGAAATCGACACAGTTAATGTATTTTTACTGCTTTCACAAACCGAATTATTGTTTTTCTAGGACAAATATTTCATATGATGTCCAAAGAAGGATGCTCCATGTTTATGGCCTAACTAGCTCATTAACAGCAAAATACAGCACACGGACTCGAAACTGGATATTAATAGTGTGTCGTAAATATAAGTCGTCGTTTTAGGTCATTTTGAAGTCAAGCTTGTCAGACTTGACAGAAAATGCCCACCTCGATGATGGAAAACAAGTTTTGAACGACACATCACATCTATATCTTTCAAGGGAAATATATATAAAGCGATAACCTAATCAGAACAAGAGCTATTGCTCCTGCACAACACAAAGAGCACAGAAATTCTTGTTTTCAACAATCAAGAGAAGAGATTCCAAAGCATCTTTATTGGGACCAAACTGATGAAAATGAAGGGTCTTGGTGTTTTTACAGAATGAATCCTGTGGAAATTAAGGGTTTTGGAAGCGTTAAATTGAGAAAGCTGAAAATTCAATTTTTAGGCCAATTTTGGCCTTCCTTAAAGAACATCTTCGGTAGGATATAACTGAAGCGACGTCCCTTTATGGGCACGACACTTTCAGCTTTTCAAGTGGTAATTCGCTGCTAGCCCGAATAAAAACGAAACCGCCGCGTTAATATTCCAGCTAAATTTTCGCTGCTCTTTAAGCCGGTTGATCACGTACGCTACAAGAGTATTATGATTAATGTTACGTAATATCGCGCATTCATTTCGCTTATGCTAACATGATCTCGAGCGCGAGTCTATGACAGGGCACGCACCATGTTACAGCAGGGACACTAATACGACACCAGCGTGACTAGGAGCACAATACACAGTACGAGGCATGATAATCGATTTGCTTGGAGCGGTACTTACGTTACCTTTTCAACTAAATATATACACTTTAGTTATACATTACATGTGTTTAGCAAGGTCATCGCCACATTCTCCGATTCCTACATTCCTTTCCTTCTCCTTTTTCTTGGTACAGTATATTCGAAGACAACGAAATGATGCCAAAGCCGACTTTGTGGGACACCGAGTGCTCTGCACGTAACAAATTTGTATTGCATGATCTGGCGTATAGACGAACTTATATCGATGAAAGGGGGCAGGCTTTATCACCATGCACATCCAATGGCGTATCAACAACACCAACGTGTCCTCCCTTCAACTCCTTACAAAACGGTCACTTTCATCAGTAATGCATAGCAAAGCGCGGAATTCGCCATTCATGGAATGTAGGTTGCGCTCACTAATAGAGTATATACGTGTGATCTTGATAAACAGTACTCGCTTAAAAGCAACTGCCACTTAAATGAACACCATTCTCTTGGTTGGTTGGTTTTGTATTCATGCAACGCTCTCTGCATTGTCTATTAGCAAATGGAACTCCTGATAAACAGAACCAACTTCCCTGGTCCATGGAGGTTCTGTTTAAAGGGAGTCCACTTATTACGCTTTTATGGCTCCTCCAGTGGACGGTGTGAGTGCACGTTGAAAAGTGCGAGTTCATGAGCGCTCATAAAGTCCTTGCTTACATTTCATATATTGTCTTGGGCATGTAATGCATTCCGATTCACCTTTCTAATATGTAAGAATTCCCGTTCTGCTTAAGTATCATGTCCCGCTTCCCTCCACATGATAGAGATTGGAATCAGTCACCCAGGTAGATCTCCCCACGCCCGCTCACTAGGAAGTACAGTTGCCTGCAGATGACAATGCGCAGCATTGCACTACCTTTGGCTTGGACACAATAGCCACGGCTATACACAGGCGCCTCTGCAAGCCTAGGGAAAGGTTGACGGCCAGTTCTGAACGGTACGGCATGAGATCCAAGTCGTGCAGAAGGGTGACCACTTCCAGCCGCACGTGCTGGTAGGGAGTGCCCTTGACCTGCGTCATACGCCGATAATAAGAGCGGTGGCTGGCGACAAGAAATACTCTGTTGATTTCTATAATGGTTTTCAAGCATTTCACAAAGTAGGCACACAAACTCCGTGTGCGGAAAGATGGCGTCAGCACCATGAGCTTAAATGTGAGGTACAGGCTCGATGTCTTGTCGATTTTCTCATGGCGACCGACCTGCTATTTGCCTAGGAGTCGTTAATCAAGTAAAAACTGGCGCTGCCTCTTTAATTTTAATTCGTCATCAAGTACACACAAAAGATTGCAGTTAAAATATTTCAAGCAGTTGCATTCACTCTTCTCACTCGTATTATGATAGCATCATTTCCAAATGCAGAATCCTTGGTACCAGACATTGCCTTTCACCGCCACGTTGCCATTCTAACCCTCTTTTCCAACAGCTTTCTTGGCTGCATTCGATACAGTATTACGTATCCTTGTCCCCGCAAAAGGAACTGCGGTGTCAAAAAAAGCAGCACGACATCCATCGTCAAACTGTTTGTGCCGTCGTGACTGTACCGTACACTGCACGGATGCGTTTGGAGTTCCGGCACAACTAACAGTGCCACGACTATGTGGACTTTATAGAGCCGCTACGCGATGCCAGCACATATCCGTAAAACGATAGTTCCAATTGAGACAGCTTGCTTTTGGAGCCGGTTGGTGACACTAAAGTTGCGGAAGCGTTTTTAAGCCTCAAGAACAGTTTAGGATGCCATACACGTGGCCTTTAAATCAAATCGATTAGTTTGGTAATAAAGATTTTATCTGTTCTTTTGACGTATCCATTTAAAGTATGTTTTCCAAAAGGAAGCTTCCCGACCAAAACGTCAATCGCTAAAGTTATGGTAATTCTCAAGAAAGGCGACAAATACTGCCTGGCAAGCTACCCTCCTATATCTCTGCCTCCCGTATTCGTCAAAGCATTCGAAAAAGTTGCCCTATCCCGATTATCGCCTTATATAGAGAAACAGTTTTATTACTAAATGGCAATTTGATTTTGCGGAAAGAAGTCCACTGAGCTAGCACTTCTCCACGAAAACGAATATTCTTAGCTTCTTTGAAAACTAAGAAACAGCACTCGATGTTCTTGCAGATTTCAAAGCTTTTGATTGTTCATATATTGCCTCATTGATGAAAACAAAACTTGAATTAGATGGCATTCAAGTGGATTTGAATAGTGGTCTTTACAACTATTCAAATTGTGGACGTGATATAGCAAATATAGGCAACGATGACGTGTATTGCACATACAGTGCCCACACCCCTATGTCTTACAGAGGGATTAACTGCGAAAGGCTGACAAAAGAAGTAAATACACTTCTAAAGATGTACACATGGATGCAGATGAACAGGCTTCAAGTAAACGCTAACGAAAGTAAAGCAGTTATCTTCAATCTAACTGGGAAATTAATACTCATAACGAAAACCGTAAAAAATGGCTGCTAATAAAATTAAAATTGTTGATTCATTTAAGTTTATTGGTGTCATATTTCACGAAATGATGCTATGAAATTGTCACGTTAACTCTATTTCACCAAAATTAGCGCAAGTTGTTAGCCAATCAAATCACTATAGAACTCACTTCCTCTTCAAGTAAACTATGTAATATATATTTTCTATTTTGCTCGCATGTTAACTATTGTCATCTTGTTTGGGGTAGGACTTCTAAATGCAACCTCGAGAATATATACACCGTAAGGAAATCCGTGAAATTGATGTTTCACCTTAAATCAAATCAAAGCTCAAAGCATGTTTTTCACAATGCCAACATAGGTAATGTATTCACAGCGTACAATATTCATCCTATACCTCACTTCAAAAAAGAGCGAAGGCTCAATATGCTTAGTACAAAGCATTACACCACCCTGACTGACTAACTGGGAAATACGCTGTTTATAATACACGACACGCTTCCTTGTGGCGAGTTCAAACCCACCACACAAGCTATGGCAAGTAGCTATTCTCGTATCAACTGCCCAACCTGCTAGGTAACATCCACCCACACATAACACCTTTGTCAGAACTTAATACTGTATGCATTTGTATCAGTGATGAACTGGCTAACATAGTTTTCATATCGAATGGTTTTGCACTCGTTGTTTTATTTTTGTTCTACTTATAAATATTTTCTGTATATCGTAGGCTTGAAATAGACCTACATTATCTGTATTTTAGCTTGTATTTCTGTTCTTTAAAATGAAACTGTAGCTTTCTTCTTTACATGCAGCTGCTTTGTCACCGTTTGTATTATGTGCACTTGCCCTGTTAACGTATATGTGGGGGCCGTGGGCTAGTCAAGCTCTTGTAGCTTAAATACTCAACCTCTTCATTCTTGTGATGAAGTAAATAAATAAATAAATAAATAAATAAATAAATAAATAAATAAATAAATGTCATCTGTGATGCGCACACGTAAATGACGACAAGTGGCATGTAGTCTAGTATGTCACGCAGCTCCAAGAGAGGTAGAAGTGTGGCACAACCAATTCTTACGCTACAAGATTTTTACCTAGCCAACAGTGAAGTGCGGGCAACTCTTTCGTGCCTGAGTGATTGCCTCACTCAATAATCTGTTTGTCACCCTTCGAGATTATCGCGCGCATCGACGGGGTACGCTTATACTTTGTGCAATAAGAGTGAGGTACAGTAGGCGTCAAAGTCTACGGACTACAACATCTAGGGGGATAAAGTCGAATACATCCGCAACCTGAGCGCACATCCTGATATTTAGATTACCAGCCAAACGAAGTATATCTGAAAGAGTTGTACAATCTTATTGTACAACTCTTGTACAACTACAGCTACTGTTGCAAACTGCTCTGAAGGTAAACGTTTTCTATGATCTCGCGGTCCGCAAACTCCGATAATATCTTAGATGCAGGAAAATTCTCGAAAATCGAATTGAATACGGGCCACACCGTTGCTTTCGCAAAAGCTTTCAATGAACCATTACTTCACAGGGGGCTCGAAGAACTTAACCTACTGCTCTGAAAAGTCAATCAGTAGTGGCTAAACTTCTGACAAAGCAATAAAAGTGTGTTACACTCTACAAAGTTACTCCGCTTCGTTCTATTATGAACCCTATTCATCATTCCCTTTCTGATTAAGCTAAGACGCTACACTTTGAAAACCAAGGAAGTGTTTACAACTCTGCGAGTTACATCGTTCAATATTTACACACACGCTGTTACTCTTTCATAAGAAAGTTTCCAGCGTTCCATTGTTAGTAAGCGCATGTTGAGCATAAAAAAATGAGCGAGTTGGGTTACAATGCATGGCGATACGACAACAAAGATGACAACAAAGCTTACTTACCGCAGCGAAGAAGATCAGATGCTCCTCAACCGTGAGGTCGTTGAAGAGTATGTTATTTTGAGGGCAATAACCAAAGCTCTCGCGGGCGTCCTTTGTGCAGGTCGTGATGTCAAAGCCGCCAACTACGATGTTGCCCGAGCTACATTTTGTGAATCCTGGAGATAAGCGAATTGACTGGAATCAGGACACTTACTGTCGACATATTTGATGTGGTTTGATCTGATGCGAGTTTCTTTGAAGACTAACAGATTCCTGCAGAAAACAGTGCAATAGAAATGAACAGACTATTTTTTTTCAGTAAACCATTCTTTCGTGCCGGACGTCTACATCGTGCGTCAGCTACTCGTAAATGCTAAGGCAAATAATGTATGAATGTATTTTATTACACGAATGTGCACGCAGTATACGGTTTCGGTGCCAGTTAGCCTAGGAAGAATATATATACTTGGTGCGATTTCTGTAGCTACAGCCAGTTTAGGAATATTACTTTACATAAGCCACCGCAATGGAGATTGGCATTATTACCTAAAAACAGAATATTAGACAGTTTCGTTTTAGTTTGCCGGCGCAAATTCATCATTTCTGCATTGCAAAAGAAGTCCTCCATACACACATCACAGTTCTAAAGAATGGCTACAGGCCTTCGCTGAAGCCGTTTATGTCCAAAGTTTATTGAATTTCTGAAATTGTGCGTTAAATTGACACAAGCATGAGCACAAAAATTATATGGCACGTGAACTACAAATGTTAGGCTAATTGACGGCTTCCAGGAAGAAATGAAAATGTGCAAGGAACAGGCAAAGAAGCAACATTGTGGACAAGGCTGTGTGCCAATATCTTACGCAGTACTAAGCATGCTTTTCTGTTCGATGTCATTGAGCACTGCCTGCCAATCTCGAAAACATCGACAACGCTTTGTTGTCTACTCGGTTGCCTAAGCCAAAAAGCTTCAGTTTCAGGAGTTCGTATATTATGGTACATTTTAGTAGTTGAAACGTCTAAACGATGTTTGTTACATTTCAAACAAAACGTCTGACGCCTGATGAATGTAGAATCCGACGGATAAAACGTGCAAAGTCCTTTGTTAACCATATATGCTCCGCACCAGCGCGTTCAGTGAAGCGATGAGTTTTGTCATAGCCGATGAGCAGAACATGTTCACGAATAGAACGGTTTGCGTGTGAGGCATGATGACAGTTGCCATCGTAACAGGTAAGAAAGAGAAAGGAAATTATGGCAAATTAAGGTTCAACACATTAAAATCTGTGGCCCAGCCGACTGTAGCATGAAGCTACAAAGGAACTTCAAAGCTTGAAAGGGACCTACCAAGATGTGCCGCTTTCGGAGAAACCTCTGGGAGTTTCTTTTGTAGCTTCGTGCTACTGTCGGGTGGAAGACTGTCCAGTTAAGAGAGTGGCTTAAGTAGAGGAGAAGGCCGACTAAGAGTCAAGAGTCTGAAGTATTACAGACCACAAGAGCTATGACTTAGCGCAAATAGGCATAAAAACAAGGCGACGATCGGACAAGGTGAGCGCTATGAAGGATAGTTGTAAGAACTCACCTCGTCCCTTCCTCCCCGTATTTATATGCCGATTTGCTCTTGCTCACCATAGTCCAGAATGAATAGAGAATAGAGAATGAATACAGAATGAACCTATTAGTCCAGCAAAAAGCATTACAGAAGGGTCGAAAGTCGGACAAAATCTATTAACACGACCGCGAGTGGGTGCCATCGTTGTCACGTAGAATTGGGGAGCAATACAGGGACACTAGTTGCGCAAAGCGCATCAACGTGCGCATTATAAGTGAAAGGGAAAAGTGGATGGAATGGTAGGGGTAGACAAGGTGGTACCAGAGTAGACGCAGGTGTTCCTCATTGCCTCATATACACGAGAAAAAGAGTGGGAATTTGATGTCAGCACAGACAGGGTTTTCTAAAGCTATATAGTATATAGACGAGCGGGCGCGGCAATTGCCAGAGTACCCTACATTAACTTTAAAGCGAAGCTTCATTTGTCCACCATCCGTGGTTTGCGGTGGGTCGGTCGTTCCGTCGATGGTCGAGTTCATCCCTAGCCGAGTAGACGCTTCTTCACTATAAAGAAAAATGATACAGATCCCAGGCACTGTGCGAATCGGTGTTAGTGAAGCTCAGATCAGCCGGTATGACGAAACAGTGCATCACTATAACAATTCGACAGTGGATTTCACCGACGAAGCATCCCAGAACAGTTCTCAGTTGACGGCGGACTCTGCTGCGGTACTATGAGCGACAAATGCTCGTGAGCTTCAGACGCTTCAAAGGAAGCTTCACTAATCCCGGCATTTCAAAGTCCCCCTTAGGCATCATTGACACCGCTCTTTTCCGTCCATCACCAGGTAACGACAGCCAGACAATCAGAAGCCTCCATACTCCACGTTTAGGTTATGTCGCCCTTCAGTGTTCGTTGGCTTCTTCGTAAATCGACAAAATCACGACGAAAATGCCGCCGTATGAAATGAGCACCTTTCCTGTCTGCGGTTTGTGTCCGCCGCCGCCTGACGCCACTATTCAGTACGCTTCGGGTTGTTGCTCAACCGATGATGAAACCGCATGCGACGTGTGCCTTCCGTATTTGCGTTTTCGGCCGCCGCCGCGTGATGTTACCCTGGAAATGCCCAGAAGCCTCCGAAACCCACCACCAGGTGAACCCACTGCGCGTGCATGTTGAGTTTTCGCGCAAGTAGTGAACATGCCAACGAGCGCAACGAGTGCATTTTCCTCTTGTTACTGGGACCTAATGCGTATCACATTGTACTACTATACTTCTTTACTCGCGTTCGAAACCCACCACCGATGCCTACTTCTTTTATAGAGCGTCTACTGGTCAAGCGCCCCCGACCAGCGACCGATCGACGAACGCCCAGATACAGGATGACAGGCAAAGAAAGCGTCGCTTTACAGAAAAATGCCCGCGGCGGTGGGATTCAGGCGTAGGTACATCACCATCCTACCTTGATGTTCTATAAACGTAAGGCCACAGCCACAAGCACGAACGGCGCGCCTAGCACAGAGTGACATCTTCGCCGAGTTAGGAAAAACTTAATGCGTGGAAATGTGGCGTCAACCGGTCGTAGATTTGAGAGACTTCTGCATTGCCTAGGTAGCGTTATCTGGTAGTGGAGAGAAAATGGTTGTTGTGCTTAGTAAACCATTCTTTGTGGTGCCTGAAGGCTATAGGTGATCTGGTTGGAAGTGGCGCTGTGTTACGTTTCTGCAAGGCCCACCGCCTTGTGTATCAAAATACCTTGTGTATCTCTTATCGTGATGCGCCGCTTCGTCTTAATGGCTCACCAAACATTTGGTTACACGAAATTCACAAATTGCGTGTAATCTGCATTTCTTTCTATGAAAGCTTGTGGTCGCATATTATGCTTAATGAACTTGAACCACGCCATTCACAATTTCCCAATAGCACACGTCCCTGCACCACGTGCAAGTGGCACAATATGCAACGTCACAATATAGCAGCATGCGGTCCATTTCCCATGCCAACCAATCTCTTTCACTGCATTGATGCCGACATTGTTGGATCTCTGCTAGCGTGCCATCATGTCAGCTGTTACATACGTGCATCGATCATATTGCGCACCCGCTTAAGCCTTAACCCTTTAACGGGTATTACTGCTTAATATATTTTCTGCAAGTTTCTCGAGAACTGGGATTGCCCAGTTCGTTGTTCTTTCGAGCGAACGCCCAGCGCACAGCCACCAATGCGAATCAGCGTTGCGCACGCATTTAACTCTTCTAGGGGTTGCATAAATAACGATGACCACATATTGCCCCGTAAACAACGGCTTTCTCGAATGCTTTCATTACCCCCTGAAAGTCGCGCTCAAGAGAGAAGATGCTAGCTTGGCACATTGCCTTTTAAGCTTGGGCACTCCATTCATACGCATGCTGCTATCATGTGCGGCTCAGCTTATCTCGTCTATGAGTGGCCACTACTTGTCTTTGGCGTATTGATCGACGGAACAGTGTGATACTACATGGATTTCGTCGTGTCATTTCATCATACAATACAGTTTTCCCGCCCAGCTCCAACTCGTCCTGACACACTTCATGCGGTCCTCGCCCACGTACAAGCTCGGCACGTGTATTTCGGCACGTGTCTGCTGTGAACTATATACTTGTTCGCTTGCCTCCCCAAACACGTCATGGTCGACAAGAATGGCCGCAACGAAGCGTTAAGCAGCGCCATGCTAGCACAAGCTGGTCGCGTCTATACCCCGTAACGCAGTCTAGTCTTTCAGCCTCAGCTGGAGACTGCTCGCGGCGCCTGTGCAAGTTGGGCTTCCGGCGTGCGCCGTCGCGCCAGCTGGTTGTCTTATATGATATGCTTTCAGTCGCCTCACGCAGACTTAGGTGTAATAGCCGTACTAAAGTGTAATAGCCGCCACCAAGTGGTCCATCATACAAATAAAATATTAGGCAGAAGGGAAGAATTCCACATGGATACCACGCGCAATTTTCCGTTACACAGCCAATATGCAGTCTTGTAAACGTGGCTCTGCTTTCCTGTTTCTGCTTGAATCCCTCATCCGCAACTAAATGTATTTTTCGGGCCCTTAGCACAAGGTGCTCCTAGCACTGCACAATACAACGTGCCAGCTTCGCGGTACCTCATTTTGTAAACTGCATGTGCATTATAACCACCTTATAACCATCGCATTTCGTTCACAGGACTCCTCCTTCCTCTCAACGTATCCTTGTGCCACAACAATGATCTCCATTACTCTTGTAGGGAACCCTTTTTGTTAAGGCTTACTGCCCGATAACCTTCACATCGGGAACACTGCACGCCCGTATCGTCCTCGACAACAGAGACGACCACACAAAGGCTTCAGAAACAATATCTCCAGAAGTCGATCATTGGTGTGGAACAAGAAATTAAGCTAAAAACGTAACGTTATGCCGAGTATACTGTCCCGAACAGTGAAAAGGGCACGTGTGTAATATCAGGTTGACAACGGTGGTTTAATGCTCAGCGTTCCGAGCACACGTTCGTCTACACCAGAAGCCTTATACCGCATCGAGGGGTCTCACCAGTGACCATGTTCAATAGCGTCGTCTTGCCGGCGCCGTTATGTCCGAGTAGCACCGTGACCTGGTTCTCAAAGATCTTCAGCGTCACGTCTTGGATGGCGATGAGCTCATCGTAATCCTATAGACGCCATTGAAACAGTAGGCTTAGGGGTGCGTGAACAGCAGCCTCTTAAACAGACGCCTAACACAAGTTTACAAAGCTGTAAGATTTGACACGACATCTGCAAGATTTGACGTGACAAGAGATTGCGTCAGGAATATCTGGCAGAATTATGCGAAAGAGGAGTGTGGGGCGTGAAGCGTGCAAGGTATCCTGATTTATTAGTTTTTTTTTAACTATCCAAAGCAATGCGCCGAGTCTAAGATGCTGTAGTGGTTGGCACTCCGACTTCACCTGCCTGCAGGATTCTCCAGCCTGCACCTCAATTTCGGCACACTTAGCGTTTGGCATTCTCTCACTACAGAAATATGGCCACCATGCACGGTGACAACATCCAAGACGTCATTTTAAGCAGCAGTACAGCATAGCTGCGGAGTCGCTGTGGCTGGCGAGTTCCACATAACATTTGCAACCACTTGATTTTAACGCGTCAAATATGGCGCCGACGTCCCCATCTCGCTACTTGAATTCCTTACGTTGCTATATTTGCAATACGCAGCAAGGACATGCACACGTGCTCGAATTTACATGAGGCGGCATTCACCATGCAAAAGCATGTCCGTTCGAGCAACCATCAGGAAAATTAAGTTACGAAATTTCTCTATCACTCGTTGCAAGCAAATACGCAGTCAGCATTCTCCTCACGTCTGATTTCTAGTCATGAAATAAAATACTTTTTCTGACGCCACCTCTCCTTTCCGTCGGGGGCCCACCTGCGCGTTGACTTTGGGGAAATAGACCTGCTTTTGGTTGCCGGGCTTTTCAAGGAACTGTTTGGTTCGTAAGAGCTTTTATTAACGCCCCCGTCCTGGGGAGTTATTCTGTAGGAGTCCACCTAGTGGAAATGTCTATTTCGTCTGCTGTGTTCATTTCGTCTGCTGTTGATCTGATTGGCTGGGCTGGGCTGCGCATCCGCAGCAGAGAGGCACTACAGCGAATCAGCACTTCAGCAGCAGATGAAATGGACATGTCCTCTAGGTGGACTCTCACAGAATACCTCGCCTGATCTGCCTTCGCCATCCACTCTTTGCTCTACTCTCCCCCATATGTTGCGCATGCTCGTTGACTCAATATTACAGCTTTTTTATCACTTGGGCGTACTTCCCATCATCCTTTCATTCATACTTTTCTATCGCTAGTCTTCAAGATGGTCGGGCGACACTCTGCCTAGCTTTCTGCCTTCCTTCAGGCTTCCAGTGATGGTTTAATCTGACAGTTCATACATACAAGGGTGACGGCGATGACTCTCATTCGCAGTACTAGCATTGTTATCGAGTGTGCGTCAAGTGACCAGCTTACTTTGCTGACTTTCACAATGTCTATTGCGACTGGCAGGCCCTTCGGATCCTCTTGAAAGTTGAGCATCTCGACCGTGGTCATGGCTGGTGGCGTAATGGATATGATAGCTGGAACCCAGTAGCTCATCTGCATCGCGGGTTAATTAGTTACTCACATCATGGATGAAAAAAAAAACTATAGCAGCGTCCGCACCTGACCGCCACGTGCTGTGCATGTTCTGTCATCAGTCCAGCTTTCAGTGTTGCCCAAAACATAAAGGCTGGTTGATTTCCACCGCGCACGCTTTTATCACTCGTAGTGTCGTAACCTTCACAAAGGCATACAGTTTTATATTAACAGGATGCTCTATCTCAGATCGTCCTATAGAAATATATGGGAATGGAGACATCGTGTTGTGCGACGGTCCATTGCAGAGTTCGATTACCTTGACGCATTTAAAAGACAAGTTAATATCTGCTGGCTGGCGACAGTAGATCTGTAATTTAGGCTACCAATAAAAAATATAATCGAGAATTGCAAAATAAAAGAAAATATACCTTTCCTTTGTTTGCAGCGCTGTATCTCACTAATAAAAACAATAAAATTATGCTGTGAAGTGCCCTTATTGCGACACCTAGAGTACTAAAAAAGTCTCGATTCGTTAGTAGGACTTTTGCAAAGTCCTATGAAATATTGTAAACTCTTCACGCAAGATACAAAGTCTCTTATAACAGCTGTCCGTTTCGGATGCCGTTTACAAAACTGCAATGTCTGTTTTCCGTAATTGTACTTTTAAATTTGTAGACCTGGCGCTTTAGTTTGTCCTTGTGTTGCCAAGTTTAGACAAATTTTTGTAAACGACTGGAGGCCCTTTGATCAAAATTCTACTTTCTAGTTTTGATAGGCTTCAGGTGCGCCTCTTAAATGCAATAAATTTTATTGTGATGATATTGGCGGTTTTCTAATGAGACCAATTCTCCGTTTCACATGTACCTTAATGAAAAACCGGAGTTGGCCGTTTGTCTAAGTTGGCGGCCCTTCCGCCACAAAACACCAAATTAATTACCACCTAAATTGGCACAAGCGTCCCCCGGCCCGACACTCGGGTTTTCGTTAGTGGTAAATTGCGTACTGGGTCAGGAGCCGGCGCCATGCAAATCCTGTCGAACCCTGTGACCACAAAACAACCCTGAAAGCTTCCTTCCTCGTTCCAGCCCCTGTTGTACAATTTCTTTATGATATGGCACATTTACAATGCATACACAGATTGTGACTTCTCTTATTGTCTTTCCTAGTTGTCTTGCTACGTTCTAGCAGAGTCCTTCCATGTTTTTTTCTGGTCAGGAAACTGCCGCCTCAGTTTCATATAGCGCCAGCGCCCGCCGCTAGAGGCGCAACCGTGCATGAGAGGGCATGCGAACGCTGCTGCCGCTGTGGTTGTGTGTGGGGCAGCCTCGGTATTCTAGCTTTCTCAACTTCCTCAACCATCGCTTTAGTTTCACGTAACTATTTTTAACATTGAATATAATTAAATTACTGCCTCAGCGTGTCTTCTGCGATGATATGAGCGCACGGGACGAAAAAAAAAGCCGCTCATAACATGGAGCTTGCGGTGGTCTCAGACCGAAAAAAAAAAGAAAGATCTGGAATTTTGAGAGCCAGAACCGCGATACGATTATGGGGCACGCCGTAGTGGGGGACTCGGGATTAGTTTTGATCACCTGGGATCCTTTAAAATGCGCCTAAATTTAAATAAACGGGTGTTTTGCATTTCGCCCCCGTCGAAGTGCGTCCGCTGTACACGGCCGGGCGGTCTCGGTCCGGATTTCTTCATCATCGCCGTTCGCCTCAACGCTTCGGTGGGCTCCGCTTTTTAATATTTGCCTTAAATTAAACACCGCGCATTCGCAACAAAACGCCAGTGGTCCCACTTATCACCAGATGAGTAAGCGCCAATTCTCCGTTGCGCATAGCGCCAGATTGTTCGCCGAGCACAGCTGTTCAGTTTCTGTTAAACTGTGGCAGAGAAGGACTCTGTGGGCAGTATCTTATAACGAGACCAAAAGAATGAAATTGCTATTGCAAAGGGCTGCTACCGTAGAATACTTCATGACAAAGAAAAGCGAACTGAGCTGCTCCATGCGCTTAAGATTTCTTGCAAAGCGATGCCATTTCTGAATAAGATAATGCAAGACGAACTCCGCTACTAAATGTCTTCGGTGCGGCTTTTAACAACGGATTAAGGCGAACCTGAAGTGTTAGGTTCAGTTGAAACTAGCTGTAATGAGGCAATTGCCTTAGCAAGCAGTCGTTTAGAAGCGTCAGTAAGCCCAGCACTTATTCACGCTGCTCGTGGTTTCGACGCAGAAACGACGAGACTAGGTATTTTGGTTCTTAATTCGCAACTATTTACAATGTGTTAAAATGTTGCAATCACCGGTCCTGATATTCTTATCATGGTCGAAAAATAAAAAAAAAAACTTTATAATTCGATTAAGAAAAGAAATAAAACGTGTTGGTGCAAAAACACAATACAAGCACGATCATTTATTTATCATGTAAAACAAGCGGAGCGAAATACAGATAGTACAGAGGCGTCCGGTCATAAATGGTCCACCATTCACAATGCAAGAAGTTTTTTAAAAGCATCTTTGAAACGGCGTTAGTCTTCAGCGTCGGCTTCTCATGCTCCAGGGACACGTCGTTGCCGTTGATGTTGAAATTGTACGCAGTGACGATGTCCGAGGCGTCAAAGTGTTTCGCGCACACACGCGTATACTTCGATTCGAAATTAAAACCGCCACTTTCCTGCCGCGGTATGGCCCGCTTCTATTTCTCGCGCTGCTCCTTGTTATTAGGTAAACAGAACAACGACACCTTTTCGGTCGTGCCCTTGTAGCCGGAACGGCACCCAGGCACGCAACACGTGTTCGGCATCGTTGTCCCACCCCGCCACTTCAACCAAACAGCCCAGCACTCTAAAAATAGCGCAGCACATGCACATAACGCACCCGACCACTCAGCTTGCCTCGCACTGCGCGCGCGTTTCGGTACGCGAACGATGCCCTCTGTGGCACAGTGGCGCCGCGTCGCGGCACCTTTGGGCAGCATATGAACCTCTCCCATAGCGTGACGGCGGAGTTTCGTGACCAGAAAAATATGGAAGGACTCTGGTTCTAGTCTCTCAGTGTTTCTCTGCTGCAGTTACGTATGTTTTGTTTATATATAAATCCGTGTATTATATTACTATTAATTAACTTCCAAGGCATAGTATGTCTCAACAATTAGCTGATGACATTGCCTTCAACGATTCTGGAGATGACTTAAAAGAAATTATTGAGGATCGTGTCCGACAATGTGTAAAAGTAGGGTTGAATATTAATATAGCAGAAGACAAAGGTTCGACAGCCTGGTAAGAGAACGAGAATTTATGTTTGGTAGTAAACCTCCAGAATCTGTGCAAGGGCACCTTTATCTAGGCCAAATACTCACAAGGGACCCTGATCACGAGAAGGAAATTTACAGAAGGGTAAGATGGATTGGAGCGTACACGGGAGCCATTATTAAGTCATGACCAACCGCTTTCCCGCTGTCCGGGAAAAGAAAGGTATAAACACTCATTGCATTCTACTAGTGCTTATATACGGGCTGGAACTTGGACGTTAACAAAGAAGCTTGAGTAAAAGTTAAGGATCGCGCAAAGAGAGACCGAACGAGAAATCTAAAAGGTCTAACGTTAAAAGATAGTGGTGTGGACTAGAGGGGAAACACGGGTAGCCAAAATTATGGCTGACATTAAGAGGAAAAAATGAAGTTGGGCCGACCATCTGATGTGTAGAGCAGATAACCGGTGTTCTAGTAAGATCCACAGAATGGGTGCCAGGCGAAGGGCATCGCAATCGGTGACGGCAGAGAACTGTGTGGTGCGATGAAATTAGGAAATTTGCACGCATGGGGCTTGTGCAAACCAGGGATAAATAAAGATCGACAGGAAAAGGTATCCATCCTGCAGTGAAAATAAATTTCCTGATGATAACGATAATAATATGACAATGTTTATGCGGCTTAACAAAAATGTTAGTTTAGCTTTTCGTTTAAAAACTATTGTGCATTATTTTGCCAAATTTTTCATGGCACACGGTAAAAACCTGAACGGTGGGGTTTCTCGTGCGAAATTTACATATTGTTAAAGCCGCGGTTGTTAAAACAGTGCTTACAAAAGTATCACCTACAATATGTCCTTCGTAAAACAAGTTGACGCAAAGGCTTCGTGACAGCTGCAATACAGCTGCTTACTTCCCTCGTTGGCTGGAAAAGGTACTGCGGAAAGGTAGGCAGTGGGGAAAGGTACTCGCGAGGTGAATCCCTGTAATCTGATCGATTATATCAATGCGAGGTACGAGTCAATGCTACAGCTAACAAAGACCAAGACATTCTCACATTGCTTGCTTGCAGCTCACATCTACATCGCGAGTGATAGCGTAACGTATCGCGATCAAGTATGCAGCCTCTTCTATCATCAATACGACCAAAGTTACAAATAGCACTACGCACATTTAGCGAGTTATGGCTCATCATTTGCCAAGAATATGAGTTATTACGACAAGTACGCAGACATATAGGTGTCCTCCAGAATAAATTACGCCACAGACAGTAATACGCATGCAAGGGCATTTAGGCAAGGACGTGCGACTTCAACAATAGACACTACTTACTTTAGCATCCTAATGGGTGTATAAAGGGTGCTTGATTTGCCCAATGGCTTACACATTCACTGCAGGGGTCAAGGAAAATTGCTTTGATGAAGGCAATTAAGTTTTTTCTTTTCTTTGTTTGTTGCCTACTTTGACACCATGGCGATAATCTGATGTTGCCCCCTGTCATCATAACATTATGATATGGGCGACAGACGTCCCGAAACGTGCATGAAAAAAGAACATTGCTTGTAATCGCTGTCTGACCCTCGTGTCAGATATATTGTTCCGCACAAGGTGATTAGAATTATTGCTAAGTTTCTGTAATCATAGGTGTAGGTTACGCTGGCTGTCGTCTAAGATAAATTATCTTATAGCCTTAATTAAGGATAAGGCTGCTATAGTCATGGGACAGACTAGTATCTTCAAATATGTAGATTTTTCTTATAATGCACGTCTTCAAGACGGACGTAGCCATAGTAACATGGAGACCAGCCTGTGACCCCGTCCCGTGAATCGAAACGCTAAAACGATTGCGCCACCCGCGCCGGGTATTAGCGAGCACCTGAAACGGGTAGTAGAAAGGCTTGGCGATTCCTGGACCCACGGGCACCACGTTGTCTAGGTACCAGACTGCGGCCACGATGAAACAGTCGCATATCAGGCCTATGAACACGATCTCTGCTAGTGTCACGTTGTCTGGAGTGGCGTTGCGGTCGTAGAAGTTGCTCCAGTTGGCTCCGAAAGTCACTGCGAAATTCGTAAGCGAAATGGACACCCAATAAGTGATGTGACTTGTTTGGCGGTGTTCTCATTAGTGTTTTGTTGGGCTTTAACCCGTACTGCTTGATGTTGTAACGGAGGTAATGAACTTTTCAAACTCCGACATCGCTTTAGGCGTCTCTGCAAGATCTCTTTATCCGCTTCCTTTGCAACTCCCGCCAGTTCGAAGCACGCATTCAGAAACATGACATTTGGCATGACTGAGCTGTACCCCAAGTTCTAGCTTGACCTGCGAAATGTCTGTCCTCGAGTCTTAAGGAGCGAGGAAACGGGAAACGCAGCGCTCACCAAACTTCTCGAAGCGCTCCAGCACGCGGAAGCTCCAGTGCAGGCTCATGCCGGGAAAGACGCAGGTGGCGAGTTTGTGCCGGCGCCTGATGAAGTGGTAGCCCTGGCCTCCGTCGTTCTCCAGAAGTAGGAACGGCATGACACAGCTGAACGTCCAGTACACCATGGCGCCGGCCACGGCACTGTGGGCTGCGCGACGGCGTAAACGTTGTTCGCCACGTCCACTGGTAAGCTGTTTATGTGCTCTTAACTGTCAACTCAGCTGAGTACGTAAGTTGACCGCTGAGTGCAATCAGTTGTCAACTGAGTATGCTCGCGACTCCATTGCTACAGCAGGAAAGGCACGTTAGGTTGCCCGTCTTTGTCTTTCTGCGCAGCGAAAACGTCAGACGTGTTTGCACGACCGCAGCCACTGGCCCGCCTGCATAATTGCGGGTGACCTCGTCCTTCTCTGGTTTTCGTCTCGGTGCGTTGACCTTTCGGAGAAGCTGCTGTCGAGATACTCCGATCCTAACCGCATCCTGCCACGAGCGACCAATTTTACTTACTTACGCCCACCTTTCGCCCACCAGCTTCTAGCGAGCGTCGGGTCGACACTTTCGAGACTGGATGCCAATGTCACGATACTGCGGGCATTACGAGGACGACGACGTTGCTCCTCGTGGGGAAGATGATGGCGGGAAGCTTTAAGTGTATGGATTATCCGCCAACTTGCTTGTTTTGCTGTCCTCTGTAAATAGCTTGTAAATATATTTTCATCTGTATTTACACCCGTAACAATGTGATTATACATGCAGTAGACTGCGCTAATGGCCAATACGTCCCGCTAACAGCGCTAGATGAAAGTAGCTTCCGCATGCCCGGGAACGGCTCCCCATCACGCCTACGCTATACAGGCAGGACCGTTCGAACAGACCGTGAAAGTATGCGCTAACCGAAAATCAACATTAATTATGCCTATTTTCGGTTAACGCATATTACTCACAGAGAATTTCTAGGCAAAGTGGTGCTGTCTGCGAAGTATGCAGGCGCGTAAAAAAAGTTGAATCTTCCGCGTCACCGAATAATTGCTGTCAGTATTAAGGCGCGAAAAAAAAACAAAGACAAAGAGACACATAAACAGGACGGGCGTCATGTGTGTCTCTTCGTGTCCGTTTGTATGGGCAACTAGCTCAAAGGAAAGCTATGCTACGGGATGATGTTGCGCAGTATGTTGAAGAATTAGGACACTACAATTAGTCTTCTCATTACGGGAAGTATAATAAAAAATGTTACAATCAATAATTTGTGCCTTTGCCAATGTTCTGAGCTGCAGGTGTCAATGCACCATTCTGACATTGACGATCCATGTCATGGAGTTTGTGAAAGACGTGGTTTTATAAGCAGGGTAGAGCTGTACTTGCACTGTGTCGGGGACGTAATATATACACTCTTTCGGAAGTGTCGTCGAACGACCTTTTGTTCGAACGACCTTTTGTGCGACCACACTTTTTGTTCGAACAACCTTTTGTTCGACCACATCTAGTCACTTCAAACCTCCATCTCACTCCGAACTTTTCTCTCTTTTTGAAAGTGCTGGAGTGTCACTTGTTACAACTCCGAACGCGTGTCACCCATGTGCTCCCCGCACTATATATATAATGAGTTTTCGGCAAATTAATATTCGCTGTAATTACTGTTCTCTGGAAGCATTCATCGTGTAAATCACAGTTGTGCACAGTCTTGCACGTAAGAAAATGCAGGCTTGGCCGACAGAATATAATAAAGCAAATGCTTTAGGGCCAGTAGTGTAAATGTGTGGAAATCAAAATTCGGAACTCTGCAACTGTACCACCTAACTCATTGCTTTGGCTAGCATTCATGGACTGTTCGTACGGAAGGTTTGAGCTTCACAGGGCGACTGCAACGATAGGTTGGACCACGTGTAGTGACACATGTGCGTATGCGTCGTGTCCTTCTCCAGTCCGTGTTTCGTTTGAGCTATTTACTTGGAATAGGTCACAACGAAAAAGACCGAATCCCTGTCATTGCCTAGTTTAATATAGCGATACTACAAGAACAATCTGCCTGCAAAACGTTTGTGGTCCTGAAAGACCCTCTGAATGCAGTAAGAAAACGTTGCAGACGAGGCTCCTGTGAACATGTGAGCCAAATACTATGGCACTTCAGGCTGCAGGGAACTTGCAAACTTCTGTCAAAAAGAGTAAAAGAAAATCGCTAGCTATCTCGCTCGTAGTGTCGTCAGCAACTTTTCTCGCGAGCAGGCATCCGGGTCCCACAAGTAATGGCAGATTTCATGATCACGAAGACGTTTTCAGTGATACCATTATTGAAATTTTGTATTATAAGAAACATATAAAACTCTGCGATCACAAAAACAAAAAAAAAGACCAAGTAGTCATCTGTGCACTTCCGGGCTGCACACAACAGCTGCGCGTGGCCGCAGTGTTCGGCTCAGCGTGCTGCATCGCGTATAGGTACCGCGCCCGCCACGGGATGCCACGGCGAGCCCTCTGCTTGGCGAGGCGGTCTCAGAGCGGCGCCCTCTGATTGGTCTCTAATTTGACCTAGATCCAGAGGCGGGGTCTGCCGACGCGAGGAATCCCGAATACCAATCTCGCGTAGTGAAGCGCCTGCCTGAATCGGAAGTAGCACCGTAATTAAAGAAAAACCAAAACGAAAGTACCCAACATTCAGCTGGGGCCTTACTTCCTTGCTGTCCCCTTCGTGTAGCTTTCCAGCGGGCCAGTGGGACGATATGAGAGACAAAGCCGCGCCTCAGTGCGGTAACTGCCTCCAACTCCGCTTAATGGGTACGAGGACCACCAATGGAGACGCCAGCGCTGCGATCGTGCTTGCGTCGAAGTGGGAGCGCGTAGCATCGCTTCGTCGTGGCGAGAGAGCGCGCGGCGGGAAGTTTACTTTATTTCGATTGTCCATTGCTCATAAACGGTGTCCCTTGTCGTTAAATATAACTGGCTGACGTACTAGAACCGAGAAAAGTTGCTCGATTCCATCTAAACGCTTTGTAAGACGTTGGTCGCGGAACATATACAGCCAAGGCGGGATTTGTACTCGTTTTGGTCGGAATGTTCGTTTAGAATACAGCGACAGTAGCAAGTCTATGCAAAAGTAAACTCATCCAATATATATCGACAACCATAATGGGTGGAGATAGCTCCCATGTATCTTGTTATCTATAATTACGTTACCTTGTTGTCAAGGGTTCTCGGAGTTCGAGACGCGGCCGGGAGTTGACAAAGTTTTTCGTAGTAAAAAATAAAGCATTTGACTCGTCTCTGCCTTTCTTTTTCTAGTCAGCACCACAAAAAGACGACATCGATTACCACATGATACAAACATAAATTTGCGTAAACGTTACACTACAAAACAATATTCTAACCGCTCCCATTGCAGATGGTCAAATTTTTTCAGGAATGCCTCACGACCACGTGCCTCATAATCGGATGATGGTTTTTGGCACGTAAAACCCTTGAACCTTTTTTTGTCCTTTATTACTGAAGTGTGAGAATATCTACCTTTCGTGTCAGCATTACAGAGTAACCGGATGGTCTGTGCACTGCAAACAACCCTCAGAGGGTCATGGCTCTCCACATCACACGTAGATCAACATGGCGGCAGCTGCCGATGGAGAAAGCTTTGAGCGTTTAATTTTAGAATGATTATAGTTCGTAGAGCTCTGAAGATTGTGCATTATGTGAAAGATACCTGTATTTTTTGCTGGAATAAAAAACGATATGGCTGGGCATGCGATGGCCCCTTTAAAGGCTCTGTTGTAGTAACCGAACCACTCGATTAAACCAACTGAAAGGCCAATTGTCGGTGGAAGCGCCCATCAACAGAACCTAAAGTGATCCGCAAATAATATAGACTTGCCTTCTCATTCGCCCTTTTAGCAAAGAGCCGCAATAGTGATTTCGCCTGCAGCTAGAAATCCCTTTCTTGATTTAGTGCCGTGTTCTTCGTAGCTGCATGGAAACCTTGCCGATGTCCAACTCATCACAGCCGAGGCTTGCGCTCAGTGCAGGAGGTCTCGCTTTTGCTCTAACGAGTCAGCTCCAACGAGCCAGTCAGCTTGAGCGAATTATTGAGAGCTTCAGTCTGAACCCTAAATTTATATTATGCCTAGTGCGCGCTTTGTAGAAGAGCGAACCTGCGGTCATTGATAAATGGAAGCGTGCTCATATACATGGCGTTCAAAGGTAGGCTTTCCGGGTGCTGAAAAAATGTGAAGAGGAGTACACGGAAGGCATTTTTCTACCTAGGTTATGCGGCCAGGCGATCGCAAACTTTGAGGATAATTGTCGTCATAATGTCAGTATTTAATTAAACTCGATAATTAACTTTTTATTTACTGCAGTTAGCATGTATGTTTACGTTGAAAACTCAGAGGCGGTGCCATTTGGTGACCATGCCATTTTGTACAATTTTAGTAACGCGCCTGTGTCCCGAGATTTGCACGTCTGAAATTTCAGCCCAAGCCGTCTAATTACGCATGCGCGACGGCGGCACCCGCTATGAGGCCCCTCCCTAGTGTGACACAGCTGTTGCGTATGACGCTCCGTCTGACAAGAATGCGGAGTCACAGGCGACGATGATTACTTTTCGTTCTTGGCCACCGTCTTCGGTCGTGGCCAGCGAAACCGAAGGATGACATTGCGCGGCGGCTTGGCCGAGTTCTTTTTTGAAGCAATGACTTGCAGAGTTGACGACAAAGCGCGGTGCCACCGTACGCGTACTGTCGAAGTAATCAAGTGCAGGATTACGATACTGGCTTTGGTTTTATTTATTTTTGCATTTCGGAGGCTCAAAGTCATGCAAGCTCTAAGCATGAAACAAAGGTAACAGCTGCCAGGCAGCACCTTAGTTGCCAGTGGTGTTCCGGAGACGCTGTACCTGTCCGAAGTGTGTGATTTGAGGGCTCTGTATTGCCTACGCCTGAAAAACTGCTGTAAAATAGAAGGACGACTGTGAACTGGTGCGCTATAACGTAAAGCTCTTCCAAACTTTTCTATTTCAATTGTGCAATTAGCCCTCCGCGATTGGTCACAAACTTTCTTGGACCACCCCCACTTAACCTCTCTGTCACTCGACGTCACGAAAACCGCGATAGCTCCCCATTTGATAAGGCGTGTACACACTAATTAGGCATGATTTCATCGAACAGAAGAAAAATAGTTATTTCTAATCCAACGCCTTTTTGTCATTAGCCACCTACTATTAGCCAAAAGTTTTCGGGCTGCACCCATTTCACCTGCCTGTCATGCGACGTCATAAAACCGCTAAATCTCCCTGCGTCAAAGTGACGTTTACGCGTTAAAGATGCATTAATATGCCCAACAAAACTGAATTTTCTTCTGAATAGCCGCAGGCATGCCCGTTTTGAAAGGAATAAAAGATGGCGGCCGCCGATCGATCAGGCACAGGCTACTCGCACCTGCCGGATAGCATGGGTTTATTTGCGTATAATAAAACTTCTTGCGTGGCCGTGTAACGTTTTCGAGCACTTTCGACACGTTTACGACTTTGTTCTGCCAACTCTTCTTTTCTGACGATCCATTTTAGCGTCATTCTTAAGCTTCCGTTGCATGCCGCCGCGATTTTTGACCAGCCATCGCAAGCTAAGTAAGGGAAAGCAGGCCAATCGCAGACGCCGGCACCACCCTCTCCATCCAGTTATCGATTTTCAGTGCAGTGGCACAGCCCCATCAAATCCCTTTCCACTTGAGCGTGCTCCTCACCTCTTGTCAGCCAATTAGATAAGACAAGCTGCTCGGTGTATGCAATGTTATTCGTTTTTCAAGCAAACAAAAGTGACCTCCTATGACCGAGGAGAGTGTTTGATAGGTCTTTTCAGACAACCCTGCGGGTCACCGCCCGATGCTTGTGTCGGCGGTTACGCAAATTTGACGTCAGGAGATTGGAATAACATATTGGAATAGTTATACGCTATAGAGTCGCTGGTGGGAGTAATGCACTTCATTCGTGTATGCCTGACGATTTTTTTTTTATTCTTCGCGGTTTTCCGAAAGTGCCGAACGGATCAGGCATCGCCTTGCAAGCGCATCCAGTGAACCCCTGAGCTTCCATTATGTGCCTTTGCCTTTGCCACTGATTGCTTCTACTAAGCTGGGCCGTTGGAAGAAGCAAGTCCTGAGTTGGGACCTCTTCATTGAAAAATGGCTGCTTCGTGTGGTTCGAGCTACTATTCTACGGCAGAAAAAAATTGATGTAGTGCTATAAATGGCAGAGATGAACGGCAATGCCTCGTTAGCAATGTGTCTGTACGCGTCTCACCATCCGGATAGGCGAGAACCAAGCAAAGCAACATTTGTTAGCATTTTCAGACATTTTCACACAACAGGCTCAGTTCACTAAAAAAGACAGCCCAAGAAGAGCATCATTGCTGAGGACTTTGAAATTGACGTCCTTGCTTGAGTGCATGCAATGCCAAATGTAAGCATCAGAGAGATTTCTAAACAATGCGGGAAAAGCGTGGGAACAGTGCACAACGTTCCAAAAAAGCATGAACTTCATCCATACCATGTTAGTCTTCATCAGGACCTAAGTGAGGGAGATTTTGAGAAACAGGCAGACTTTTGTAATTGGGTCCTAACGAAAATTTACCAAGACAATGATTTCGTGCAAGGAGTGATTTGGACTGATGAGCCCCGATTTTGCAGGAACGGCACAGTGAACATTCACAATGCTCACTACAGGTTGCAAGGAAATCCTCACTGACTGCCGCAACACAACCACCAAATTCCCTGGGGTCTAAATGTATGAAATGGCATACTTGGGGACGGGATCATTGGCCATCACTTCTTCGAAGGGAACCTTGATGGAAAGAATTATGCGCACGAAATTCTTGCTGGTGTCGTCGACAAATTTGCCTCGAGTCTCCATCTTAACGAACTGCGGCAAGTTTGGTTGTAGTATGACAGGGCGCCACCACATTTCTCCTCCACTGCAAAGAACTCGTTAAACTAACTTTCCACGGCAGTGGATTGGACGCGAAGGAGGGATGTCTTGGCCCCCGAGATTCCCTGATCTCTCTCCACTGGACTTCGTTTTGTGGGGCTACATGAAAGATCGCGTTTACCCAGTTGAGCCCACCGATGTCAACGACATGAAGATGAGAATAGTTACCGCCTGTAGAAGCTTCGACTAGGAACTGCTGCGCAGAGTTCTGGACTCGACGCGAGAGCGGTTCATGTGGTGCGTTGCGGCGGAAGGCAAGCATTTCGAACATATTTATACCGTTGGTTTCTTGGCGATTGTAATAATTCTAAGTTGAATAAGATTTTATATCACTCGAAACTAATATTGTGTAAACAATGGTATATTCGAAGCAAATCTCTAAAATGTTTGTACGTTTTGTTTGTATGTGGGACATAAATTTACACTGTACTTGTTTTTTTTCTTCTTGTAGTTGTTATTCTTTTAGTCCCACTTCTTCCGAAGTAATGCCGGAATCCGAGCTGTGTGTAACTAAATAAATATGAATTTGACTGCGTTGGTAGAATTTCATGCTATGGCATGAGGACTGGTAGATGCGTTCTAAGTTTAAAAAGGTGACATAGAGAATACGGGACCTTACCACGCGTTTACTAAACGCTGACTATCCAGGGTGGTAAATTCTTTTTACACATGTGCAAGGCGCCCTGGAAACTGAAGCGATTAATAATTTGCTGTATGGCAGCTGACGCTGTCGCTTTATGTTGCGAGATGGCATTAATTTCGATCATTCTGCAAACAAACCTTCCATTATAATAAAAAAAAAGCAGGACAGTATTGCTGCACCTCAGAGCATAAGAAGTCTTAAGCGACACGGCGTCTTGTCACCCACTCTACTAGCAATTGCTCAAAGAAACAGCGCTCGTCTCACGTCACCCACACAGTCATTCTTCGGTTTCGCTGGCCAAGAATGGCGACGCTGGCCGAGAACGAAAAGTAATTACCTTCGCACATCACCCCACATTCTTGTCAGGCGAAGCGCCATACGCAACAGCTGCGTCACACTAGGGAGGCGCCTCGCATTCGTAATTAGACGGCTTGGGCTGAAATTTCAGACGAGCATATCTCAGGACACAGGCGCATTACTAAAATTCTACAAAATGGTATAGTCACCAACTGGCACCGCCTCTGAGTTTTCAACATAAACATACATGCTAACTGCAGTAAATAAAAAGGTAATTATTGAATTTAATTAAATGCTGACATTCCGACGACAATTACCCTCACAGTTTGCGACCGCCAGCCGATAACCTAGGCAGAAAATGGCCTCTGTGTACTCCTGTTCGCATTTTTTTTAAGCCCTGAAAGTCTAACTTTGAACACCCTGTATAGCTGCAGCTGCAGGCATACACTGCGTTAACTCACGACTCTTGAAGAACATGGACAGTAGCGTGGCGTGCATAGTGCATGAGCTTCCGAAGCACAGCAGGATGAAAAACACGATCATGGGGTCGCTGTACTGGATGAAGGAGCGCCCTTCCTCGTTCCTCTTGACGCACACGAACAGCATCATGAGCGTCGCTATGATGACGTGAAAGAAGGCCGCGCTCAGGTAGTGGCTGGACCAGTACACCCAGTCACCTATGCCGACCAGCCGGAGCATCTCTTTCATGCCTGCGAGATGGCGATTGCGTCGATGAGGATGATGATAATGAGGATATCACGTCTCTCCAGTGACTTCTCTATCACAACTCTAAATTATCTACCACGTACCTCGACTATCGATTCTCTCCAATACTGCCCCTCCTCCCTTTCCCCTTGTGAAAATCAGACGACGAAAGTTAGGTGGGCGGATCAGATTAAGAAGTTTGCAGGGACAACATGGCCACAACTAGTACGTGACTGGGGTAGTAGTATGGGAGAGGCCTTTGCCCTGCAGTGGGCGTAACCAGGCTGATGATGATGGTGATGATGATTCAGAGTGCGTCGTAGCGAAACTTTAAGCAGTACGAGACCGCCACGTTCAGCACATAGTCTTTCGCTATGCGTTTTGTAATGGCTCCTGCTTTTGCCTAGTGTTGCGCCTCAAACAACGGGAGCACGGTACCGCAGAAGACTCGCTCCGATATTCAGTAAACTCGGTTATACCTGTGACCTTCTCTTCGCTGAGCATGGCAACGAAGAAAGCGAAGGGGATCAGCATGCCGACACAGAACCGGGTGAGCACCAGCGCGTAGTTCTGCGTGTCCTTGTACTGGATGTAGCTCGGGTAAGGGAAGCGCTGCAGAACCACGGGCTGCAGCAAGTGCCCGGAATGGTTGTACGGAGACACCATCATTTCCAGGTGCAGCTGCTGAAGCGTCCCAATGATAGGGAGCAAGGTGTTCATCTCTGGGAAGCGCTCCTCGGCTGATGGTCCCTCCGGCTGAGACAGGATCCGCTGGGGGTAGTGGACCTGTAGAGACCATGACACGGTGTAAGGTGCGATCCGCGCCATCCGGTTGTCTTAATGTCAATTAGAATATTGGCTATCCCCGTTCGCTCTCTGTTCCACACCGCTCTCTTAAAGGGAAGCTGAAAGGTTTTCCAGAAAAAATGAGTGAACATCTGTTCATAATGGTTTTCAACCCTCCAAATTCGAATATCGTATCGAAATTGAGCGAAAGAAAGCGCAAATATATTTTATTTCGACGAAAAGTGCAGCAGCGGACACGCCCAGCTCGCGCGTCTCGTTTCCGCCTGTGATTGGTCGGTGCGCCTCGTGACGTCAACTCTGCCGCTGCCGACCGATGCCGCTACACATGAAGCGCGGTGCCAAGTAGTTTGGTGCTGTTTTTCTGAGACGGTAATGGAAAATTTAGAGGGACTGCGTTTTTCTGAGGAGTTCGGCGTTACTCCCTACATGTACGAGCCGATTGCGAAGAGCCGGCCTCTCGAAGAAGCAAACGATGCTGGTGCGAGCAGTGCTTTCGACGCGAACGAAAGCAAAGTCTTGGGATCTCCTCGTGTTGGAAATGCTCTTTGGTGAGTATGTTTCTTGCAAAGCGATCTAGTGATCTCGCCGATCTTTCGCCGATCTAGTGAGCTCGTTTCCGGTCAAACAACTCTAGTGTTGTGTTCCTGCATGCCTCCTCGTGGAACGTAAGCGGGGATGCGATCGTCGGCATTTGTGCGCTGTCCAAAGCTGTCGGCAATCTACAAAGACGGTTTAAACGCGTGAAAAGCTTCCCGGTTCATGCAGTACGTGTAGTGACCTTCATCTGTTGACTACCACTCACGTTGACTACCGCTCACGTTAATTACCACTCACGTTGACTACCACGCACGTTGACTACCACTCTACATGCACGCAGACGCACCAACAAAGGAATGCAGGATCGATCGAAGCAGATTACGATGGCACGCACGCAGAAACAAGCGCGGTCAGGCACGGTCGCGGACGCTGCGAAGGAACGAAGCAGAGTTGACGTCACAACACCGCGGTTTCCGGTCTCCGCTCCACTCGCTCACTCAAAGGGGGGCGGAGCTACAGCGCAATTTCAACCGACGATTACGTCGCTCCTAATTGAAAAAAAAAAAACCCAAATTTTACCTACATGGTTTATAAGGTTCCCGCATCCGTATATGAGCGTCTTATTGAATTCGACAGACTCTTCAGCTTCCCTTTAAGGTTACGCCTAACATTTTAGTTCCATTGGTCTTTGAGCTAATCGTGTCAAGACATAAAATTCAACGTTTGGCACGCTTCCAGTTTCACTGGCCTATCTACATTCGATTGGGCGTATACCTCACGGGCGGCAGAAAAAGGAGTCGCGTGGTCAAACTGTCGGTGCCTTCTCTCATTTGGTTATTGCTCCACTCAGTGCATTACATGCGCAAGTTACAGAAATAATGTTATCGTTCAATTTATTCTGAAGAAAGGGAAGGGTTGGCGTTAGAGAACGCACCACGTCTGCACTGTTCGCATCCGACTGCAAATGGACGGATAACGTCCGAAAGAGGAGACCCGCCCATAAAGCACACTAGAAAAGATGGCAAGTGGTTTGCGCCGAGTGTGTATATAGATAGCGCGAGGTACATGGGAATTGCGATATTGCGATATTGCGTCGATAACAAAAAATTCGCTGAAGGCTTAGCTTGGTTAAGCCTGGAAGATTGCGAAGCAATACCCTTGGCTGCGCCTTGGTTCGGCTGATGGTCTGGACATGGTTGCCCTTTGTTAAACTTATGGCTATACATCATCCGACATAGCGCAAGGTAGCGCGCCGACCACTGCGAGGAGCCGTGCTGTAGCCCCATTTATCTTCCTAGCGTGACGTCACACCAGCGAGCGCCCTCTCTCGGTAGCATCGCAGCAGCGGCGCGCAAGGCTTCGCCTCCACCATCGATGCCGCGAGCTGGGGCCCCGTCTCTCGGTTTGGCGTGACGTCACATGGTCACGTGACGCGCAGCTGTGTAAGGAGGCGCCACGACCGCAGATGGGCCGAAAGTGCGAGCAGTATTGCCAGTATTGCTTTCGCAATAAAAAGCGGCGCTGGCGCGTAACATTGCCCAGTCTTCTGTGTTTGAAACGAGGAAGCGGCATGACAAGGCGCGCTCGTGTTGACGTACGTGGATTTATCTCGGCAGTTTATTAGAGAGATATAGCTCAGCGGGTTTACGTGGTTTACGGGCCAGCGGGCCGAGCGGGCGAGCAGAGACGCCACTGCGCATGTGCGGTACGCTGCGGCTGCCAGGGTTGTTAGGAAGTGGGCCGCTCGCTGGCTGGTATCCTCTCCCCAGGGGAGAGCAAGAAACATGGCGAGCACCTGCAAGAACAGCGGCAGGTCGTCGGCCTCGTCTTGAATCTGGCGCGCTTCCAGATGAAAAAGCTTCAGAGCTGTTTCACCACTGCAGAGGACATCTGTATCCTGCGAGAGGTTTCGGCAACAAAGCCGTTTGGCGACGATTTGAAGTGGATGACTGCGATCGAGGACCTGAAGCGAGCATACTGATCTTTTCACAGTAGCTCCAACCTTGTTCGACAGGTGGCGCAACAAAACGCTCCGCTCTACTCCGCTCTAGGGTGTCTCGATGTCAGCGCCGCCTCCCGCCCTACAGGGTGGTCACACAGGTCACACCCTGTGAGCAGGACCGCGCGGCTGTTGGAGCTGTTGAAGCGGTCGTACGTGTGCGTGCATAATTCAGCGCGGCGCTTTAGTTTTGCGTGGTGTTTGTAATTTCCACGGTGCTGCAGACGTCTTCGCTAAGTTCACTTTTCGGGCTCCTGACATAAGATGAAAAGTGCGTGACAGTTTTGTAGTTAAAAACGCTCCGTCATTCCCATTTGCTATACACATCTGTGCCTCAGCTGAACGAAAGAACGACAGCTATGACTTGATTTTCCCGAGAACTCAGGAAAAAGTTTGCAAGCACACCGTTCTACTAAGCCATCATGCTTAAATGCGTGTCTTCGTGTGAAATTCTCTTCAGGAAATTTTCCGAAGCACTAGGCATTTGCCGTCGCAGTCATTTAATCAAGTCGATGACAAGTGTGCTCGGACACTATGTTCAATTTCGGACAACCACATGCACTGAGCATCAAAATGCTATGAAAATTTCCTCGGGGAGTTCTGTCGTGCTACGGCCCACCATTTACACTTGTGCTCATTGTCCCATTCAGATGTAACGAGGGGGATGGAATATGGAAATAAAACCGCCGTAAGTGTAATCTTTGACCCATCGGTGTTCGTAGGAATCATGTTACATGAGCTTTGTTTTGTCAACGCTGTCACGTTTATGTGTTTGGCCTCCTGTGCATTCGGGAAAGTGAAGGTGTTGGTGACTTGCCTTGAAACACGTCTCAGTTATTTCGAGTTGGTCTTTCTCTAGTTTTACTCAAGTGACAGCTATATATTTTGTCAGTAAACTTTCCTTTTCGTTTAGTGAGATGTATCGCTATTTGCTGCTCTTCCTCACATTTTGCTGTACTCATCTATGGGTTGTTGCATAACATAACGTAAGAAAAATCGTGTTTTTCAGCAGAACGTTTAGGCATTATACTTACACAAGCAGGAAATATTATACTATACCACAGGCGCGAAAGTATTCACAAGCCGAACGCATGGACTTATGCTTTAAGCTAGATGTCTGCAACGACGGCGTTCATTTATCAGTGTTTATAAATGCCGTGCGAATGAAATCGCGTGCCTTGCTTTTCACTTAGAAAAATTATAAATTCTGGGGTTTTACGTGTCAGAACTACGATATGATTATTGAGCACTGTGGGGAACTTCTAAATCATTTTGATCAGCAGGGGCTCTTTAACGTGCACCTAAATCTGCGCACACAAGCGTTTTTGCATTTTGCCCTCATTGAATTTCGGCAGCTGCGGCCGTGATCGAAACCGCTACCAAGCTTGTTTTCTTGCACATTGCTAATGTTATGCTTTCGGCTATGTGTTCTTTACCATTATTACCTTTCACGAGCACGATTTGTATCTCCATAACTACAGTACCTTGAGTTATTGGCAACGCTGCCGTATTTATTCCCCTCGTTTAGTCCTACATCTTTTCATGGCATTACTCAGCTATAGTTTAGGCGAAGTTGCGTCAAGTATTCTGAACGATAACCTTTAAGTATACATCATATGTGTTAACGTTGCTTTAATAATAATAATATTTTGGGGCTTTACGTGCCAAAACCACTTTCTGATTATGAGGCACGCCGTAGTGGAGGACTCCGGAAATTTTGACCACCTGGGGTTCTTTAACGTGCACCTAAATCTAAGCACACGGGTGTTTTCGCATTTCGCCCCCATCGAAATGCGGCCGCCGTGGCCGGGATTCGATCCCGCGACCTCGTGCTCAGCAGCCCAACACCATAGCCACTGAGCAACCACGGCGGGTGACGTTGCTTTCGAAACAGACTTGTGAACGTAAGCGAAAGTGCGACAGAAACGACTAGTCATCTACTGGGCTCGAAACTACTTCTTGTAGTGCTTTAGTCTAAGTGGCTCCATCTGTATTTAAGGTGACATGTAAATACGAGTATTGTAATGTTCTTAAGCGTTCAAAGTGCGAAAATTACATTTTTGCTCTATCAGCGAGCGAACAACAAAAATTCCAGCTGTCCCTCATAGCGTGCATTTACGTGTTCCGACACAATATGGCGGCACAAGCGGACGTGTCACCACCCTGTACGGAGAAGCCTCACCCTGTACGCTCGACCGTAAACCACCCTGTACGCTCAACTGAGCAAGAGATCGCTGAGCTAACACTCTTCCTTTCGTGCAACACTGCGCTGCCATCTATGCTCACCCGTACACCTCTATTGTCTTCTTGTTCCAGGCGCTCCGCGCCATCTTTGTTGACTAACAACCATCGAGCAAACTCAGGCGAGCGCGAAAATCGAGGCATCCCGCATAGCAGCCTAGGGCGGGTTCTTACAAAAATATTTACGATAAATTTGTTCATTAGGGAAAATTTCAGCGAATCCTGATGCTAGGAATATATTTATCTAAAGCTGACGGCCAATGACAAAGAACACTTATGAACGAAGAGCTTTGTGAATTCGGCCCCAGATCCTATATACCCTCGCACGCCCGTTTAAGGCAAGCACACTTAATCTCGAACCCATTCGTGAGCTTTCGGGGCGGCGCGTGCTGGGCTGCTAACCTAATGACGGGACAGCTATCGACAAATCTATGGTGAGGGAAAATTGGCGGCAAGCACGCAAGCATGCGATAATATACCACTTCCGGCCTACGCTACGATGACGTGATCCGATACACGCGGAAGAGTTTGGTGGCCAAAATCACGCGCTTTGGCATATACTGTCAGGATTGGGGGCTCAATCCCATCGCTCGTGATCCGTTGTCAAGATTGGAGTCGGGCATGAATTAGAAGGTAGCTGGCCCATGCGTCGTCCAACTTATCCACGCTGAGGACGTTGATGAAGGGAAGGACTGCTTCTAATCGAGAACGAGGAATATGGGTTTATTTACAGTATTTATATCAGTCTAACATAACTGATTGAGAAAGTGCATCAGTCTAACATGACTGCTTGAGAGAGAGTGTCCTGAGGAGCCGCACAACAGCGGTTTTTAAACACTCGGTCCTCTCCCGATACAAGGTGATGCGAACGTTCGTTAGTCATCGCAAACTAGCCGCCTCTCTGCGGCACGGTTTACACACACACGCATACACACAGATGCGAAGGTCCGGAGCCGACGTCAGAGGGGCCCCGTAGAACTCGGAGCCGTTCCGGGTAGCGCGTTGTCTTGCGTCTTGGCCGATGCGTGGAAAGCAGCGCAAAACGGCGTTCCCGCGGCAATTCGCGCACCCTTAGCAGATCAGGTCCGCGTTGGGGAGTTTGGGAACAATGGTTGGCCTGCCGAACTCATTCCATACTCATGAGGCTAGAGGTTGGCGGCGGTTTCAGCACAAAGCCTGCTTCATCGAGCGCATCCTAGCTGAAGCGACCGAGAGTGGGGGACGCGCGTCTTGTTCCCCGACACAAAGTCGATTTAGTCACGCTGAGGCTAGAGGTTGGCGGCGATGCTCCCGAGATGTTGCTTCCACAGTCGCAACTGGGTGGCAAACTTGCACTGCAGCTGGCCGTTCTTAACAATACTGACAGCTTCGTGTATACGGGGAGAATTTTTTGTTGTTGTGTCATGTTTGCGTTCGCGGACCCGGGCGAGTTGTTGCGCAGTGGGGTGCGCAAGTCGCACGAAAAAAGTAGTGCGATGGGCGTTTTATTGCTATATTATATGGACACTTCAAGCGCATTTCCATCGTTGGCGTGGGCGTCGGCATCGCTGTCGCCGTGAGGTTCCGCATGTAGTACAATGGCGATAACACCGCCGCCGCGCGCCTGCGCTGTATGTATGTACGAGTGAAGGCTTGCCAGAGAAGCCGAGGAGCGCGGCTCTCGCCCGCGCGAGAGAGACGAAAGCGGGGAAAAAGCGCACCATATTGCGTCCTGCGCGAGTCACTCAACGATGCCAGGCACTAGGGGGGGGGGGGGAGGGGAAAGAGGTGCGGCGTACAACTCCGCCTGTAGCTGCGCATGTGTCGGCTGCGCGCGGTCACGCGGCCGCATCTCGAGAGCGATCTGCGTTGTGGGCACTCTAGGTGCGTCGGTGGGTCCTAGCTTTGTGCGTGCTGTTCGTTCTCGGCCAGTCGAACATTCCGTATCCATATGAGGACGTACTCCATTCCAGAGGTCACACAGCTGCGAGTGCTTGGCATGGTCACGCAGAACAACGGCAGACATACGGCGACCTTGAACAAACTCACCACCACAGTACATCACTTTATGCGCCTGATTGAGCAGATAGTCAATAGACACAATGGGATGAGAGAGCATGACTTGAGAAAGTTAGTGCAGGCCTTTGTCATAAGCAGAGTAGTATACTCGCTTCCATACCTACATCTCAACCGGGCGGAAACGGAAAATGTGGATGCCCTTATACGTCAAGCGTATAAGACAGCACTTAACCTCCCCAGGATGGATGGATGGATGGATGTTATGAGCGTCCCCTTTGGAACGGGGCGGTGGCTTGCGCCACCAAACTCTTGCTACTATGCTGCCTAATATCCTACCTTGGTTAATCAATGAGAAACAAAAAAAAAGACACTATGAACTACCACGTCCAAATTTTCTGATACCCTATTGCGAACTGTGCTTTTGTACGTCTCCGTCTTTTGTCGTTTCCCTACTTTTCTTCCACCAATCCTCCAATCGCCTCTTACTGATGTCTATTGCGGACCTGTTTGCTTTACCACTGCTCCCGCTGAACCCAAGGGCTTCAAGGAGGCCAGTGGTGCCTAAATCGACCGCTGGATAGACGTCTTCACATTCTAATAAAATATGCTCCGTCGTTTCCCTAGCTTTACCGCAGCAAGCACATGCTTCTTCTTCCTTCTTATATCTCGCTTTATAGGTGCGTGTTCTAAGGCATCCCGATCTCGCTTCGAAAAGTAATGAGCTTCCCTTTGAGTTATCATAAATGGTTTCTTTCCTAATTTCGTTTTTTCCCCTTAAGTAGTTACTCATGGCAGGTTTCTTTTCCATTGCCGCCACCCATGAGATTAATTCAGCCTCTCTGACTTTCCGCTTGACCTTCTTTGTTGCTGTGTTGCCCACCCCACAGGCCGCATACTTGCTGGTAAGCTTCCTAGTTCTTTTCCTCCACTGTGAATCAATGTTTTGCCTGTACAGATACCTGAACACTCTCCCAGCCCATTTACTTTCCTCCATATTCCTCAGCCGTTCTTCATACTCAATTTTACTGCGAGCTTCCCTCACTTCAAAACTAGTCCAGCCCATATCCCCTTGCACAGCTTCATTTGTAGTCTTCCCGTGAGCGCCCAATGCGAGGCGACCCACTGACCTTTGGTTCCCGTCGAGTCCTGATTGTACCCCTGATTTAAAGCAAACAACCGCATTTCCAAAAGTAAGTCCTGGAACCATTACCCCTTTCCACATACCTCGGAGGACCTCGTACCTATTGTATCCCCATAGCGCTCTGTGCTTCATTATGGCTGCATTTCTCTTCCCCTTGACTGTTATGGTTTTTTCCTGTGTTTCCATATATCCGTTGCCTTCGTTTATCCATATACCAAGGTATTTATATTCTGTTACCCGAGGTATTTCTTGGCCCTGTATCTCCACTGTCTGTTCACTGTTATCATTGAATACAATAACACCTGATTTTCTAACACTAAATTTCAAACCTAAATTGTTGGCTTCCTGTCCACAGATATTAGCCAGACGTTGCAAATCACTTTGCTTGTTTGCGAGCAACACAATGTCGTCCGCATAAAATAAACCTGGGAGTTGCTGCTCTATTACTGTACCTGCCTGTTTGTATGATAGATTAAACCCGATATTACTTCCTTCTAGCGCCCTCTCCATCCTCACCATGTACATCATAAACAGCAGCGGAGATAAAGGGCACCCCTGCCTCAGTCCCTTGTTGATATGAACTTTCTCCGCGCTCCTCCTCCCTTCCCATTCAACGCAAACAGTATTTTCTAGGTAAATCTCTCTGAAAAGCTGTATACAATCGTTACCTAAGCCTTCCCCTTCCAGAATATCCCACAAAATGCTGCGGTCTACGTTGTCGTATGCTCCTGTAATGTCCAAAAAGGCCACATACAACGGTCTGCTTTCCGCTTTTGATATTTCAATACACTGAGTAAGAACAAACAAGTTATCATCCAAACGCCTACCTATTCTAAAGCCATTCTGAAGCTCTCCCAAAATGCCATTATTTTCTGCCCATGCTTGAAGCTTTAATTTGATTGCCTGCATTGCTAGCCTGTATATTACCGATGTAATGGTCAACGGTCTATACGAGTGAATTCTGTCTTTCTCCCCCTTACCTTTATAAATTAAATTCATTCTACTTTGTCGCCAACTGTCTGGTATTCGTCTATCTTTTAAAGTTTTTTCAACTGCTTTCACGAGAGCTTCCTTACTTTTTGGTCCCAGTTCATTTATCAGCCTAACGGGAACCTCGTCTAGCCCTGTGGCTGTGCGCTTAGGAATTTTCTCTTCCGCTTTCTTCCAGTTTAAATTTGTAAGCACTAGCTCCTTTCCCCCTTGGGTCTCTTTCATGCTCTTTTTTTCTTCAAATACAACCTCGTCCTTGCCTTTGAAAGATTCGGCTGTTACTTTTTGGATGTAATTTATTGCTGCTTCTCCTTCCAGTCTGTTTTCATCTTCATCTAGGATATGTTGTTGTATTGTTGTTGACTTCCTGCCTAATGATTTTATGTGATTCCAAAATATTCTAGGTGCGGCCTTCTTTTTCTCACGTATTTCTGACAACCAACTTTCGCTTTCACCTTTTAATTTTGCTTGTACCAGTATTTGAACCATAGACTTTTTCTCCCGGTATATTTCCCATTTACTGGTTACTTCATCCTGTGGCAACTGCGCCTTCTTTGCCTGCCTGTGCTCTCGAGATGCTTTCTGTCGTTCGGCGATCGCTTCTCGTATCTCCTTGTTCCACCAGCTTTTCGGTTTCTTTTTTCCTTTCCAATGAACATGTTGTTTCTCTTTCCGTAATTCTGTCGTTACTACACTTAGAAGCTCACCATATTCCCACCCCTTACTTGGCGACTTGCCAATTTCTTCCTCCACTCTAGTGACTATATTCGCTATTTGTTCAGCGTTCAAATTTGGACTGGCCATTTTGCTTTCGTTGCTCTCTTTCCGAACTACATATCCCATTTTCAATATGATGCGTTTATGGTCACTCCCTATGCTGCTAAACCCTTCCTCATCGATGACCATTTCTCTCAACTTATCATGAATTCCTTCTGTCATCAGACAGTAATCAATGGTCGATTGCCGGTTTCCCACTTCCCACGTGATCTGTCCTTCACACTTAAGCCCTGTATTCACGATCACGAGGTTATGTTGCTCGCAAAGGTCTAGCATTGACTTCCCGTTATTGTCGGTATAGCCATCTAAATCCTGTATGTGGGCATTCATGTCACCTAATAGGATTATCTCAGCACCATTCCCGAAACCCCTAATATCAGCGCTTATGCATTCCACTAACTCTTTATTCTTCTCTGTGCAATTTATTCCGGTCCACAAATACGTAACTCCAAGCCAAGTTTCTTTCCCACTCATTGTACCTGCTAACCAAAGATGCTCTTGACATTGTGAATTTACTCTCTTCCATTTGGCTCCCTGATGGATGAGCATTCCGACTCCCCCTCCCTTTCTTTCCGACTTAGTTCTGTTGCACCCTTCCCATACATAATTTTTAATAACTGGCGGCTCTTCTGAGTCTCTAAGGTGCGTTTCTGTAACCGCATACACCCCTATTTGTTCTCTATGTAACTGCTCCTCAATCTCTGCCCACTTTTCCTTTCTTCTGCCGCCCTGCATGTTTATGTAGCCTATTGCATGGCGAGCTCTTGTTCTTGCTTTCCTCCTTTTTCTGTTATCGACGGCAATGCTCTTCTGATGTTCCCCTAGGGGACCTTCTTTATTACTACCTACTCTGACCTCCTGAGCGCCCGCGGGCCCCCTAAAAAAGCAACAGCGCGACCCCCAAGTCGCCAGCCCACTTCTCGTGCTAGCCTGTAATTGAAGTGGATCCCATCTCGTTTAAAACCACCACAACTTCTCACTTCCCTGTTTACTTCGACAACCTCGAAGCCTTTCTCTCGGCTCATTTTCCATATTGCCTCATTGGCAGCCATTACGGCTCTTTGTACGTGACTGTCACGCACAGGCACCTCCGGCACCGTGCACACCACGATCTGCACCTGAGGGGATAGCTCGCGCAAGTCGTCCACCCCCTTCGCCAAGCGCTGGGCTAGTCCTGGCCCTTTCCCGTTCAGGACGTCATTTAGCCCACCTGCTACTACGACAAGGTTGCGCACGTGGGCATTTTCCGTGAGCTTTTCTTTTGCTCGCTCCATGACAGAACCCAGTGTCTGTCCTGGAAATGTCCCTACCGCCACTCTTTTGTCGCCTTTCACCCTCTCTACAATTGCTTTTGAGCACCCAGCCATGTTTGAGTCGCCAGCGATAATCACCCTTTGACTCTCTCCTACCTCTCCCTGCTTCCCGGCTTCCTGTGGCTGCAGCGTCGCCTCACTCGGGGCGTGTTGCGCTGCTTCGCTATAGCTACGCCGATTCACCGGCGGCGAGCTGGCGACCGCTTGCTTTGGCTCCCTGCCTCCCACTTCGCCCTCGCTGTGGTGTCCTGACCCGACATTATCCGCTGCCCGAGTCTCAAGAGCGTCGAGCCGCCTTTGCAGTTCGGCGCTCCTTTCTTTCGCCTCCCCAAGCTCGGCCACAGTCCTCACCAACTGCGCGGCCTGGGCCGCCTCCACCTTGACGAAATTTTCAACCTTCGCCTGCAGTTCTATCCGCTTCTCCTGCTCCTCCCTCAGGTTTGCCTTAAGCTCTTCAAACTTAGCCGCCCAATTCTCTTCCAGTTTTTGGACGGCTTCCCTGACGCGCTCGCACGACCTGCACGTGAAGCTAGACCCCACCGCGTCTGCTAAATTCTGAAATTTAGTCTCGTCGAGGAAGCACCAGCGCAGGCACTCGTCGCACTGCACTTGCTCCCCGTCCCCCGCGGCCTTCATGTTTTTCGAGTTCATCGCTAGGCCTACGTCCCTAGGCCCAACGAGCAAGTTCGCCAAATCACTCACGCAAACCCGACCTCGACCGCTATCCCAAACAAAAACAAAGAATTATCACTCCCTACTCCATGTGAGAATCCGAAGAGCTAGCTGAAAGAACTACCCCCTAGGCCTAACGGGGGAGCCGCCAGACCTAGACAAAGCCGGTACGTTTCCTACTCCTACCAAAAATTCAAAATTTGCGCCCCTACTCCATGCAAAAGAAAACACTTCAAAACACTAGCTAATAAAGATAAAAGAGTACTTAGCTACGAACGAAGTCGCTGAAGCCTCGTCCACAGGAGCGTCCGCGAGCCACGACCGTTCCCAACGCGACCGTCCGCCCTCAAGGCACACGCCAAATGAGCGCCTCCTTTACATGGGGGTACATAACACATTCGATGAGCCCACGGAAGCCCATTGCACAGCTCAAATTGAGAGGCTGTCCTCTACCACCACAGGTCGGCACATCCTGGACAAACTAGGACTGATCCCGACTTCCAAGGCCCATCAGACATGTCCATTACCGTCGGACATACAAAACTGCATCACTATTCTCCCCCTGCGTAATAACATGCACTCCGTGCATCACGAGGCACGCAGGCAGACCAGGGCAAAAGCCCTCTACAAACAACACCAACACGACCACCTCACTTTGTGTGTCGACGCCGCTAGCTACCCACAGAAACCAGCCTATGCCGTAAGTGCAGTGTCACATCAACTTAGTTACATCACAGCTGCCACAATACAGGCGCGCACGTCCATAGAGGCGGAGGAGGCTGCCATAGCGCTGGCTATCTCAACCACCGCTGCCGAGGTTATCCTTAGCCACTCCAAAACTGCAATCCGCAACTACTCGAAAGGCCGAGTTCATGAGCCGGCACTGAAAATTCTCAATCATCAGACCCCCCTCAGACCAATTAAGCTCATCTGGGTGCTGGCGCACGCAGGCCATCCAGGCAATGAGATGGCCCATTCTATCGCTCGAGTAGCCGTCAACCGAGCCACGCCGTCCGATGACCTGGATAACGCCAGAGACCGATTGGTCGAATATCACGAGATAACCCTCCACTACCGCGAAATGCGGTTGAGATATCCTCCCCCAGATAAATCCTTAACAAAATTCCAACAAAGTACCTGGCGCCAACTTCAGGCACAAACTTTTCTTTCTCCAGCTTTTCTCGCCCTGGTTCATCCAGGTCTATATCGACAGGAATGTACACTCTGCGGCGCGCCTAGAGCCAACTTCCATCACATAATTTTCTTATGCCCTGGGCTCCAGCCACCCTCTGAGTGGCAACTCACCGACGTCGAGGGATGGGAGACCGCGGTGTCTAGCTCCAACCCAGCCGACCAAATACGGCTGGTGGACTGGGCTCTGAGGGTCGCCGAGGGCCACAAACTCCCGGACACCCTACGCCCTCCAAAGCCCCCTCACAAGTAATGTTGTAAAAAAGGCTCAAGTAATAAATGTTTACCACCATCACCTGATTGTGAACACTGCCAGATGCCTGAAACACTGGAATAAGATATTGTGCGACTGCCCAGCACATATGCCGGAGCGAAAGACGTTGGAAAGTTTCCTAGCCAGCGTTGGCAGGCAAGCACTGTCGAAGGAAGCTATCCTCGGCCCATGGCCTGACACTGCAACTTCAATGCGTGCAACGAAGATGTTGAAGTTTCTATAAAGCTCGATGAGCGGCTCTAGCAAGGCAGCTGTCTCATATACAAAGCACTCACCACTTATCACCACACATCTAAGTACTTTCACTCCCCTTCCCTCTACCCCAGTGCAGAGTAGCAGACTAGAGCGCACTAGCTCAAGTCGACCTCTCCGTCTTTCCTGTCAATTAATTCTATTCTATACGCATTGTTCTCGGCGTTTACGTTGCGTTCAAGCGATAGACAAGACGAATGTCACTTCGCTCGCAGCTGTTTCCGCGTTTCCTCACGCCAGCGTTTTGACAGCGAGCTTCCGCGGTCATCGAGTACGATGTGTTCATGTTTGCTTGTGCGCGTGTGACACCATGTTTGTTAATTTAGTTAGTGTGCCTATGTTTACAAGTATACGCAGCAGATAAAACTACTATCCTTACTTCGTATAGCTGTCCACATATATGCTATCGCAATCTATGCTCCGCCTTTCGGACGAAACTGCGACTTTTGAAGCGAAGCTTCTATTAGCTCACAAGTTTCGGCAGCGGTCTGGTTACACAAAAACCCAATTGCTCCCAGCGCAGAGCAGCTGCGGGAAAGGGCGGTTTGATGAGTTGAAAACTGCGGCGGCGCCAGATCGCGAGTCATTGTCAAAGATTCCAGCCGCATAGGCGCGCGCTCACGCCACGCGCGCGACGAATCAGAACCATTTCGCTTCCATCGGGGAGGGAAAGAGCAGGAAAGGGTATGGCGCGCGCTGCGCCGGCTTCGTTTCTGTTCAGGCTCGAAAAACCGATGGGTCGGCCGTGCGTTGGGCGTTCCCCCGAGGAACGGGCAGCATACTACGAGCGGCAGCGTGAACTCGCCCGTGGAAGAGCTCGCCATCGGCACGCCAATCCAGCCGTTAAGGGCTAAATATAGTCCAACGTAGTGTGAGCGCGCGCACACTTTACGTCACGTTGACGAGAACAACGGCGTCTAAATTTCGGCCGATGGTTCGATGCACTAGCGCAATCAACGTAACCGGACGCGGCCAACGCACTCCGATGCGCCCGGCGTCGAGCGACGCTCGCCCACGTGTGATAACGTCGGACTGTAAACGCGCCTTTTGAGCCGCCCGAGCTAAGGCAATCCGAAAGATCCCGAGATGAGGCAGCGGGAGGCTGAAGCAATCCGGCACCGTTACCTGTGGGTTGCTTAACTGTGACGAAGGTCAGGTGCACGAAGGACAAGCTTCGCTTACTCCCATTTTCCGGTACGGGAATGCTTGGTATATTTTTATTTTTCGAGAGATTAGAAGGGGCGACAAACGTGGGTGCAGGCAATGCGTCGTGACAAACGGCACCCGTCAGACGTCAACACTATCTGTGAAGTTCACTCGCGCTTTTCTCCAACATTCGAACTAAGCGACTGTTTTGAGATCGTTGAGAGCAAGAACAAAGCACGCTAAATAGGTATCATACAGTTGCATAGCAGCTTCGCACGTTTTATTTTTTCATTATTTCCTGTGCATGCGCGCTAGAGCAGCACAAAAGAAATATAGAGGGAAGGACGCAAGCCAGGGGTACATGCTTATGCTATCCTTAATAAGGAGGGGGGGGGGGAGTTTGCGCCGAATTAGTCGTGGCAGGTGCTGCGTCGGGCTGGTAGGAAGAGCCTAGCAGCCTAGCAGACGAAACTTGCGCTTCGAGTTAACTTTGTGCACATGCGCTACTCTTGTCGATCTCGTCACTTCTCGCCATTAGGAGGTGCTGGCCGGCGCTGGCGCGGTGCTGTTAAGGAACCGGATGACTGTACTGCTTCTTTACTGCTGGATGATGATGTTCTATAGCGTGAACACAGGTGGAAACTGACTGGACAAATTAACTGCAGCAGTGAGTGACGCTGAGCTAGTCGGTGTTGCATGCTTTGCGAAATGGGAACAGTGCAACAAGACCAAAACTGACAGAAAGAGGACAGCGCCTGTGTTGTCTTTCTGCCAGTCTTCGTCTTGCCACGCTATTTCCCCACTTCACAAGTGACGGGACAAATACGACCACGTTCGCGTTGACGTAATGAAAACAACACATGCCGCGTAGCTAGCACTTAGCATATTGCATTAGATTAGTGCGAACTACGTGAACAGTTGTTTGACACTGTAGCGGACGAGGATTCAAACTTCCTGCCTCATTTGCGATCGCGATGCTGTTCAATCCGGATCCATTCTATCGTGATTTAGCTTCTTGATCGCGATCGTAGATGTCAATCACCTGCAGCCTCAATGTTCGGTGAGCTCAACCAAACGTCCACGTATGTCCCTCCATGGTGAAGCCGTACGCCTTAAGCGAGTGGTACGATTTCATTGCTCCCGTAGTGAATGCTCTAGGCGGGTGCACGAGGTAAACATCTACGTTACCGAGTCGCACGTTCGGCCAAAACTTCGAACCATTTTTTCAACCATTTATGAGGAAATGATTAAAGTACTGCTCGCCGCAGGCCAAGTGCTTCTCGACGCATATCTGGAGCGTGGTGTGCAGATTCCGGCATCGAACTCAAGTAGTCGGACACATTGCAAAGCAGCCGATGCCTTGCTAGCCTTGGCGCGAGGTAAATGCTTTGCTTTGCGATCTCTTTGCACACTTTGTGAGTGGCCCGTGACGTTACGATGTTTGTGAAAGGGCGAGGTCCATAGGCTGAGCGTTATCCCGGTCGTTTCATTCTTTCCGTTAGTGTACGTAATCCCCTGCAAACGATATCTCCTCCTGCGAGCGCTCCAGGTTCTGGTCGATAGCTGAGATTCCCCTTGCAGTCTACAAGTACGTTAACTTTGCCGATAGATCGGTTCCATATTGCCGTCGTCAATCTCTACGAAATAAAAAAAGATACGAGGTCAAAGTCAGTTTAACTTACAAGCACGTCCAGAGGCAGGCTGCCGCCGAAGAAGGTGATCCGCAGGTCAATCGGCATGCTGAACTTGTCGCCGGGCTTCACGTTGCCGTACAGCAGCCCCACGGTGTGCACGGGCGTCTGGTTCTGCAGTAGCATGGCAGCTACGAGTTCTTTTTCCGAGTGCATTCCCATCACGCCCGGCACGTGCAGCGTCTTCATGGCTTCACGCGTCAGCCGGGACAAGTACCTGTTGTCAGCGGGCGCATACAACACCTGCCGGAGGAAGCGACAAACATCTAAAGGCACAATAGAGAAAGAGTCAAACTAGATCGATAGAGTATTCATCTAGAAGTCCATAATCGTTTTCCGTGCGCCGATATGCCACTTTATCGTGTAGACAATTGTCGCCGAAGGTCCCGCTGCTGCTTCTCAATTTCCACCGCCCGCGTCAAAACAATGTCCGCATGACCTCTCGCTATGCCGGGGTTATTTATATACGGAGCACTCTGCTTGGCGGCAGCTATCCAGGCTCTGCGACTCTGCTTGGGTTTAGGTCGTCGGATGCGGACACAAGCCTTAGCGGCTGTAGGGGGCGGTGGTGGCAATGGCTTTGACGGCTGTGAACAGAGAAACCCATGCGTCTCGCAATAATGGAATTTGCAGCCCCTTTCTATGAATCAGCCAGCGCTGCCGTCACATGAGAGGTACCATAATCTACAAGAGGTAGGTCCTGCTTTGTTTTTTTTTAATTTTTGTCAGTTGGCTATTTGCACAAGCTCATATTTCTTACGAATGACAAATTCGTTATTAAAGAAGCTTTCTCTTCTTCTTGAAAAGAACAAATTTGATTGACTGATTAATTTGTTATTACAATGTAGCTGTTCTTAATATATTGCTGTAGTGTCCATTTGAGGAAGGTGCACGAAGCTGAGGCTAGAATTTCGAGACAACGATAGTTCATGCCCAAATCCACGTCCAAGCAACGGTTACATCTGAGCAGACTTGTACACGTTACAGAAAAAACGTAACCGATTACAATTACCTCCTTAAAAATATAATTGAGTACAGTTACAAATTACTGCCCCACGAAAGTACTTGAGCAATTACTAAGAAGTAAACGATTGTTAACATTACTTTCCTCACTACTTTTCTTAATTGCACAAATACAGTAACTAGAACGAACGGGCCTGGCTCCTTCAATAGAGCCTCTGCAGCCCTTCACACGATGTTTATCTTCACTAAGAATGACTCTTCGAAGTTTTTTTTTTTGTTATGTTCCTCCGTTTCGTCGTGAAGAAGTCTGCAGCGACAAAGAAAACTCGCCTTATGTGTGCGCTGGAGAGAAGGGCTGTATCAACGTAAAAGCGTTAAGGACCCCTGTCACAGAAAATTCGGGGTCCAGCGTCGACCCACAAAGAAAGAAACTGTCAACCGTCGTATCGGCAAAAATAATTCCGAACCATGCAAACTAAAGCACAGATACCCAACCGCGTAGACTCTCCGTGTAGCGTAACGAAGTTACTGAGCTAGATAAGGTAGAAGCTTAGGCGAGTTGGTGATATCGACATGTCTGCTTAGCGCAAAAGACGAGGACTGAAGGAAGAACACAACACAGACGCTTGTGTTGTGTTCTTCCTTCAGTCCTCGTCTTCCGCGCTGTGCACACACGTCGTTACTGAGCTAATTGAATTTCTCAAAGTAAAATACGTCAGAAAAGTAATAGAACACGACTTGCACCCAACCTACAGACATGACAGCGTCGGATTATAATTTGAATATACGAGAAAACATAATTCTGTTAGGCGGGAACTCACACATCCTTTTCCAGCGTTTCTACCATTCATAGACCGCTGAAGGAGGCCGAGATTTGCGCACGCCAGCGCGCGCGAATCTCGGAGCTCACGGAGAGGCGCGCCGGGTTCCTTGCAACACGTGCAGATGACGCTCGCCTCCGCCACATCACGGCGAACGCAAGAGGCCACGTTCCTACTAGAAAGTTCGCCATCGTGCATAACGTTCGCCGCCAGCGTTTCCTGGTAAGCACTACGGTTACATAAGCTGTATTTGCCGGGAAGCGCAAGAAGCAGTCAGGGATCTTTGAATGCTATCGCGTTCCACTCTTGAAGGTGAAGCTTAAGCGTCCTCCAAATTTTTCTGAGGGGCGTGAATACAGTCCGGCCTTTCCAGCGCCAGGCAGCAGTCGGCGAAGTGGGATGTGCCACGCCAGCGACGCCATGATTGCCGAAAATTTTGCCCGCTGTATTTTTCGGCGCGTTGGACGTGGCTCGTGGCAGCGCGGCCATCAGCTGTTACCGCAGAGAATGCGCACAAGTGCGCGGCGAGCGTCCGTTCTTTCGTTCGGCGAGGAGGAAAAGCTTTACTGAGCACTCAATTGCAGTTATGGCTATGGAAAGAAGAATGATGGGTGTAACGTAAAGGGATAAAGAAAGAGCAGATTGGGTGAGGGAACAAACGCGAGTTAATGACATCTTAGTTGAAATGACGAAAAAGAAATGGGGGGCATGGGCAGGACATGTAATGAGGAGGGAAGATAACCGATGGTCATTAAGGGTTACGGACTGGATTCCAAGGGAAGGGAAGCGCAGCAGGCGGCGGCAGTAAGTTAGGTGGGCGGATGAGATTAAGAAGTTTGCAGGGACGGCATGGCCACAATTAGTACATACAGCTTGATAAAGGGCGAGAAAGCGTCACTGCGTAATACATTGGAATACAGTCCATACAATGACAGCGTCATTGAGATTTTTCACTGGCCATTGCATATATACAAGAATGTAAACACAGTTCTTGAATGACAAAATTTCATTAAGATATTTGTCCTCAACTTGTTCATTTCATGGCCTTTTCATTTATCATATCAGCGGTATGCCCTGCTTTCCTGGTTTCGAACTGATATAGTTCTAAAGTTCGTGTGATATTTTCTTTACTTATTAAACAGACAAAAAACATGAAAGCATTGATATCAGTTACTTTGGGCACAATTTTTGGCACTTACCAGAACATTCTTTTATGAAAAAATACATATTTTACTTGTTTTGACAGTGCGTAGCGTTCAAAAATTCGTTTGCATCTTTCGCAATGCAGTTATTATTCATGTATTTGATCCCTCGACAAATTGTTTAAGAGGAAGCTTTAGCTCGGGCCCAATCCGACGCGGCTTATTCAAATACATGTAAAGCGGAGAAACGCTTTTCTGAGATAATCCTGCTAATCGCTTTCAATGAAATTTGTTGCATTTGAGAGAGAAGGTAAATTCTAGTGTCTGTTTGAAACGGAATATTGATTTAGGGCCTGAATTTTGCTTTAAATATTTTTTAAAAATTCGTAAGTTCGATAAAATAGACGCACGACGTTTACAAACTAATAGATATGCACCAAGAACAGATATCGCGGTTCTGTAAACGGGAACTATTAGAACAGTCAAAGCGGACAACTTTGGTATGTCAATGTGTATCTTACGTGAATTGGTGACGTTGTGTACAAGGGTTCTGCAAAAGCCGTATTTCCATAATACTAATTTTTTTTAGATTCGTGTGTAACATATCTATTTTGTCCGCTGTAGATTTACTATTAGATGCAATTCACAGAATTGTGATATCATTTTTCATTGTTGAGTTACTGAGTTTTAAACTTGCGATTTTGGCCAATTTTTCATGAAGAATTGACCGCCTAAATGAAAAGGTCGAAACCAACAGTCACTAGAATTTAGGTTTTTCTTTTAAATGCAATAAACATCGTCAAATTTAATTGGCGCAGTTTTTGCGGGGAAAAACGAATTCCCCTTCTACATGTATTCATATAGCAGCACCCGAGCTAAAGTGTCCTCTTAAGGAGGAGGCCGAGCGAGTAGGCATCGGTCGTGCCATCGTATTCATTTCATTTCAGTGTTCCTGTCGCATCTGTCATACTGCGCAGAATAGCCCATGTTCCTTTTGTGCTAAGCGTTCCTTTGAGTGCATCACAAAACTGAAGGCAATTGGTATCTTGCAGCTGCTGCGCGTTATCACTGGCTTCCTGCGCAAGCCTGGCTATCCTGATCTTGAGTTTTGTGTTGTGTGTCTGTCTCTTCCAACGTTTGGTCATACTTCTCCGCGCTTCCCACATGTGTAGAGGTGCCTGTCTACTGCCGGTGGTTCGATCGTTGTCGTGATTTCCGGTGTTGTGCCTTCTGTGTACACTCCTGACGGATTCCATCCATTCTGCAGCTCTATCAGGTGGTGTGGTCTGCCTTTGTTTCTCTTTATAAGCTGTTCAATTGGTTATCGTTGCTTTTGCTAATCTATGGTGAACCTGCGTCGTGTTAACTGAGGCACTACTGATGTCTGAGCTCTTCCCATAGGTTGGTCCAGGTAACGCCTCTGTCATTGTTGCTGAAAGTTAGGTCCTGTGTGGTGTCCCTTACTACACTGTTTCCCGTCCTGGTTGGTTCATCCGGTCGCGTCATCAGGACAAGCTCATGGTCCTCCGCGAGGCCGGCTAGTCTTTGGCCCTTAGGTGTGCCTCGATCATAGGCGCAATGAGAATGCGGGCCATTAAAGTCCCCTAGGATAATTGCCCGGTCGTGGCTTTTCACTTTGCGCAATGCGGCCGTCACTAGCACGTCGAACTTTGCCTTCCTCTCTAGGTGGGCTATAGACGTTGGCAATAACTGTTTTCGGTTTGCAGCGTCTACATTGCCAGACCGTGAGGACCTGATGTTGGACACCGCAGTTAGAGACGTAGGCCACGCTCACCGCTATGTCAGCCCGTGTCAGCGCTGCTATCTGAAGATGGTCAGGGTGCGTGTTTAGTTTCGAGAAAATAAGGAGGAGGGGCGGGGGGCTCGAATAGCTATATTTTTTAATCGAACTCATTGCTAATGTTAAGCAGAAAGAACTACCTTCAAATATCGAATCGAATATTCTCCTATTCTTTAGCGAGGTAAGATGTAGAGGCTAAGGTCAGTCCGTTTGACGAAGCGGCTTATATGTTGATAAAAGTAGGGAGCAAGGTAACGTTAAAGTAACTGGTTACCTTTTAGTAAATGCTCCGTTACTTCCTTGGGATAGTAATTAGTAACTGTAATCAGTTAAATCACTGAAAGAGGTAATTGTCATTGTAATCGGTTACTCTTTTCCAGTAACGTCGAAAAGTGTGCTCGGAAAGCCATTATAAGCACACCCATGGTTGCACACGGAACTTCCATTTCAGATTTGCAGCTAATTCTAATCGTGGCTACGTGACTCTTCTGCGCACTATGCAGTAATGTGTAGAATTCCTTTGCTGACCTTATACCCTCAAGATTGCTGACGACCGCTGCCCTGTTCTTCTTGCACATCTTATTCCTGCCAGCGAAAAGCCTTCCTCTTGCTAATTTCATGGTTTCCTATTATTTACTGATTCCTCAATCGTTTGAGTGTAATAATTTTTTATTTCTATTTTGACCCCCCGTTTCGTTCTGACAGATGATATATTTCGACCTGATCTCCGTGGTTGGAAACTTGCACAATCTGTCGCTTCTTTATCAGTCCCTTTGTTGGTACGCACCATAAATTTGTCGATTTGTGCGCTCTTTAACGAGTGCCAGAACAACCTGCGAATGGTATTCGAGGTTAGGCTGCTGCGAGCGAATCGTCTGACAATGAATTCTCTCTCAAATTTTCTGTATTACTATTAATTCACTCATATATGCTTGCATTTAAAAAAACAAACGAGAAAGAAATACATACCTCGTGTGACGCATGCGATTTAAAATCTATGGAAGCATCTTAGTTTTCGGTGACGACCCACATTTTTGAACATCCATTTGACATTTTTTAGGCGCATATTGATCGAGAGATCGGCCTACCCAATTATGAAGCGAATTCCCGGATGCAACGTAGTGGAAGACGATTCGGCATAGTGCTAGCTGAACCCTGTAGGACATCCATCTATATTGTCTCAAAACAAGCGGCGAACCTGTTTGATTTCCACCATGTCGTGCTCCGTGTCCCAGAACGTGGTTGGGCTGATGGGCGAAAAGACGGTGTCCCCCTTGCGAATCAGCGGCTCGCGCACCACGGAGCTCTCCTGGATTCCCAACAGGAGCACCACCATCAGCACAATCTCGAGCAGCGTAGTGGTGTAGCGGCGACACAGCCGCTTCACGTAGACGTTCTTCCACACCAACATTAGCAGTTGCCGCCAAGGGGACGGCGCGGGGCGGGCTGAAGGGTCAACCGCAGGAGGGTCCATCGCTGCCGCTGGAGGGGGGCCTGCGGATCGACAAATTATTTCTGGGCGCGGACGCACATTCTCCTCTCAGGGAGGGGAGTCATTCGGATAGGCACTTGCCGTCGTGAAGCACGACTGACAGTATCGAAGACACTTGTACAGGCGCCGACAAAAGTGGTGTACTCCACGCAGATTGCTACTGCAGCGGCGTCGCTCGGCATTTTGGTGAGCTGAAGCACGAAACATTGACACGAGTCAAGCGACATGCTTGCAGATAATAAAGGGCACCCATTGGCTGTCTCGATCCCAGATGCTGCCTGTAGATGGCGTTGCGATGCAGTTTGCCGTTGCTCCGGCTCCCGCTGCGTGGAGTATACCACTTTTGTCGTCGCCCATACATTCTTCCGAGTAAGTGGAGCATTTTTTTTTCTTATACGTTTCACTTGCTAGGATGCTGGAACCTGTAAGGAGATTAAGATGTGCCACTTCCATTGAGAGACTTATTTGTAATCACATTAAGAGTGACATACAGTAATAGTGGCAAGGACATCAACCGAAGGAAGAGTCGACGCTCAAGAACATTTGTTTCACAAAGGTTCCACTTCAATTAAGAGGAATATTTTTGCAAATATAGTCCAGTTACATCGCGCAAACTCTGTGGGTGTGAACTGTGTGGGTATCTGAGTATGATATATGCTATCTTAATTCTTGTTGGCTAAAGTCTTGCGTACTTGAGCAAAATTCCAATGAAAGATGTGTGATATTTACAAAAAATATTGTAAATAGTTCAAGTGGTTTACTTCAGAAGAAATACCTCATTTTGGGCGAACTTGTGTCCGACAAGTAATCATTTTACCTCGGAAATCGAGAGTCCACTGTTCTCCAACTAAGGTCACCTACGGCCCGACACCGATCGTACATGCGTTCGCCCAGCATAGAGGCACGTGTTTTCCTGCGTCTCTGCGGCGTCGTTTCTCCCATGCGCCATTGACGCCTTGGGGAGCGCACGAACCAGCGCGCATAATTTGAAGAGGGCACGTGTCTTGGGCATTACTTTTATGCAGTCATGAATTTAAGTTGTGGGGCTTTACGTGCGAAAAACACGCTATCAGTATGAGGCACGTCGTAGTGGGGGACTGCGGAATAATTTTGACTACCTGGGTTATTTGAACGTGGCCCCGACGCACGGTACAAGGTTTCTTTCCTTCTTTTTTTGCATTTTGACCGCATCCAAATGCGGCCACCACGGCGAAGATTTGATCCCACGCCCTCGGATTTAGCAGCGCAACGCCAAAGCCGCTACACCACCACGGTGGGCCTGTAATAATTTACCATATTGATATTTCGTACCGTACAGTGTACGCTTCTAGTTAGCCCACACAGTGGTTCTATGACGTCGTGCTATGAAATTCCACTAGTACTCTCGCCTTAGCATACAAGGTTTTTCACAACTATGCCAACTAAAATGACAGGCTATGAACAGTGTAGTACAGAGCAGAGAGAAGGATCGGTGAATCCTGTGGGGCGACATATATTTTGCAGTCATGGCGCTATACGAAAAAAAAAATTGGAATTTTGTTATGCGGAGGGAACTGTCAGGTTACGCTAAATGAACTGGCTCTTACGAGGAGCGGCGAAAAATTAACCTTCACACATGAAACTACTTGCTAGAATTGCTGCAGCAGTGCACTCTAGAACGCTGTGCTCGCGATCCTGTCATTTCGCAGACATGCACAGATGTGCGTGAACATGTGTTGGTACCACATAGCCTACCGTAGTTCGATAATCGGCTTTTATTTAACCTTCGGAGCTATATTTGAAGCGAAGCTTTCCTTGCGAACTCTACCGGAAGTTCTTGACAGCTGCTGGGTGCTCTTGCTGTCTTTATGAATAGCTCACATTTAAACAAAACGAAAGGTAATACGTGCCCCAAGGCTGGACCGGGATTTGGTCCCGCAACACATTAACCAGACGCTCCTTCCATTAGGCCACCATCGTACATACGCTGTTTATGTGCCAACATCACTATATCTTTCAGATGATCACCCCGAATGTCAAATTAGGTAGAACGGATGTGCGGGAGAATACGCGGACGCACCCGAGCGTGTGCGAAAGGGCCACGTTTGGATGGCTTGTCAAGTGGATGACGTGGTTCCTGGGCGAAGGCCCTCGGTATGACCTTGCACCCGCATTGCAGTAACGCAGAAAGCAACACGGGTTTCTCAACTGTTTATACATTTGAACAAGCACAGCTGTACATAGATTTCAACAAGGTACGTTGGATCTGTCGCAATTTTTTTTGCCTTTTCTACCAGCTGACAAATGGCTACACTTCTGCAATTTAGTACGGTCTAACAGAAACACATCCAGATGAGGTGACATACGACGGAGTTTCCGGCAAACTGCATCCTTTTATTGCCTGTGAAGTCGGTTCTAAATCATGTTGATTGGCATGTAATGAGAACTTGCAGCCCTAACGAAATCAGTGAAATGAAATCTACCCGCCGTGATTGTTTAGTGTTTCGGTGTTGCGCTGCTGTAAGCACGAGGTCGCGGGATCCAATCCCGGCCACGGCGGCCGCATATCGATGGGGCCGAAATGCAAAAACCCCCGTGTACTTAGATTTAGGTGCACGTTAATGAAAAAAATTTCCGGAGTCGTCCACTACAGCGTGCCTCATAATCAGATCGTGGTTTAATTGGCATGCAAAATCCCATAGTTTAATTAAACTGCAATCTATACCGCATTCGTTATCCACATCATGTGTAATCCCAGAACACCAGCAAACAGTCTAGGCATGATGCAAGGGCTACGATCTTATCAACCATCAATGGCAGAGCTGCTGAGCCCTCAAATTCAGCTCACTTGCGTGTACTCGCCCAGTCCCATCGTCACCAGGGCTACAAGGAACATTCTTGCAGAATAACAACACGCAGCAAGAAGTTTGGAGCAGCCTTCAACTCACCTTGCTGAGGCTGAGCGGCTTCCATTTCCGAGGTCTGGGCTTCGCACGTCAGAGGAAGGGTTCCAGAAAAATCGGCACGAGGAGGCACGCGACCGTCCGTGCAGTTCTTCGTCTTCTGCGATAGCACGTTCTCTTGTCCGACAGATCATTCGGTTCTTGCAGGTTTTAACGGCTGTGGTTCCGGTTGAATGGACTAACGAAAGGAATTCGTGTTTACGATCGTAGATAAAACCACAGTAACGTAAAAGAGCAAGGGGAAAGTTTAAAAGAAAAAGACTGAAAAGCGTCCCACTTAATCTTGGTATCTGAATACCGTCGTTTTCGCCATCTATTCCTTCTCGTTAAATCCAATACCGGCCACGTCCTGAATGAACGGCTGGAAATGTTGAACATGGAGAAAACTGTAAAAACACGGTTAGTATCTAGTAGATTTAGAGGCTGCTCAGTGGCCCCAGGAGCTAAGGTGAGTGATTTACACCGAAGTGCGAACCAGCGACTGCTTTTGGTTAGCGTAAACCTGAAGAAGCGCAGCTTGACAGTCCGCTCCTTTTTTGGTTTGCGCCACTTCGAACCTCGAGAGCCGTTCTCCAAACATCGATGTTAATTAACGTGGCGAATTGGGCGTGTTGATACATACTTGAAAAGGCGGCAGCGCAAAAAAAAAGTCACGGACGGATGTTGATTTCTGAAAAGCGTGGCATGACAGTTGTTGCCTCGTTCGGTTCGGTTTCGCTTTTGGCTCGGTTTCGGCCCGCACCCACTATGGGGAGATTCGTCCTCTTTTTTTCTCCATATTTTTCACCGATGCCGGTGCTTTCTTTTCACGGCCCCTTAAAATAATCTTCCTGGGATGTCCGTTGGAAATACAAATTCCATTTTTTTTTCTCTCTTCCTAACATTGTTTGCAGACGCCGCTGAGCGACTGTCTCTTCCATGGTGCTCCTATGGACACGACATTATAACGAATAAATGCACGCAACTCGATTCTCCTACCTTTTTCTGGTCCTGCGGGGCGCCCGACAACCTTCGTCACAGGGTGATGGGGTGTCCTGCCCTTGCAGAAAGAAATAATCAAGCAAAGGAAGACGGAGAAAGAAGCAACCGAAGACACAATCACAAACGAAGACCGCCAAAGATCGTGGAAGGCCATGCTCACGCCCTGGATTTGGAGGACCAGCGCAAGCTGGTGAACCAGGCCTGGGAAGCAGCAAAAGCCAATGGCTACCTGAACTGAGGAGGCCACCCGCCTTGGGTGAACAAAGAAACACTCTTTCTCACTGATCCAGGTTATTACACGTTTATTCTCTCTCTCTGTATTCCTAACATTCCTTCTTCGAGGAAACGTGTCGTTGGCAAAATCGTTTTGACAACGGAGCTCTAGCAGCTTGGTTACATAGTTTTCAAAGATATGTAAATAAGGGGAGAGTGCTTGATAACGTGGGGTAACTACCAAGATATTGCTATTCCAAGCCGCCGGCAAGGCGTTCGCGTTCATTCGTAGCGGCGAAAATTTACTTGTGTTTGAATGCCTAATATTATTTAGGCTGGCCCATGGAAGATGTCGCCCTATGCTCGGGAAGCAGAAATCATGGCAAGCCTAACAAGATACACTTCCGTCACCCCTCGTGGAAGGGCGCCTAGAAATCATACGCTTATCGCCACGGGAGGACCTGAAATATTAGTAATTATATTTATTTCGGCGTCAAATTTACATAACAATATGTAGGACAGGACAGTCCGAGCTGCAGTGACATGTCCGACTGTCCTCGGCAGAAGATAGCAGAAGCAGGTTAATAATGAAATGCTACGATACACAAAAATTATGAACTGCAACAAAATTTCGAAACGCGTCAACATAAAAACTAAGATTAGCAAATAAAGGCAGTAAATTAATGATAATTCAGAGTCGAAATAATGGTTACAAATTTCCCAGAAAATATTAACAGATATTTTCTCGTAAATACCCGCTTATTGAGTGCCCATATAGAACCACACGGTGAAATGGTGCTCAGCATATAATGGAATCTATGTTGTACATATAAACCTTCCTTCAGGTGACCAAAGCCTGCGAATAAACAAAGGGTATAAAACGGTGTGTTACGCTGAGTTAGGGTCGTTTATATGGTCACAGGTCTCCAAAATGAAAGAAACTAACTCACACTCGCTCGCAAATAACATTTTTTTTTTTTTGCTAGCGGTTCACTCGGACGCCCACTCGCCAGAATTCTACTCAGCCACGCTCACTCGGACTCACTCTCCAGAATAATGTCTGATGGAAAGAGGGTCTGGGTCCCTGTGTTACTTTTTTAGTTGTCGGACATCACGCTCAACGCTGGAAATTCCGTCAGTCCGCTTCGGTACGCAGAATCTACGGTAGATTTGTCTATGACATCACGTGCTATAAATGCAAGTGCGCGGTTCCAGCAATGAAACTGCTGACATCCGCATTTGCTGTCGAACGCATTGAAGTTGAGCAGCAAACTCGTATGAAGGCAAAAGATGGGAGGGATTGCCACATTACCATTCTGAATCCTAGTCATAAAAATATAAATGAAAAGTTAATGCGAAATATGCCCTGTTAAGAACGGCCCGCTGACGTGCAAGTTTTGCCAACCACTTGCGACCGCGGGCGTCAACTTTTCCTGGAGCGCCGCCGCAAACCTCTAGCCACGGCATGACTAAGTCGACTGTGTGTCGAGAACAATACGCGCGTCCTCAACTCTCCGTCGCTGGAGCCGAGTTCGACAAAGCAGGCTTTGTGCCTGCACTCGCCACCGCGGACCTGATCTGCTATGAGCGGGGGAGTTGCCGCGGGAACGTCGACGGAGACCCCTTCCCACGCACCGTTCTTGAAGTAAGCCCCGAGTTCTGCGAAGACAGTCGGACCTCGGCGGGCTCCGTGAACCTGCGTGTGTGTGTGTGTGTGTGTGTGTGTGTGTGTGTGTGTGTGTGTGTGTGTGTGTGTGTGTGCGTGCGTGCGTGCATGCGTGCGTGTGTGCGTGTGTGTGTGTGTGTGTGCGTGTGCGTGTGTGTGCGTGTGTGTGTGTGTGTAAGTAAGCCCTCGCGCAAAGAGGTGGCCGTTTCCGTCACCTGGGTATCGGGAGAGGACCGAGTGTTTATAAACCGCTGTTGTGCGGATGCTCAGGACACTTTCTTAAGCAGTCGTGTTAGACTTATACACTTTCTTAAGCAGTCACGTTAGACTGATGTACTTTCTCTCGCAGTCATGCTAGACTAATCTAGATGATGTAAATAAACCCATATTCCACGTTCTCGATGAGAAGCAGTCCTTCCCTTCATCAACGTCCTCAGCGTGGATAAGTTGGACGACGGCATGGGCCAGCTACCTTCTAATTCATGCCGGACTCCAATCTTGACAACGGGTTACGAGCGATAGGATTGAGCCCCCAATCTTGACAGCCCTCACCAAGTGGTGGGCAAGCGGTGATCTCTAGCCGCTCAGCGTGCAAAGTGAGCGGGAGAGAGTAGCCTGGAGAGCAAGCGCCACAGGTCAATTGTGACGAGAGCACCACTAATAGCTACCGTCTAGCAAACAGTGTCTTTAACAGACCAGGCAACCATTGAGGACCTATAGGACATACTCCCCAAGATTCACCGCGTAGACAGGTCCTGAAGAGAACGTAACGAGTCGGCGTCAGAGGAGGCTGGCTTGCCCAGCTATAGCTGGCTGCATGGCGTCATGCTCCCTCCTAGTTTCTCCTCTTTTTCCATCCCCCTGACACCAACGCATCCGCGCGAAAGCTACATCAGCAACGGTCATTCGAGGTGTATAAGATTCACGATAGCGCTGCAGTAAGTTCGGCTCAGCTCATCGTTTCCGAATGCTGCACTGGACACGAGCGTTTCGAAAGCCTGGTCGCCCCACAGAAGCAACAGGAGTACAGCTCATTATAGAAATTGCCGCAAGCGTTGATTTGGAACACAACCAGAAAACGACTAGTGCCATCCTTTCAGTCGTCGTCAGTCACGCTGCACGCCAGCCAGCACGGATTGCTCACGTGCACAAGAGCGCGGACGCACATTCCAGACAAAATGGGAGAAGTCGAGCGAGCGCTGAGCTAAATAAAGCGCGGTAACTGAGCGGACCAAACCTGCCAGGCTCGAGAAACCCAGCAGGCGTCAATCGCCCTCGCTCTTCGCAAAACAACCCACCATAGTCGGAATATATAGCCTTGTCAGACCTTGGCCGCAAGGGCAAAAAGGAAAGTTTCCACGCATTTACTACTCGTCTGTGAGCAGATGCTGAGCGCTTCGCCGCGAATGTTCCCCCACTTGCCTTGCAAACCTGCCTCCAGCGTACGGCGTAGGAGGCAGATTCCGCGTACGAGGCAAACCTCTACAGCGGTGATCAAGGCAATGGCTGGCGTTCAAGGAAGTAAGAAAAAAAAAGAAACGTGTATTTTCTACTCACATTGAGCGTCAGAAGGAGGCATTTTGTCTCCACATTAGAATACGCCATCTCTCTCTCTCTCTTCTTTTTTCGCAATTCACAGAGCCGTTTGAAACACAGGTTTAATTATTCACACAGGTTTAGCGGCGATGCTGGACGTGCCGGAATGAGCGCGAGTACCGCGGTCATAGAATCACTTACGACCTCCACGCGGACCGCTACAAACAGTAACAAAAAGGCTTATTCAAAATCCTATCAACGAAGACTATTCTGGAAAAACTGAAATATCATGGCACAGAGCAATCTGTAATGACGAATTCGATTGACTTTTGTTTTTCAATTTGCAATCCCCTTGCCTCCCCTGTTCCCATTTTCGCAAGCCGTGTCGAACCTCTTTGCCGTGGTAGCTCGATCAGTGACTAGTGTAATGTTTCTGAGCACGCGGTCGCGGCTTCGATCACGGCTGCGGCTGATGCATTGAAATGGAGGTTGAAACCAAAAGAAGGTCGTGTATCCTGCATTGGGTGCACAATAAAGAAATCAAGGGGGTGAGAATTACTGCGAAGCCCCCCCGCTACAGCTGCCTCGTAACTCACTGCGCAGCTTCTATCCATTTAGTTAGTTTGTAACGAGTCAGCGCACAAAAATTTTCACGTCAGGCGTAAGTACTCTCGCAAATTCATGATGTCAAATGGGGAGACGCAACCCTCACGTGTTTAAACAAAAGACGCGTGAACTTTACACATGGTTTTACGTGTATAAAAAGGAGGAGATTGGTTTTTGGCGCTGATCGACGATGTGCCCTGACTGACTGATGCGGTGGCCACTTTAATGACTGCCAATTTTCGTGTGGTCGTCGCCGCGAGCAAGAAGCCAGTAGTAAATGAAAGCACTCGAGCAGAATTGCCGATTTCATAAACTTTACTACTATTTTGACAAACAAATTATTTCGAAGAAAAAGAAAAAATCCGAGACACCTGACCGCTGATGGCGCGCAAGCTCGCGTAGGCCAAGCCTTTTTAACCATCTTGACCATGGCAGGTCGCGTCGCGCCAGCAGCCGCGGCGGCGGTCCCCTGCTGCATCCTAGTAGGTGCCGTTCCCGCGCCGAGGCATCGCTCTACCGTCCAGGCGGGAACCCCTGATTCCGTAGGCGGCCATCGCCAGCGTGAGCCCGATCACCAGGCTGAAGACGAAGACCAGCAGGGGGCGCCAGCAGCCCGGGGATCGAGCGAGCGCCAGAATCTCCGCGCGCAAGCGCTGGCGGTCACTGTTGGTCCTCCGCCTCCTGCGGCCGCCATTGTCGCCGCCGTAGCCGGACGATGCGAGTGCGCGGCCGGGCGTTGCGTACTCTACCGACGGTGGCGACGATGGCGCCAAGGCCTGAAAAAAATTGGAAATGACTGTCGTGCAACGGCGAGACGTTTGTTTCGCTTTATGGGATATCGATTTGCCGATTCGCATGTTCTAAAGACAAGTGAAGCAGGAAAATAGCTCATTTATACGCGTGTTCACGGAGTGCGCGCATAGCCTCAAATGTTTTGATGTGCTACTTTGATTAATTTTTTTACCCGTCAAAAATTATTACCGTTTTTCGTGTACAGAATTTCTTCCTTCTTGTTCAGAGATTGTTTAGGTAGTTCTTACACTTTTCATGAACTCATTCACGCAATCATGCACATACAAATAAAAACCTAGCCAAACAATATTAGCCTGCATGATGTTTGTAGACAACACCAACACAGCTCCGTAATCTATGAAAGGTGAACGTGCCATGCAAGCACGTGCCAAGTGCTCCTTACATTCTCAAAAGCACTTTCAGGCTAAGTGAGGACACAGCCTGAGGAGCGGGATAGAAGGAAAGCTGTTAACTACCGGGGGATCCAACCTTGCAAAGAAATGCCGGTAATTGGTCCACCCGAGTGCTTGATTTTAACGTGATAGCGTGAAATGCCCCATGTCACAGAACACCCGGCGTGCGGCGTTCAGCGTCGGATGTCGTTTCGACAAAATGATTTTCGAACCACTCATACCCAGGCCCTTCATGTGGCGCAAGGAAACTGCTACACTAATTGAATTTCTCAAGCTAAAATACCTAGAAAAATCGAAAAGTACGACTGACGCACAACATACAGATATGATAGCGTTGGATTGTAATTTGACTATACGAGAAAACATAATTCTGTTACGCGAAACGTCAAATAAACCCCTTTTCCAGCGTTTCAGCCATACATAGACCGGCCACAGCGTCCGTCATTAGCGCGCGCCGGCGCGTGAGTATTTTGGAGGCCACGGAGCGACGAGCCCGGTTCCTTGCTATACCTCAAGATGGCACTCACCTCCGCCGCATAGCGGCCCACGCAAGAGGACGCGTTTCTAGCAGAAAGCCCGCCTTCGTGTACAGCGTTCGCGGCCAGCGTTTCCCGGTAAACATTATGGTTACGCACGCTAGCGTTACCGGGAAGCATGAGAAACAGTCAGGTATCTTGGTATACTATCGCGTTCCGCTCTTTAAGGCGAAGTTTAGGCGCCCCCAATCTTCTCACTTCTGTGAGATAAATACGCCACAGAGTTACGTGTGGCGTATCATGACACTTATAGCTAGCTAGCATTGTTAAAAGAAGAAGGCGGCCAAACGGAGCAAAAGTAGGCGATGCCGAGGCCTCTCGACATTGGAGTTCTATTGAAAGCATGCATGCCCTAGCCGAATGATCACCTGCTCCCAGAACAATTGAAGGGGCCACGTAATCTGAATTATATCGGATCTGGGCACAGCTTCTAGCTAGAAGGTGAAAACGCGTCCGAGTGCTCCAGGGTAAAACGCAGCGCTCTGAATGAATTAGGGTAATGTCTTCCGATCGTTCGATTTCGACAAGTGGAATGCAAACCGCAGCACGAGAGCGTCCTACAGCGACCGAAAACTAACAGTCGAATGTATCATTACATTCCGCCCTTACACCATGCAGTGTTGTGCTCGAGAACAGCATCGAAAACTTACGACCAGCGCGCTGCTGTACAGCACTGGTTGCACTGTCACCGGAGGACCTTGGGGCTTCTGGCGGCGCCCAGTCGGTGCGGCAGCAGGTGGCGCAGTGCTGCCGATGGAAGCCGCGGCATCTGCGTCGCCTGTTCGTAGAGGGGATTCAACCTCGAAGGACATCGTGAACGGGCTCGTGAACGATTCAATGACTCGCAGGCGACACTGTTCTTCGTCTTCCTTTTCTTTTCGCTTAGGATCTACATCTACATCTCTTTCAGGTAGGAAATGCTCAGATGGACTTTATATAGCTTGTGCATAAAAGAACCCACAATCACTAATTAGAAATCAGACCCAGATAATAGGCAGATGATGCTAAGGTAAGTAAGCATTGTTATTTTTAAACAATCGTGCATCTTCTTGGATGCGAGCTGCACTTGCGAGAAGCTCCTTGCGCGAAGCACGCGCAACTTTCATGTGGAAAACAAATCCAGTAAACGTCTGTGCAAGTGCTGGAAATTTTGAAGAAAATGTTAGAAATAGAGAGAGAGGGAGAGAAAGAAACAAGTGGTTGAATTAGCAATGCAAACTCGCGGATACAAGCAATATTTTGAGGCAACAAGAAGAACATCGACACTGTGACGCAGTTTTCTGGCATAGATCCGCCTGCAGCGCCGTTTACTATGTCACCTGGCAAAAAGGATCGCACCTTAAAGAGGCCCTGAAGCGATTCTCCAACTAATCGTAGAATGGCGTCACTATAAAACTACTTGTCGCACGGACATTATGCGGCAGGAAACTTTCAAATCCTTCATCTATAAGTGGAGTTATCGCACATACACCCGACTTTGTCTCTCGTTTCACCTCCGCTAACGCGCTGGAAACTACACAGCGGAAAAGCTAAGAGGGCCAAGCCCCGGCCAGAAGCTGAGTGTCGCAGCGGTGAGTGGGCTCGTGGCGACCGCGGTAGACTACGCCACGCCGCATGCCACTGCCACTTCCCAGGTAATGCGCAGAATACGGAGCTACGCGCAGCGCAGAGATGAAATAATTTATTTCTTTTTGAGATCGCAGACATATATTTCTCATTTATTGATTTTTTTTCATTTTTCATATATTATTCAAGCCCGAGCGTGGTCTCTGAAACAAATCGCCTGCAGGTGGGCGCGAACGCCGCGAAACGCGCCATGCGGCAACCGGACTCCTCTCTCGCACTTCTTTCTGGGCACACTGCGCCATCTAGTGGCGCTGCCGAGAAGTCCGTGTGTGGCCTCCGAGACGAGAAGCATGGCGCGCCGGTGACTGCGAACGCTGAGGATTGTTCATTCGCTTCCCGCACACTCAGGGACACACATTGAGCGACCCACGTCGGCGAGAGGTTCGTTGTGCACATCTGTACACATTGCCTCGTACTCAGTGACCCAATTTGGCCAGATAGGCGGTGTTGAACTTTGTTCCCTCAACACAGCAACCATATGCGCTACCGATTCCACCATGGTGACCACGTAGGCAGGAAAACGAATTAGATACGTATATACATAGATGTCGATAGTTGGGCTCCCGAAAGTGCGTGCAGCGCCCTATAAGAATGCTAACGCATCAAAACATTGCGGTATTCCAGGTTGATCTTTGTTGTAGAGAAGCTATAGAATAAGGACGAGAATTTTCGTATTCATTGTATATGCGGTGTTTGAAGAAAAGGCGTGCTTTTTTATTGAGTTGGGAAGATAGCATTTCAGCCTGGAGGTTATACATCAAGAAGGTAGCTAAGACGTTGGCATGAGGTGACAGGAACACAGTCGCAAGTACGCTTTCAACCAGCAGCTATGGAACATTTTGTACCAGCGCTCCGTCGAGTGATCACAACAGACGAAGAAAGTGAAAAACCCCAACGCACCAACTAGAACATAAGTTTGCGAAGACATGTAGAATAAGTTGTGACTCCTATTGCTGAGTGCATAATAACCATGTTCTGTTCCGGCGCGTAGCTGAAGCGAACTAAAACTGGTATTTACCTACTTTGGTGGCTCAGTGGCTATTTTTTCATGCTATGCACGAGGTCGCGGGCTTGATTTCACGATGGACGCAATTTGCTGGAGGCGAAATGTGAAAGCGATCGTGTACTTACACTTAGGTGCAAGTTAAAGACCCCCAGGCGGTCAAAATTATCCAGGAGTCCTCCACTACGACGTCTCTCACAGACCTGGGACGTTAACAACCGTGAATCGGTCAATTAGAGTTGTATTTTACATTAGTAAGGTGGTTACCCTTAAAGGGTCCCTGAAACGGTATGGACAAATTTTGTGGACGCGTAGGGTACAGCTACAGTAAAACTTTGGAGCCACAATTTAGGCGAAACAACTTATATTAAAACAGCTACGGACGATTACATGTTACCCTCCTTCCTAGCCACGGTTTTTCTCCTCGACTCGTTCGTCGAGTCGAGGGCTAAGCTACGCCTTCACTGGTTCTGCGTCATGACGTGACGTCGTGTCGGCTGCTTCCGGTCGTCTTGGAGCCAACGCGCGAAGCCTGTCAACCTCTCCACTAGCCGCCTAGCTGGCCGTCAATCCCCCGCGACAGCTATCCAAGCAGTGTGCGTTGTGACATTCGGTCGGACCGTTCACTTGGTTACTGCTATATTAGCTGTGTATTTGTCTGGTTGAGCTATATGCCACCAGGTGGCTACACCAAGGAGGCCGTTCACGTTTGCGCCTCCGCTCACCCGGTCATCACGAATAAAATTAATTCGGACTGCGGGGTTTCAGTCTATTGTAGTAAGTGTGGGGGTTTGCTGGATTTAGAACACATGCTCTGGCGCTGCTTGGCGTTGGCCGGTGATGGTTCTCGAAGTGAAAAGTGGTGGCAGCGCATGCTGCACAGTGAAGTGCTGGCGGACCAACTCAGGGCTGTCCAGAGGGCCCGTGTGACGGCAGAGGGGCTCGGCCTCTCTGTACCGACGTGGGAACGGCCCGCATCAGCCCCAGACTGATCCCTCAGGACCTAAATAAAGTTCTTCATACCATACCATACCATACCATACTATACCCGGTAAAAAGCCGAGTCCGCTTGAGCTAACGTTTACCCGAATACCGGACACGCTAAAACTTTCTATTGGGGTAGTAATCCTCCGGCTTGAAGTGGCGGCCGCGAACGCGTAGATGATGGCGCCGATCGCATACCGACACAGCGATGCGCTGTAGCCACTCCGCTCGTCTGCAGCCTTGCAGAGGGACACGATGTGGCAGCTTTACATGTCGCCGATCGCTACGTTCGCAGCCCCCAACGCAACGAGGGCGTACCATGGTGCTCGAAAAAAGAAAGCTCGAGACCAACACTTATCGCACAGCACGCGTCAACGGGCCACACGTTGTAACACGAGCAGACGACACTTGCTGTGTGCCGGAAGTGCTTGAGCGTAGTGATAAATTGTCGTTGTGTACTCTCTTTCTGTTACTTTTTTATAGAAACAAATTAGCCAGCATTCCAACTATTGCGAACAACACTTGTTCACCATGGAGTTGGAAAAATTATCGATGACGCGACCTGGCTAGCCAATCGGAAAGCTCGTCCAATTGACGTCAGTTGAACCGAACGCGTGAATTGGGGTGGGACGGCTGAAAATTCAGGGGAGCGGCGCCACTGCGATCGCCAGCGGTGCACATATGTTCAAAAGCTTGTGATAAGTTACACGCTTTACGCGGAGTGCTTAAATGTGTCACTTAATGATAAGAATCCCGTACCCTAATGACCATGTGCGTCTGTATAACATAATCAAAATCATTTCAGGGTCCCTTTAGCTATTTTAGTGTTTCTTGTTAACCTTGACGTCAGGCTGAGAAAAATGTATCAAGGATGAATACGAACTTTTGGGGCTCTATGTACATGGCTCTGGTGCACAGGTTGTTTATGCTTAACTTTTTTTATATGCTTGTCATATTCGCCTGCAAGAGTCATTTGAGTCGTGCAAGGAATACTGTAAAGGAAAGAAGAAGGAAAAATCGTCTGCCCTAAATGTCAGAGTGTCGGGCTGTTCGGCTGTGAAACGTCAGTTCGATCCCGTTCGGAAAATTTTGTTGCCATTTTGCAGAGGCCCTAAAGAAAGCGAGAAAGGAACCTACCATTTATACCTTTGTTTGCCTGGCACCAGGCTTCGCATTAAAAACGTATTGGACATTACCTGGTCCGTATATCCCATGACCTACATGCCAATGCCAAGAGGGCTAACCCTTTTTCGGTGGCTTCACTGCAGCACAAAGGGAAATTTACTCCTAGACGGTTATGGAGTTATTGCTCCCGACTAGAAGTATTTTGTGCGTGTGATAGATAAAGTACCTCGAAACACTGTTATGCTTTGCTCCATCAACACAAAACAGTTCTAGAAGAATAAAGTCCGAAATTGCATTATTCAAGATAAATTGTGTAAGCCCCGTAGGGTGTGAAATTTATTACTACTGAAACACAAGGTAAGCTCTGAAGAGTGTGAAACTTTGTGCTTTTGAAGCAAAAAATTTTGCACCTTTCAGGACTTTTCGCTTAAGAGGCGCAATATCTCTTGAGTGCATTTACTTTCTTCAGCGCTGTGTGCCTAGTACTTTTTGATGAAGAATGCAACGGGCACGTTATCGTGACATAGCGTTCTTGATAGAAAAGTAGCGCGCGGATAAGTTAATAAAGGAAGCTTGTACTTGATGAATATTATCGAGTGAAACGCCGTAAACCCCTAGCGATGTAATTTTTTGTTCACAGTGTAAATACAATTCTTTTGGAGTAAGAGCGGCAACTCACCCTACGGTATGGCATGGTATGGTATGGTATGGTATGGTATGGTATGGTATGGTATGGTATCATGAACTTCATTTAATGTCCTGAAAATCAACCTTTAGATTGACGCAGGCGGCTCCCACGTCGGGACAGTCAGGTTTAACCTTACCGCCGTATCATGGGCTTTCTGGACGGCCTGTACTTGATCGAAAAGAACTCCACTGGGTAGGACTCGCCGCCACCAATCTCTCTCCTTGTCACAGTCTGTGAAAGTCACAGGACACTGCCAAAGCATGTGATCCAGAGTAATGATGCCATTGCACTTCTCGCAATTGATTGGTATCTATCTTTCAGGATATATCTTGTTTATAAAGTTTGGACTTGGATAAGTTCCTGTTTGCAACAACCTCAGAGTCACCGCTTGAGCTCTATTGAGCTTAGCGTGTGGCACTGGGAATTCCCTTCTGTTCATGTAGTAATGCTTCGTGATTTCATTATATGTAAGTAATTGGTCCCTGTTCTCCTCCTGTATATTATTAAGGTCCTGGTCGCGTAGTGCACGGATAGTAAGTCCTCGTGCAGCTGCGTTAGCCATCTCGTTTAAATTCTTCCGAGATGGATCGACTGACCCCATGTGCGCAGGAAACCAGCGGATTTCGATCTCTTGGCTGTCCAACTCACCGATCAGCTGGGCAGCCCTTTTGGTTACAAAGCCATTGATAAAGTGTCTAATAGCCATCTTAGAGTCACTGTAAATCTTCGTCCACTTATTATTCCTTAAAGCCAATGCTATCGCTACTTGTTCCGCGACTATAGTGTCTTTAGTCATGATTGTAATAGCATCCCGAGTGAGACCATCTGCATCTACTACTACTGCCGTAAAGGCTTTCTTTCCTCTGACCCACGCAGCATCTACAAAAGCCGCATGTTCTCTGTCGTGTTCTATCTCTTGCAGGAGAGCTTTGGCCCTTGCCTTTCGTCTTTCCAGGTTGTCCACCGGGTGCATATTTCTGGGGAAAGGAGTCATCTTGACTATCTCTCTTATGCTATCTTTTAGTTCTACTGTGCCTTCACCTGAAATTTTGGATTCGGTTGGGCACCACTCTACCTCTTCTAGTATTGCTCTATCTGGTCTTGTTCCAGAGAGCCTCTCTCTATGGGCAATTTGCTGAGCTTCAATTATCTCGGCTATTGTGTTGTGGATCCCCATTTTCATTAATTTGTTATCCGGCGTTTTAATCGGTAACCCCACTGTTGTTTTGACTAGCCTTTTAATTAATCTGTTCAACTTGTTTAGCTCTGTCTGTGTCCAACTGAGCATCCCAGCTACATGTGAGAAGTGACACAAGGCGAAAGCATGGACCAGTCTCATGGCGCTCTCCTCTCCCAGTCCTCTGTGTCTGTTAGTGATTCTCCTTAGCAGTCTTATTACCTCCACAGACTTGCTTGTGATGTGTCGTCTTGTTCTTCCGTTTGCCCCGTTTGCCTCCCGGAATAACCCTAAGACTCTAATGGATTCTACTTGCTTAATAGGTTCGCCTGCCTTCGTGGTTAGCACTAACCAGGGTTCTTCCTCGGGAACGTATAACCTCGGTTTTCTACCCCTTCTTCTGTTCTTGGGTACAAGGAGTTCAGACTAATTAGCAGAGAATTTGAGTCCCATGTCTTCTAAAATAGACTCAACCTCATAAATGCTCTTCTGAAGTCTGTTTTCCGCATGTCCCATTTCCTTGAGCGGTCCATGTAGTCACATCGTCTGCATAAATGGTAAAGTGAATGTACTCTATCCCTTTTAATCCCTTTGCCACTTTTGACATGGCCAGGCTGAAAAGCATAGGTGACAAGACCGACCCTTGTGGCGTCCCTCTGTCACCGAAATCCATCTTCTTTGATTTAATATCCCCGAATCTAAGGTGAGCTGAACGATTGCCAAGAAAGGTTTTGACCACTTCATAAAGTTTTCTCCCCAATCCCAGTTTGGAAATCACTTCAAGTATTGCTCTATGCTTAATTCTGTCAAAAGCTTTTTCGACATCCAACCCCAAGAGAGCTCGAGTGTTTTTTGGTTTAGCTAATAGCAGTTGATGCTTGATTAACAACATTGCATCTTGTGTGCACAAGCCTGATCTGAAACCAATCAGATTGTACGGTAGGATGTCATTGTCCTCCACATATTTCGTTAACCTGGTCTATATGACATGCTCCATTGCCTTCCCTAAACATGATGTTAACGAAACCGGCCTCAGATTATCCAAGTTGCGTTGCTTGCCCGGCTTTGGTATTAAGACAACATTGGCCGTCCTCCATTCTTCTGGATATAGCCCATCTTTCCATAGTGCAATAATGTTTGTGGTCAGATATTTTATTGATTCGTCGTCCAAATTCTTAAGCAATCTGTTAGTGATGCCATCCGGGCCAGCTGATGACCTACTATTCAGATCATACAGTGCCGTGCGTACCTCACTTTCGGTGAATTCCTGATCCATATATTTCCATTCTACCTCTAAGTAATCGGAATAACTCACATCCTGATCCTATTTCCTGAGAGGCAAGTATTTAGTAGCCAATCGCTCTATTATGTTCTCTGCGCTTGCAGTCTGACTTTCCTGGTGTACGAGTTTCACCACTGCCGTACGCCTATTCGATTTAGTGCCTTTTTCGTTGAGCAGACACTTGCGCAGACTCCAATTCCCTCCACGTTTTATCCTTCCGTCTACACATTTACACACCTCATCCCATTTTTGTACTTGCAAATATCGTGCGTGTTCCTCTATATTCTTATTGAGCTCACAGTAGCTATTTCATTTTTAAACTTGCAGGTACCTCGTTCATTTCGGCTGATCAATGCCACGTGCCACATGCCCTACTCGTGCATACTAGCTTGCGCGCACGCGGTCACAATCGAAGAAGAAGCAAGCTTCAAGGATGGCCGCACACCACGGCCAACGGGCCACGACTCCATTATCTGTGCCCGGCGAATCAGCCATGGCGAAGCAAGCGCCAAAGCGGTTAGGGAAGGAGCTGCCGTATGGGTACGGCGCCTACCAAATGATACACGCATTCGGCGCAGTCATCACACTCTACAACTACGGGCTGCACTACGAGAGCTTCAGGCTAACAGCTGGCGTAATGGATCACTGGTGCAGGCGGCCCGATTCCATGAAGAACCTCAGCGTGGACGAGTGGAAACAGCTGGCCATACCGGTGGACGAGAAAGGCGAGCACAGCCACTGTACAATGCGCGACCCCCCGGACGGTGGCCATGCGGCTCGCATCGTGCCTTGCGCATCGTGGGAGTTCAACCTCGACCAGTACGGGAACAACATCGTCAGCCACTGGAACCTAGTGTGCGACAGGCGCTGGCTCATCGACGTCGCGAGGCTCGTGTACGCGGCTGCCAGCATGGCCACACTGCCCGCAGTCGGAGCGCTCGCGGACAGCGTCGGTCGCAAGGCGGTGCTCTTCTTCACCGTACCCGTAGTCCTCATATCGGGCACCGCTAGTGCCGTGCCGAATGACTTCCAGTTCTTCGTGGGTGTGCGTGCCGTCGTGTCAGCCTCCACGAGTGCCCTCGTGGCACCTATGTACGGGCTGATTTATGAAGTGTCACCGATTGAAAAATATCCTGATTACATAATCGTGATCGCGCTATCTGCATTGATGCTATCACCGATCACGCTGTTTACCGCTCAACTAGTGAAGGCAGGATGGGCGACGCTGCAGCTGATACTGATGGTTCCAACGTGCCTTCTACTGCTACTTTATTACACCGTCGATGAGTCACCCAGCTGGCTTTTGGAGACCGGCAACGTCAAAGAAGCCGAGCGGATCGCTTTGCGTGCGGCAAGTATAAACAAGGTCTCCCCAGAGCACTGCCGAGATCTCATGGCAGCTCAGGCAGCGGCGATTAAGGCTCGTAGTCGGGAGGCTATAAATAGCAGCGGTATCTGCAGCCCACGGTTCAGAACTTGCACCATTACCATGTGTTATATGTGGACTGCGATAAGCTACGCCTTCGACACCTTCGTAATTAAAGACGGTGTTCCCGTCGGGGAAATCACAACCACGCTGAGTTTCATCGTGTCCTCATTGTGCTCGTCGTCTCGGCGCCGTTCGTTGCTACATTCGGCTTCAGGAAAACCGTGAGCACCTCCGCACTCATCTTTGCCGTAACACTGACCATCCTGGCCACTGACCTACAGAAGCAGACTGCGATGTGTGATTCGCTCGTAATTATAATGCGCGCAACTGGAACCACCTGCTTTACGTTCTATCTCATCATAGCCGTAGTCGCGTACCCGGCCATGACCCGCTGCCTTAGTGTCTCCGTGGGTCTCGCCTTCAGACGATTGGGCGATACCTTGGCCCAGATGAGTCCAGCGCTGCTTGGTGGCCACCGTACAACGTTGCAGCTTGCCATTGCTGCAGCCTTTATGTCACTTTTCGTGGTGGGTGCCGAACTTGTGCCCTGTCACATTGACGTTAGGCAGCAATACCAATTAGCGCCCAGCAAGAGCCCCGGCCTCGTGACAAGCGAGGATAGGAAGCGCGCCATGCAAGAGACACTGGTGCGTCTACCAAGGGAGCCCGTGAAGCGCCGGGGAGCCCCCATGATGGACAGAGCAACATCAAGCGACTTACCAATACGAACAACTCCCGAAAAGACATACTAGAACTTTCTGCGCGCACATGAGATACATATCCCTTGTACACCACGCCATCGTTTCTGTGGCATTTAGGAGTTCAGAATTTTGCCACAGTTTGTCACACGTTCGCGTTACTAGACGTTCAAATAGAGTATTTCTGGTATATTAGCTTTGTAGAACTTTGTCTTGTTCCGCTGCTGCAACTGTTTGAACTTGCAGAGACGGCCGGTTCACTTGGAGTGTCTGTTTCTATGTCCCAGCCGTTCCAGTTTTCTACGTTGTACCTCGGCCGGCCTCGCGTTCGCGACGACGCGATTCCATTGATACTGCCAGAAACTTTTTTCTCCTCTACGTTTTCTTTTATTTTTCTTAGACCTAAATGTCCAGGTAAGCGAAGCGCCAGGATTTCGCGCCGTGCTGTCACTCGGTCTCTATTCGGAGAAAAGAGTGCAATGGCCAACTGAACAAGACGCTTCGTATGGACCGACTTTGTGACACCTGTGTACGTGCACTCGTGAAAGGTGTTGCCGATTGGAAGAGTATGCGTAACGTTACTCAAAAATATTGGTGACGTATTTATAACACGTAAAATATATATGACTGTCTTGCAACTGTAGGCGTGATTACCCATAAGTAGTTCTTAAAGCGCAGCTTTCTTTTCAACCCCTCTCAGGATTTCTTGGCCGTTATAGGTGCTTCTGCTGCTGCAGTCCGGAAGCACTAAAAAAAAAAAATTCTTGGGTATTACGTGCCACCATATTATTTTTGGCCGCCTCGGGTTCTTGTTGCGGCTCGAGGTGGCGTTTGGACCAGGAATACACCAAGCCCAGCGACGAATACGTCCATCAGCAGGCATGAAGGAAAAACGGTTTGTTTTACATCATTTACGCTGGCTCCAGATACGGGAGCCCACTCCATGCAGGAGCATATTAAACGTCCGAGTTAACATCAGAGCACGTCAGCACCTCTCACTGTACCAATGGTCTCCGTTTTAATACCTTCGTCTTCTCTAGGTGTCTGGACCAGGGAATCTGATGACGGCGTCGCGGCCAACCGCAATCGTCGAATTGGTAGCCATATCCCGCCCATGATATCGTACCATTCCGCCAAGCTCCGCCTTCGATGTTGTACCTTCGTCCCCGCATATTTAGCAACATCGGAATCCGAGAGCAAAGCTGTTCCCACGGTAATATTCGATGTTGGTAGTTTTCACCAGTTAGTTCAGGTTGTCAGGTTCAGATGGAGGGATCGTTTGTTGACCTGTCAACAGGCGGCGTCAACGCTGTGTGCATTTCTCGATAGGCGCTGATGAATGCGTGGGTTTGCTTCGTGGTAAACGTTGAATTAATACCCATGGCCATGATGAGACGTAACACTTTATAACGTGCAACGTGCCGCGGCCAGGAGTCTCGTCCAATATATATATATATATATATATATATATATATATATATATATATATATATATATATATATATATATACGGGCATATCTAAAACACACGGATCTGGTTATAGAATGGCTAATTATATTTCAAGCATTCTTCAATTTACTTTCTTTGATGTGGTCATTCGGCATGTGCCACTGGGGGTGTGCAAATTCTTAGCCAATGCTTCAGAACTGTCCCACTCCGGCACAAGAGGCAAAACAGAATCCGTTAAAATGTTGCTTGCTACGTGTCGTGCTTCTTTGTGCACACGCCTGTCATCACTAAATTGTACTTTACTTGAGCTTCCCTTATCATTGATTCCAGCATGAGCGTTGCAAGTGCATTCATCTTTTACTCTTAGTGCACCAAGCACGTTAACAGTAGGAAACTGGTCATCGCCATTTCCAGTGCACCCATCATATTACAAGTGGAAAAGAAGTCGCCCTTTTTCATGGATGGGTGAGTCCGCTACCCTTGGATGTTTTCGCATGCAATGGCACTGTTGTGAAGGTGCGGTAGCGAAGAAACCATGCTGGAATATTATTTAACTAGTCTGGTTTGTACACAGCTCTTTTGAACGTCTGAACTGTAAAAAACAAAGGACTAAGGAAGACAGACAAGGACTCTCAACAGCGACGTGATTATTTGTCTTCCTTAGTACTTTGTTTTTTGTTTGCAGATATGCGGTTCTAAACTCAGCTTGGCCGAGCTGGCTGCGAGCACTAGCACTGAGGTAACCATGAAGCATGTCCTTACATGTTGTTAGGAGCTTTATATTAGGTGGTGCTGTTATGTAATGTCGAATGAAGCAACACTCCTTTCTGTGGCTCAAATGGTTTATCTAAGTATCGGGCGGCCATAGACGTCCTTATTCTTGATTTTGGTTTCCGTGTTTTTGTCAATGTGAGTATTACAGCCTGAGGGTGATGTCTAAAACTACACGGGCAGGGCTTTTTTGCTAAATCTTTGGACAGTATCTATTCCCTCTCACAACCTACTTTTGCAACTTTTGGGAAATAATGGAAAGCTGTCGCAGGGATGAGGGCTCATCAGTTCTAAGGATTTCATTATTTGAAAGCAGTTCTGTTGAATTGTTATTACATTGTTAGTTTCCAGCCATTTGATTTGTCCCTTTCATTACCAAATTTTTCCTGCTCTTTCTTTGTCAAAACTAAGTGAACTTTTTTCCAGTATCACCCGAATCTTGGTGGATCCCGCATTGTGGATATGTGCCATCATCAAATAGAAAATAAATACGGCCGCTCTTGTCTTTTCAAGGCCGCTTACGCAGCGGTGATGCGCCTGCGTAAGTTGCTTGGGCCCGAAGCTGCTGAAGCTGACGTGGCTTCTTCAAGTCGCTTTGCCAACACCCGTCGCGGTGGCTTAGCGGCTATGGTTTTGCGCTGCTAAGCACGCAGTCGCGGGATCGAATCCCGGCTTTGGCGGCCGCATTTCGACGGGGGCGAAATGCGATAATGCCGGCGTCACATGCATGGGGGCACGTTACTAATCCTCTGGCGGTGAAAATTAACCCGGAGTCCCACACTACGGTGGGCCTCATAATAAACTCGTGGTTTCCGCACGTGAAACTCCAGAATTTAATTCAGCTTATCAGCACTGACGAGACCAGAGCGCATCACACTGCTGCCAGAGAACTGTTTACAGCTGAGCGATCAAAAGGGTCCCGCAGAATTCGCAAAAGTCCGAGAACTCAGTAAAGAACGCTGATGAACACGCACACCGGCGTTAGTACTGAAATGATGGTAACACATATTGAACTCGTACGCTGTTTACTACACAGATCTGAAATCGAATTCCAAGCGTAGAGGCAATCTTCGACTTGTGGTGCGCCTTTGCCTTGACCGCCTTAGCTGCTGCCTCGCTGGCCTCTTTCCGCGTCACGCTGAGGAAGATCTGCTCCAGCGACGTGTCCGTGTTGAAGAAGTCTTGCAGCTTGAAGCGCTTCTTCACCCGAGCCATGTTCGTGAACATTTCGCTCCACAGCATTTGCACGCGAGACATTCGAAACTCGAGCAGGCCCTGCACGAGTGACCAGTGTGCAGGACTTCAACAGCGGTGCCGTTATTACGCAAGAAAGACAGACGAGTCGACCGCGGCGGTTGACATCGAAAGAAGACAAGGATCTATGAGCCGCATTAGTGGACCATCTGCGGTGTTGTCCCATGTTTTTCCATGTTGGCAATACGAAAGGGAAGAGAGGCTACCCCGGAATATTTTTTTCTTTCATGTCAACCGCTGTTGAGCCACCTTGACGTCACCTCTGTCACCTCAACGAGATTTATTACCATATTACTCTTACATAAAGTCCTTTACTAAACGTTTACATTACTTTATTTTTATAACACCAGCATCGTCCCACAGTTATTATTTAGTAACGACAAACCTTTAAAAAGCGCGTCAGTGTTTCGTTCGGGAATTTTTTCGCTATGTACGCCTTAATTATTGCGACTCAGTACATAATCTTACGCTAATTTGTGGCGTATTATTAGTTCCAAGATTCATTTTGACTTTTCTGGCGATGTTTATTTTTATCTCGGGATTCTGGCCTTTGAATGTGAAATCAGTGCGCATCCAACGCCATAATTGCTCATGAATTTCTCGGAACGCAAACGCTCTAGAAGTAATATAAAAACGTTGCCCTCTAATTCTAGTGTCTTCAATTTAGTATATACAAGTATATTAACTACCTATAAATTAACCATAAACATATTAGGTAATATATACTATATATACATACAACAATCGCGGAATGTAACATGGCACATGACACACGTCGCTGTACAATCAAGCGAGGGATCGCGTTTGTTTATAGAGCAGTTTATTTAGGCACATAGGGATGACTCATCAAAAGCTGCAACCTTCCGCTGTCTCAGCCGTAGAGAAATATAGGTTTCGTAATTACCGTTTGGCCGCAATTGGTGTGAAAAGAAAAAAACATAGATACGAAACGAAAACGAAAAACTTGCAGTATAAAGGAAATGTTGCTGGTCTGTGGGAAGAGATGCAAGGCGCTATTTCTTACCCCAATGCTATTCCTAAAAGTGCAGTGGCCGCAAAACCGGTTTACGGTATCTTAGATACCGATCCTGCGGTTTCTTCGAAAAAGGATGCAGCAACATAACTGTTCAGGTGCTCTGTTCCAACACAGGTGCTCTTTTCCAACACAGCTTCCCCTTCCTCTGCCAGTGCCGCTGAAAACCCTCCACAAACACAATTACCTCCATCTCCATCTTTTTCACTTCACTACCGTTTCTTTCTCGGTCTCTGCGGACTCGCCATCTACATCCCATCGCGCTGTCGACAGCCACACACACGGAAATCACTATTTAACGCCGTATATGCAGAATATCCCTTAGAAAATTTGCACAAAGTTCTGTGGAAGTGATTCTTTATAACGTCTGTGCAACCGTGTGCACCATGCTTGCAAGATGGGCTAATGAACCGGTCGCCTCCTTACCTGAGACAGGTCGCGAAATATGGAGAATCCATCAATGAAAGCGTCGCCGCCATGCGGAAATATTTCTGCGGTCAGAATCTTAAACGTGGTAGTCTTTCCCGCCCCGTTGACGCCAAGGAGACCGAAGCACTCGCCAGACGGCACAGTGAAGCTCAGGCCCTACATCGCCATCAGCGATAAATGATATTAGCGTCGTACGCCGTCACCCTGAACATGCAATTCTGGATGCCCCGCGTACGGCGTAAGGTGAAACAAAAAGCAGACCGGCAAAACGTAAACAGCGTAGAATAGTTGTACACAAAGAAACACTGCAGAGTATTGGGGCGCACTCGTGACAGAACTTACTCTAGAGCAGTTAAAGATGACATTATCTGAAAGTAGTGGAGCCACTGTGCCAGCATGTTGCACACGAAGACACTTTCGAGATCCGGTTCCGGGGTACGTTGTTATGACTCGGGCGCCTCGCAGAGGGTAGCTTGTCGACGCCGCCGGAGCGTCAAAGCCATGGTAGCTGGCCTGCGCTGTACTGGGGCGTCGCACTCAGCTAGGCGAACTCACGCCGTCGTCCGCCTCAATCGCCGAGAGTTCCTTGTTGGTGAGAGCATGAGAGGGAGCTTGAAGGAAACGCATCGGTTCATTTTACATATTTACAACTCACTACTGGCTCCATGCAAATAGGAGCACACGTTCTGTCGGAGCAATTTACATGTCTGATCCCACTAAGTGTCTCGGCAGGCTACACAAAGCATCCACAATCCACTTTTTAAGCCGTCTTTCCCACGTCACTTGACGAGGGAATGCCATTACTTTCTCCCCGCCAATCAGAAGGGTCGAAGTGTTCGCGGCATTCTGCCCACGATGTTGCACCAATTTCGCGACTCCACCCCTGTTGTTACGCAAGCAATGACTGGACAGTCGGAAATCGGGGATCAACGCTGTTCCCACGCCAGTCGTCGACGTCGGCTCCTTGCATTAAAAAGGCGCTTCGCGACAATCAGTATGTAGCGATTTGAGGAACCTGGCATTGGCAGCTGCTACTGCTTTCAGAGAATGCGGCGGTTGGTGTCACCCCGAAGGGAGCGTCCCCTCCGTGGAAATCAGCGTGCGCACGCTGTAGCCCGAGCTCATGCCTCCCGGGCGCCACAAGAGAGGGATACGGCCGCCTCCATGGAGCCTGTACCTTTACAATCCAACGCCATACTACAACACCACAGATTGAACAGACGACAATAACCGCCTCCACACAAGACCCTCTCACGTGAAGACGCCGTAACATGGCGAATACTACAAACCAACACATACCCCCATCTAAGCAGACTACACGCAATACACCCTACACTATATTCATACAAATGTACCCTTTGTAATGATTACGCCTCCCTATATCACACCACATGGGCGTGCCCCAACGTGAAGGCGGCCCCGCAAATACCCAACCCCACACCCGAGCAGTGGGAGGCCGTGCTGACTAGTTCGGACCCTCGTAACCAGCAGCAACTGGTGCGGCGGGCCCGGTAGACAGCAAGAGCCGCAGGAGCCCTGGACTAAGGGCGCCTCCCGCACAAGCAGAAAGACACCTGCTTGTCCTTTCTTTTTAATAAATGTTTCTCCTCCTCCTCCTCCTCCTCCTCCTTTCTTTTTCTTTTTAATAGTGAGCGCCGGATGCCGTCGTCGTCTACGCGGGTGCTGGTGAAGTGCTCGCTTCGTGGAAAGCATACAAAAAATGCCCTCACGGTTTTGAGACGGAACAGTGCATATTCAGCAGCACGGACAGACTGGGGTCAATTTCTGGTCCAGCTAGATGTTATGAGCTATGACCTCTATTCTTTCGAGAAACACTGATACACTGACAGGTCGAAACTCCGACTTGAACCGCAAAATGCCAACCTAAAAAATTTCTGGATGTGAAAAAAACTGGATGCTACTCTTCGCAAACGCCCCATGACGGGTTTTGCATTGTTTTCGACACTGTTCACAAAATGGAATTGAGCAGGATTGCGGCTTGCGCTTGTTGGTGTGTCGTCATGAAGAAGTTCGGTGCAGCGCCCCTACTACATGGACACAGAAAGAACAGGGCACTCAGAGTGCCGTGTGGGCGTTCTCCTCTTACTCCATCTGTATCCGATGTTCGCGTAGCAGTTAAACTAAACTGAACATCTTCGGAACGAAATGAACCAAAAGTGCGCGGCACGGCATGCTTTTCATGTCGTATAAAAGCGTCATTGGGCCGGTAATCACCATGGCGAACGCAGTAGTCGAACAGGGTGATGTGCGAAAGTGCATGCATCCTCGCGAGTATTTCAAGTACTGAAGGCCACACTGTGCCACGCGTAATGCTGTAACTTTCAACTTACTTTCCTTTATTATTATTTTTGAGCAGTCATAGACTGTTCTTTAAACGTTCTCTAAACGTTCTATAACTATTCCTAGTTCGGAACACTTTTATCGTCTCTCGTTATTTCTTTGAACATCGACTGTTTGTTTTATATTTGAGCTGAGAACTATGAACACTGCCACCATGTAATATGCAAAAAAAGAATACATCATCAAGTTATATATAACACGCTAGCTCTAGCTCTCTTGTACCGCATATTTATACACGCTATTTATTTGACGCTTAGCAGTGGACGTCAAGTAAGCCGATTCTTTGCAGCCAATTCTCTACCGAAGCATCGTTGTCTGCAAAATTCATATATTTAATGCCTTAATTCTTTAAAAATGCCGATATACAGTAAATGGGTTCCTAAAGTAATATCCATGTCTTTGTATTCACGCGACCGCTGTGTTAAATTCCTGAGTACAAGAAGTTACAATCATGAAGAAACAGACAATGAAGCCAGGAAAAGCATAAAAGAGAATAATTACGTTTAACTGAAATCTAGAATAAGGACAACAGATATGACAGTAAATAAAGAGACAATTTCATTGTTACGCGTGCGGTGCTTTACGAATTAAGCTACAACAGAGGGCATCCTCCCCTAAACCTTCTCGTGTATTTGTGTAGTATATGCAAAGCTCAGCACTACGAGTGTTCCAGTTCCCCTCACCTCATTGGCGGTGTGAGGTGCAACATCTGCCGCCATTTCATATGTGTTTATTTTTTAATTCACCTGACTAACGAAAAAAAATCGAGGCCCTGGAATTTCCTTATCGTTCTCACTGTGCAGAGAAAAGTACCGTGACGACAGAGACTTGCCCGCAACACTACGTTGGTGTCCGTATAGCCGTATGCTTTTTGCAGGCGGCAAACCATCAAGGCTGGCTTGACTTCCTGAGGTGGTTGCTGGTAGATTAGACTGTTCACCAGTTTGTCCTCGTTTACCACATCGGTGTCCTCGTACTTAGCGGCCTGCAAACGTCGGCATGTTCTCATATTTCAGTGTGTATTTTCCTCGCCTCGAGTGGTTTTTATTATTTCATATTCAGTCGACGAAACATTGTGCTTAACTAAGTCAGAGAATTCGAGCTGGCCAGTCGTGTAACAGGACGTAGAAGAAGCTTCAAAAGTGTGATCCTCTAGGTTTTCATTTTGTCAATAATTTCACTGTTCAATGATTGCCCGCTTCGCGCAGTAGCTTATTTTCGCACATGTAGCTTTATGTATTTAAAGACACTACTGACACGGATCATGTTCTCACAATGATGTGCCATAACTAACAATGGCGTTTGTTATTATGCAACTGCAGATCAGTTGCTGGGGAGACGAGAGAGTGATTTACCATAGCTATGTTGAGAAACTGTTGTGTTAAAGTTTGTTACGGTCAGGCTACATGTGTTCTTCAGTGTTCTCTTAGAGATAGTTTATAATGTTTGTTCGCACAACATCATCGCGTCGTACGCTTTCATGTGTCGCAGCGTACTTTATTATGCAGCATGCAAGTGGGATTTGTCATGCGCTTGAAGAAGCTGACGTTAGCTTGCAGCGTGTTCACTTGTCTCGCACTCAGGAACCGCCACTGAGGCAGCTCGGTATTAGTGTTTTTTTTTCATATAGCTGTTGACATTGATTTGCTATATTGTCACAAGCTGTCATGAACCACGTCTGCCGCGCAGACAACCAGAAGAAAGAAGAGAACGACGTTGGCCAAGCTGCCGCGAGACCGCTCTTCAACAACCGCGCCTATCAACCAGATTCATCTGGTTCTGCGTTAAACACCTCGTGTGTAGCAATATGAAGGCACACCGAATGCGTATAAAATAAATGACGTGCTAATAAAGCACACGGCGCCGACCGAGGTACAGTATATTGCGTCTACAGGGCACGAGATCAACTAGGATGACGTGTATATCATCTCCACCGAAACAAAAAAGATTTCACGCTTGCACGTGGTATCTTTAATCATTTTTAACTATGCGCACACGCTTAATAGAAATACTGGTACTCCCCCTCCCCGTATATGCGCGATACCTGCAGCACGCGATAACACGTACTTAAACGAGTGTACTTCGCCGTTTGCTGTTCTTGTGAACTAGGCTCCCATGCGAGAGCCGAAACGTCTTTTATTTTAATATACTGTACCCTGGTAGGCGCCGTCTGTTTTATTGACTATGATCTTCCCCGACTAGAGGGGTTTCCGTAAGACCCTTGATTTTATAAAATATGCCATTTTCGCAGAGAAAAGAGTCCTCAGCTCCGCAAAATCAAAACGCGTCATTTGCGAGGGTCACTTCATCTCCGCTCTGTAGCTGACGCTCAGAGGCACATTAAACCATTTGATGCTCAATCTGATGCTTTGATGCTCATTTGGATGCTCTTTTGTCTGTCTCCCTTGATGAAGGATATTATCGAGTGGAACGCCGTAAAGCGATCTAATATTTTTGTAGTGTAAATGCAATTATTTTGATGTAAGAGCGGCAACTTAGCCTACAGTAGCTTTCTCATTTCTTAAAGTGCAGGTACCTCGTTCATTTCGGCTGATCCATGCCACGTGCCACATGCCCTTGGTCGTGCATACTAGCTTGCGCGCACGCGGTCACAATCGAAGAAGAAGCAAGCTTCAAGGATGGCCGCACGCCACGACCGACGGGCCACGACTCCACTATTTGTGCCCGGCGAATCATCCCTGGCGAAGCCAGCGCCGAAGCGGTTAGGGAAGCAGGTGCCGTATGGGTACGGCGCCTACCAAATGCTACACATATTCGGCGCAGTCATCGCACTCTACAACTACGGGCTGAACTACGAGAGCTTCAGGCTAACAGCTGGCGTAATGGATCACTGGTGCAGGCGGCCCGATCCCATGAAGAACCTCAGCGTGGACGAGTGGAAACAGCTGGCCATACCGGTGAACGAGAAAGGCGAGCACAGCCACTGTACAATGCGTGACCCCCAGGACGGTGGCCATGCGGCTCGCATCGTGTCTTGCGCATCGTGGGAGTTCGACCTCGACCAGTACGGGAACAACATCGTCAGCCACTGGAACCTAGTGTGCGACAGGCGCTGGCTCATCAACGTCGCGAGGCTCGTGTACGCGGCTGCCAGCATGGCCACGCTGCCCGCAGTCGGAGCGCTCGCGGACAGCGTCGGTCGCAAGGCGGTACTCTTCTTCACCGTACCCGTAGTCCTCATATCGGGCACCGCTAGTGCCGTGCCGAATGACTTCCAGTCCTTCGTGGGTGTGCGTGCCGTCGTGTCAGCCTCCCCGAGTGCCCTGGTGGCACCTATGTACGGGCTGATTTATGAAGTGTCGCCGATTGAAAAATATCCTGATTACATAATCGTCATCGCGCTATCTGCATTGATGCTATCACCGATCACGCTGTTTACCGCTCAACTCGTGAAGGCAGGATGGGCGACGCTGCAGCTGATACTGATGGTTCCAACGTGCCTTCTACTGCTACTTTATTACACCGTCGATGAGTCACCCAGCTGGCTTTTGGAGACCGGCAACGTCAAAGAAGCCGAGCGCATCGCTTTGCGTGCGGCAAGTATAAACAAGGTCTCCCCAGAGCACTGCCGAGATCTCATGGCAGCTCAGGCAGCGGCGATTAAGGCTCGTAGTCGGGAGGCTATAAATAGCAGCGGTATCTGCAGCCCACGGTTCAGAGCTTGCACCATTACCACGTGTTATATGTGGACTGCGATAAGCTACGCCTTCGACGCCTTCGTCATTAACGACGGTGTACCCGTCGGGGAAATCACAACCACGCTGAGTTTCATCGTGTCCTTCATTGTGCTCGTGGTCTCGGCGCCGTTCATTGCTACCTTCGGCTTCAGGAACACCGTGAGCACCTCCGCATTCGTCTTTGCCGTAACACTGACCATCCGGGCCACTGACCTACAGAAGCAGACTGCGATGCGTGATTCGCTCGTAATTATAATGCGCGCAACTGGAACCACCTGCTTTACGTTCTATCTCATCATAGCCGTCGTCGCGTACCCGGCCATGACCCGCTGCCTTAGTGAATCCGTGGGTCTCGCCTTCAGCCGACTGGGTGATACCTTGGCCCAGATGAGTCCAGCGCTGCTTGGTGGCCGCCGTACAACGTTGCAGCTTGCCATTGCTGCAGCCTTCATGTCACTTTTCGTGGTGGGCGCCGAACTTGTGCCCTGTCACATTGACGTTAGGCAGCAATGCCAATTAGCGCCCAGCAAGAGCCCCGGCCTCGTGACAAGCGAGGATAGGAAGCGCGCCATGCAAGAGACACTGGTGCGTATGCCAAGGGAGCCCGTGAAGCGCCGGGGCGCCCCCATGATGGACAGAGCAACATCAAGCGACTTACCAATACGAACAACTCCCGAAAACACATACTAGAACTTTCTGCGCGCACATGAGATCCATATCACTTGTACACCACGGCATCGTTTCTGTGCCATCTAGGAGTTCAGAATTCTGCCACAGTTTGTCACACGTTCGCGTTACTAGACGTTCAAATAGAGTATTTCTTGTATATTAGCTTTGTAGAACTTTGTCTTGTTCCGCTGCTGCAACTGTTTGAACTTGCAGAGACGGCCGCGTCACTTGGAGTGTCTGTTTCTATGTACCAGCCCGTACCAGTTTTCTACGTTGTACCTCGGCCTGCCTCGCGTTCGCGACGACGATATTGCATTGATACTGCCAGAAACTTTTTTTCCTATACGTTCTTTTTTAATTTTTCTTAGACCTAAATGTCCAGGTAAGCGAAGCGCCAGGATTTCGCGCCGTGCTGTCACTCGGTCTCTATTCGGAGAAAAGAGTGCAATGGCAAACTGAACAAGACTCTTCGTATGGTGCGACTTTGTGACACCTGTGTACGTGGACTCGTGAACGGTGTTGCCGATTGGAAGAGTATGCGTAACGTTAGTCAAAAATATTGGTGACGTATTTATAACACGTAAAATATACATGACTGTCTTGCAACTGTAGGCGTGATTACCCATAAGTTCTTCTTAAAGCGCAGCTTTCTTTTCAACCCCTCTCAGGATTTCTTAGCCGTTATAGGTGCTTGTGCTGCTGCAGTCCGGAAGCATTAAAAAAATAAAATTCTTGGGTATTACGTGCCACCATATTATTTTTGGCCGCCTCGTGTTCTTGTTGCGGCTCGAGGTGGCGTTTGGATCAGGAATACACCAAGCCCAGCGACGAATACGTCCATCAGCAGGCATGAAGGAAAAAGGGTTTATTTTACATCATTTACGCTGGCTCCAGATACGGGAGCCCACTCCATGCATGAGCATATTAAACGTCCGAGTTAACATCAGAACAAGTCAGCACCTCTCACTGTACCAATGGTCTCCGTTTTAATACCTTCGTCTTCCCTAGGTGTCTGGACCAGGGAATCTGATGACTGCGTCGCGGCCAACCGCAATCGTCGAATTGGTAGCCATATCCAGCCCATGGTATCGTACAATTCCGCCAAGCTCCGCCTTCGATGTTGTACCTTCGTCCCCGCATATTTAGCAATATCGGAATCCGAGAGCAAAGCTGTTCCCGCGGTAACATTCGATGTTGGTCCTTTTCACCAATTAGTTCAGGTTGTCAGGTTCAGATGGAGGGATCGTTTGTTGACCTGTCAACAAGCGGCGTTAACGCTGCGTGGTAAACGTTGAATTAATACCCATGGCATGATGAGACGTAACACTTTATAACGTGCCGCGGCCAGGAGCCTCGTCCAATATATATATATATATATATATATATATATATATATATATATATATATATATATATATATATATATATATATATATATATATTACAGACCATTGAATGCTTTACATGTATGTCGAGTTCTGTACTGCGTAATAAAATAACATCCCTCTACATAAAATCTGGACGTGTAATGTTGGCTCACGGGCATATCTAAAACACACGGATCTGGTGATATGATGGCTAATTATATTTCAAGAATTCTTCAATTTACTTTCTTTGATGTGGTCATTCGGCATGTGCCACTGGGGGTGTGCCCATTCTTAGCCAATGCTTCAGAACTGTCCCACTCCGGCACAAGACGTAAAACAGAATCCGTTAAAATGTTGCTTGCGACGTGTCGTGCTTCTTTGTGCACACGCCTGTCATCACTAAATTGTACTTTACTTGAGCGTCCCTTATCATTGATTCCAGCATGAGCGTTGCAAGTGCGTTCATCTTTTACTCTTGCTGCACCAAGCACGTTAACAGTAGGAAACTGGTCATCGCCATTTCCAGTGCACCAACCATGTTACAAGTGGAAATTATGTCGCCCTTTTTCATGACTGGGCGACTCCGCTACCCTCGGATGTGTTCGCATGCAATGGCACTGTTGTGATGGTGCGGCAGCGAAGAAACCATGCTGGAGTAGTATTTAACTAATCTGGTTTGTACACAGCTCTTTTGAACGTCTGAACTGTAAAAAACAAAGGACTAAGGAAGACAGACAAGGACTCTCAATCGCGACGTGCTTGTCTGTCTTCCTTAGTCCTTTGTTTTTCGTTTGCAGATATGCGGTTCTAAACTAGCACTAGCACTGAGGTAACGATGAAGCATGTCCTTACATGTTGTTAGGAGCTTTATTTTAGGTGGTGCTGTTATGTAATGTCGAATGAAGCAACACTCCTTTCTGTGGCTCAAATGGTTTATCTAAGTATGGGGCGGCCATAGACGTCCTTATTCTTGATTTTGGTTTCCGTGTTTTTGTCAAGGTGAGTGTTTGAGCCTGAGGGTGATATCTAAAACTACACGGGCAGGGCATTTTTGATAAATCTTTGGACAGCATCTATTCCCTCTCACAACCTACCTTTGCAACTTTTGGGAAACAATGGAAAGCTGTCGCAGGGATGAGGGCTCAGCAGTTCTAAGGATTTCATTATTTGAAAGCAGTTCTGTTGAATTGTTATTACATTGTTAGTTTCGAGTCATTTGATTTGTCCCTTTCATTACCAAATTTTTCCTGCTCTTTCTTTGTCAAAACTAAGTGCATTTTTTGTAGTATCACCCGAATCTTGGTGGGTCCCGCATTGTGGATATGTGCCATCATCAAATAGAAAATAAATACTGCCGCTCCTGTCTTTTCAAGGCCGCTTACACAGCGGTGATGCGCCTTCGTAAGTTGCTTGGGCCCGAAGCTGGTGAAGCTGACGTGGCTTCTTCACGTCGCTTTGCCAACACCCGTCGCGGTGGCTTAGCGGCTATGGTTTTGCGCTGCTAAGCACGCAGTCGCGAGATCGAATCCCGGCTTTGCCGGCCGCATTTCGACGGGGGCGAAATGCGATAATGCCGGCGTCACATGCATGGGGACACGTTACTAATCCTCTGGCGGTCAAAATTAACCCGGAGTCCCACACTACGGTGCGCCTCGTAATCAACTCGTGGTTTCGGCACGTGAAACTCCAGAATTTAATTCAGCTTATCAACACTGACGAGACCAGAGCGCATCACACTGCTGCCAGAGAACTGTTTACAGCTGAGCGATCAAAAGGGTCCCGTAGAATTCGCAAGAGTCCGAGAACTCAGTAAAGAACGCTGATGAACACGCACACCGGCGTTAGTACTGAAATGATGGTAACACATATTGAACTCGTACACGGTGTACTACACAGATCTGAAATCAAAGTCCAAGCCTAGAGGCGATCTTCGACTTGTAGTGCGCCTTTGCCTTGACCGCCTTAGCTGCTGCCTCGCTGGCCTCTTTCCGCGTCACGCTGAGGAAGATCTGCTCCAGCGACGTGGCCGTGATGAAGAAGTCGTGCAGCTTGAAGCGCTTCTTCACCCGAGCCATGTTCGTGAACATTTCGCTCCACAGCATTTGCACGCGAGACATTCGAAACTCGAGCAGGCCCTGCACAAGTGACCAGTGTGCAGGACTTCAACAGCGGTGCCGTTATTACGCAAGAAAGACAGACGAGTCGACCGCGGCGCTTGACATCGAAAGAAGACAAAGATCTATGAGCCGCATTAGTGGACCATGTGCGGTGTTGTCCCGTGTTTTCCATGTTGGCAATACGAAAGGGAAGAGGGGCTACCCCGGAATATTTTTCTTTCATGTCAACCGCTGTTGAGCCACGTTGACGTCACCTCTGTCACCTCAACGAGATTTATTACCATATTACTTTTACATAAGGTCCTTTACTAAACGTTTACATTACTTTATTTTTATAACACCAGCATCGTCCCACAGTTATTGTTTAGTAACGCCAACCTTTAAAAAGCGCGTCAGTGTTTCGTTCGGGAATTTTTTCGCTAGGTACGCCTTAATTATTGCGACTCAGTACATAACCTTACGCTAATTTGTGGCGTATTATTAGTTCCAAGCTTCATTTTGACTTTTTTGGCGATGTTTATTTTTATGTCGGGACTCTGGCCTTAGAATATGAAATCAGTGCGCATTCAACGCCATAATTGCTCATGAATTTCTCGGAACGCAAACGCTCTAGAAGTAATATAAAAACGTTGCCCTCTAATTCTAGTGTCTTCAAATTAGTTATACAAGTGTATTAACTACCTATAAATTTCCCATAAACATATTAGGTAACATATACTATATATACATACAACAATGGCGGTATGTAACATGGTAGAGAGAGAGAGAAATAAACTTTATTATGAGACCAGGCTTCTTGAGCCCAAAAGTGGGTGGCCTCCTCTGTCCAGGTATTTGTCAATGCAGTATTTGCGTAGTTAGCATAGTGCTTTTTAATAATACTATTTATTTATTTATTTATTTATTTATTTATTTATTTATTTTCACATACTGTTAGCCCTTCCGGGTTGTTACAGGGTGGAAGCTTAACGTTGAGTACCCTGCATATGAATTGAAGCAATCGCGGCAAAGGTTCAGGGTTGCCAGTTGTGTAATTTTATTATTTAGAGCCTTTATGTAGCACCTCCGCAGATGACACCTACACCTGGTAATTCACGGACGGGACGCAAATGCCGCCATGATGGTTTCTGTGCTAAAACCACTACACGAGGTTTCCGAGCTTTTCAACGCTTAGCCGGGGCCACCTAAGCCTAATATTGGAGAGTCAAGTTGAGGAGCAGTGTTGGACCCATATATATTAACAAAAAAAAATGTAGGCTAGAATTGTTTCTAAGGAAGCATTCCAGCCAATCGTGAAGCATTAGCGATAGCGGCTGACCAGTAGCAAACATCACTTAGGAGCAACAAGTTTAGCGAATTCGTCCGCTGCATGTCCGCGTCTTGTGGTATATTTGAAATGAGTGCGGAACTATGATGGTAACACTAGGAGGAGGATAACAGGACAAGCGCTGTTTTCTCGGTTGAAGGTTTATCCTTCAGGGTCGTACGTTACTTCAGGAGAATGGTAATGGCGGCGTTTTCTGTTTTTACAGCGAAGCTGCATGTGGCTAGGCCATTACCGTCGCCCCCGAACAACCCGCGAACTAGCTCGTTGGAGCACCTCGGCGCAATCGCGCGAACGCGCTCGTGCCACTGCTGACGCGTTCATCGTCGTCGTCTCCTTCCACACTGGCTCCGTTGCCGCTCAGTGCTTAAAGGGACACTAAAGCCAAATATTAAGTCAAGATACAGTGATGGATTACTGCACGAGAATCTCTAAGGCGTCATTATTATCGCGAACAGAGCCTCAACAGCCCACAAATTGATGTAAATGCAGGTCGTGATTAGAGACTCCCACAGGACATTCAAGTACTCGCCCGATGACGAAAGCACTCCTCAGTTAAATTCTGTCCCTAGAACTGAACCACCCGTTGCAAAAGCCACCCTTGTATTGTACTATCAGACGACATAAAATGCTACTTGACCAGTTCTATTTCACATTCAGGGGTGCTATGCAGGATGCGCCGAGTTTGGCGAAACTCGGGATCTTCACGAGCTCTGGCGACACCCCAAGATGAAAGCACGAATGGTACCGAGACACATTTTATCTTTCGACAAGCCTCCAGTTTCATTGGTTTATCTAGATTCACTCTGGCTGGCTATCATTCCTTGGGCGTTGCCTTCTGGGCGGTCGACAAACTGGGGCTCACGTGATCATACCGTCGGTGCATGGTCTTGCCTTCTTTCACTTGTTTGTCGTTCCACCGAGTGCATTACATGCACAAGCGAGTTATAAAACAAACGCATTTAGTACAATATTATTAGTTAGTTTAACGTGGTTTAGAAGCATTTTAAAGCTTACAACATGTACACTGAATGTGCATTAGACTAATTTGTAATTTAGTACGCTTCGCATTATACCACGAGGGAACGCTGTGGTGGCGTCATCACATCCATTCACCGGGCGAGCATGGCGGCTAAACATCGAAGAGGCCCAGTGTAAACAAACTCGAGCTTGCAGTGCGCGACTTAGTGATCAGGCTCGACGATGACCACTATTTCTTGGATAGTTCTGTTCCTCCGTCAGCAATCTTTCCGTGCACCCCGTAAGACTCCCAATAGCTTCGGCGATTTTACAGATCGCAACGCGCACCTACTGTTCACGACGCAGTGCTGAAGAAACAACTTGTCCGGTGTTGCTTCTGCGAGTGCGCAGAGTTCCTCCAATCTGCGTGACCGCGAGCGTCACGAACATTACATAGTGTGGGCAAAAGGCAGACAGCCTATATAGCTACGATGCGACAAGGAGGTGGTAGCGACGATAGATCTCGCTACCAACACAGTGAAGGAGACATCGACAAACTGCAGATAAGTATATTTCTACTGTTTCATATTTAGCATAATAAGAGTGCACGGATTAAGTCACTTTCGTAGTAACGAACTGAATGTCCAGCAGTTTAAAGAAGGCAGTGAGCACCAATGAGTGTTCGTGCTTTTACATGCAAGTGGGCCCGCGAAAATATGGAAAAGATGAAGGTAACCTTCACTAACTTGGTGAGACAACAGAAATTCATGAGTGACATTAAGCCCGCAAAATTTATGAAAGAGCATCTTTATCCAGGTGAAATATCAATAGCAGGTACTGATATAAAGCAGGAAACTTATACAAATCGTGACTGCCACGTTACCGATATCCTTGAAAAAAGTTTAGAATCATTGCATTCTACCGGTTATGCAATATGGGACATAAACCCGGAGGTTAACAAAGAAACTTGAGATGTCAAGGACTCTGCAGAAAGCGAAGTAACAAAAATTGTTGGAGATAGCATTAAGGCGGGAAGACAGTGGCGTAGTAAACCGTGGCAACTGATATGCTAGCTGAGATAAGGAAAAAAGAAAAAGGAATCGGCAGGCAGGCCATGCACGTATTCGATCACTTGTTGCCAATTCATAACAGGTGATTACATAAGCATGACAGAATGGATGTCAAGGAGAGAGAACTACAGCCGAGGATGGCAGAAAATTGCGTAATGGGACAAAAATATGATGTTTGTAGGCATAGGATGCAATCATCTCGTATAAGACGGGATTGTAGGGTGAGGCATTTGTTCTGCAGCGAACAAAAATAGGTTTGTGGTGCCGACAGCAGAGACTCGTGAAGGTGCGGGGCCACCTCAGCTGCTGGCACACTAATCGACATGACAATTGGCTCTGAAAAATAAAACCCCAGTGATGAAAAATAAAGCAATGTTGTCCCGACACATTGTTTTATTATAAATACTACATAAAGGTTTCCACAGTTAAGGGCACTTAGTACTAATAGTGCAATGAGCACTTTTCTTTGTAAATAATGGTTTGTATGCGGCTGATTCATTCCAATACACTTTTTTTGCAGCAAAACATTCTGCTGCTGGAGGCACTCAACTGCCTGGTGGCAGTAGGCGAGCGCCAGGCACGTGCTCATGAGTGTGTGGCAGAGGTCCAAAGGGCTGCTCTGCAACAGTAGTATCGGTGCCCTCACTGCTCTCCTGTTGAAACCACAAAAGGCACCTTATAAAGGAGCTTTCAGTTTAATATTTTGCTTATTATTCAAGAACAAGAATAAAATTATTGCAGTAAACATTGTGCTGTGCATATTAGGAGACTTGTAACATGCACTTGGTGTCCCTTCAAAATAGGCAAAAGCATAAGACAACCTGTGCCACTCTTGGACCATGTAAATAAAAAATACACTAATGCAGCATACACATTGTGCTGTTTGTTCTTTCTATGTGCAAGAATACAGTGTGTGTTGATTAGCCACAAGATGAACGGTGCGTGTAATTCACAATGAAGCCAGGAAACGGCAGGAGCTTAATAATGCTATCACCTATAGACTGTGCATATGACTGCAACACTCCCCGATTCAAATGTGCCATTACATGCATGTTCGATACCACATATTCTTTAACATTGTCTTATAATTGCATGTACTATATTTCACACATCTTAAGCCCTTCCATAGCACACTTCTGATGTATCCATTTCATAGGCCAAATAATTGTACACTTTGTCCTTTTGTGTTGTATGAAAAGCAGCATCCTTTACAGTCGGATAAAACTTCAGAAGACAAGAGAGGCCCCGCCCAGATGACCAAAGCGCAGCAGCTGATTGCCTCCACATCTAAAGAAATAGTCCCTCTCCAACGAGCAGGTATTAGTCTGTCCGGCGACACGATGTCAGTCTAGACTGCGTGCCCATTGGTGCAAGCTTGTGTTCACCTGCCTTAAAGTGCAGATTCCGCAGCCTCCTAAAGTTGTATCCGACTATAGAAACACGTAATGCCTTGCACCAGTTGCATAGACTTCTGCAACTTGATAGCACACAATGATCAGGAGCAGAAATCTATAAAGGCATCCCAGCAAAGCTGGCTGGCCACACTTTCATTATGAGGGGCTGTAAAAAGGTCTTGCCAAATATTACCATGACGTCCTTGAAAAAGAGGTGGTGTTTGACACTTCTTTAGAATCAAAAACAGATTACAGTGAATGTTGTGTAGCACGTCAAAACAAACTGAGCTTGGTTATCTGCACAGCATGTAATGGGAGGTTGTGCTTCACATAGGATACAAACTGCTCTGTCCAGTACAATTTTGAGGCCGGTATGGCACCTATTATGTCAACAGCGTCAATATACAAAATTACACTTTTCACAGGCCATTGATTTCACCATTATTTTTGTATGATGGTTCTTTCAATCAGTGCTTGTATTGCATGAGCAGGTGGATTTGAAAGCAAAGCTTTGTTTGCAAACCTTCCGACTTCCATAATTGTGTGGCAAGGCACTGGCATGTTATCGAATAGCTCACACTTCCTCGGTCCTGCACCAAAGAAGCCAAATGCTATATTTGAAGTTGGATCGCACAATAATTCAACGGCACACAAAGAAGAGTAACACACACAGCAGAGCATTCTGCTGTGCACTTTTCTTCTTTGTGTCCCATCGAATTGTTGTGCAATTAAACTTCAAGCTTCCATACCAATACACCCAGTCTTCAACCTCACCAATGCTCTAGTTATTAGGCCACAATGGTGCACATCTTTGAAATTTCCTAACACAAATTAGCTCTCCAAAAAATCACAAGTGTTAAATTTTGCAGCACAGGTGTATGTACGCACGTGTCATATTCTTTACCACTAAACTCACAGGAATCAAAGGGGCAAGCATTAACCAGCCTTGCTGCTGCCATTACCATTATCATCATGACACCAATGGAAAGACAGTGCCACGTTTCAGTAAAGGGAGTGCGAAGGGAAAGGTGTGACAGCGAGGGCTTACAATAAAAATAACGGTTACGAGACATGTTCAATGCCAATATATGCTGCATGTCGCTCATCCTAGTGTGGCACTGCGGTGAGCATTTACTCGTTTGAGCATATCACGTTTTGTGTAATCATTGCTCTAAAGCTGTACAAATGGTCTATTTGCTCTGCAATTTTTATATTTATCATGGTGGGTTAAAGACCCACTTTTCATTGGCATCTGCACCACATTTCTCCCGATATGTAATTTTGCCTTGGTGGTTAATGACATCTTCACGTACAGAGAGTTCTGCAGAGCATTGGATGTGCGTTGCTCTACTGCTTAAGAACTAGAGCCCCAGTATGAGACGAAAATATACAATTTATCCATCCAGAATAATGCCGCCCCCCCAAAAAAAAGAATATACACTGAACCTCTGGCACATGCATCGACAGTGAACAGAGCAAACAATCTGAAGTATTCTCTTCATGCAAGCCAACACACTAAGATTCTCAATGCATTTTCATTTTGCCACACATGCATAGGCACAACCGGCTTGGTGCAACATCCACATCTCGCGCTGCAACAAATTGTGCAATGCCTCGTTGTTTCATAGTGCGGCTGATAGATTACGCATAACCAAAATTCAGCATTGTGCATACTAAGTAATTTCACCAATGAAGAACCCCAAGTTCTTTATGAGATTAGGGTTCATAGGTTACTTCACACAATTTGTGATATCCATTTATCTATTTGTACTTAATTAACCTCTTTCCCAAGAAAATGAGCCATTTGGAAGGCACCCTGACAGACAAGTAGTACAATCGGCAAAAAGTCACCAGCGAAAAAGTTAATATCATAAGCAGCCGCATGTGAGATGTCGCTAACACAAAATTTAAGTCGGCTACACAGAACTGACAAATTTGGCAATATGGCGTGTCTAAACATTGCTTGAATGTTAATCACAGTAACGCTGACACTGAAGGCGCCTTAATTCCTACGTACGTTCCGTCGACACACCCGACTACGTTCGTAATGTTCCCACGAAGTAGGAAGCATTCTTTTATATATGCCCGCTCAGCCGCAGTATTCTGGAAAGCTAGCCACCGCTTACGCACTGCCGCATCGATAAGCGCGTCAGACACATCTCTGACACAGTGGCTAACAGTAGTTTGATGGTGTCCAATGCAACGCTCGGCGCCGACGCTTCCCTGAAAACTCGCAGTCCCGTAGAAACGGAGGGCACAGATGACTTGCTCTACGACGGTGAGCGAATGAAGCCCGTGTTTGGATCTGACTGCTGGTACGATCTGTTGGGAACTCGGCGCTGACGCCCGTGGTTGTACCTGGGTCGCAAGCCCCAAGGGTAGCGTTGGCCTGGCGGCCTGGGGTACAACTGGAAGCATCCGAAGGTCCCGGCAAAGCATGAGTCGACTGGTAACAACGAAACAACTTGTTTATTTTAACATCGCAAAGAGTTGGCGGTCAGGTTTGACCGAAGTAGAGAGACGGGAGAGCACTTCACTCAACAGAAGAAATCGGAGCCCTCCTCTTGGCGTCCGGGGGCAGCTGTTTTTATACTCTCGCAGTTGAGGGCAAGAAGGAACCCCTCAAAAGACGAGCACGTGAATGTACAATGGGCTAATGGTGACGCACACTGTCGTGGCGCTGCGCACGATCTCGTAGCACCTGGTCGTGGCGCTGCGCACGATCTCGTAGCACCTGGTCGTGGCGCTGCGCACGATCTCGTAGCACCTGGTCGTGGCGCTGCCGGTCGGACACAATGACTGTAACGAGAAGATGGTCCCTGCTTTGGCATCGCCTGTTTCGGGCACAATGACTGGAACGAGATCCCTGCTTTGGCATCGCCTGTTTCGGGCCCAATAACTGGAATGAGATCCCTGCTTTGGCATCGCCTGTTTCGGGCACAATGACTGGAACGAGATCCCTAGGCGGTCGCATCGCCGCAGACGCGCCTGGAAACACCTGGCGATGAGTGTTGCGGCGACGACGATCGGGCCAAAATGTCTGCCGCCCCGCCGCAGTCGCGCCGGCAAAACCACGTGTCGCAGGCGAAACGCAACAGACCGCCCCGCCGGGGGAAGGAGATCCCGATGGACAGGGGACTGCATCCGCTGTCCGGAGGGATGTCGCTCGATGATGCTCATAACCGAAGTCGGGCGTCCCTCGACGTTTCTTGAGCGCAGCGCACAGAGAAAGCCTCGTTCTCTTGTTCAGGTTCGCACGGGGCACTGCAAAGTGACTTCGGGAGAGTTCACATTTTTGTTCTCGTTCCCGGCAAGCGTTAGAACTACGCTGAAAACTCAACCGCTCAGTCAGCAAGCACGGCACAACCCTCACTAAGCCCTGCCAGGCTCTTTCCGTTCTTTACGTTCACGCTCTTCTTTTTCTTTTGCAGTCTCCCTCTCTTCAATAGTCTCAAGGCATTCCGACAGCTCGTCATCCTCAGCCTCCAACTCAAGAATAGCCTTTAGCAGTTCTGGTTTTCTGAGTTTGTCCGAGACATCCAGACCCAACTCTCTTGCAAGCTCCAACAATTTCGGTTTGCGCAACGACTTCAAATCCATGGCTGCTCTGAATGCTGCTTTCTCTACTGCTTACTATTGTCTTGCCGCAAACTAACCCGGCAGCAACGACAACCACAATTACCAGCTCTGTTTCTGACACTAACAAAAGCCTGGCAAAGCTCAGAAGAAGAAAGTCCCGCACTCACCAAACCTCGCAGGCAGGAATTCCGCGCAGTCGTTCCGCTGCAGGCAACCAGTCGTCACACAGGGCTCGTTGCACTGCTCCCGGATCGTCGTTGAGCTGCTCAGCATACTGTCAACTGCATCTCTTTGCTGCTGGCCTCCGTTGTCGCGATCTCGCCGCTGGCAGACCGTTGTTTGAAGTCGTAGGCGATCTCACCGCTGCCAACCAGATGTTTGGATCTGACTGCTGGTACGATCTGTTGGGAACTCGGCGCTGACGCCCGTGGTTGTACCTGGGTCGCAAGCCCCAAGGGTAGCGTTGGCCTGGCGGCCTGGGGTACAACTGGAAGCATCCGAAGGTCCCGGCAAAGCATGAGTCGACTGGTAACAACGAAACAACTTGTTTATTTTAACATCGCAAAGAGTTGGCGGTCAGGTTTGACCGAAGTAGAGAGACGGGAGAGCACTTCACTCAACAGAAGAAATCGGAGCCCTCCTCTTGGCGTCCGGGGGCAGCTGTTTTTATACTCTCGCAGTTGAGGGCAAGAAGGAACCCCTCAAAAGACGAGCACGTGAATGTACAATGGGCTAATGGTGACGCACACTGTCGTGGCGCTGCGCACGATCTCGTAGCACCTGGTCGTGGCGCTGCGCACGATCTCGTAGCACCTGGTCGTGGCGCTGCGCACGATCTCGTAGCACCTGGTCGTGGCGCTGCCGGTCGGACACAATGACTGTAACGAGAAGATGGTCCCTGCTTTGGCATCGCCTGTTTCGGGCACAATGACTGGAACGAGATCCCTGCTTTGGCATCGCCTGTTTCGGGCCCAATAACTGGAATGAGATCCCTGCTTTGGCATCGCCTGTTTCGGGCACAATGACTGGAACGAGATCCCTAGGCGGTCGCATCGCCGCAGACGCGCCTGGAAACACCTGGCGATGAGTGTTGCGGCGACGACGATCGGGCCAAAATGTCTGCCGCCCCGCCGCAGTCGCGCCGGCAAAACCACGTGTCGCAGGCGAAACGCAACACCCGCCACGCTGTCTCCGCAGACGAGAGTCTTCGCCTTGCTCGTCACACAGCCAGCGCACTGATGTCTTCGACAGGCGAAAATGACGCTGAAACTCCCCGTCGGTCATGTAGGTGAACGGGTCCGGACGGTCATACTGCCGCTTGCTGCCGCTGGATGCAATGAAACAGGCTGCTGCTGCCGCCGCCATGTTCCCGAGTTGAACTCGGTGGGGGTTTCGCGATGTACGAGTTTAGCACGAGTTCGCCTGTCAATGAAAACCAGAGGTCACGCCCCGCGCGAGGCGTGTAACTCTTGTGCGCGCACCCACTACAGTTGGGCCACGCCCAACTTATCTTCCGGCAACAGCGACGCGGTGTCGAGCTGAGAGGCATCAACAATCTTGACCGCCGACATAAAACACGCACAACGCATTGTCATCGGTGATGTACTGAGCACCATTATCAAAAACAAAGCGTTGACTGTCGCTGGCTTAAGCATACATCTTCTCGGGCTGAGATGGCCCCACAACACGGTTTCATTGCCTGCATTGTGGCGCGTAGCACACACTAAATAATTATCGGCACGTCACTGTAGCTGCTTGCAAGGCGTCGATGCGCCGAGGGGGACGACGATGCTGAGGAGTGCGTATTGCAGCAGTCGTTTGAGATGGCTGGGTGATGAAACGGAGCCACAGCGTCGTAAACACGATCAGCGTCCGAGAATCACTCGCTCTCCTAGACCCAGTGCAATGGCATTTCTTCATCACAAGCACTGCGCACACAACAGTTCCAACACCTTTCTCCGTTCGAAGTCTGATTTCATAACTGCACACAAGAGCCCTCACCTGCCAAAATGCGAGTGCTGCGGTGTCGTTACGATATCCATCTGCGATCGCTGCTGGCTCCAGCAGAGGTATTCCGCAAGCACCTTCGACTGCACAACACACTCATATACTGCGTACATGCGCTCAGAGGCACCTTCACTGGGCAAGCGATGACAAGCGATGAATTGTGTCGCTGGGAAGCACGCACTTGTCGCAAAGTATCGCAGAGGCTTCGCGCACAACGATAAACTGGTACATTTTCACTGAACTGCGTCACTACGCACTCTAAAATAACATGCCGCCATTTTGCAGCGGCAGCCGTTGTGTCGTTTTTAGTCGGTAAAGCGGGGGCCTTAATAGCGTAGTGAAGCGCCTGCGATGAACAGCCGCACCGCGGCGCTGCGTGTCTGTTCCCCTAATAGAGAAAGAGTGGCCATGACCCTCCATGGATCATGAACGACTTTATTGAGAATAGCACTGCAGCGCCCCTAGGCGACTTATCCCCGTATGAACGCCCTCGTGCGTGCGACCTGCTTCAATGTACCGCTTCTAAGCTTTCGCCTCACTGTCGCCACTCGCGGCAAGAAGTGCAAAATTTAATAATTAGCTCGATCTCCATTTGTCATCACAAATTTCTAGCATTGAAAACGAAAAACAGATACCTAAAGAAATAAAAATGTTCGTTACTTAATTTGTTGTATTTTAACGTATTCGTTTGAGCGGAAGTGTAGGTGGAAAAATGCACCGCATGTACCCTGTTCGCATTCGAGAGAGGAAAGAAAGATAGCACCAGAAAGAGGAGGCACGCCCTTGACGCGCCCGGGAAAGGCGTGGCAAGCGGCTCACGGCAAGTGTGCAGACATACAGCGGGACAGTCACGGAATCGCTAAGTTGCGATAATCCGTTGATAACAATACGCGGCGCTGGCGCGTTTCGTTGTGCAGCCTTCTGCGCTTGAAACGTGGAAGCAGTGTGCCGCGCAGGGTGCGCTCATAGTGTCATACGCGGCTTTTTGTCTACATATTTTTTTGCCTGCAGCTTCGGCGCGTTTCACGCTATCTCCGTTCACTGACTGCCGTCGAGCAAACTCGGGTAAAACTCGGGTGAACGAGAAACTCGGCGCATCCTGCATAGCACCCCAGGAAGCAAGAATTTATCGAAATTACCCTTGACAACGACGCGGTCGCTCGAAAGATTTCGTTTTCGCTCGACTACGCGCCGCCCACGGTTTCGCGTTTCATTATTTTCGTTATCGCGTAATGCTGTGCTGGTTTTGCTGGCTCGCGAAACTCGCACAAATGGCAAGTAGCAGAGAATTCAACTTCCATGGGATTTCGCGGGATGCTCGAACGGTCTACGCAACTTTATCAAATAGCAGCTGCTGCGGCGAATCCACCGCTCTTCTTGGCTCGGTACCGCCGTCTCTCGGATGCCGTTTGACTCACTGACGGCAGGAAAGGGTGGTGATGGCGTATGCAACGTCACCACTCCCCCGATTGGGTGGCGGGAGATTTCAAATCCGAAAAAGCTATTCGGACCATTAAGATGCAATTTTCTCGTGAACCAAGTCTTTTCTTGGCACGTAACAAGCGTAGCGAGGTTTCTGGAATGGTGGTTAAACAGTCCACGTCGGCTTAGCATTTACATTTAGTGTCGCGTTAAAGGGGCATGAGCCATTCATTGGCAAGAGGAAGCTATCGTCGTCATCATCACCAACAATCATCGCTCGAGCATCGGCGTCTTTTTTCACAGCTGCCTCCGTTGCCGCTCACCACCTGGAATCAAACGAAATTCTACGCTTCCTGCGTAGAATTTAATTTCTCTTCTGTTGTCGTAATAGGCAGGCTGGGTTAATTTTTTTTTATTTACGGTGGTATGAACCATTCCTCAAATGGCCATGAAACAGTTCCGCAAAATTTTATAGACGTGTAGGATACAGCTAACATTATTCGTTCGCACCACAGTTTGTGTGAAGCGTTTCATATTAGGAGAGCTACGGACGATCACAAGTTACCCTCCTCCATACCATGCATTTTCTCATCAACTAGTTCGCCGAGTGATCGGGATAAGTTCCGCCTTCACTGGTTCTGCGTCATGATGGCACGTCGTGTCGTCTACTTCCGGTTCTCTTCGAGCGAGCACGCTAAGCTTCTCCAACCTCTCCGCCAGCTGCTTGGCAGTCGACCCCAAGCGACAGCTATGAAGCAGGGTGCGTTGCGAGCAATCTGTCGTAGCGCGAAAAGTGTCTGGTATTCCGGTAACCATAGGCGAGCTGGGCATTTCGACGGATGGCTGGAAGCATAAACTCAAGCTGATGAAGGAACGTTAGCGCAGGCGTACGTGAGCTGCCTGGTCGGTCTGCACGATCCAGCCACCCGTTGGCGCAGAGCTTAACCAGCCAAATAAATAGCTAATATTGCTCTAACCAAGTGTAAATCATTTTAAACATTTACAAAACAACGTTTTAACGACTATGCTCCTGCAAAAAAGTTACACCAGCAGCTAAGAATACACTTCGTTACTGCTACGGTGTTTGGTTGAGCTCTCTGCCACCAGGTGGCTGCACCATGCAGCCCTTTCATGTTTCTGCTTCTGCTCATCCCGTGAAACGGCAGGGTCAAACGGCCAGGCCCTGTCCCCTTGCGCTTGCGTTTACCCCAATGCTGGGCTCGCAAAACAATGTTGTGGTAGTAATCTTCCGGTGTAAAATGACTGGGGGTGGGGGGGGGAGCAAAACGCGCCAATCCTGAGGTCAATCGGATAGTGACAACCCGATGCGCTGCAGCCACTCCGCTCGTCTGCTGCCTTGCAGAGGGACATGATGTCACAACGCAACAAATTCGAATCATAGTGCTCGCGAAATGGCTGAGACCGACTCTGACTGCAGAGCTCTCGTCAAAATGGAGCACGTTGTAACACAAGCAGATGACGCTTGCTGGGAGCCGGAAGTACTTAAGTGTAGTGCGAAATTATTATTGTGCATTCTCTTTCTGTTACTTTCTTTTTATAGGAACAAATTAACTAATATTCCAACTATTGTGAACAACATTTGTTCACCATAAGGATGGAAAGATTATTGAGTACGCGCCCTCGCAGGCGGTCGGATAACTAGCCCTACTAACGTCATTGGGGCAAATGACGCCAAATTGGTAGGGGCGGCTTAATATTCAGCCGAGCGATGTGATGCGATCGGCAGTGATGTACATATTTAAAACCTCATAATAAATTACTCGTTTTACGCGGAGCACTTAGATGGGCCAAATAATGATCAGAAGCACCTACTCTAAGGACTCGGTACGTTTCTACAAATGTTCAAAATCGTTTCAGGGTCCCTTTAAGGGGGGTATGAGCCATTCATTGTCTTATGTAACGGACGAATTTAATAACAGATCTGACGCAAGAAGTGACGGTAGAGAGCATCTGTGTTTTCGGCTGTTCCACTTTTCTGTAGCTTTTTAATTTTGTGTGTACACAGTGATCGCGTCGTCCTTCGGGATGGCGGGCACACGTCCCATGCAGCTTCCCGTCGACGCAGTTGACCCAGCTGCTGCTCGGCCGGTTGGTGCCCTCTGTGCTACGGCCGTCACCGACGTGGAGCTTCCAGATTCGGCAGATGACTCCAGGGTGACTGCGATGGATTCCGACAGTAGCAGCTTCACGCCTGTGGAATCGCGCCGCCTGAAAAGGAAGTTGCGCCGGACATCAACAGCTGGTGAGTCGACTACAAAGACTGTTGACAAACTTGGCGCGTTACGCCGGACACCAGCAGCGAGGGAGTTGCCTGCAGAGAACGTTGACGCACCTGACGGGTGCTCTGTGGCTTTCGTATCCACAACGGAGACGGCTAATTTGAATACCATCAACAGACAGCGGCTGTCCCAATTCTTCGACCAGCTGATTCCGGGACAAGTCCAAGAGGTCAGAATCAACGCTTGGAAGAATGTCCTTACGGTAGATGTGAAATCTCGGGCGTCCGTGGACAAACTGAAAGAAATTGGAGTGTTAGGCGGTATGCCGGTCCGCCCCTATCTCTCTCACGGAAAACGGACTTCCGCTGGAGTTATTACAGACGTAGACCCTGAAATAACGGACAGCGACATGCGGACACTCATCAAATCTACGGCCAAGATAGTCGACATTCATCGTTTCGGCCGATCACAGTGTGTTAAAGTAGTTTTTGAAGCCGACTCTATCCCATCCCACGTCAAGGTGGGCTATGTGCGGCATCCTGTCCGTCTGTATGTTCCCAAGCCTGTTCAATGCCACAAATGCAACAGGATTGGCCATGTGAGTGCTGTTTGCAGAAACGAAATATCCTGCCGTCGATGCGGCGGATCACACCAGCATGACACTTGGAAGACGGAGACAGTCAAGTGTACCAACTGCTTCGGCGCTCATGAGGCGACGGCTAAAGACTGTCCTAGGATGAAGAACGAGAGGCTTATCCTGAAGAAGATGGTAAAAGACAACTCAAGTCACCAAGAAGCGGCCGCGTCTATTCGTTGCCGCAAACGTCGTTCCCGACACCGACGCCCAGAGTCTCACGTCACTAGTCTGTCTCAGCCGCCGTCACAGCAACTCTCAGCTCCGTTGCCTCAACGTATTGAGCCGCAGAATGATAAGACGCCGCCTGCTGCAGCACCCCATATTACCACGGTGGTTCAGAAAGATGCGGGTACATTATCCACCTCCTCTGATGTGGAATGGCCTGCTCTGTCATCCAAAGTCGTCGAACCAACGCGTCCATCATTCTGTGCCGGTCCAGCGGACAATAAGGACAAGCCGGAAGGCCAGCAGGTGAACGTTCTTCTGAAACAACTTTTACATTCCATGCGCACGCTGCTTTCAGGCCTCAATACGCCAACAGCAAGGGTTGTTGTTCAGTTTTTGGATGCAATTGAGCCGCTCTTGGCGGCACTGCAGTGATTCATTATGGCGCTACCACACAACCCATCCTCTGTGTCGATGCACATACGTCGCAGTGTAGTGATGCAGTGGAATGCCCGAGGCCTGCGTGGTCGCCTAAGTGACTTCCGACAGCGCGTCCAGAAATGCCGCTTCCCCGTGATTGTTATATGTGAGCCCAACATGCCTTCTGCTTTCCGCCTTTCTGGATATGTATTGCTGTGGTCTCGAGAAGCTGATGAAACCAGCAAGGTATTAATGTGCATACGCCGAGATATTCCACACTACCGCCTTGTCCTCCAGCACCATAACACGAACCACTACATTTGCTTGACGTTAACGCTTAAATGGCCGGGTCTTCTCGATACTCGGCGGCTATATTCCACCCAGAGATCCCATTGATTTCTCGTACCTGTCCTCAGCAATCCAGAGTTGCACAGCTCCCCATATTATTGTGGGCGACTTCAATGCTCATCACCCCCAATGGGGAAGTACAGTAATGAATAGCCGAGGCAAAGCCTTGTCCGACTTTATGCACTCACAGGATTTCGTCAATATTAACGATGGCGCTCCTACGTTTCTGCTTGGCACGTCCTATAGTAGCTGCTTGGACCTGACGTTTGTTTCCTCACGACTACAGTCTTCTATTAGCTGATTCAGTGATGTGGAAACACATGGCAGTGATCACATACCAACGTATATCTGCGTCAAGTGGTTCGCACCTACCACTTCGTCTCATGTGCGGTGCACTGACTGGCCCACATTTAAGACATTCGTGGAGAATTCCAATGCGAATCTCGAGTCACCACCGCAAATAGAAGACTTGATCACGTCCGCCCTCGGTGAGGCCACGCGGACCATATGTGCACCTTCACCGGGGTCTCCTATCGACGTGGAATTCGAGAGGTTGCGCGCAGTCCGACGGCGTGCTGAAAGGAAATATAGAAGGACGAAATGCACGTACGATCTCGCCCTTTGTCGCCGAGCTCAACGACAAATAAAGCGCCATCTCGAGAAATTAGGAAGGAAGCGCTGGAGAAAGTTCTGCTCATCACTAGATCCTCGCAAGCCGCTGTCACGTATTTGGCATGTAGTCAGGAGCCTACGTTTTCCCCCACAAGAAAGGTACCCTTTCAGTGCTCTGGCCCTTTACCAACGCCGCAATAATGTAGAGGTAGCGGACGATTTCTGCAAAATGATTGTGGGCACAACTCAACCAGCCTCAATCCAATTCGAAGTTTTTGCGCCACCTTCCTCAAGTGACCACTACGACTTGCTCTTTACGATGCCCGAATTAGAGGCTGCTCTTGCGTCGTGTCGGCATTCATCTGCTCCTGGCCCTGACGGGATCTCGTACTCGTCTCTGTCTCACCTTGGCAGGGCTGGTCGCACTGCACTGCTCAATTATTACAACGACACATGGGTCTCCGGTATTGCTCCGCAGCAGTGGAAGATCAGCCGCCTGGTTGCTCTCTTGAAGCCTGGAAAGACTCCTTATGAGCTTACCTCATACCGCCCAGTTGCATTAGCCAGCTGTGTTGGCAAAGTTATGGAACGAATGGTCCTGGCGAGGCTCGAATGGTTTCTGGAAAGAAATGATCTTTATCCGAACATGATGACCGGTTTTCGGCGGGGTCGTTCTTCAATTGACAGCGTCATTGACCTCGTTACTACAGTGGAACATGAAAAACATCAACGCCGACTCGTCGCCGCTGTTTTCTTAGATATCAAAGGGGCCTACGACAACATCCTTCATGAAGCCATTCTCGATGCCCTAGATGACTTGGGTATTGGCGGCCGGCTCTACCTGTGGCTTGTGAGCTACCTCAGCGGCCGTTTCGTTTATATGTCCACGCCTGACGGAGACACTAACCGTCATCAGGTATGCCGTGGAGTTCCTCAGGGAGGAGTTCTCAGCCCAACATTATTTAATGTGGCACTAATTGGCTTGGTGAGCGAGCTTCCACCTCACATCCACATCAGTGCATATGCAGATGACATCTGCATCTGGGCTTCTGGTACAACACGCCCACAACTACGTGCGAAATTACAACGGGCTGTGTCATCTACTTCACGATACATACGGCTTCAGGGTTTGCGCTTAGCTGCCGAAAAATGTGCTGTGGTTGCATTCACGCGCAAATCCGTCTGCCGCTACCCGATCTCCATTAACGGTGTCATAATACCTTATGTCTCTCACCACAGATTCTTGGGCATTATCATCGACCGCGATTTGTCATGGACGAGGCATGCTAATATGTTGCAGCAAAAACTTAATCTGTTTTGCCATGTTCTTTGCTTCGCAACAGGCATGAAATGGGGCCCCACGGAAGGCTCATTACTAAGACTTTATCAATCTCTTTTCGTAGGCTACATTCGATACAGCCTTCCGATACTCTCAAACTTGAGCATTTCCTGCTTACGGACATTAGAGAGCGTCCAAGCGCAGGCACTCAAAATATGCCTCGGGTTGCCACGGCGTGCCTCCAACAAAGGCACAATTGAGGAAGCCCACGTATGCCCATTACCGATATACCTGTCCCACGAACCACTTCGTGTGTATTTACGCTTACTGACACGACACCATTGCCATCCATTGACGTCGGTTCTACATGAGCGACCGGGCAGCAGTTTCACAAGTGCACTCCGCTGCCATCTACCCCACATAACATCAGGCTATGCCCTTCCACATCGCCCCGTCAAACCACCATGGGTGATGGTTCCACCTTCCGTATGCGTACATGTCCCCGGCATACTAAAGAGATCATTGGTTCCCGTCAGTGGACTACAACAGCTTGCTCTCGCGTACATCTGGTCAGAATACCAGACATATGTTCATGTTTACACAGACGGCTCCGCGTCACCTAAGGCATCGACAGCAGCTGTGGTGATACCAGCCCAACAGATGACTCGTGCTTTCATACTAGACCCTAATTCAACATCAACCGCTGCAGAGCTTGTGGCTATTCGGGAAGCGATTCGCCACATTTGCGGGGAAAGACCTCAAGAGTGGTGCATTTTTACGGACTCAAAACCCGCGCTGCAAATTTTGGGATGCTTCCTGCGCCACACCGCATATCAGGTTCTGGTCCTGCATATCACCGAGCTACTTTCATACGCTCAAGAAAAACACCACCGCATAGTGTTCCAATGGATCCCGGGACACTGTGGGCTCAACGGTAATGAGATGGCCGATGCTGCAGCAAGGCGCGCCCTCAGCAATGGCCTGCGAACTGTAGTGCCATTCTCCAGACCGGACATAACATGCCTCCTGTCAGAATTATTGAGGAGTGCGACGAGAAGATACTGGGCCCAGCCAGACGCTCGTCATGTCCGCCTAAAAAGCCTGGATCCCGATATGAAATTTCCCATTCTGCGTGGAATTCCACGCCCTCATACATGCCTGATACACAGACTGCGATTAGGCGTCGCCTTCACGCGCAAATATTTGCACATTATTGGACGGACAGACTCCCCGGACTGTTCAGTGTGTGGCGCTGTAGAGACTATAGAACATGTGCTCGTGGTGTGCCCTGAGTATGCGCTAGAAAGACTGACATTGGCAGATACATTGAGACATTTACACAATGGACCACTGTCGGAGGACCTCTTGCTAGGCGCGTGGCCACAGAGTTGGCAGACGACAGAGACAATGCGTGCACTTTCACGTTTCCTAGGTGACACGGGCTTGGACGCACGCCTGTGATACCAGTTGTGTAATGTGTCATTCACCTCGTTCCTCCCATTATCATCCCCCATTGTGACCCTTTTTCTTCCCCTCTTCCCCTTCCCTTACGTAGAGTAGCAGGCCAGATGCTCCATTATCCGGCCGACCTCTCTACATTTTCCAATCATTAAACTACTCCCTCCTCCTGCGAGAATGTGTGTGAATACCTACCATCACGATCACCAATGATCAGGACAATAAATATGTTCGTACCTTTGTTCAAAATTCTATGTCATGCCTGTGCCGTGAGCTAAAGAGCTTCACTGGTTATCAACATTCACAAAGTGGAACGGCTCATTTTTTTTTCAATTTGGCATCAGACGATTATTCTTACGAGCTTTTCGTCACGTAGGCGGTCGTATACATCACTGCGTAATGCTTTGCAAACTGGTTGATCTACAGCTCTAATCTACAGGATCTGAAATTAGGCATTTTAAGAAGCCTAAATGCCATTGTCATTGGTGTGTAAACGTATATCTATATTTCTTGTCAATGCTGACTGAGTCTGTTTCATTGTAGTTTATTTGGCTTTAAACTAAGCTCTAACGTGGGCAATGGTTCTGGCGTTCATCAGGCACTCCAGATTTGACAGAGCGTCCTCACTCGAAAAACCATGTAGCCCACTAAAATAAAATTTCTCAGTTTACGCCGAGAGGTGAAGCATCGATTGCAGTAGGAAATTATTAGACAGCAATACTATGTAACGATAATATGTTTCTTGGCCGTATAACGTTGTAAACATTCGTTTTCCTGCAATAAGCATGGTGTCATGCGCGCACATTGCAGACATGAACACATCTCACTCAATGACGTCAAACGCTCGCTCTCAAAACGCTGGCGTGAGGAAGAGCGGCAGCAACAGCGAGCGAATTGCCCTTCGCGTTGCATCTCGCTTCAACAACTAAGCGGCGAGAACACAAGCTACACAATGCCATCAGCCCTCGACGCGCCTAGACTCTGTACCTACCGTAGACCGCTTTCAAGATCGAGGCCACGCGGCCAAATCCAGCCGTGCCGTATACAGCCGCCGCCGGAGTTGAACGATTCCCTGCGACCTTGCCCGCGATGGAAGACGGCACGCTTCCTCCGCGCCTTCCTCCCTCGCGCGTGCGACATCGAGCCCCCAGGCTTTTCCGTTTACCATCGCACGCTTTCACTTGTAAACACAGCATGCGGCATGCTGCCGTTATCGCACTTGGGCTTTATACGGAATATCATTTAGGCGGCGACAGCGACGCCTACGGCGAAAATTCCCTTGGAGTGTACATATAAATCATATCGCAAAGCAAAAAAAAAAAAAACTTTCATTCTATATATCAGCCTGCATTCGACGGCGTCTCAGATTTCAACTGTAATCGCTTCTCAGGTGTTACTGTGGCAAAGTGCGCATATATAAGGGCTGGAAATCTGACGACTGGGCGTTGTGCCCAAGGTGGCCTCTATTTTGGTAATAAAGTTGGTTGGGACCTTGCCACACAACCAAACAGACACCGTCACCTAAACCTATTTTGTCACTGTAGACGGAGAATTTACGTGGCCGTTCTGAGCAAGCCATCGATTCGAGAACTGGGCCGCGGTTTCTGTAGCCTAACACCCAGCTATCGCTATTTCACGAACTGATGCATAAGTGGAGCAAAATACACGACAATCATTTGCAGAATGCTACAGGTACGTTCGCCGATTCCAAGATGCGCTACGTAGCTCTTTAACAGACACGCACGAAGAAAGACGCACATACAGACAGGATGATTCTCGAGCTAACAGTTCTAATCTAAGTTGGTAGTTTGCGCACCATCTCGCTTAGTTCATAGAACACACCGCAGGCGTCTCACATAACGCATGATAACAGGGAGAAAACGACGGCTAAGTGATTATTTCTAAAGCTCGTAATTATTCAAGGAAAGTTAACGTTTTGCTACACATGGCACATGACACGCCCCCAATTTTCACCAAGTATGAACACTGCGTATGGTAGTGTTCTCGGGACATTGGGAAACATACAGGAGACAGGCGCATAACGGTTCGAGCACTACATAACTTACAAGGGCTATAATCATAAAGGCTGTAATTGATGAAGATACATTTAACTATGCATGCACCTTTGCTATAACGTACCCCCGTACTCCTCCTTTATATTAAATTTTGTCTCGATTTCAGCTATTGGAAGGGAGACTAAACTAAATGTTGCGCCACTCGCAAAACACACTTATCAAGTTCCGGAGTACTTGCACACGTAAATGACTCGAAAGGGCGCAATGACCCACCTACTCTGAACTTTGCGGACACATTGCACATTCCCTTCCCCCCTTATTAAGAAGTCCGTCATTTAGTTCACCGAGGTCACCAGGGTGCATATCGTTCCTCGCGGAACGCATGAAAATACGGAGGAAACAACCGAGTATTGCGAAATTACTTGCAATGATTGTAATTAGGCCAGAAAAGTTTTTAGAAAATTTTATACACAGAGTCTAATATGGGCCCCCATTTCCATTGTATAAGAATTTGATGGGACGTACAATTATCCTAAGAACATGGGAAACAGCGAAGAACTGCTTACTATGGCTTTCAAGCTCCCGCTGAAGCAATTTTTTACAATGGCTAGAATTTAACAGCAGGCGTTTACCTTCGGATGTTGAGTGGCCATAACCTCCACCCCCTCGCCACCACCACCCCCGCCCCTTTCAAAAACCGTTCGTGTTGGCAGTTGCAGTTCCCACGGTACAGTGAGCTAAATTTTGCTCCATTCGTTAAACATCCCTGAAGCGTTCCGGAGCACTTGGATACGTAAGTTATTGCAAAGACTGTAATTAACACATATAGTCTGTACTTCGCCTACACATTAACCGTAGCATTCCCCTTATTTTGACGACGTTTACACATGTTATGCTTCAATTCATTCCTCGAAAAACACCGGAGAGACCGACAACGAACCTCGTATAAGACGTGAAGATATGGATAAATTGAGGGTTTAGTATCTATTTCCTCATGTTAATAGTTACAGAAGAAACGCTAACGTTTCACCACACATTAAACTTTATATGCCCTCATGTTTTTATCAACTATAAACTGTGACGCAGATTTCTCCGGGACACGCGGAAACATATATCTGATAACGGCCATATAACGCCTTCGAGGACCTTTTTCGAGTCGTTTTTCGTGAATCCCATATAATAAACTGACGCTCTCATAACATCACCCACGAATCAGGCATACTGCGCCCCTTATTCGCTCAGAATGTCAAATTGTGGAACGTTGAGCTCCTTCAGGACACTGGGCAAACTTCCAGCGAGCTTCATAAAATGTGCTTCTGAAGCTTTCGGTATACACCCCACAATTCTCTGCCAATTCTCTCCGAATATAGAATTCATACCGCGAGTAGTTTTTTCGAGGCAGCGCGAAAACACAGTGAGAGTTTTAATAACGTGTCTGCACAGGCATAACACGAAACTTTATTACGTGTTATTTATACCTTAATTACGCAACACGCTTTAAAACCTTTCTATGCATCGCTGCTAACATTTCTCGTTTTCCCTCGAAATATAGCTTAGTTAAAAGTAGCGCACTTGAAGAAAACACGGAAACGCACACGCACTCACACAAAAAGGAAGCACTGAATAAATTTGGCACTTGCTGCATGCCCTGATCTTTATTTTTTTGTCCACGATTTCTTTAAGTGCGCCGCTAAATAATCAAGTCATTAATTATCAACTAGCCCATCAGTGCAGCTTAATAAAGGGAACCACTATAGAGAAACAGTAAATAAGATTATATAGATAAATTATACAGGAATAAGTTTATTTTCGTTATTTTGCGCCAGTAACCCAGGGCCGGTATATCTGTGCTACGTCGTGGTTGTAAATGTGTTATCTGAATTGCGCCGTTTTCGTCGAACCGAAAATTCTCGAAACTTGCAAAGATCTGTTTTTGGCACATTTAGGATACAATTGAGTCCGTGTTTAGTGATAAAAATTTAACTAGCCCTGAGCAGACGCTGTCGAAATCCTTGACGTTACGGACCAGTTGGTTGGGGAGTGCTGCCGCGTAAGCGGCCGATTTCAATATGCCGTTTCGTCTGCGAAGCAGCTCCTTCCTGCTGCTGCCGGCAGGTGGCAACACAAGTCTGTGCCAGGGCCGGCTTTTCCGATGTAATTCTTCCCTTAGGGGAAAACAGTTTCTCATATTTGTATTAAAAAACAGGCGACTAATCGTGCCAAGCCTTATAATAAACGATGTCGACAACAAAATGCGATCGTTCTGCGAAATTTGAGCAAGAACAGTGCAGCGGTGAGTACAAAATCTTTTTTTGAACACGCGCAGCGGAATATTCAGGATCATGTATAGAAACCATGCATCATCTAGTTATCTCAGTGTTATCTATTCGATAGCCCCTGTGTGAAGATTGCTTTTGTTTTTCCAAACAGTGGGCGTAAATCCGCATGCGCTGCAATGCAGGGCTAACAATCCTTATTTTCCATTCTTAACATTATTCGCATGTTTACGGAGACAATCGTCCAGACAGCTGCCTGCCTGACCCACGCTGTATGCGTTAGATTTCAAGGGGTTTCCATACACAACTACCTGCACACAAAAGTAATCTTCACAAACAGGGACGATCGAACGCGCGTAATCATTGAATCGGCTAGATGGCACGTGAAGCTTGGATGACTTACTTATGCCCATGCATAAGTAAGCCATCCCTGGCCTTATAACGAAGGGAGTTGGCATTCTTGGGCGATGGCAACGTGACCAGTGAGCAGTGATGACCTCCTTGTTATATACATATATAGGGTATATATATATATACCCCATAGGGAGCGCGTTTTTTTTTTAGCAGTCATCGCCGGATCCCGTCGTAGTCTAGGCGGGTGCTGGTGAAGTGCTCGCTTCGTGGGAAGCATACAACAAATGCCCTCACCGTTTTTAGACGGAACAGTGTATATTCAGCAGCACAGACAGACTGGGGTCAATTTCTGGTCCAGCGAGATGTTATGAGCTATGACTTCTATTCTTTCGAGAAACAATCTTATCCGTCAGAGAAAAAATTACCGACGATTACGTTACTTCCTAATGCGAAATTTGAGCGCAGCAAATAAGCTGTTTCACCTTTTGGATAGATTGAGGCAAAGAAATCGAGCAACACATGTATGCGCTATCACATAATTTTTTTTTATTTTTCACACCTATTCCTTTAACAAAGACTCCACTAACAGTTCTTGGCAGTCATGAAGGAAGCTTTGTGGTCGGAGAAATAGACTGATATATGTTCGACTTGGTACACCAATGCTTGATTCTCAAAGACGAGATCTATACAAGTGCCTCGCGAGGTTGTCACAGCCGTGGGGGAAGCAGAGGCTAAGCGCCGCCGCCGAGAAGACCCTGCAGTTCGCGCCGCCGAAGCGGAGGCTCATCGCCGCCGTCGAGAGCAACCAGCAGTAAGCGGAAGCGGAGGGGGGCGGCGTGTACACCCAGCGGCAAACGATGGGGGCAGAAGCGCGCGCAGCAAGCGGACAACACGATAAAGGGAGGAGGGAAGAGATAGCAGCGACTGACTGATGCCGCTGACGGCGATAGTGAGTCAACCCCAGCTATCCGCCACACAAGAACAGGGGGGGGGGGGGGGGACCCTTTCCTCCTCTTTCTGCATGGCGGCGACGGTGTTCTATGCAGTCACGTTATCTTGACTCTCTAGCGGCGTCAGCGGCATCCAGCGGTATCAGTCGGTCGCTGCTAGCGCTGGGGGGATGAAAGGGGGGCGGAGCTGGTTACGAGGCCGACGACGACGCCGACGACGACGACGACGACGACGCGAAACCCAGGAACGGACGCCAAAGAGCTGCGCTCTAAAAAAAGCAAAAGAAAACTTCTGCCGATGGGCATGTTGCTGTTTCAGAGCGATACACTGACAGGTCGAAAATATGCTATAACTGGCCTACGACTACGCTCGATATTTGTAAACTCCGACTTGAAGCGCAAAATGCGAACGTAAAGAAATTTCTGGATGTGATAAAAAATTGAAGCTACTGTTCGCAAATGCCCCCACGACGGGTTTCCCATTTTTTTTCGACACTGTTCACAAAATGGAATCGATCAGGATTGTGGGTTGGGCTTGTTCGTATGTCGTCATGAAGAAGTTCGGTGCAGCGCCGCTACTACATGGACACGGAAAGAACAGGACACTCACAGTGCCGCGTGTGTGTTCTGCTCTTACTCCATCTGTATCCGGTGTTCGCGTAGCAGTTGGGCTAAACTGAACATCTTCGGGACGAAATGAATCAAAAGTGCGTCGCACGGCATGCTTTTCGTGTCGTGTAAAAGCGTCATTGGGCCTGTAATCACCATGGCGAACACAGCAGTCGAACAAGGTGATCTGCGAAAGTGCATGCATCGTCGCGAGTATATCAAGTACTGAAGGCCACACTGTGTCACGCGTAATGCTGGAACTTTCAACTTACTTTCGTTTATTATTATTTTTGAGCAGTCATAGACTGTTCTTTGAACGTTCTCTAAACGTTCTTCTATAACTATTCCTAGTTCTGAACACTTTTATCGTTTCTCGTTATTTCTTTGAACATCGACTGTTTGTTTTATATTTGAGCTGAAAACTATGGACGCTGCCAGCATGTAATATGCAAAAAAAGAATACATCATCAAGTTATATATAACACGCTAGCTCTAGCTCTCTTGTACCACATATTTATACACGCTGTTTATTTGACGCTTAGCAGTGGACGTCAAGTAAGCCGATTCTTTGCAGCCAATTCTCTACCGAAGCATCGTTGTCTGCAAAATTCATATATTTAATGCCTTAATTCTTTAAAAATGCCCATATACAGTAAATGGGTTCCTAAAGTAATATCAATGTCTTGGTATTCACGCGACCACTGTGTTAAATTCCTGAGTACAAGAAGTTGCAATCATGAAGAAACAGACAATGAAGCCAGGAAAAGCATAAAAGAAAATAATTACGTTTAACTGAAATCTAGAATAAGGACAACAGATATGGAAGTAAATAAAGAGACAATTTCATTGTTACGCGTGCGCTGCTTTACGAGTTAAGCTACAACAGAGGCCATCCTCCCCTAAACCTTGTCGTGTATTTGTGTAGTATATGTAAAGCTCAGCCCTAGGAGTGTTCCAGTTCCCCTCATCTCATTGGCGGTGTGAGGTGCAACATCTGCCGCCATTTCATATGTGTTTATTGTTTTAATCACCTGACTAACGAAAAAAAATCGAGGCCCTGGAATTTCCTTATCGTTCTCACTGTGCAGAGGAAAGTACCGTGACGACAGAGACTTGCCCGCAACACTACGTTGGGGTCGATATAGCCGTACGCTTTTTGCAGGCGGCAAACCATCAAGGCTGGCTTCACTTCCTGAGGTGGATGCTGGTAGATTAGACCGTTCACCAGTTTGTCTTCGTTAACCACATCGGTGTCCTCGTACTTAGCGGCCTGCAAACGTCGGCATGTTCTCATATTTCAGTGTGTATTTTCCTCGCCTCGAGTGGTTTTCATTATTTCATATTCAGTCGATGAAACATTGTGCTTAACTCAGGCAAACAGAGAATGCGAGCTGGCCAGTCGTGCGGAAGAAACATCAAAAGCGCGATCCTCTAGGGTTTCATTTTGTCAAAAATTTCACTGTTCAATGATTGCCTGCTTCGCGCCGTAGCTTATTTTCGCACGTGTAGTTTTCTGCATTTAAAGACACTACTGACACGGATCATGTTCCCACAATGATGTGCCGTAACTATACAACCAGTTTTATTACGCAACTGCAGATCAGTTGGTAGGGAGACGAGAGCGATTTTTCATAGCTACGTTGAGAAACTGATGTGTTAAAGTTTTTTACGCACACCCTACATAGGTTCTTCAGTGTTCTCCGGCAGGTAGTTTCTGACGTTTGTTCCAATAGCATCATCGCCTAATACGTTTTCAATGGCGCAGCGTATTTTCTTATGCAGTGTGCAATTGGGATTCAGTCAGGCGCTTGAAGAAGCTGACGTTATCTCGCACCGTGTTCGCTTGGCTCGCACTCAGGAACGGCCCCTGAGGCAGCTTGGTATTAGTGTTTTTTTTTATATATATAGCTGTTGACATTAATTTGCTATATGAAGGCACACCGAATGCGTAAAAAATAAATGACATGTGTCAATAAAGCACACGGCGCCGACCGAGGTACACTATATTGCGTCTACTGGGCACGAGATCAACTAGGATGACGTGTATATTATCTCCACCGAAACAAAAAAGATTTCACGCTTGCACTTGGTATCTTTCATCATTTTTAACTATGCGCACACGCTTAATAGAAGTACTGGTACTCCCCCTCCCCGTATATGCGCGATACCTGCAGCACGCGATAACACGTACTTAAACGAGTGTACTTCGCCGTTTGCTGTTCTTGTGAACTAGGCTCCCATGCGAGAGCCGAAACGTCTTTTATTTTTATATACTGTACCTTGGTAGGCGCCGTCTGTTTTATTGACTATGATCTTTCCCGACTAGATGGGTTTCCGTAAGACCTTTGATTTTATAAAATATGCCATTTTCACAGAGAAAAGAGTCCTCAGCTCTGCAAAGTCAAAACGCGTCATTTGCGGTGGTCACTTCATCTCCGCTCTGTAGCTGATGCTCAGAGGCACATTAAACCATTTGATGCTCAATCTGATGCTTTGATGCTCATTTGGATGCTCTTTTGTCTGTCTCGCTTTATTTTACACTTGATGAAGGATATTATCGAGTGGAACGCCGTAAAGCGATCTAATTTTTTTGTAGTGTAAATGCAATTATTTTGATGTAAGAGCGATGATGATGATGATGTCCTTGATGAGTTTGGCGCTTACCCACTCGCGGGAATTGGCCAAGAGTCGGGCAGACTTTGCTTAAGTGTTCAGAAAATGGAGGTAACACGGCAACTTAGCCCACAGTAGCTTTCTGATTTATTAAAGTGCAGGTACCTCATTCATTTCGGCTGATCCATGCCACGTGCCACATGCCCTTGCTCGTGCATACTAGCTTGCGCGCACGCGGTCATAATCGAAGAAGAAGCAAGCTTCAAGGATGGCCGCACGCCACGACCGGCTTGGCCAATCCCCCATCGTGGGTAGGAGCCACACGCATCACAGGCCACAACAACAACAACAACAACAACGACGGGCCACGACTCCACTATTTGTGCCCGGCGAATCATCCCTGGCGAAGCCAGCGCCGAAGCGGTTAGGGAAGCAGGTGCTGTATGGGTACGGCGCCTACCAAATGCTACACATATTCGGCGCTGTCATCGCAGTCTACAACTACGGGCTGCACTACGAGAGCTTCAGGCTAACAGCTCGCGTAATGGATCACTGGTGCAGGCGGCCCGATTCCATGAAGAACCTCAGCGTGGACGAGTGGAAACAGCTGGCCATACCGGTGGACGAGAAAGGCGAGCACAGCCACTGTACAATGCGCGACCCCCCGGACGGTGGCCATGCGGCTCGCATCGTGCCTTGCGCATCGTGGGAGTTCGACCTCGACCAGTACGGGAACAACATCGTCAGCCACTGGAACATAGTGTGCGACAGGCGCTGGCTCATCGACGTCGCGAGGCTCGTGTACGCGGCTGCCAGCATGGCCACGCTGCCCGCAGTCGGAGCGCTCGCGGACAGCGTCGGTCGCAAGGCGGTACTCTTCTTCACCGTACCCGTAGTCCTCATATCGGGCACCGCTAGTGCCGTGCCGAATGACTTCCAGTTCTTCGTGGGTGTGCGTGCCGTCGTGTCAGCCTCCACGAGTGCCCTCGTGGCACCTATGTACGGGCTGATTTATGAAGTGTCGCCGATTGAAAAATATCCTGATTACATAATCATGATCGCGCTATCTGCATTGATGCTATTACCGATCACGCTGTTTACCGCTCAACTCGTGAAGGCAGGATGGGCGACGCTGCAGCTGATACTGATGGTTCCAACGTGCCTTCTACTGCTACTTTATTACACCGTCGATGAGTCACCCAGCTGGCTTTTGGAGACCGGCAACGTCAAAGAAGCCGAGCGCATCGCTTTGCGTGCGGCAAGTATAAACAAGGTCTCCCCAGAGCACTGCCGAGATCTCATGGCAGCTCAGGCAGCGGAGATTAATGCTCGTAGTCGGGAGGCTATAAATAGCAGCGGTATCTGCAGCCCACGGTTCAGAGCTTGCACCATTACCACGTGTTATATGTGGACTGCGATAAGCTACGGCTTCGACGCCTTCGTCATTAACGACGGTGTACCCGTCGGGGAAATCACAACCACGCTGAGTTTCATCGTGTCCTTCATTGTGCTCGTGGTCTCGGCGCCGTTCATTGCTACCTTCGGCTTCAGGAACACCGTGAGCACCTCCGGATTCGTCTTTGCCGTAAAACTGACCATCCTGGCCACTGACCTACAGGAGCAGACTGCGATGCATGATTCGCTCGTAATTATAATGCGCGCAACTGGAACCACCTGCTTTACGTTCTATCTCATCATAGCCGTCGTCGCGTACCCGGCGATGACCCGCTGCCTTAGTGTATCCGTGGGTCTCGCCTTCAGCCGATTGGGCGATACCTTGGCCCAGATGAGTCCAGCGCTGCTTGGTGGCCGCCGTACAACTTTGCAGCTTGCCATTGCTGCAGCCTTTATGTCACTTCTCGTGGTGGGCGCCGAACTTGTGCCCTGTCACATTGACGTTAGGCAGCAACCCCAATTAGCGCCCAACAAGAGCCCCGGCCTCGTGACAAGCGAGGATAGGAAGCGCGCCATGCAAGAGACACTGGTGCGTATGCCAAGGGAGCCCGTGAAGCGCCGGGGCGCCCCTATGATGGACAGAGCAACATCAAGCGACTTACCAATACGAACAACTCCCGAAAACACATACTAGAACTTTCTGCGCGCACATGAGATCCATATCACTTGTACACCACGGCATCGTTTCTGTGCCATCTAGGAGTTCAGAATTCTGCCACAGTTTGTCACACGTTCGCGTTACTAGACGTTCAAATAGAGTATTTCTTGTATATTAGCTTTGTAGAACTTTGTCTTGTTACGTTGCTGCAACTGTTTGAACTTGCAGAGACGGCCGCGTCACTTGGAGTGTCTGTTTCTATGTCCCAGCCCGTTCCAGTTTTCTACGTTGTACCTCGGCCTGCCTCGCGTTCGCGACGACGATATTGCATTGATACTGCCAGAAACTTTTTTTCCTATACGTTCTTCTTTAATTTTTCTTAGACCTAAATGTCCAGGTAAGCGAAGCACCAGGATTTCGCGCCGTGCTGTCACTCGGTCTCTATTCGGAGAAAAGAGTGCAATGGCAAACTGAACAAGACGCTTCGTATGGACCGACTTTGTGACACCTGTGTACGTGCACTCGTGAACGGTGTTGCCGATTGGAAGAGTATGCGTAACGTTACTCAAAAATATTGGTGACATATTTATAACACGTAAAATATACATGACTGTCTTGCAACTGTAGGCGTGATTACCCATAAGTTCTTCTTAAAGCGCAGCTTTCTTTTCAACCCCTCTCAGGATGTCTTGGCCGTTATACGTGCTTCTGCTGCTGCAGTCCAGAAGCATTAAAAAAAATAAAATTCTTGGGTATTACGTGCCACCATATTATTTTTGGCCGCCTTCGGTTCTTGTTGCGGCTCCAGGTGGCGTTTGGACCAGGAATACACCAAGCCCAGCGACGAATACGTCCATCAGCAGGCATGAAGGAAAAAGGGTTTATTTTACATCATTTACGCTGGCTCCAGATACGGGAGCCCACTCCATGCAGGAGCATATTAAACGTCCGAGTTAACATCAGAGCACGTCAGCACCTCTCTCTGTACCAATGGTCTCCGTGTTAATACCTTCGTCTTCCCTAGGTGTCTGGACCAGGGAATCTGATGACTGCGTCGCGGCCAACCGCAATCGTCGAATTGGTAGCCATATCCCGCCCATGATATCGTACCATTCCGCCAAGCTCCGCCTTCGATGTTGTACCTTCGTCCCCGCATATTTAGCAACATCGGAATCCGAGAGCAAAGCTGTTCCCACGGTAACATTCGATGTTGGTCCTTTTCACCAATTAGTTCAGGTTGTCAGGTTCAGATAGAGGGATCGTTTGTTGACCTGTCAACAGGCGGCGTCAACGCTGTGTGGATTTCGTGATAGGCGCTGATGTATGAGTGGGTTTGCTTCGTGGTAAACGTTGAATTAATACCCATGGTCATGATGAGACGTAACACTTTATAACGTGCGACGTGCCGCGGCCAGGAGTCTCGTCCGATATATATATATATATATATATATATATATATATATATATATATATATATATATATATATATATATAGATATATATATATACATATATATATATATATATATGTATATATATATATATATATAACATCGAATGCTTGACATGTATGTCCAGTTCTGTTCTGCGTAATAAAATAATATCTCCCTACATAAAACCTGGACGTGCAATGATTATTATTATTATTATTATTTGTTTTGAACACATATACACATATATACAGTTAACAGGAAAGGGAAGGCGAGGAGCAGGCTGGCAACTGCCACCGGAAGGGGCACAACGCCTGCCAACTCTTCTGAAGGGAGGTGACAGCAACACAGAAATGGAAGATAGGAAGGAAGGGAGGAAAGAGGAAAGGAAGAGCAACAGGACAAATCTAAAGACTAAAGTAGAACACAGTACACTAGCTCGTTGTTCCGCCGAGTTTCGACTCTGCAGCCGGAATTAAAGTGACGCCGCATCGAACAGCCTCCACAATTATCAATCACATCCATGGCTAGTTTGCTAAGCGGCTAATTGTGCGCTCCACGATGAGACGCCATGTATAGCTGCACGCAATCACCGTTTCACTGGTAGTCGGTTCACAATATACACTACAAGGTGTTTAAACCCGCCACTTCCCATCTTCGAAGGAAGAAGCGTTAGGACACAGTACAGATCACACACAGTAGGGCCGGTCACTGACGGTCACGCTACTACAGAATGTTGAACGTTCACGCTACAAACGTGAACTTAAGTTAGTTAGCTCCAGAAAGGTTAGTAGGGCGCGATGGGCCTGATCGCGTTTAGATGCACAACCACTGGGGTATAAGCATTCCTCGAGTGTCGCACACCGCAGGCCAAGGAGGTGATAGTTTCTCACTAGCGACATGCGCTGCGCACTGAAAGCGGGACACTCAAGTATGAGGTGCTGAAGTGTCTCGTAGCAGCCACAAGACGCACAGAATGGACTTGCCACACGCCCTTGTCTGTATAAACGTTCGTGCACGTTCACGCAACCAACCCTCAGCTTGAGCAGTTGTGCTCTAGCGCGACGAGGCAAGCCTCGACCACGAACACGGGGCGGGAACGTTCCATTTGCGACACGCTGATCTGGATGCTGCTTAAGTAGGTGGCGACGTATCAGGAGACGAGCGTCATCAAGCTTGCACAGAATTTCTGGGCAGTCACAGTTGTTATGAGCGCAACTTGAATCGAGCCGATCAGCTTCTTCATTTCCGGCGATTCCTACGTGTGAAGGTATCCATTGAGCGACGACAGATACCTCACGTGATGTAATTTTGCTCGCAGAGTCAGTAATGCTGCGCACAAGTGGGCAATCAGGCTCACTGCGTTGTAACCTGCTAAGGGCAGCACGGGAGTCCGTAAAGATGACAACCTTCGATGTAATTAACTCCTCTTGCACGTATTTCAATGCAACATTAATCGCTGCTAGTTCTGCAGTTGTTGACGAAACTGGATGAGGTATTTGAAATATACGTCGTACTTTAGTTGAAGGGCAGAAAAAAGCTGCAGAGGCGCCTTGACCGTCGTTGTGTACAGATGCATCTGTGAAAACTTGAAGACAATCTGGAAACTTTTCGAACATGTGAGACTGAGCCAATTGGAATATTGCCGAAACAGACATATCAGACTTTTTGTGCATGTCAGGGATTGTGAGGTAAATGGGAAGTACGTGTTTCGTGATACCTTTTGGAGGCGGAGACGTATCTGAAGCAGCATGTTCAGAAATGGTAGTGATATTCATAAATAAAGCCGCCATTTTTCCCATGCGAGATAACGGGCGGTTAATGAGACGATCAAGGAGCGATTGACCATTCGATGCGCGGTGCAGACGCTCAATATGATACAGAGCTCTCTGATCTGCTTGCAGCCTCAGGGGTAACTGATGCGCTTCAGTGAGTAATGCAATAGATTGCGCCTCACGAGGTAATCCAAGCATTAGTCGAAGGGCAACGCGATGATCTCGCTCCAGTTGGGACATCAAACTATGTGGTATGTTCAAAATTGGTAATGCGTACAGCATGCCTGAGAGTACAGATGACTGGTACACCTGAAGAGCCGTTGTTTGGTCGCAGCCAGCACAATGATGGCTCACAGGCATATCTAAAACACACGGATCTGGTTATAGAATGGTTAATTATATTTCAAGAATTCTTCAATTTACTTTCTTTGATGTGGTCATTCGGCGTGTGCCACTGGGGGTTGTGCCCATACTTAGCCAATGCTTCAGAACTGTTCCACTCCGGCACAAGAGGTAAAACAGAATCCGTTAAAATGTTGCTTGCTACGTGTCGTGCTTCTTTGTGAACACGCCTGTCATCACTAAATTGTACTTTACTTAAGCTTCCTTTATCATTGATTCCAGCATGAGCGTTGCAAGTGCATTCATCTTTTACTCTTGCTGCACCAAGCACGTTAACAGTAGGAAACTGGTCATCGCCATTTCCAGTGCAACCATCATGTTACAAGTGGAAAAGAAGTCGCCCTTTTTCATGACTGGGCGAGTCCGCTACCCTTGGATGTGTTCGCATGCAATGGCACTCTTGTGATGGTGCGGCAGCGAACAAACAATGCTGGAGTAGTATTTAACTAATCTGGTTTGTACACAGCTCTTTTGAACGTCTGAACTGTAAAAAACAAAGGACTAAGGAAGACAGACAAGGACTCTCAACAGCGACGTGCTTGTCTGTCTTCCTTAGTCCTTTGTTTTTTGTTTGCAGATATGCGGTTCTAAACTCAGCTTGGCCGAGCTGGCTGCGAGCACTAGCACTGAGGTAACCATGAAGCACGTCCTTACATGTTGTTAGGAGCTTTATATTAGGTGGTAGGTGGTGCTGTTATGTAATGTCGAATGAAGCAACACTTCTTTCTGTGGCTCAAATGGTTCATCTAAGTATCGGGCGGCCATAGACGTCCTTATTCTTGATTTTGGTTTCCGTGTTTTTGTCAAAGTGAGTGTTTCAGCCTGAGGGTGATATCTAAAACTCCACGGGCAGGGCTTTTTTGCTAAATCTTTGGACAGCATCTATTCCCTCTAACAACCTACCTTTGCAACTTTTGGGAAACAATGGAAAGCTGTCGCAGGGATGAGGGCTCAGCAGTTCTAAGGATTTCATTATTTGAAAGCAGTTCTATTGAATTGTTATTACATTGTTAGTTTCGAGTGATTTGATTTGTCCCTTTCATTACCAAATTTTTCCTGCTCTTTCTTTCTCAAAACTAAGTGCATTTTTTTCTAGTATCACCCGAATCTTGGTGGGTCCCGTATTGTGGATATGTGCCATCATCAAATAGAAAATAAATACTGCCGCTCCTGTCTTTTCAAGGCCGCTTACACAGCGGTGATGCGCCTGCGTAAGTTGCTTGGGCCCGAAGCTGCTGAAGCTGACGTGGCTTCTTGACGTCGCTTTGCCAACGGGCTTAGCGGCTATGGTTTTGCGCTGCTAAGCACGCAGTCGCGGGATCAAATCCCGGCTTCGGCGGTCGCATTTCGACGGGGGCGAAATGCGATAACGCCGACGTCACATGCATGGGGGCACGTTACTAATCCTCTGGCGGTCAAAATTAACCCGAAGTCCCACACTACGGTGCGCCTCGTAATCAACTCGTGGTTTCGGCACGTGAAACTCCAGATTTTAATTCAGCTTATCAACACTGACGAGATCAGAGCGCATCACACTGCTGCCAGAGAACTGTTTAGAGCTGAGCGATCAAAAGGGTCCCGCAGAATTCGCAAGAGTCCGAGAACTCATTAAAGAACGCTGATGAACACGCACACCGGCGTTAGTACTGAAATGATGGTAACACATATTGAACTCGTACGCTGTTTACTACACAGATCTGAAATCAAAGTCCAAGCCTAGAGGCGATCTTCGACTTGTGGTGCGCCTTTGCCTTGACCGCCTTAGCTGCTGCCTCGCTGGCCTCCTTCCGCGTCACGCTGAGGAAGATCTGCTCCAGCGACGTGTCCGTGATGAAGAAGTCGTGCAGCTTGAAGCGCTTCTTCACCCGAGCCATGTTCGTGAACATTTCGCTCCACAGCATTTGCACGCGAGACATTCGAAACTTGAGCAGGCCCTGCACGAGTGACCAGTGTGCAGGACTTCAACAGCGGTGCCGTTATTACGCAAGAAAACAGACGAGTCGACCGCGGCGGTTGACATCGAAAGAAGACAAGGATCTATGAGCCGCATTAGTGGACCATGTGCGGTGTTGTCCCATGTTTTTCCATGTTGGCTATACGAAAGGGAAGAGAGGCTACCCCGGAATATTTTTTTCTTTCATGTCAACCACTGTTGAGCCACGTTGACGTCACCTCTGTCACCTCAACTAGATTTATTACCATGATACTTTTACATAAAGTCCTTTACTAAACGTTTACATTACTTTATTTTTATAACACCAGCATCGTCCCACAGTTATTCTTTAGTAACGCCAACCTTTAAAAAGCGCGTCAGTGTTTCGTTCGGGAATTTTTTCGCCAAGTACGCCTTAATTATTGCGACTCAGTACATAACCTTACGCTAATTTGTGGCGTATTATTAGTTCCAAGCTTCATTTTGACTTTTTGGGCGATGTTTATTTTTATGTCGGGACTCTGGCCTTTGAATGTGAAATCAGTCCGCATTCAACGCCATAATTGCTCATGAATTTCTCGGAACGCAAACGCTCTAGAAGTAATATAAAAACGTTGCCCTCTAATTCTAGTGTGTTCAATTTAGTATATAGAAGTATATTAACTACCTATAAATTAACCATAAACATATTAGGTAATATATACTATATATACATACAACAATGGCGGAATCTAACATGGTAGAGAGAGAGAGAAATAAACTTTATTATTAGACCAGGCTTCTTGAGCCCAAAAGTGGGTGGCCTCCTTTGTCCAGGTATTTGTCAATGCAGTGTTTGCGTAGTTAGCATAGTGCTTTTTAATAATATTATTTATTTATTTATTTATTTATTTATTTTCACATACTGTTAGCCCTTCCAGGTTGTTACAGGGTGGAAGCTTAAGGTTGAGGACCCTGCATATGAATTGAAGCAATCGCGGCAAAGGTTCAGGGTTGCCAGTTGTGTAATTTTATTATTTAGAGCCTTTATGTAGCACCTCCGCAGATGACACCTACACCTGGTAATTCACGGACGGGACGCAAATGCCGCCATGATGGTTTCTGTACTAAAACCACTACACGAGGTTTCCGAGCTTTTCAGCGCTCAGCGGGGGCCACCTAAGCCTAATATTGGAGAGTCAAGTTGAGGAGCAGTGTTGGGCCCACATATATTAACAAAAAAAATTTAGGCCAGAATTGTTTCTAAGGGAGCATTCCAGCCAATCCTGAAGCATCAGCGATAGCGGCTGACCAGTAGCAAATATCACTTAGGAGCAACAAGTTTAGCGAATTCGTCCGCTGCATGTCCGCGTCTTGTGGTATATTTGAAATGAGTGCGGAACTATGATGGGAACACGAGGAGGAGGATAACAGGACAAGCGCTGTTTTCTCGGTTCAAGGTTTATCCTTCAGGGTCGTACGTTACTTCAGGAGAATGGTAATGGCGGCGTTTTGTGTTTCTTTTTTACAGCGAAGCTGCATGTGGCTAGGCCATTACCGTCGCCCGCGAACAACCCGCGAACACGCTCGTGCCACTGCTGACGCGTTCGTCCTCGTCGTCTCCTTCCACACTGGCTCCGTTGCCGCTCAGTGCCTAAAGGGACACTAATGCCAAATCTTAAGTCAAGATACAGTGATGGATTAGTGCACGAGAATCTCTAAGGCGTCATTATTATCGCGAACAGAGCCTCAACAGCCGACAAATTGATGTAAATGCAGGTCATGATTAGAGACTCCTCCGGGAAATTCACGTACTCGCCCGATGACGAAAGCACTCCTCAGCAAAATTCTGTCCCTAGTACTGAACCACCCGTTGCAAAAAACATCCTTGTATTGTACTATAAGACGATATAAAATGCTACTTGCCCAGTTCTATTTCAAATTCAGGAAGCAAGAATTTATCGAAATTACCCTTGACAACGACGCGGTCGCTCGAAAGATATCGTTTTCGCTCGACTACGCGCCGCCCACGGTTTCGCGTTTCAGTATTTTCGTTATCGCGTAGTGCTGTGCTGGTTTTGCTGGCTCGCGAAACTCGTACAAATGGCAAGTAGCAGAGAATTCAACTTCCATGGGATGTCGCGGGATGCTCGAACGGTCTACGCAACTTGATCAAAAAGCAGCTGCTGCGGCGAATCCACCGCTCTTCTTGGCTCGGTACCGCCGTCTCTCGGATGCGGTTTTACTCACTGACGGCAGGAAAGGGTGGTGATGGCGTATGCAACGTCACCACTCCCCCGCTTGGGTGGCGGGTGATTTCAAATCCGAAAAAGCTATTCGGACCGTTCAGATGCAATTCTCACGTGAACCAAGTATTTTCTTGGCACGAAACAAGCGTTGCGAGGTTTCTGGAATGGTGGTTGAACAGTCCATGCAGGCTTAGCATTTATCTTTAGTGTCCCGTTAAAGGCGCATGAGCCATTCATTGGCAAGAGGAAGCTATCGTCGTCATCATCACTAACTATCATCGCTCGAGCATCGGCGTTTTTTTTCACAGCTGGCTCCGTTGCCCCTCACCACCTGAAATAGTCAAACGAAATTCTACGCTTCCTGCGTAGAATTTAATTTCTCTTCTGTCGTCGTAATGGGGAGGCCGCGTTAATGTTTAACGCGACAGCGTTAAGGAGCTCGTGTCGCAGAAAAGCCGGTGTCGTCGGCGTCGGTGGCGTTGGCTGTGAGCGATAAATGCCGGGAGGCACTTCATGAATAAAAAGAACTTTCAAGGTTGGCTGGGTGGAAACAGGGTCTCCGGAGTGTGAGACGGAGACGCTACCACTCAGCCACGAGTTGGATGCTTCAAAGCGGCACAAAAGCGCTTCTAGTGAATGCGGTGTTGCCTTAGAAACGAGCCGTAGAAAGTTATACTGCGGTGTATATCGGTAATTATGAACATGTAAATTACAGAAGTCGCAGTTGCACGAGTAGCGAAGTGCGTTTCCGCCACATTTCTGCTGCGCTTTCCGCACACGCAGAGCCATCTTGCGGCAAACAATGAAGACCCCCTCCTCTCAATGTACGGCGCTGCCCCGACAGGTGGCGCGCCACGCGCGCATAGGGGCTTTGTGGGGACCGGTGCGAAGCGCGTCGCGCCGCGGACTCTCTCTCCCCTGACGACGCTTCGCCCTGCTCCCTCACGGGTTGCAGAATCAAGCGTCCTTCCTTTCTTTAGATCACTCTCTGTCCATCTTTCTGCCCCTGCCGATCACGGCGTTTGGCTGGCGTACATCGTTTCACTCTCCGAGACACCGAGTTCTTCGGTTCGTTCCGCTTGCTCAGGCGTGTGTGTGTAGTGATTTTTAGAAGAAAGGAAGAGAGAAGTGCAGTGCCGTAACTGTCTCTCAAAGGAGGACACCTCAACAGCACTGCACAGGGTAAGGGGAGTGGGGAGAAAAGGATCAGGAAGAGAAGGAAAGAAAGCGGCAAAAAAAAAAGGACAAGGTTGAAGAAGGAGCGATGCGGGGCTTATAGCCGCGCTCTCAGCTGCGTTTCGCAGCAAAAGTCAAGGAGAGCAGCAAGCACTCTTTTGACGATAGAGGCGTGCGCTGCGGGAAACAGAAGGGCTCCCTCCGTGTCGCAAGGCAGACCCACGCGACGATACGAGGCACAAAGCGCAGTGCGCTCAACATCAAAGGATGGGCAATGCAACAGGAGGTGCTCGAGAGTCTCTTCTTCGCCGCATTCCACACATGCGGGGCTGCCAGTTCCGTGCAGTCTGTGCAATCGGGCGGCCGTGCTGTAGCAGCCGACGCGCAACCGCAGGAGAAAGGAGCGGTCCCAGCGGGAGAGGCCGGCGCGGGGGAGGAGTCGAGGGGGAGTCCCCGCAGCAACACGTGAGTCAGAATGATGAGCGCGGAGGGTGCGTAGAATAGCCGTCTTCGCCACGTCGAAGCGAGTGACAGAGGTGGCGAGGGGGAAGCGAGCCGAGAGAGCTTGCTTCGCAAGGGTGTCGGCTGCTTCGTTTCCCGGGAGGCCAATGTGCGCGGGGACCCACTGCAAAACCAAGTCGCAGCCCTGATCTACGACGTGGCGCAGTTTCGATCCCACGCGCTGCACAAGTGGGAGACCGGCGTAGTCTTTCTGCAGCATAGACAGAGCCGCGCGCGAGTCTGTCAGGATCGCAGCAGACGAAGCACCGCACTCGTGAAGAAGGTCAGCCGCGAGGTCGATGGCCGCGAGCTCGGCGACTGTCGATGAGGCAGGGAAACGGAGACGGCACTGCCGGGACGCAGAAATGTCCGGTGCCGTGCACGCGGCAGCAGCGGAACCATCGCTGCCCAGATGGAAAAAATTTCCAGTTCCAGGTGTATTATTGAACCGGAAATCCTTCCCAGCTGGAAAATGTTCCAGTTGGAAACGACTCTTTCCAGCCGGGATTGAAACTTCTGATCCAGCTGGAACTTGCTCCTCTTCCAGCTGGAAATTGCTCCTCTTCCAGCAGGAAATCACTCCTCTTTCCAGCTGGAAAGTGCTCCTATTCCAGCTGGAAAGTGTCCCTGTTCCAGCTAGAGAATTCTCTCAATCTAGCTTGAAAGGGTTCCTGTGATAACTGGAATCGAAGCCGTTTCCAGCTGAAAATGAAGCAATTTCCACTTGGAGTCTCAGCTACCGAGCTGGAAATGTCCTTCTGGTAGACAGAATTAAATCAAGCCGAGTTCTGCACTGGAAAAAAAGTTTAACAGGATCGATTACGTTTCACACTACCATACAGTGCTTTTCTTCCAAGGAGAAGGGCATATAGCTGGTTGTTTTGAGCAACCACTCAGCCATATGCATAGAGGACAAAACTCCAGCAGTCAAAAACACAATGTACATATATCTAAAAATATTTACAGTGGTACTCTAGTACTTGACAGCACTTTCTCAGTGTGGAAGGCGAAGTTTTCTTTTTACATCTTGAATTTTTTCACTGAGGGTCCTTGGCAGAGCACGCTCCGCAGCGCCGATGTCCTGGTGGTGTATCTGACCCCAGTGCCGCAGACAAGCTATAACGAAAATAATGTATCTCAAGAGATGATCACAGTGATCAGCTGGAAAAATGCATACTCTTTAACAAACCTTAAGCAATAAGTACCTACCATAAACAACCTCCACCTTTGCAGGCGTCAGCTGCTTGGATGGCTGCTCGCTGCTGCCACTTTTTGTTGGTGCGAGTCTGCCGCTGACACTTCTTTTTGCCAATAGTTCATTGCCCCAGATCACTTGGGCCGTGTCTCTCACAAGGATGCTTGGCTTTTTATTTCTGAACAGTTTTTCCGCTTGCTCAGGCATGACAAATTCCACCAGACAAGTGGGACTGGAAGAAAGCGAAAAAAAGGTGTTTATTGCTATATACAGCGTCAACTAGTATTACAGCACTAGAGGCAACTGCTGCTTATAACACATCCATGTGAAGAGCTTGAAGAACAAGTTTTATTTGGATTTGGGTGCTAACGATAAATTTGTGGTATAGGTGAGCAACAACCATACTCACACGTCCATCAGATGTGGCCACAAAGTTGCCGTCCTGGCATCCTTTCGTATTGTCTAAGGCGTCTGGCACAGACAAATCTGGTGCTAAAGCAGCAAATGTGAGACAGACAATAAGTATAATTAAAATAGGTTCACATCAAAATTTCGTTCAATTAACAATGTTGCAAGTACATTCACCGTCTTCGATAAAAGCAGCCACTCGTTGAGGCTGCTCTGTAGTAGGTGCCACTAGTGGTGCTTCCAGATTTTGTCGTCTCTCACCTGTACAATAAAAAGTTTGAGATACATATGCATTTGGTCACCATAAATGTGCAATGAGTGGTATTGCTGGTACACTTAGTACTCTTACGGCCAGTGGCCATTTGAGACTAGCTGTTGGACCAGCGGCAATACAACTGCTGTTGCAGTCTGTGCTGGCTCACACCTGTGTAATGAAAACTTTGAGTTGTACGTGCAACCATACACTTGAGTTGCTTTGACCTGCGCTGATGTGCCTGTTTGGAAAAAAACTATGTATTCTTGGTCTTTAGCTTAACTGCTGTTATCCCATACAAATGTCCATGCTGTAATTCCCCATGCAAAGCTTTCTCTTCTCTCTTATCAGAATACTTAACAAAAATAGTTGGCTACACAAACACAATGCATACTGTAGAGAATGCTTGTTAAATACACCTGCAAACTTGCCACAAGACTGCAAATAAGTTGTTTTATTAAATGTTGCAGGAATATAGCTTCAGAAGTGACACTTTGATGAGCACTTGATAATACAGGATATTAGGTACCTTACAGCTGACAGTGCTGCATTTATGACTGCTTACCTTCACATCTCTCGCTTCTCTGCATGTCAAGTATTTGGGCAACTAGGAAAACATGAAAAGTGGTCATTGTTAGACAGCATATAATACACTCAATTACAATAAAAATGAAGTAATGCTTACAGTTGTTCAGCTGTGTTCTAATGTTATTTTCCAAAAACTCTATGTGTTTTTTCAATGATGCATTGTGCTCCCGCTCAATGCGGCACTGCATTTTCCAGTATTTTGCATCTTTTCGTGCAGTTATTAGCTCTTTTGAAGAAACCAGCGATTCATCGTCTGTTGAATCGCTGGTTTCATCATACAGCTTCCTTTTGACCTGTGCAAAAAAAAAATTATGAGGTGCATACACTTTTTCCATGGAACACTCCCACAACAAAATTGGGGTATGCACCAAGATTGTGGTAGTAGCAGCATTTCTGGGGCTCCCTATATTGTATCTCGGTTAGCGCCAAATTTTCTCAAACTGCAGCAACTTTACACCCATGTTTGATCAAAGTGACTAATAAGAAAGATATTTGGCAGAGACGTGGGTGCTAAGCTGGGTAGCAGGGGGACCTTCCACGTAGTTTATTGTGATGCCTTTATCATCCACAAAAAGCATTAGCAACACCATTGTTTTTTTCTGTAGGCCATGGTTTTGTGTCTTCACTCTCAAGCTGATCCTAAAATGCACATCAAGTTTCACACATCACATTCAGTATGCCAAGACGTTTTTGCTATTTGTTGGTGTATTGTTCAACAAAATTGCACTTAAGTGTGCACACTTTAGTGCTGAAATATCCTATTTTAGAAGAACAACTCAAACAGCATGTACTATGTAAAATAAAGAAAGTGTGACTGTCGTGGCACCCCAGAACTCAAAGATGATGTGGTGCAGTGTACAGCATCAGACTACTGCTTATCATAAATTCTTTTGATCTCTGGTTTGCCATGATCTCTGGTTTGCCATTTGGCAATCCCATGGATTGCCAAATGATTTATCGGTGATGCGGGAGATAAATTTCAAATCTTCTATCAAAGTAAGAGTACTGAAACAAGTCTTATTATTTGGTCATGCCATGTGGGTTTGTCTCAAGGGGCACAAATTAATGCTAGCCAAAGCGGAAGGTAACAGAGAACAAGGTTGCCCATACATGAGATCGTTACATGACATTCTTCCAGCCACAGGGAAACAGTGGTAAGCTTAAAGAAGCCAATAAAAATAGTTCTTAATGGTAAAAGTTTGTGCAATGTGCAAATCATTTTCTAGAATAAGAAAGCAGAAAAAGTGTCTTTTTTCTCATCTGTACTTCTTTGTTTCCGTAAAACCATTTTCATGCTGCATAAGATATGACTACGTGCTGCTACCAAGTTGCCCAACGATTTACCCTTATTGGCATTTACAAATTCATGATATCGCAAGTTGACAGCGACTCAATGGTACCTTACAATTATGGTCACATACCAGATACCCATTACAAATGTGAAGACACAAGACTGTGGGCACTTAAATAATTAAGTGGGCAAGAACCTCCAGATACTCGTCATTCCATTTGTTTCCCAAATTTTGCTACATCAGAGAGAAATAGGCTGCCAAAAGGGTATGCAACGTTGTGCCACATACTGACTACCGTACTGGTTTATATGCCAGCTTTTATGCATTAGTAATTGCTCCTCAAAGTGTACCTAAAGTCACCCACCTGTATCTTATACCTTTCTGCATAAGTCAACACTTAACGAAGTCACTTTCTGCTGATGCCTCAACCTACATTTGCAGCATGTATGCAAAAGCATAAATTTGTGCATCTCAGTCAATATGGGGTTTTAATAATGCAGTGCAAACACAACATAAGCAAAATAAGGTGTGAATCAATTTCCTGGCTCATTGCTTTCAGTTTAAAAAAAGACTGCATGCATGACCACTTCTTCCAGCATATCGTGACAAGGTGTTCGCAAGTTAGCATGCCATCAATGCAGTAATACCTCGCAGCACAAGAAAGGCACGTCAGAAGTTAACATTGCACAGCTGTGTTGGTCTTTCAGACACTGCAAGGTACTTGTTTCTTTTCTACATACTTGTGACCCTCGTGACTGTTTGGTGGAGGTGCGAGGTGTGGGCAATGGTGCAGCAGCTTCCTTAGCAACATCAACATTCTTTAGGGCATGTGCCATGTGCTGTCGGAGAACAGCCTCGTACTGCTGCTTTCTTGATGCAGCCTGATTTGCCTGCTTGGCCTTGTCCTGCTATAATGGATGACAATACTGGAAATTAGTGACACTGTTGAAAACTTAGTAGTCTGGTGTTTGCTGTGTATAGACAAAGCAAAATATGCATGTACCTGTCTTATGTTCTTCTTTTTAGCATTCACATCCCCTTCAGAGAGGGGCAAGTCCTCCACATCTGACAGCCTGATCGGTGGAATGGGCACTCTCTTGTTTTTTGTTTCTCTTGCCATCTCTTCCCTTGTGGCTGCAAAGAGTATAAAACAACAGACATGTTTCATTGACTGCATTATATTTGGAAACCTATATATCAAGAAACGCTAGTAACCCTCAATATATTTAGCATAGATACATTTCCGTGGACACATGGCTTTATTGTCAAAAGTGTAATTATCCGAGTCCCGATCAAGCGAGGGCATATTGAGTGGGCAACAGCCATTTCACCGCCGTCAGACTGTGCCGGTATCGTGCAAAGAAGGATCATATTCAAGCGGTAGTAAGTAGCAAGTATAAGCGCACCGTTATTTAACATGCTAGGCAGTTGGTCCATGCCACTGCAAGGTCAGTGGCACAGGCTTGCCGTTCCGCGATGTGCCTTTGGCATGCTCGCTTTTTTTCCCAGGCTTTAGCGGCGCGCGCTCGCCCACCCACCGCTGTCACCAACTTGTAATTTCTGACGGCTTCGTCGAAGCCATAATATTAATGATGAAATAATGCCAATTAATGAGGTCAAAGCGCCGCAAAACGTCCCCTCGCACTGCCTGCCAGTTGCCAGCTGAATTCGAAACATTGCATTTCAAAGCGTAAAGTGTAGGGGAGTGGATGTCGTCGAATGTTCCAGACTAATCGTTCGGACCCGCGTGCCTTCCACAAAGTTCTACACCATTCGCGTCCACTCCCCTACACTTTACACTTTGAAATGCAATGTTTCGAGCAGCATATTAATTTGCCGAGCCCTGAAGAGGAAGCTTTAGCTCGGGTGCTCCTATCTAAATACATGTAAAAGGAGAATTCGTTTTTCTCGGCAACCACAGCACCAAATTTGACGGGGTTTGTTGCACTTAAAAGAAAAACTTAAAATCTAGTGACTGTTGGTTTCGAATTTTCGATTTAGGTCGTCAATTTTTTATTAAAAATTGGCAAAAATCGAAAATTTTTAGAAAACGAAACTATCAAGTTTACAACTCTGTAACTCAGCAAGAATAGGTGATATCGCAATTCTGTGAATTGTACTTAATAGCACATCTAAAGCGGACAAATTTGACATCTTATGCATGAATCTCAAAAAATTTATTAATATGTAATTACAACTTTTGCAGAACCCTCGTAAACAACGTAACAAACTCACGTAAGATGTAAAATGACATACGAAATTTGTCCGCTTTGAATGATCTAATGGGTGCCGTTTACAGAACCGCGATATCTCTTTTTGATGCAGAGCTATTAGTTTGTAAACTTCGTGCTTCTATATTTTCTGAAATTTTGTAAATCTTTTTAACAAAATGCAAGCCCTAAATCAAAATTCCGCTTCCAACAGTCACTAGAATTTAACTTTCTCTCTCAAAAGCAACTAATTTCGTTAAAATCGGTCCAGGGGTTATCTCAGAAAAACGTTTTTGCGTTTTTACATGTATTTGAATAGGCCGCGTCGCAGTTGGGCCCGAGCTAAAGCTTCCTCTTAAATACGTATCTTTAAAACAATATACAAGTATTATAAGTGCGTGCTCAAATTGTTACAAGTTTATGCGCAGCCAGTATCCTTATTCTATTACACTCAACCGACAGGCAGTAATTTCCAGAAAAGTCGGTGCAGCTAACTTTTAGCTCCGGTGCTCCTATCTAAATACATGTAAAAGGAGAATTCGTTTATCTCGACAACCATTGCATCAAAATCTAGGTTTGTTGCACTTAAAAGCAAAACTTAATATCTAGTGAATGTTGGTTTGTAATTTTTTTACTGCGGTTGTCAACTGTTTATTTAAAATTGTCGAAAATTGAAAAGTTGAGAAAACGAAACTATGAAGTTTAGAACTCTAACTCGGCAGTGAAAAACGATATCACAATTCTGTGAACTGCACTTTTTTTTTAACCAGCAGGGCACTCTAACAAAGTATTTACCTGCGAGCTTGAGAATCTGTACGACGTATACGCCACTGTTCTCCTCGTTGTCTTCGTCCCGCCAGTATGCGTCGTAAGGCATCGTATTGTCAAAATCCAATTCATTTTCGGGATGGAAGTTCTTGACATCGGTTACCGGTATAACATATCGTTTGTCTGTCTTGTCTTCAACAAATCGCACAAGAGCAAACATCGCGCTTACTGATACGATGCACGCGTGCGAAACGATCCACAACACAAACGCGGCACCCACCACGAAGCCAAATGACACTCGCACCGCTCGCACCACGCGCTCAGATGCGCGGACTGCGGAGGAACACTATTGGCCTTCTCACGCTCTGGAGCTCTGCGGAGGGTTTGGAACGCCAACATGTAGATCGCGCATGTGCGTAAATTAAATGGTAGTACATTTTTAATAAAGGGTTTTTGTTCATACTTCTTAACATGTATTATTGTATATTATTCATTTATAAACAATATGTCACTCTTTACCAAAATAGTTTGTAAATTGCACGATTGCGGAGCATTTGCGGTGCGGGGTATAGCACAAAAGGTTGTGGTAGATTTTAGTCCATGCGCATGTGGTCCGCGCTCTCGACGCTCTGTTTGTCCGTGGATCAAGAGCTCTATCTCGTTCGCGATTACATAGCTGTACTTGTCTTGGATACCAAATGGCACCGCGAAAAAGGCGTAAAGTCTATCTCGACCCTGGATCAAGCAGCAGCATGCCGAAGTCAACAAAGTGGCTCCTTCACCATCCACTTGGCGCCGCTCCGCGAACACCAAAAGGTCACAAGTCGCCTATGACATCAACGAGATCGCCAACATCGCCAGCAAACTCTCTCGAGGACCAAATCTGTGATGAGTCTACATACACAGACTTAACCCGAGAGAAGGACAGTGATGAAGACTGCAGTGACTTTAGTGATGGTGAACACCCAACTTCCGATGCATCTTTCTCCCAACCGGTGTCCGCGGACGAAGACTGTTTGCCGGGCGAACATAGTGCGTGTCCGAGCGGTGATCCGAAAGATATAGATGCTGATGAACTCTGTGAACCATTCATTGAAGGTGGAACAGTCACCCGAGGAGATGCCTATATGCTGCTGTTGGACTTGGCAATTAAATTTGGCCTATCCTGGGCTGCAATTGAAGAGATTCAGAAGCTTTTCAACAACCTCTTGGAGAAGAAATGTTTTCCGGAAAGCAAATACCTCTTTAAGAATTTTTGTGGAATTGATATGAAGGATGTGATTTTCAATTTTTACTGCGCAGATTGCAAGCATCTGCTTGCTAAAACAACGGGATGCCTAGAGCAGCGTCAAAAACTTGAAGTCAAATGTACAGTCTGCAACACAAAATATGTAGGCCGTGATCTTGTGCGCACAGGCAGCTTTTTTGTAACTTTGCCAATTGAGAAGCAGCTGATGGCAATTCTTTCTAGCAAGACAGCCAACACTGCGCTAGCAGCAAACCTCAGCCGGCCACAGAGCAGTAATGGCTTAATGACTGACATCTTGGATGGCCATCAATACCGCACTGCACGTGAAAAGGTTGGGATGGCTACTCATGATTTAACATTGACTGTGAACAGTGATGGCAGACCTGTGTTCAAGTCGTCAAAGTACAGCATATGGCCTGTGCAAATAATTTTAAATGAATTACTACCCCGGCTGCGTTGGAGCAATCTAATGGCACCACTCCTGTGGTATGGGCATCAGCATCCAAATATGCCAATGCTGCTGCAGGCATTTGTGCATCAACTGGAGCAGCTAAATGCAACTGGTATCACGTGGACACTTGCTGGCACACAAGTACGCTCCAAGGTAAATGATCCCGAACAGAAAATTTTAACACATTTACGACACAACTCTTGAGTATATATTCACATGATATTCCATTATCCTGCAGGTTTTCTGCATATGTTGCTGTGCAGATGCACCTGCCAGAGCTGCAATGCAACAAATGGTCCAGTTCAACGGTTACTTTGGTTGTAGCTGGTGCTACCATCCAGGAACCAATGTACAAGGCAAGTCCTATGCCACTCTTGGCTCTTTTGCTGTGGTCAGAAGCTGGACCAGTTAAAATACATGCTACCACTGCAAAAAAATGTGCCAGTCTATGTGGCTGAGTATTCGGCACATTTTATCTCTAGTATGGATCAGTGTAAAGGGAAGTATGATTCAGTTACCGTAAATTAAACTTGCTGTGTGTATACTTTTGCTTTTTTTAACAGGTACTATCAAATACTGCTTGGATCAGCTCTACCCTGATCGCACTGACGAAGAAACTTTGGTGGACATGAAGGCGGCTTGTCGTACTGGCACTACTGTACATGGAGTCAAGGGCCCATCTCCACTTATTAACTTATCAGGTTTTAGCCCTGCTTGGTCATGGTGCCCAGATTACATGCATTGTGTTCTACTTGGTGTCGCAAGACAGTTGACAGAATTGTGGCTCTCTGATACAGGAGCAGATTATTACTGTGACATGCCCTCTACTGTGAGGGTTATAAATGAACGGCTTGGTGAAATAAGAATGCCTGTATGTGTTAGCCGTCAGCCACGACCGCTGCAGGTTAGAAAATATTGGAAGGCCTCAGAATGGCAGTACTGGTTGCTTTATTACAGTGTACCTTGTCTCACTGGTGTGCTTGAGGACAAGTATGTGACTCACTGGAGCCTTCTTGCATCAGGTGTATTCATCCTGCTAAAGGATTCTATTTCACGTGCAGATGTAGACCTCAGCACACAACTACTTACAGAGTTTGTCGTTGGTGTTGAATTTTTGTACGGCCGGAGCAACATGACGTACAATGTGCACCAGCTTTTACATTTGCCAAAGTCGGTTGTTTTGTTTGGACCTCTGTGGGCACATTCTTGTTTCTCATTTGAAACAAATATGGGCAGGCTCTTGAAGCTAATAACATCTGCCAATGGAGTGGCCTTGCAGATTGCTAACAGGCTTCTCTTGCGCAGCAGTCTGCTAGCCCTGAAAGCACGTGCAAGCAACTATGCACTTTCGCTGATCAAAGAAAGTGCTGCAAAAGAATGCTTGGAAAACATTACTTCTCTAGGCAAACCTGAGACAGTTCATGATGATTTTTCTGCCCATACAGAACTACAGGGAAAGCAAATAGTTGAATTTCGTAGGATGAAGGTTGGGTGCACTGTAATTGCATCAGAGCGGTACAGCAAACATGTCAGAACAAATAGCACTGCTATTGTTTTTCCAGGTGGCACATATGCCAGGGTAAAAAGAATATTCTGCTCCAGAGAACCATCTGGAGAACACTTCTTTATTATTTCCGAAGTATACACTGTTGACTCTGTCCTGCCAAGTGAGCACATTAAGAACGCAAAAAAACGAGGTGATGAATGTCTGCTCAAAATTGGTGCACAGATACGACCATGCATATATTTTTGTTTTAATAACCACGAGTACTTTTGCGATTTAGTTAACTCTTATGAATGGTTTCGATGACCTAATAGCTCACAATAAAAAAATTCTGGCACCAAAGTTTTTAATGTGAAGCATTAGGATTGGCCCCTGGTTTATTCTTGTCCAGCCAGATAGCGTCAAAAATAAAATGTACAGTGGTAGACTTCGAACACTGGTCCATCAGTGCTGCAGTAGGTATAAGGCTCTCTTCATCTTTAGAAAGATGTTGCCATATGCAGAATATTGGTCAGGACAGGGTAACAAATTAAGAAATCCAATTTGATGATCTGCTAGTTAGGCTATAGTAGCATGTGCTGCCAGCAGAGTAAATAACCTCATGAGTTTATTTTTCGCAATCACTAGCTCTTTGAGCTGCTATATGATGTTCAACTAACTTCAGTACCAACCAAGTAGGTTCAAGGTGCAACACCCAGCAGCTGCTGTCAAGTGAAACTAGGAAGGTTTATGAAAACCTTAGCTAGGAAGCTGTCATGAATCAAATAAAAATTAGTCATCTTCAGTAATTCCTTGTGCTTGCAAGTACTCTTGCTTTCTTTGTGTTTTGTTTTGTACTCCTGACGGTGCTTGGCATCTTTTAATTGCAGTCTCCATGATGCATCAACGAAACCACTTGTAAGCAGGTGTTTGAGAGATGAAAAGTTTTCCTTCCTCTGTTTGCCGCATGCATGTGAAGCACTTCCTTATTGTGCTAGTGTATTGTACTTGAGATAGTAATATATCTCTTACTACACGTAGCAGGACATTTTGCATCCAAGTCGTGCTGCATAAGACCAGCTGCTTACAGGGTATCCGTTAGTCTGCTTCTGACAGCCACTTAGCAAGTCAGATGCTTTGCTTTAGCATAGATTCCCACAGCACTTGCGAGGCTTACTTAACTGCCTTTTCTGTATGTTGTGGTTGTTTGATGTTGCAAGAACTTCAATTTTACTCTTCTATTATGAAAATATTGAATATCATGCAGGCTTTGTACCAGCAGGTATGTGAAAATTACTTAAGGTGGCTATATGTATACCAGTGTTATACCTTGGTCTTTTGGCTTGATTACAAAGAACAGATGCACTCATTGGTACTACATTGTGATTCAATACGCCACAACTATGTGTAATAATTTAGGATTGTTTTCATATAAAAGTAATGCTAAGCTATCCAAGCATTCTCCTGCATTGTCAGCAGTTTAAGCAATTTTTATACATTGATGTGTTCGACTCTGAGTCATGTAGTCTTAAAGTGTACGAACTATGCACTTAATACTCTTGCATGTCTCATAAGCTCATGATTCAAGACATTTAGCCACATGTTCAATTCATGTGTGCATGCAGCCTGGTATTACGTGACACATCTTTTTTCCTGCAGTAACCTTACTTTGAAGCATAACAAATACAACTACACAATTAAGTAAACAAGACTAAATGAGTGCAACATGCAGGACGAGCACTCATCCTGTCTGGTTTACCTTTGATGTGTAGTTGTCTTTTTCTTACGATTCGAAGTACCTTCAGGGAACCTTACAACTCACTTAAGTTTTTGTTCTGCTAAACCTTCAATTTACAAACTGCTGACATTATAAAGCTGGATTTTAGTCAATGTGTGATTAAACGTACCTAATTTTGCAAGCACTTCCAGGTTGCCTTCAGCACATTACATGACCACGAGATACTTGCGGAAACTAAGCAGCTAATCTGCTTCTAGTCCTTTTGTAGCAGACAGTGCACATATTTGTTTGAAGCTGTATTTACCTGTTTCTTTATATATATATATAAACGAATAACGATTGTCTGCACTGTGTCTGCTCAATCGAGAAGGTTGCATGTTTAAAAGTTAGTGACTTTTCAGAACTTATGTAAAACATAGTAATGTTCACTGCTATGATACTTGCACTGTCATCAATACTATGCAGCGAAGGGACAGCAGTTTTTCTTATAGTTTGTGGCTTCGTAGATTGCTGCACAAAGAAAACTTTGCAAGGGCATGGCATTGTGTTGTTGTGTTCACTTGTGCTCCTGTGTATACACATTCTCGAGCTACTGTGCAGGTTCTATCCTACAAGTAATCAGCGAATCATTCATGCAGCTGGAAGTAAAGTGATCCCCTAATGTAAATGCTGAAACTGAAAAATGTTGAATATGGTGTAACCAGTGAAACTAGGACAAAGCAAATGCACTAGCTATCATTTTTATTATTGGATCATGCATACCTTGGAAATGAACATTGTACAATATACCGAATGGTTGAAAATAAGCATGTTGGCAAATCTTCAAACTTATAAAATGGAGCGCTGATAGAGGAGTTCAGAAAAAGAACAACACATGGTTCCATCCGTATGTTGTCCTTTTTTGTCCTGCCATTTACTGATCCCCCTAATAAGTTGCAAAATATGTGTCGCAGCCATTCTGTATGCTTTGAACAGACATACTTCAAGCTGTTCGCTAGTTCCATTTATAAGGTGTCATTTCCCACACATATTTTTGCCTGTCAATTGCAATAAAAAAATTGTTCATACGACCGATTTTATTATTTTCTTTCAAGAGATTATATTTTAGGTAGTGTCGCACACTAAAAGCATATATCCACATATGTGCTGAAGGGACATATATTTCTGAAGCACATCATATAGAATGGAGTCAGTCCTGTATCAAATACTAGTGTCTTGAAAATGAATTACAATCTAATTTTGTACCTTAATCATTTCTGTTGCCTATAAGGAAACAGAAAAGCAGGACAGTAAATTATGAGCCTGGAACCAAAAACTTGGTCTCAAATGTTTCACTCTCACAACTCTCGAATTTCCTGTACAAGGCACAACAAGCCCATCAGAACAAAATAATTGTGTATTAGAAAGAAAAAGAAAACTTTCAGGATTTCAGAAAAAGTGCTAAGCCTTGCCTAGCTTTCAAGTTAGTTAACGTGTACTAGGGAATGCAAACATACTCACTTTTTCACAATTCGCTGCAAACTAAAACCAGGCAGTTGTTTTACTTTTTAATGAAACCAACATCATCTGAGCTTTTGATGCTGCATGCCTTCATCTAAATATTGTGCAGCTCTTTGCCATAGTCATTTTAAAAGTAAGAATTCTATTCAGTACATGACTTTCAAGAGCTTCATTTACCCTTTTGCTCAATAGTACAGTCATACTCCTGAAAATTATTTTCCATCCACATTCTGTGATTGAGCATTTCCAGCTGGCAGCTGAACTATCGTCCAGCTGGAAACATTCCTAGCTGTTTCCAGCTTCAGCTGGCAGCCCATCCAGTCTAGCGATCATTTTCCAGCTGGACCATGTCTGGCTGGAAACTGGCCCAGCTGGATAATGTGATTACCAGCCGCATTTGCAGCTGAAAAACTTTCATTCCAGCTGGTATTGAAAAAGCCAGCTGGAAATGAAGCTGGAAAACCCTTTTCCAGCTGGAAATTGACCTCCCATTTTCGTCTGGGTGGAAACGGAGCCGTCAGTGTAGACGAGGAGGCGGTCGCGTAGGTGTTCGTGAATCAATGCAGCCGTCTCCTGCTGCATGGCACAAAGTGCTGTTCGGCGCTTGCTCGTAACGCCCGGGACGCTGATGTTAACGTCAAGCAGCGGGGAAGCGTGCGGCGATGGCGGCAAGGGAAGGAGTTGCGGCAGAGACGCGATGCGGGTGCTGAAGTCGGTGGCATGCTGACCCATGCCCGAGCCCTCGAGGTTGTGGAGGCGGCACACGAGACGCTGGCCCTGTGGCGACCGTTGCAGACGCTCGATGTGGTGAAGGGCCTGTTTCCTCGCACGAAGTGAGGGCGGCCAGTTTCCCGCTTCGGCGAGAGTTGCCCCCACTTGTGAGAAGCGGGGAAGCGCGTACATCTGGCGAACTGCAGTGCGGTGTTCGACGTCGACGGCCCTCCAGTTGGCTGCACTGGCGTTGGTAAGAGGCAGCGCGTAGAGCGCTCGCGAAGTTGCAATCGAGTTATAAACTCGGAGCGCAAGCTGCGGTGTGCAGCCACGGCCACGGGCGAGCAGGGAGCGTGCGGCGCCTGCGACTTTCCTGGCATCCCTGCAGAGCTGTGTGGTTGCCGCATTAAAGTTCAGGCGGCAGTCGATGTGAAGGCCCAGGTAGCGAACTTCTTTCCGCCACGGGAGGGGGCTTCCGCGCAGCGAGAGAGTGGGCACTTCGGAGCGAGCACGGCTAGCACGGGGGTGAATCATTAGCGCCTCGGTTTTTGACGCCGAGAGCTGAAGCCCCACGCTGGTGAGGTATTCGTCCACGGCGTTGATAGCAGACTGCAGTGATTGCCGCACTTGGTAGCCATAGTCCGTGGGCCCGGAAGCGAAAAGAGCGATGTCGTCGGCGTAAATCGCCACACGTACTTCGAAGGCTGTTCGCTTCGGGATGAAATCGGGGAGGCTTGCAAGCGCCAAGTTGAATAGAAAGGGGCTAAGAACACTGCCCTGAGGAACACCAGCGGTCACGCTACGGGGGGTGCTGAGCGCGTCGCCAACACGCACTCTGAGTGTTCGGTCGCTAAGAAAGGCCGACACATAGTCCAGTAGGCGGCCGGTGATGCGCAGCTCGTGAAGCGCTTGGATGATGGTGCCGTGCGGGAGGCCGTCAAACGCGCGTTCAACATCGAGCAGCACCAGGTATGCGGCTTCGTGGCGGCTTGCAGCGTGCTCGAGAGTGGCGACAACGTCCGCGATGGAATCAGCTGTCGAGCGGAATCGGCGGAAGCCACTTTGTTCCGGGGCAAGAGCGTCGAGGGCGGTGGCGATCCATTCGAGTCGGTTCAAAGCCATCGACTCCATCGTTTTGCCGGGTACCGAGGTCAGCGATACTGGGCGATAGGAGCTGATGTTCGAGGCTGGTTTGCCGCGCTTCAAAATGGGAACGACGATCGCCTCTTTCCAGTTGGCGGGGATGATGCCGCTGCGCCAGACGGAGTTGAAAACCTCGAGAAGTGAGGGAAGTTGAGCTGCGTCGATGTTCCTGAGCACTTGATGAGTAACGCCGTCGGAACCGGGAGCGGAGCGGCGTTTGTGCTTGTTCAAGACGATGCGCAACTCGCTGATCGTGAACTCAGCAGAACACAACACTTCTACATGCTCCATAATTGCGCTCGTTGGGAAATAGCGCAAAGGAGCGAGGCGTTCAACCATGTTGTGCGGCGGAAGTTCGACGGCGGCTGTGACAGGGCACACAGACGGCGGGGCGAACGTATCCGCGAACAGTTCGGCCAACTGCTCGGCACTCAAGCCCTGAGCCACAGCGATGGAGAGTGCAGGGCGGCGGGGGATCTTGGGACTGAGCAGGGCGGCGAGGATGCGCCAGGGGCGGGCTTTATCGCGAGTGTCCTCCAAGGAGAGGCAGAGACTTTGCCAGCTCTGATTGCGGCGCTGCCTGGCATGACGACGGCACGCGGCGTCAAGGCGGTTGTAAAGAGTCCAGTGCTCCACCTTGTCGCTTTTGATGGCGCGGCGTTCGGCGCGTCGTCGTACTGCGCGTAAGTTCAAAAGTTTCATGTCGGGCGCCGGCGTTCCAGCGGGCACCGTACATGACCTGGTCGCGGCGGCAACGCAGCTTGAGATGTGCGAAAGGAAGTCAGAGTTGACAGGAGGAGGCGTGGCACACAGCGTCCTGAAGAGAGACCAGTCCGTGATGCGGTAGGTGCGGATCCGGTCGCGGCAGAGGCCGAGAGGATCAAGCGAAATCGGATAATGATCCGATCCTTGCGTGTCAGGGCTGCGTACCCACTCGTAATGGCACCGTTCGCTCACCAGCGATAAGTCTATCACACTCCCGCGCACATTCCGACGCACGAAAGTGGGACTGCCGGTGTTGATGATCAGCAGACCAGAGGAGGTGATAGAGTTCAGCAGGTTCCTGCCGTTAGGCTCACAGCGGCTGCTGCCCCATGCCGTGTGGTGAGAGTTAAAGTCGCCGCACACAACACAGTCACCGTCGATGCGCGCGGTGAGGCTCTCCACGAAAGAGGTATCCCATCGCTGCACGGGCTGGACGTACACGCTGGCGACACAAGTGTCGACCCCCCCAACGCGCACAGTCACAGCCACGCACTCCACGGAGGTGGGAACGATGTCGGACACAGAGACGGCGGCTTGACCAAGGCGCGCACGCACATAAACAGACGCTCGAGAGCGGCCGGGTGGGTGGAGTGGATCGCGGCACGGAACATCGGCACAAGACTGAAGTTCGCACGTGACGGCACTGTGGTAGGCGACGAAGCCCGGAAGGTTGCACTCCCCGTCGCGTACGTGTGTCTCCTGCAACGCGAGCACATCGTACTCGTGCAGGAGAAGAAGCTGGCAAAGCTCCGGGTGCCGGCGGCGCATCGAGCGGACATTCCACTGCAGTATGCGCGGCCGACGTTTCGCTGCTCGGCTAGCCATGACGAGGCAGGGACTGCTGTGCGACCAGGGCCGCGGTGCACATCTGTCGCACGGTGTCGTCCATGTGCGGGGTGGTCTCCATGAGCGCCCGCAGAGCTGCGGCGAGCGCCGCGATCAGGGCGTCCCTCGGGTCGCCAACAGGGGCAACTGCGGGAGGCGGCGTGGTTTCCGGCGCGGCGGGATTGACGCTGCGGCCACGTAAAGCATCGCTGAACGACACGCCAGCTTGTACCGTCGCTGAAGGGCGGGGCACGTTCTGCTGATGCTGACGATGCTCAGGTTGCGCGGCGCGAGCTTTGGCCAGCTCGAGCGCCTTCTTCCGAGTCATGGGCTGCTCGGAGGAGACTAGCAGGATGGCTGCTTTCCTTTCGAGCTGCCAGTGTGGGCAGCGCGGCTCGGTGGCTGCATGGCGGCCTTTGCAGTTTATGCACGCGGGGTGCTGCGCGGCGCAGTCGCTTGTCGCGTGACCACCTCCGCAGCGGAGGCAACGGGCGTCGTAGGAGCAAGTGGCGCCGGCATGGCCGTACACACCGCAGCGGTCGCACTGGAGTGGGCGTGGCAGACGAGGTCGCACGAGCCGTCGTTGCTTGAAGAGAAGTACGTCCGTGGGGACGACGTTGCCGGCAAAGGTGACGCTCACGTTTGCGCCGTTGCGGGAACAGGAGAGAACGGGAACGGGAGCCTCTATGTTGTCCCTCAGTGTGTCGTTGTCAAAGGAGCTGTCAACGCCGAAAAGGACGCCGACGCAAGAGTGCTTGCCGAGAGCTTTCGCCTTCACTGGTATGTCCGCTATGGCCCGTACATCCAGCAAGCGGGACAGGTCCGCACCGGGCACAGAGTCTGCCGCAACCACGTTACGGCGAAAGTTGACGCGCACGCGTTTTTGACGCCATCAATGCGGCAAAGTTGGGCGGCGATAAGGTCACTAGACAGCTTCAAAAAGTTGTTTTTGCGGCCGATGGGACGGAAGAGCACAGTGTCGGCGGCATTGTCAGGGGAGGCATGTGCGTTTTGCGACGCATCCGTGATGAGCTCGGCAAACTGGCGGAAGCGTCGCTTCCTTTTTGGGCCGGGCTTAGACGCGGCTGAACGCCGAGAGAGCACTGCGGCGGCGTTTTCGTCTGCGGCAGCTGGCGTCTGTGACAGTTGGGGTGCAACGACGGTCAGTGGTGCATTAGAGACGACGGCTGTTACACGGGTGGCAGGGCCGGATGGAAGTTGGAGCTCGGAGACGGCGCAGGAGGGAACGCTCGGCGGCTGCTTGCGTGGCCCGGCAGGTTCGTCATCCTCGCTCTCGCGGGCGCGTTTCCGAGAACTGGTCAAGTCCATTTCTTCGTCGTCCGAGAGGGGAAGCGGCATCTCAGCGTGGGTTTCCTGCACGCAAGGGCCGTTCTCGGATGGCGCCGAAGTTGCCGCTGGGGCTGCCGGTGCGGTCGTAGGCACGGGGGGAACTGCAGGGATCTTCAACGAGGGGGCCCGTACACGTATCCACTCGCCCAGCATGCGAGTGGCGCGACGCTCGAGGTCCTCCCTTGCCCGGAGCTCATCGAGGGTCGCGGGGCCGAGTATCACCCGGCTCAAGCTGGCATGGCGTCGATGGCGGACGCGTAGCGGCGGCTCGCCGGGTGGCCGAAACTCCATGCTGTGCTGCCGAGGCCTCTTCTCGCGTGCGGGAAGAAAGCCGAAAGCAGCGAAAAGCGCGGCAACGTGCTCCTAAGCGGGCGCAAACATGGGCGACGCCGAAACACGTGGTGGCAATCGAGGCGAAGTCGTCAGAGCGAGGAGCAACGTGACCTTCTCCGATCGCAGCTCAGACGCGACTGCTTGCTCAGGCGCACGTTTCGCTGCCTCGCCGAACGCTGCGTTACTCGACGCTCACCGCGTGATTGGTGGGTGCAAAGTCCGATGCGGGGCACCTCGTAAGTGATCGCTGCGCCGTAGCGCATTCTCTTACACCCCGTGATGGGTCGACGGGAACGCTGTCGCGTTCCACTCTTGAAGGCGAAGCTTAAGCGTCCTCCAATTTTTTTTTATTTACGGTGGTAGGAACCATTCCTTAAGTGGCCACGAAACAGTTCCGGAAAACTTTATAGACCTCTAGGATACAGCTAATATTAATCGTTTGCACCACAGTTTGTGTGAAGCGTTTCATATTAGGAGAGCTACGGACGATCACAAGTTACCTTCCTCCATACCATGCATTTTCTCATCAACTAGTTCGCCGAGTGATCGGGATAAGTTCCGCCTTCACTGGTTCTGCGTTATGATGGCACGTCGTGTCGTCTACTTCCGGTTCTCTTGGAGCGAGCACGCGAAGCTTCTCCATCCTCTCCGCCAGCTGCTTGGCAGTCGACCCCAAGCGACAGCTATGAAGCAGGGTGCGTTGCGAGCATTCTGTCGTAGCGCCAAAAGTGTCTGGTATACCGGTAACCATAGGCGAGCTGGGCATATCGACGGATGGCTGGAAGCATAAACTCAAGCTGATGAAGGAACGTTAACGCAGGCGCACGTGAGCTGCCTGTTCCGTCTGCACGATCCAGCCACCCGTTGGCGCAGAGCTTAACCAGCCAAACAAAGAGCTAATATTGCTTTAACCAAGTGTAAATCATTTTAAACATTTACAAAACAACGTTTTAACGACTATGCTTCTGCTAAGAAGTTACACCAGCAGCAAAGAATACACTTAGTTACTGCTACGGTGTTTGTTTGAGCTCTCGGCCACGAGGTGGCTGCACCATGCAGAGCTTTCATGTTTCTGCTTCTGCTCATCCCGTGAAACGGCAGGGTCAAACGGCCAGGCCCTGTCCCCTTGCGCTTGCGTTTACCCCAATACTAGGCTCGCGAAACACTGTTGTGGTAGTAATCTTCCGGTGTAACATGACTGGAGGGGGGGCGCAAAACGCGCAGATCCTGAGGCCAATCGAATAGTGACAGTCCGACGCGCTGCAGCCACTCCGCTCGTCGCTGCCTTGCAGAGGGACACGATGTCGCAGCTTTTCTTCTTGCCAGTCCCTACGCTTGTAGTCCACAACGCAACAAAGTCGAATGATAGGGCTCGCGAGAAGGCTAGGACCGACTCTGAATGCGGAGTTCTCGTCAAAATGGAGCTTGTTGTAACACAAGCAGATGACGCTTGTTGTGTGCCGGAAGTACTTAAGTGTAGTGCGAAATTATTATTGTGCATTCTCTTTCTGTTACTTTCTTTTTATAGAAACAAATTAATATTCCAACTATTACCAACAACATTTGTTAACCATTAGGATGGAAAGATTATTGATGACGCGCCCTCGCAGCCAATCGGATAACTCGCTCTACTACCACATTGGGGCAAATGACGTCAAATGGTTAGGGGCGGCTTAAAATTCAGCCGAGCGATGTGCTGCGGTCGGCAGTGACGTACATTTTAAAACCTCATAATAAATTACTCGTTTTGTGCGGAGCACTTAGATGGGCCAAATAGTGATCAGAAGGACCTACTCTAAGGACTCAGTACGTTTGTACAAAATGTTCAAAATCGTTTCAGGGTCCCTTTAAGGAGGTATGAGCCATGCATTGTCTTATGTGACGGACGCATTTAATAACAGAGGTGATACGAGAATGTGTGTGAATACCTATCATCACGATCACCACCGATCAGAACAATAAATATGTTCGTACCTTTGTTCAAAATTCTATGTCATGTCTGTGCCGTGTGCGAAAGAGCTTCGCTGGTTATCCACCTTCACAGAGTGGAACGGCTCATTTCTTTTCTTCAGTTTGGGCATCAGGCGATTATTTTTACGAGCTTTTCGTCATGCAGTCGGTCGTATACATCACTGCGTAATGTTTTGCAAACTGGCTGGTATATATCTACAGGATCTGAAATTAGGCATTTTAGGAAGTAGACATACGTTTACACACCAATGACAATGGCATTTTAGGAAGCCTAAAATGCCATTGTCATTGGTGTGTAAACGTATGTCTACACTTCTTGTCAATGCTGACTGAGTCTGTTTCATTGTAGTTTATTTGGCTTTAAACTAAGCTCTAACGTGGACAATGGTTCAGGCGTTCATCAGGCACTCAACATTTGACAGAGCGTCCTCACTCGAAAAGCCATGTAGCGCATTAAAATAAAATGTCTCAGTTTACGCCGACAGGTGAAGCATCGATTGCAGTAGGAAATTATTAGACAGCTATACTAAGTAACGATGATATGTTTATTGGACGTCTAAAGTTGTAAACATTCGTTTTGCTGTAATAAGCATGGTGTTATGCGCGCACATTGCAGACATGAACACATCTCACTCAATGACGTCAAACGCTCGCTCTCAAAACGCTGGCGTGAGAAAGAGCGGCAGCAACAGTGAGCGAATTTCCCTTCGCGCTGCATCTCGCTTCAACAACTAAGCGGCGAGAACACAAGCTACACGAAGCCATCAGCCCTCGACGCGCCTAGACTCTGTACCTACCGCAGACCGCTTTAAAGTTCGAGGCCACGCGGCCATACCCAGCCGTGCCGTATGCAGCCGCCGCCGGAGTTGAACGCTCCCCTGCAGCCTTGCACGCGATGGAAGACGGCACGCTTCCTCCGCGCCTTTCTCCCTCGCGCGCGCGACATCGAACCGCCATGCTTTTCCGTTTACCATCGCACGCTTTCACTTGTAAACAGAGCATACGGCACGCTGCCGTTATCGCACTTGAACTTTATACGGAAAATCATGTAGGCGGCGACGGCGACGCCTACGGCGTAACATCCCTTCGGTTATTCATATAAATCATATCGCAAAACAAAAAAAAAACGCTCTAGACAAAATTTTCATCCTATATAAGAACCTGGTTTGGACGGCACCTCACATTTCAACTGTAATTGCTTTTCAGGTGTTACTCTGGCAAAGTGCGCTTATATAAGGGCTGGAAATCTCACGACTGGGCGTTGTGCCCAAGGTGGCCTCTCTATTGGTTATAGAGTGGGTTAGGACCTTGCCACACAACCAAACAGACACCGTCACTTAAACTTATTTTGTCACTGTAGACGGAGAAATTAGGTGGCCTTCCTGAGCAAGCCATCGCGATGAGAACTGGGCGGTGGTTTCTGTAGCCTTACACACCTACCCAGCTATCGCTATTTTACAAACATGATGCATAACTGGAACAAAAATTGGAGGACGCTTAAGCTTCGCCTTCAAGAGTGGAACGCGACAGCGTTCCCGTCGACCCGCCAAGGGGTGTAAGACAATGGGCTACGGCGCAGCGACTACGCGCCCCGCATCGGACGCGGTGAGCGTCGAGCAACGCAGCGTTCGGCGCGACAACGAAATGTGCGCCTGAGCAAGCGACGCTCGCCTGAGCCTTAGAAACAGCTCGTTTCTAAGGCAACACCGCGTTCACTAGAGGCGTTTTTGTACCGCGTTGAAGCATCGAACTCGTGGCTCGACTCCGCGTTCGGCTTTCGAGGAGGAAGGACGCGTGTTGGCTCGCTCCGTGCGAGGTTCTTTGGCGGCCGCCTTTGGCCGCGGTGACAGGTTTTCTTCTGCACCCTCGGATTATAGGATGTTGCTGCCAACATTGCCTTCAGGCGAGAGCATGCAGCAGTGCGTTTTTTGCACGGGAACCTGGCAAGAAGACCATATCGGCTGGAAGATTTTCGCGAGCCATTGGAGGACGCTGGTATCATCAAGAACATCACGGGTATTGGAGCCTACCAGATGAATCACGTCTGGCTAGTCAAGTTGCGCAGCAAGGCGGACAAGGATGCTCTGGTGAAAACGGGTGGACTTCAGGTCAAGGGCGGCTTCTGCGCTGTCATTGACCCCGTCCATCAAGACGTCACCGTGAAAGTGCACTGGGTCGACTTTGCTGTCCAAAGTGAGAGCTTTCGGCAAGCGTTGAGCAGCTTTGGTGACGTCCTTGACGTGTCGAACGACAACTGGTCCGTCGCCGGTTTTGAACATGCGACATCCACGACGAGAGTCGTGCGAATGAGACTTAAGGAAGGTGTTGAGCTTGATGACCTGCCTCATCTTTTCAAGTTGGGAAGTGGCACCGTCCTTCTTGTGGCCCCGGGCCGGTCCCCGCTATGTTTGAGGTGCCGCAGGCAAGGACACATTCGACGGGACTGCCAGACGCCACGTTGTGGTGTGTGCCGGGCGTTCGGACACGAAAGTAATGACTGTGCAAGGAGCTACGCCAGAGTAACTAAAACCGTTCTCCCAACAGAAGAAGTACAAGAGAACATAATGGACGCGGAGGAGGCCGAAAGGTCTGCCCCGAACAGCAACACCAAGGAATGCGAAGACAAGGCCCGGGAGACTGACGCCGAGAAAACTGGAAGGACGACACCTGACAGTCGGGACTTGACGAAGGCAACTGAGGAACGTGCCGAAATAAGCTGCACGCAAGAGTCACTGCCCTTAAGTCAAGCAAGTGAAGAGGAAGACATGAGCGACAGCACCGAGATCACTACGGCCGAATATCAAGCAGACGCTACAGGGGCGACCGCGGGACGCGGGAAGCGTCCCAGAACAGGCATTCCGAAGTTGACGGAGGACAGCACCGAACGCAAGGTTAAACGCCTGGAGCGTCAGTGGCACCGCGTTGCTGGCGCCAAGGGTAAAAAATATGTCCCTGAAGTCCGGTCGGCGTCATCGTCGCCGGTTCGGGGTCAGGGACGCGATAAGTAATACCCTGGTATTCCCACTGCAGGGTAGAGCCACGGTTAGCGTTGTACTGGTGGTTCGCGCTTACAATCACCATGATTAGTATACCTGCACCATTACGCGTCGGTACGCTCAACGTACGGGGTCTAGGGGCTAGTCGCAAGCAATATCAAGTTAAACGCATAATGCAAGAAAGAGACCTAGATTTGCTTGCGGTCCAGGAGACGAAGGTTAGCAGAGAGGAGGCGACCGAAGGCTTGGTAGCAAAATTTTCTTTGAGGTACAATGTATGCGTGAGCCATGCGGTGGGAACATCAGCCGGGTGTATGTTGTTTGTTAAAAATTCAATTGGCATTGTCGTTGAAACGGTTACAAGTTGCTTGCAAGGACGCTTTGTTTTGTGCGATCTTTCTTACGGGGAAACGAAATTTAGAATTATTTGTGTCTATGCACCTACAAAGCCGCATGAAAGATTTTTGTTCTTTCGCGAATTGAGTATGTATTTTGATTGTGAGAGGTGTTTGATTGTGTTGGGTGACTACAATTGTGTCCTTAATCAGGAAGACCGTTCAACCACTGCTTGTGTAAATGAAGAAAGTGCTGCGTATCTTAAAGAATGCGTGAGCAAATTCTCTTTAAATGATGTGGCACAGTTCGCAAGAGGTGGAAGTCGCCAGCATTTCACACACTTTCAAGGCACCAGCCATGCACGACTAGATCGAGTGTATGTGTGTTCGGAGATTACGCCTTTGTGTCAGAACTACGATGTTGATGCTGTTTCTTTCAGTGATCATTGTTTAGTGACCTTCGAGATCGGCCAAAAGCAAAAAAGGAAGCTTGAATGGGAAAGATAGAAATTGAATGCCAAGCTTATCAAGGATGACGTGTTCATAGATGAAACAAAAAAAGAAATACATCATTTTTTTTAATGACACACTACGCATTGCCGCAGAGAAATGGGAGTTATTTAAACAAAGGGTAAAATTGAACGCAATAGAAAGAGGTGGGCATATGAAGTATCAGGCTCAAAAACATGAACAGATGCTGCGGCAGGAGCTCGAAGACTTGGTGCGAATCGAAACAGCTAATCCGGGTTTGGTGACGCAAGAACTGCAAGTCATTAAAAGAAAACTAGAAAGCTTAGAGGAGGATAAATACAGAGGTGCAATTATACGAGCACGAGCCGAAAAATATCTCGCGGGGGAAGTACCTACAAAGCGAGCTTTGTCAGATGAAAAGGTGTACGCTCGAGGAAATGAAATACTGGAAATAGAATATAATGTTAGGATATTCAGAGAACAGAAAATTATCATGACGGCATTTGAAAGTTACTATAGAGATTTGTTTGCTTGTCGTGAGCCAAAGGCGCCGGGCTACGAGGATGACTTTCTGGCAGAAATGCCGACGCTAGGCAAAGAGGAAACGAATTTATTAGAAATGAATATTAGTATGGAAGAGATTGAGAGGGCTATTGAGGAACTGAGCTCGGGCAAATCTCCTGGTCCGGATGGGATTACCGCGGCATTTTACAAGGCGTTCAAGACGGACATGGCAACAGCATTGCATGAAGTATTTTCAGAGGCACTCGAGCGGGGGACTTTACCACCATCGTTCAATCGTGCGCACACAGTACTAATCCCAAAAGGCAAAGAAAAATATATGCTACGTAAAGTAACGGGATACAGGCCAATTACGTTGACTAATGTTGACTACAAGGTTTTCATGAAAGTTCTTGCAGCAAGGCTGCAGGGAGTTATATAGAAGTTAGTTGGGCCGCATCAGACATGCGGCATCAGAGGTAGGAAAATATTTACAAATATTCATACAGCTAGAAGCATTTTAGAATATTGCGATAGCGCTCTCCTCAAGGTAGCGATGCTGCAAATAGATCTACCTAAGGCTTTTGATATGGTACCACATAGTGTTCTCTTGTTATTAATTAATTATGTAGGGCTTGGTTCCGTCATGTGTAAAGGCATCAAAATGGCATATCAAAGCTCATGTACCAATTTAATTGTTAATGGTGAACTATCACAACGCATACAAGTACTCTCTTCCGTTCGACAGGGTTGTCCGTTAAGTCCTTTACTTTTTGCTTTATTTTTGGAGCCGCTTTGTAGAAAAATAGTTAATAGTACAGAAATCAGGGGGTTTAAGATACAGTCCTGTGAAGTACGTGTTCTAGCTTATGCCGATGACGTTGCCCTATTTGCTGCAGATAGGGAGAGTGTTAGCTCATTATTAAGAATTACTGAAAGGTTTTGCGAGGAAAGCGGCAGTGAAATCAATAAGCAAAAGAGTATTCGTCTCTGGAATGGCCATTGGAATGCCACGCCCGGTGTTTTTGAAAATATTCGGTGGCTCACGACACCTAGCACTTACCTGGGGGTACCTTTGGATGGGTATCGTGAGAACGAGTCGCTTTGGCTCGAAAAAACGGATCAAATGCGTGCGATGGCCGAAGCATGGGGTGGACGTGAGTTATCGATTTTTGCACGTGCCACTATTTGTAACGTTTTTCTCGTTGCGAAAATTATGTATCTTCTGCAGGCACTGTATTGTACACGTAAGCATATTCAAAAATTTCACCGAATATTTGCCACGTTTATCTGGTGTTCACGTGGGAGCGAACATCAAGGACGAATTTGTTTCGTCAAGTAAAGAAAGGGGGTCTGTCGGTGTGCCACTTGTTTCTTCAGCAAGTTGTATCACGTTTCATATTGATAAGGGACGAAAGAGACCCGTTTCTGTGTTGTTTTTTTCAAACCATGTTAACAGTTTCTATGCCTGATTTTTTTGTTTCTTCAGCCATTGGCCCTCACTACACAATTTCAAGGTTCTTGCGTGAAGTTGTAACGTCCTATCGTTTCCTTAGGGCGAGATTTTCCCTTGAGTACCTCTCCAATGTAAAAAGAAAGTGTCTTATGAAGGATGTCATTGAAAGTGTGTTCCCTGTTCCATTATCTCGGTTAATTTTTCAACATGGGCCTGGACAAGACGTACTTAAAAGGGTAAAAAAAATGTGTATACCGGCGAACGTTAAAACATTCTTTTTCAAGCTTCACACGGGAACCTTGCCTGTTAAAACGTGGCTAGAGGAAAGAGGGATTTATGTGCCATGGGGAAGCAGATGCTTTCTGTGCAACAAAGCTGAAACAATTGAACATGTTTTCATCGAGTGTAATAATGCCATATTCTTTTGGGATATATTACAGAGATCGTTAAAGATAGACCTACCCCTCAATCCACATGGCATTCGTTTTTTACCGCCTGAACGCGATTTTGAACAGATGGATGTCATCTTTTTACTTGGACTGCACGCATTATGGCGTAGTCTGTTGGCATATAGACATTGCGATGTTAAAGGCCGAACTGTGTATGAATATTTTGTGGAAATGGTTGTGAAGGTACGTCACGTGTACAAGATGAATGACTGTGATGAAGCTGTGGTGTCAATGCTTGATACTTTGACACATATAAAACGAGCGTGATCTATGATCACAAACACTTTTGAGGCTTGTAGCCAAGCTGGAAATAAAGAAGAAAAAAAGAACTCGTGGCTCAGTGGTAACGTCTCCGTCTCACACTCCGGAGACCCTGGTTCGATTCCCACCCAGCCCATCTTGCAAGTTGTTTTTTATTCATGAAGTGCCTGCTGGGATTTATCGCTCACGGCCAACGCCGTCGACACAGGCTTTTCTGCGACACGAGCTCCTTAACGCTGTCGTGTTAAAATACACCATACTCATTTGAAGAATGCTACAGGTACGTTCACCGATTCGAAGATGCGCTACGTAGCTCTTTAGCAGACACGCACGAAGAAACACGCACATGCAGACAGGATGATTCTCGAGCTAACAGCTCTAATCTAAATTGAGAGTTTGCGCACCATCTCGCTTAGTTCATCGAACACACCGCAGGCGTCTCACATAACGCATGATAAGAGGTAGAAAACGACGGCTCAGTGATTATTTCTAAAGCTCCTAATTATTCCAGGAACGTTAACGTTTTGCTACACATGACACATGACACGCCCACAATTATCACCAAGTATGAACAGTGCGTGTGGTAGTGTTATCGGGACATTGGCAAACATACCGGAGACAGCCGCATAACGGTTCGAACACTATATAACTTACAACGGCTATAATCATAAAGGCTGTAATTGATGAAGACACATTTAACTATGCATGCACCTTTGCTATAATGTACCCCCGTCCTCCTCCTTTATAATAACTTTCGTCTCGATTTCAGCTATTGGAAGGGAGACTGAACTAAATGTTGCGCCACTCGCAAAACACATTTATCAAGTTCCGGAGTACTTGCACACGTGAATTACTCGAAAGGTCGCAATTGCCCACCTACCCTGAACTTTGCGGACACATTCCACATTCCTTTCCCCCCTTATTATCAAGTCCGTCGTTTAGTTCACCGAGGTCACCAAGGTGCATATCGTTCCTCGCGGAACGCATGAAAATAGGTGGGAAACGATCGAGTATTGAGAAATTACTTGCAATGATTTTAATTAGACCAGAAATGTTTTTAAAAAATTTCATACACAGCGTGTAATATGGGCCCCCATTTTCATTGTATAGGAATTTGATGGCATGTACAATTATTCTAAGACCGTAGGAAACAGCGAATAACTGCTTGCTCCCGCTTTCAAGCTGCCGCTGAAGCATTTTTTTACAATGGCTACAATTCAACAGCAGGCATTTACCTTCATATGTTCAGTGGCTATAACGTCCACCCCTTCGCCACCACCACCGCCACTCCTTTCAAAAATTCGTTCGTGGTGGCAGTTGCAGTTCCCACGGTACAGTGGGCTAAGTTCTGCTCTATTCGTTAAACATTCCTGTGGCCTTCCAGTGCACTTGGATACGTAAGTTATTACAAAGACTGTAATTAACACATATACTCTGTACTTCGGCTACACATTACGCGTAGCATTCGCCTTATTTTGACGACGTTTACACATGTTATGCTTCAATTCATTCCCCGAAAAACACCGGAGAGACCGACAACGAACCTCGTATAACACGTGAAGATATGGATAAATTGAGGGTTTAGTATCTATTTACTCATGTTAATAGTTACAGAAGAAACGCTAAAGTTTCACCACTTAATAAACTTTATATGCCCTCATGTTTTCATCAACTATAAACTGTGACGCAGATTTCTCCGGGACACGCGGAAACATATATCTGATAACGGCCATATAACGCCTTCGAGGACCTTTTTCGAGTCGTTTTTCGTGAATCCCATATAATAAACTTACGCTCTCATAACATCACCCACGAATCAGGCATACTGCGCCCCTTATTCGCTCAGAATGTCAAATTGTGGAACGTTGAGCTCCTTCAGGACACTGGGCAAACTTCCAGCGAGCTTCATAAAATGTGCTTCTGAAGCTTTCGGTATACACCCCACAATTCTCTGCCAATTCTCTCCGAATATAGAATTCATACCGCGAATAGTTTTTTCGAGGCAGCGCGAAAACCTTGTGAGAGTTTTAATAACGCGTCTGCACAGGCATAACACGAAACTTTACTACGTGTTATTTATACCTTAATTACGCAACACGCTTTAAAACCTTTCTATGCATCGCTGCTAACATTTCTCGTTTTCCCTCGAAATATAGCTTAGTTAAAAGTATTGCACTTGAGCAAAACACGGACACGCGCACGCACACACACGCACACACACACACAAAAAGGGAGCACTGAATAAATTTGGCACTTGCTGCATGCCCTGATCTTTATTTTTTTGTCCACGATTTCTTTAAGTGCGCTGCTAAATAACCAAGTCATTAATTATCAACTAGCCCATCAGTGCAGCTTAATTAAGGGAACCACTATAAAGAAACAGTAAATAAGTTTATATAGATAAATTATATTGGAATAAGTTTAGTTTTGTTATTTTGCGCCAGTAACCCAGGGCCTGTACATCTGTGATACGTCGTGGTTGTAAATGTGTTATCTGAATTGAGCCGTTTTCGTCGAAGCGAAAATTCTAGAAACTTGCAAAGATCTGTTTTTGGCACATTTAGGATACAATTGAGTCCGTGTTAACGATAAAAATTTAACTAGGCCTGAGCAGACGCTGTCAAAATCCTTGACGTCACGGACCAGTTGGTTGGGGAAGTGCTGCCGCGTAAGCGGCCGATTTCAAGATGCCGTTTCGTCTGCGAAGCAGCTCCTTCCTGCTGCTGCCGGCAGGTGGCAACACAATTCTGTGCCAGGGCCGGATTTTCAGACGTCATTTTTTCCATAGGCGAAAACAGTCTCTCATATTTGTCATAAAAAACAGGTGACTAATCATGCCAAGCCTTATACTAAACGAAGTCGACAACAAAGTTCGATCGTTCTGCGAAATTTGAGCAAGAAGAGTGCAGCGGTGAGTGCAAAATCTTTTTTTGAATGCGCGCAGCCAAATATTCAGGACGCTGTATAGAAACCATGCATCATCTAGTTATCCCAGAGTCATCTATTCGATCGCCCCTGTGTGAAGATTGCTTTTGTTTTTCCAAACAGTGGGGGTAAATCCGCATGCGCTGCAATGCAGTGCTAACAAAGCTTATTTTCCATTCTTAACATTATTCGCATGTTCACGGAGACAATCGTCCAGACAGCTCCTGTCTGACCCACGTTGCATGCGCCACATTTCAAGGGGTTTCGATACACAACTACCTGCACACAACAGCAATATTCACACACAGGCTCACACACAGGGACGATCGAACGCGCATAATCATTGAATCGGCTAGATGGCTCGTGAAGCTTGGATGGCTTACTTATGCGCATGCATAAGTAAGCATAAGTTAACTAAGCATATATATACATATATATATGTATATATATATATATATATATATATATATATATATATATATATATAATTATCGAGAAGGGAGTTAACAGAAGACAGGCCCAATTTTTATTAATCCTACCATAGGCAGCCAACGAAGACACCGTCGACAACACAGGGGAAATTACTCGTACTTACTGATTGAAAATTATCAATTAATTATAAATTAAAGGAATTGAAAGTGGATGAAAGAAACTTCCCGCTGGTGGGTAATGATCCCACGTCTTCGCATTACGTCTGCGATGATCTATCAATTGAGCTACCGCGGCGCCGTCTTCCCATCCACTTTCGGGGTATATGCATTACGACTAGAACTAATACTGGCAGTGTTAGCCAGCGCCACCACTCACAAACCTTGGTGGTGGATGTGGAACGTCCTTTCTGCCACCGGAGCGACGACTACGTGATCTTTTGGGGTGAAGGCACCTGGTCTATAAACCCGCATGTGCTACCAGAAGGCATCAATGTTGCCGGATTCGAGACCCTGGTTATGTAATGAACGAGAAGGAAAGGGTTTAAGCGAGGAGCCCGATTTTTATTATTCATATCAGACGCGGGATCGTTCCCCACCTGCGCCAAGTTTTTTCATCCACTTTCAGTACCATTGAGGTATAATTTCTTTATTTCAGGAAGTAAATACAAGCAATTTCTCCCGTGTTGTCCACGGTGCCGTTCTCTGTCGGCGTCTTACGATATATATATATATATATATATATATATATATATATATATATATATATATATATATATATATATATATATATATATAATGTCGTTATCCCTCTGTTTCTTCTATATAGCACCTTTTATCACTCACACAAATTTCAGTTGGCACTCAGCGTTTGTCCTCGTTTCTTTCTGTCTCCCCTGTACAGCTAAGTGCTGCACCACGCAGTCTCATGGAAAACCAACCAGCCCAAACCATCACCCTAGTAAGTTAAATGCAAAAGCTTTCTTTTGAATTGAGCTCTACACCAGACTTCATCGAGGTCAGCTAGCAACAACACGGCTTTTCTGAGTTTTAAAAGAAAAGCCCAGATGAAATGAAATTCACATTTCATTGGCATTAACCTGCAACAAACGCCTTATCACGTTTATCGCGTACGAGTCTGGAGGGTCTATGTTAAGAGGAAGCTTTAGCTCCGATGCTCCTATATAAATACATGTTAAATGAAAATTTGTTTTTCTCGGCAACTACAGCACCAAATTTGACGAGGTGTGTGACAATTAAAGGAAAAACTTAAGATCGAGTGACTGTTCGCTTCGAGTTATCGATTTCGGTCGTCAATGTTTTACTAAAAATTGGCGAATTCAAAATTTTTCAGAAAACGAAACTATCAAGTGTACAACTCTGTAACTCAACTTTAAAAAATTATAGCAGAATTCTGCGAACTGCATCTCATAGTACATCTAAAGCGGACAAGATTAATGTGTTACACTAAAATCTGCCAAAATTGAGCAATACGTAAATACAGATTTTGCAGCACCCTTGTAAAGAACGTAAGAAACTCACGTAAGATATAAATTGCTATATCAAAGTTGTCTGCTTTAAGAGATCTAAAGGATACCGTTTACAGAACCGCGATATCTGTTCCTGATGCAAAGCTATGAATTTGTAAACTTTGTGCTTCTATGTTCTTTCGATCTATCGTATTTTTGAAAATTCTTGTAATAAAATTCATTCCCCAAATCGAGATTCCGCTTCCAACAGCCCCTATAAGTTACATTTCTCCCTCAAATGCAAAAAATTTCAGAAAGATCGGCCCAGGGGTTAGCTCATGAAAGCGTTTTTGTGTTTTACATGTTTTCGAATGGGCCGCGTCGCAGTTGGTCCGGAGCTATAGCTTCCTCTTAAGGCTTCTTCTTTTGATTTGGAGCACGGTATTTGACTTACGCACTCCCAAAGCGATGCTTTCACAGTTTTCTTAAAGTAAAGACTCACCTCGTAGCTGTACACGAGCTCCGCCTCGGGGAAGTTTGCACGCACGGCATTAGCGATGGCTTGGTGGTAGGAGAAGTCCAGCTGGCGGTCTGGGTACGTATTTACCGTGATGGTGTAGCCCTTCCCAAACTTATTCTTCAAGTGTGCCAGCGACCCCAGGCACTGCAGCTTGCCGTCCCCCAGGATGGTGATGCGGTTGCACAAGAACTCCACGTCCGATAGGCTGCACATTCCGTAGAATAATGATATGGACAACAATTTGAGTTTTTGTATACATCAACAAACTATGAGCATCGAAGGGCCTTTAAAAATGCTGCAGTTTCACCAGAAAGGTGAAACATCCATTGGGATAGTAAATTATTAGAGAGCTAAACGAAGTAAGGATAGTAGTTTGGCCAGCCATATAAACTTATAAACGTTCGCTTACAAACTAATAACAAGCATGGTGCCATGCGCGCAAGCAAACATGAACACATCTCACTCGATGACCACGGAAACTTGCTCTCAAAACGCTGAAGTGAGGAAGCGTGGCAGCAACAGCGAGCGAATTGACTTTCGTGCTGCAACTCGCGTCCCACTAAGCCGCGAAAACACAGCTCATGAGGGACTCTGTCCCCGTCGCAGATTGCTTTCAATATAGCGCGGCCCGGGCGGGCGCGCGCTGCTTCGCAGCAGCCGCCGCAGTAGCATGCGGCCATACCGTCCCCTTCCTCCGGAGGTGTGAGCGCGGCGGAAGACGGCGGCCTTCCTTCCCGCTTCCCTCCCTTGCTCGTGAGGAGATTGAGCGGCGATCGCCGGCTCACCCTCGCACGCTTTCACTCGCGCAAACAACATAATTCGCGCGGCGACGACTTTATCGCCCTTGAACTTTATGCGGGACCTAGCGGTGACAACGACATTGCGGCAGAAATGCGCCTGGAGTTTCCATATAATGGCAATCGCAATAATATGGCAACTGACTGGCGGTCATTAACTTACCGAGCATCAGCCGTCGAATACAGAGACGCCGTATTCAAGCGGTTTGAAGCTGCAGCTTATTTTTGCCACCTGGGATTCATTACGATGCACTAAATTTATATACATAAGGCCGAGTTCGTATTTTATGTTCTTCGAGTACGGCTTCTGCTGGTGCTAGTCGAAGCCATTTCCACTCCACAGTGACGGAACCATAAAGGTGGTTTCTATCAATATTCTAAAATAGCACTACTACCATTACTCTAATGCCATAAAGCATTACAAACCTCCCTCAGCACTACTAGTGCTGGTTTTCAACAGCTTCGCTGGACACCCGCTTTCGCAACGCCGGGATGACTTTTTTTTTTGTGCGTTTCTATTTGCTGCTTGTGCGCTGTGCATTCACTTCATCGAATACGATCATCTGCTTAAAGGGAGACTAAGTGGAAATATACTAATTTAAGCAAGACTCGCACATTTTCTTGCTCAAAGAGTAATTGTGACGCTTAAAGAGTTATCTCTCGTATAATGCTACAATAGGACAGATAAAGCGTTAATAAAGTAATAGTTACTTTTATACCAATTTTTGTTTCCTTTATCTGAGCATTCAGCTGGACTTGACTTTCTTATAGAGTGTCTACTTAAAGAGAGAGTGGTCGGCGCTGTGAGCATACGGGCCACGCACCTGTGAGAGGTGAGCACGATGGCAATCTTGGCAACATGCTGCAGAGAGTTGATGTATTTGGCGATGCGCTTCCGCGATGTCGTCTCGACACTGTCGTACGGCTCATCCAGCAGCAGCACCTTAGGCATGCCGATCATCGAGATGCATATGGAAAGTTTGCGCCGATTGCCGAAGCTGCGAAACAGTGCCATCCGCGTTACGGCAAAGGAAGCGTGCCGTTTTTCTTGTCAAACGCACGTTTACACGTGATCAAGTATGACTGCGAAATGAACATCTCAGCATACCATTGGCGAATAATTACAGTTGTTATATATATAGAAGAAAGAAAACAGGAGAGGAAAGACATCACGCAGAATAAATACATTGACGAATAACGCTAATGTACGTATTTCAACCGCTAGACAGGCGCTGTTAGGGAACTGTCAGCTCTGACGCCAATGTATCTGGTAGCCCATTTCAAGCACCGGTGTGTGAAAAACGGTGCTTCTAAAGATTTGTGCTAAGCAGACATGGCGTTACCACTGCTCGGCATCAATTTTGAATTTGTAGCATATGTGATAGAGTGCATAACCAAAAAGGTAATTAGTGCGTGTATTCATTTTGTTTTCTAGATACTGCAGTTTCTCCGACGGGTAATGTAGGCCCTTTTTAAAAAAATCAACCTGCAAAGGTTGACCGGCGCTGTTATAGAGTTGGACGGTTTATTTCCGTGCCTACTAACAGCCGAGTGGCCTGCTCGACAGTGCACGATGTCATAAAGAAGTCGCAATCTCGTTTGAAAGGCGAAGCATCGATTGCGATAGCAAATTGGTAGGCGGCTATACGAAGCAATGACATTATCTTTATCTCCTATATCCTTGGAGACATTCGCTTAATAAATAAATGAACAAACGTGGTGTCAGCGTGCACAAGCACACGTAACACATTCCCCTCGGTGACCGCGGACACTCGCTGTCAAATCGCTGGCGTGGAGAATTGCGGCAGCAGGAGCGAGCGACGTGACCTTCGTGCTGTCTATCGCTTCAAGGCAAACTGAGCGGCGATAACTCAGCACACGCAAAGGTTTGAGCCGTCTGCTGATCGTTTTCAAGAGAGGACGCGCGCGGCCCCGTAGTACGCGGCTGCTGCCGCACCAGAACGCCGCCCCCCCCCTTCCCTGCCGCTGCCTCCTCGCTTTCTTTCCTTGCGCGCGCGAGATTAAGCAGCGATCATCGGTTCCCCTTGCGCGCGAAATATGCTATTACTGACGAACAACGCCTCACCCCTCCTCCCTCTCTTCCCAGGCCCCCACGGCCTTTCGCGCGACGGAAGACGGCGCCTTTCCTCTCAGGTTTCTCCTCTCTTTGCGCGCCTGATTGAGTCGTGATCGTCGGCTCCCCTCGCGCGTTTTCACTCGCACACGGAGCACACGGCACGCGGTGATGGTGTTATCGCCCTTGGACATTATACGGAACGACACTGTGACAGCGCCTGCAGTGAAATTGATATCGCAATAATACATTTTAGAGCGTCGCTGTTGTCCGTTGTAACCGAGCGAACGACTACGGGGACGGATCAAGGCGAACGCGGAGCACGGCTGGGGATGAAAGTCGGGGATAGTGAAACGAGCGCCAGGAGCAAAGCGAAGGAAGAGGATGAAAAGCCCAATACCGCGCAAGACGGGCTTTGTGGAGAGAATGCTATGAGATGGCGCTAGAGTAGCGCGCGTCGTTTGTGTGGAAACAAAGCGCTGCATGAGCGGAGGTGTGTCTGCGGCGGCTACTGTGAATCGCACCTACGCGTCACCCACGTGCTGACTCTCGTGATCTCTCGATTAGCGAGGCAGTCGCGCCACACTTCGCTCCTACGTGCCGCACGAGATAGATTGTCCACGAGGTCATGGGATCGAATCCCGGCTATGGCGGCCGCATTTCGATGGGGGCAAAATACGCAAACACCCTTGTACTTAGATTTCGATGCACGTTAAAGAACTCTAGGTGGTCCGAATTTCCACATTCCTCCACTACGGCGTGCCTCAACCAGATCGTGGTTCTGGCACGCAAAACCCTATAATGTAGTTTTAGTTTATTGTCCGAGCCAGCCAGTACATCGCGAAATGAAAATTTCATTTCGCTTTGGGGAATACCGTAGTCATCAGCGAATATTTTTTTTCGCGTAAATTGAAGGGCATGGTGCTTTTTGATTTTAAGCGCCCCTTTTAAGCAGTCAGTAAACATTAAATAGAAAAGAAACACGGTTTCTCAATAATGTCAATTAAATAACTCGTCGGGAAAGTATGATCAATTGTAAGTGTTTTGCAATCTAGTCTTTGCAGAAACGGATATAAAATCCTGGTGGAATGTGTGTTTATACTTGCGCGTATTGCCACACGAAACATGAAAACCTAGCGGTGACCAAAGTACATCACAGCCAAGCGTACCAATCAGTACGTTACGAGAAATTTTATACCACGCGCAAGCCTTCTATCGGACACGTTTCCAAGCTCGAAACTCCTCTAAATACAACTGTAGCTGTAGAACCGTCGGCACCTGATATACCTTCTATATACAATACGTACAAAAGTTCTCTCCTTCAATTAGGTCACTAAACGTGGGAAACAGCGAGCTACGCATCACAGATGCGAACACAAGACATGATCAATGGAGTATCACAACACATTACAGTTTTCGAAGCATTTTTTCGTTATACGTGAATTCCCACCAAGAACACTTGACGCTAGGTTGTGACACATACAAGCGAAAATCCAAACTACAGCTGACGTCAACACCAAGGTCCCATACACGATAAAACCATTGTACATTTCCGCCAGAAAGATAATAGTCAAAAGATTAAGCAAGCAAGCTGTCTGGTGAGCGAAATCACCGAAGTATTTTTCAAGTTCAGTTGAAGTTTATTTGCACACGCACCATTACTCGACTGAGAGGCCGTTGTTCTGCAGTAGCTGACAATCACGCAGGCTTTCAGTATTTGTAATTTTGCGTCTTCAGCAAACCATAATGTCTTTGTGTTTTCTAAGAGTAACGAAAAATAATTAATAATGATTAAATTAGCAGTGGGCCAACGTTAGGACCTTGAGTCATACCTAAAGTTATTTAATCTGTTCAGACAAGGCATAAAAAATTAGTTTTTGTAAAAAACTAGAAAAAATTTGTAAGAAAACTTAGTTTCTACCGATTTTTCAACTCACTCTCCAATCATGCACTGTAAAGTGTACATATTCCGTAATGCTTCAGAGTTAGTATTTGGTGTTTTGGCGTAAGACTTTATCGAAAGCGTTGGGCGTAACGAAATAAACTGCATCTATCTGACTATGGTTAAATTTAAATACTCGGGTTTTCCTTGCCAAGAACCACGATCTGATTATGAGCCACGCCGTATTGACTCCAGGTTAATTTTGACCCCTGCAATTTTTTAACGTGCACGCAATGCACGGTACACGGGCGTTTTTGCATTTCACCGCCACCGAAATGAAGCCGCCACGGCCGGGACTCGATGCCGCGACCTCGTGCTTAGCAACGCCACAACATTGCCGCTAAGCCACCGCTGCGGGTACTGGGGTTAAATGCAATGGGCCTGTTGCACTCATGAAAGGTTTGTTTCCACCGGTCTCCTTTTGACAAAATCATCTTGTGAGGCTGAAATTTCTCGCTTAAAGTAATGATGCAAGCGGTCGCACATTAGCATCTCAAGAACTTAAGAAAAATTAAGAAGGTTTGACGAAGGGTAGCGATTCTTCGTGTCACAAATGATTCCCTGCTTAAATATTGGGAGTACGGTCGCAACTTTTCACTGAGAAGGGAATAATGCATTCATCAAGGACAAATAAAACAAATACGTTAAAAAAGGAACTAGGGCGACAGCGCAGCCTTTGATAACAAAATTATGAATACCATGAAGACTTGTAGATAGTTTCGACCTATGTTCCCATCCCAATCCTGGGTAGCTGGTAAGTGCTGCTAGGAAACGGAAACCCGCGGGTTGAGCAGGCACTGGTCCGTCAGGCCCGCAACATCGCCATGGTCATTGGAGCCCTGGACTAAGGTCTCCAATCCTTCTGGACCTTCTGGACCCCACGATGCAGATAAAAATTATTTCTCTCTGTCTCTTCGCTACCATAATTAAGCAGCTCTTCATCGGCTACTGTTACATATGCTAGACAGTCAGCCTGTTCTGCCAATTATGATAACCGGAAGCACATTGCTCGCTTATAGTTAATTTGTTGATTTGTTCGAGCTAATGAAAATAAAAAATAGAGCTAACGAAAATAAAAAAAAATAATCATGTCGCACATTTTCCACGGCTTCCATTGTGTAATAGCATAGATAGTGTTAGTTTAGAACCCTTCTTCATCTATTTCTCGTTTTTTGTGATTTCGTTGAAAGTTGTTTCTCTTTGCTATCACGTCACATTAGAGGCTGACATGATCGTGTAGATGGATGAAATAACATCGATGTATTGCCTAACCAGGGAAAATACGGGTTGGGACTTGTGCAGCTAGCTGGAGACACTGCGGGTCGCGCCATCTTAATTGTAGCTAGTGCTTCTGCTTATTTGTTTTTTGGTTGGCTTTATTTCCAACGTAAGTTTAGGATAGTTACATAACCGTCACGCAAGTCCTATTCTTCGCAAACAAAAGCTCATTACTGAATGACAGAAACCGAGCAATGCAAGAAAGCAGACGGCCACTCCCCACCGCTGTATCGCCTAATTGCACGCGCTGCTGTTCCACCTCTGTTGCCTGTTGTCGATAAACCATCGCGAGGAGCTAGTGGACGGATCGTATTCTTAGGCTCACTGAAGCGCGTAGCGATGCCAACCTGTAGGTTCCCACGAGCTCATCGCCGATTTCGTCCAGGTGAAATATGTAAAGCAACGTGTTGAGGTACTCGCTGGTAGGCGAGACCCCACGCAGTCGAATGTAGAGCACTAACGTCTCGACGCCTGTCAGCCAATCCAGAAGTCCGCCGCGCTGCGGACAATAGCCCAGGTAGCGATGAATCTGCGAGTCGTCGCCATCCCAGCGGTAATTCGTCAAGACGCACGTCGTTGTACAATCAAACGAGGGATCGCGTTTCTTTATGGAGCAGTTTATTTAGACACATAGAGATGACTCATCAAAAGCTGCAACCTTCCGCTGTCTCAGCCGCAGAGAAATATAGGTTTCGTAATTGCCGTTTGGCCGCTATTGGTGTGAAAAGAAAAAAAGATAGATATGAAACGAAAACGAAAAACGTGCAGTATAAAGGAAATGTTGCTGGTCTGTGGGAAGAGATGCAACGCGCTATTTCTTACCCCAATGCTATTCCTAAAAGTGCAGTGGCTGGAAAACCGGTTTACGGTATCTTAGATACCGATCCTGCGGTTTCTTCTAAAAAGGATGCAGCAGCATAACTGTTCAGGTGCTCTGTTCCAACACAGGTGTTCTTTTCCAACACAGCTTCCCCTTCCTCTGCCAGTGCCGCTGAAAAACCTCCACAAACACAATTGCCTCCATCTCCCTCTTTTTCACTTCGCTACCGTTTCTTTCTCGCTCTCTGCGGACTCGCCATCTACATCCCATCGCGCTGTCGACTGGCACACACACGGAAATCACTACTTAACGCCGTATATGCAGAATATCCCTTAGAACAGTTTGCACAAAGTTCTCTGGAAGTGATTCTTTATAACGTCTGTGCATCCCTATGCACCATGCTTGCAAGATGGGCTAATGAACCGGTGGCCTCCTTACCTGAGACAGGTCGCGAAATATGGAGAATCCATCAATGAAAGCGTCGCCGCCATGCGGAAGTATTTCTCCGGTCAGTATCTTAAACGTGGTAGTCTTTCCCGCCCCGTTGACGCCAAGGAGACCGAAGCACTCGCCAGACGGCACAGTGAAGCTCAGGCCCTACATCGCCATCAGCGATAAATGATGTTAGCGTCGTACGCCGTCACCTTGAACATGCAATTCTGGATGCCCCGCGTACGGCGTAAGGTGAAACAAAGAGCAGACGGGTAAAACGTAAACAGCGTAGAATATTTGTATACAAAGAAACACTGCAGAGTATTGGGGCGCACTCGTGACAGAACTTACTCTAGAGCAGTTAAAGATGACATTATCTGAAAGTAGTGGAGCCACAGTGCCAGCATGTTGCACACGATGACACTTTCGAGATCCGGTTCCGGGGTACGTTGTTATGACTCGGGCGCCTCGCAGAGCGTAGCTTGTCGACGCCGCCGGAGCGTCAAAGACATCGTAGCTGGCCTGCGCTGTACTGGGGCGTCGCACTCAGCTAGGCGAACTCACGCCGTCGTCCGCCTCAATCGCCGAGAATTCCTTGTTGGTGGGAGCATGAGAGGGAGCTTGAAGGAAACGCATCGGTTCATTTTACATATATACAACTCACTACTGGCTCTATGCAAATAGGAGTACACGCTCTGTCGCTGCACTTTACATGTCTGATCCCACTAAGTGTCTGGGTAGAGTACACAAAGCATCCACAATCCCCTTTTTAAGTTCCCCACGTCACATGACGAGGGAATGCGATTAATGTCTCCCCGCCAATCAGAAGGGTCGAAGTGTTCGCGCCGTTCTGCCCACGATGTTGCACCAATTTCGCGACTCCACCCCTGTTGTTGCGCAAGCAATGACTGGGCAGTCGGAAATCGGGGATCAACGCTGTTCCCACGCCAGTCGTCGACGTCGGCTCCTTGCATTAAAAAGGCGCTTCGTGACAATCAGTATGTAGTAATTTGAGGAACCTGGCATTGGCAGCTGCTACTGCTTTCAGAGAATGCGGCGGTGGGTGTCACCCCGAAGGGAGCGTCCTTTCTTTTTTTTTTTTAATAGTGAGCGCCGGATGCCGTCGTCGTCTAGGCGGGTGCTGGTGAAGTGCTCGCTTCGTGGAAAGCATACAAAAAATGCCCTCACGGTTTTGAGACGGAACAGTACATATTCAGCAGCACAGACAGACTGGGGTCAATTTCTGGTCCAGCTAGATGTTATGAGCTATGACTTCTATTCTTTAGAGAAACACTGATACACTGACAGGTCGAAACTCCGATTTGAACCGCAAAATGCCTACCTAAAAAAATTTCTGGATGTGAAAAAAAATTCATGCTACTCTTCGCAAACGCCCCATGACGGGTTTTGCATTGTTTTCGACACTGTTCACAAAATGGAATTGATCAGGATTGTGGCTTGGGCTTGTTGGTGTGTCGTCATGAAGAAGTTCGGTGCAGCGCCCCTACTACATGGACACTGAAAGAACAGGGCACTCACAGTGCCGTGTGGGCGTTCTCCTCTTACTCCATCTCTATCCGATGTTCGCGTAGCAGTTAAAGTAAACTGAACATCTTCGGAACGAAATGAACCAAAAGTGCTCGGCAGGGCATGCTTTTCGTGACGTGTAAAAGCGTCATTGGGACGGTAATCACCATGGCGAACGCAGTAGTCGAACAGGGTGATGTGCGAAAGTGCATGCATCCTCGCGAGTATTTCAAGTACTGAAGGCCACACTGTGCCACGCGTAATGCTGTAACTTTCAACTTACTTTCCTTTATTATTATTTTGAGCAGTCATAGACTGTTCTTTAAACGTTCTCTAAACGTTCTTCTATAACTATTCCTAGTTCTGAACACTTTTATCGTTTCTAGTTATTTCTTTGAACATCGACTCTTTGTTTTATATTTGAGCTGGAAACTATGAACACTGCTACCATGTAATATGAAAAAAGAATACATCATCATGTTACATATAACACGCTAGCTCTAGCTCTCTTGTACCGTATATTTATACACGCTATTTATTTGACGCTTAGCAGTGGACGTCACGTAAGCCGATTCTTTGCAGCCAATTCTCTACCGAAGCATCGTTGTCTGCAAAATTCATATATTTAATGCCTTAATTCTTTAAAAATGCCGATATACAGTAAATGGGTTCCTAAAGTAATATCCATGTCTTTGTATTCACGCGACCGCTGTGTTAAATTCCTGAGTAGAAGAAGTTACAATCATGAAGAAACAGACAATGAAGCCAGGAAAAGTATAAAAGAGAATAATTACGTTTAACTGAAATCTAGAATAAGGACAACAGATATGGCAGTAAATAAAGAGACAATTTCATTGTTACGCGTGCGGTGCTTTACGAATTAAGCTACAACAGAGGGCATCCTCCCCTAAACCTTCTCGTGTATTTGTGTAGTATATGTAAAGCTCAGCCCTAGGAGTGTTCCAGTTCCCCTCATCTCATTGGCGGTGTGAGGTGCAACATCTGCCGCCATTTCATATGTGTTTATTGTTTTAATCACCTGACTAACGAAAAAAAATCGAGGCCCTGGAATTTCCTTATCGTTCTCACTGTGCAGAGGAAAGTACCGTGACGACAGAGACTTGCCCGCAACACTACGTTGGTGTCCATATAGCCGTACGCTTTTTGCAGGCGGCAAACCATCAAGGCTGGCTTCACTTCCTGAGGTGGATGCTGGTAGATTAGACCGTTCACCAGTTTGTCTTCGTTAACCACATCGGTGTCCTCGTACTTAGCGGCCTGAAAACGTCGGCATGTTCTCATATTTCAGTGTGTATTTTCCTCGCCTCGAGTGGTTTTTATTATTTCATATTCAGTCGACGAAACATTGTGCTTAACTAAGTCAGAGAATTCGCGCTGGCCAGTCGTGTAACAGGACGTAGAAGAAGCTTCAAAAGTGTGATCCTCTAGGTTTTCATTTTGTAAATAATTTCAGTGTTCAATGATTCCCCGCTTCGCGCACTAGCTTATTTTCGCACATGTAGCTTTATGTATTTAAAGACACTACTGATACGGATCATGTTCTCACAATGATGTGCCATAACTAACAATGGCGTTTGTTATTATGCAACTGCAGATCAGTTGGTAGGGAGACGAGAGAGTGATTTTTCATAGCTATGTTGAGAAACTGTTGTGTTAAAGTTTGTTACGGTCAGGCTACATGTGTTCTTCAGTGTTCTCTTAGAGATAGTTTATAATGTTTGTTCGCATAACATCATCGCGTCGTGCGCTTTCAATGTCGCAGCGTACTTTATTATGCAGCATGCAAATGGGATTTGTCATGCGCTTGAAGAAGCTGACGTTAGCTTGCAGCGTGTTCACTTGACTCGCACTCAGGAACGGCCCCTGAGGCAGCTCGGTATTAGTGTTTTTTTTCATATAGCTGTATTTTTTCAATTTGCTATATTGTCACAAGCTGTCATGAACCACGCCTGCCGCGCAGACAACCAGAAGAAAGAAGAGAACGAAGTTGGCCAAGCTGCCGCGAGACCGCTCTTCAACAACCGCGCCTATCAACCAGATTCATCTGGTTCTGCGTTAAACACCTCGTGTCTAACAATGTGAAGGCACACCGAATGCGTGTAAAATAAATGACGTGCTAATAAAGCACACGGCGCCGACCGAGGTACAGTATATTGCGTCTACAGGGCACGAGATCAACTAGGATGGCATGTATATCATCTCCACCGAAACCAAAAAGATTTCACGCTTGCACTTGGTATCTTTCATCATTTTTAACTATGCGCACACGCTTAATAGAAATACTGGTACTCCTCCTCCCCGTATATGCGCGATACCTGCAGCACGCGATAACACGTACTTAAACGAGTGTACTTCGCCGTTTGCTGTTCTTGTGAACTAGGCTCCTATGCGAGAGCCGAAACGTCTTTTATTTTTATATACTGTACCTTGGTAGGCGCCGTCTGTTTTATTGACTATAATCTTCCTCGACTAGATGGGTTTCCGTAAGACCCTCGATTTTATAAAATATGCCATTTTCACACAGAAAAGAGTCCTCAGCTCTGCAAAATCAAAACGCGTCATTTGCGAGGTTCACTTCATCTCCGCTCTGTAGCTGACGCTCAGAGGCACATTAAACCATTTGCTGCTCAATCTGATGCTTTGGTGCTCATTTGGATGCTCTTTTGTCTGTCTCGCTTGATGAAGGATATTATCGAGTGGAACGCCGTAAAGTGATATAATATTTTTGTAGTGTAAACGCAATTATTTTGATGTAAGAGCGGCAACTTAGCCCCCAGTAGCTTTCTCATTTTTTTAAGTGCAGGTACCTCGTTGATTTCGGCTGATCCATGCCACGTGCCACATGCCCTTGCTCGTGCATACTAGCTTGCGCGCACGCGGTCACAATCGAAGAAGAAGTAAGCTTCAAGGATGGCGGCACACCACGACCGACGGGCCACGACTCCACTATTTGTGCCCGGCGAATCATCCCTGGCGAAGCCAGCGCCGAAGCGGTTAGGGAAGCAGGTGCCGTATGGGTACGGCGCCTACCAAATGCTACACATATTCGGCGCAGTCATCGCACTCTACAACTACGGGCTGCACTACGAGAGCTTCAGGCTAACAGCTGGCGTAATGGATCACTGGTGCAGGCGGCCCGATTCCATGAAGAACCTCAGCGTGGACGAGTGGAAACAGCTGGCCATACCGGTTAACGAGAAAGGCGAGCACAGCCACTGTACAATGCGCGACCCCCCGGACGGTGGCCATGCGGCTCGCATCGTGCCTTGCGCATCGTGGGAGTTCGACCTCGACCAGTACGGGAACAACATCGTCAGCCACTGGAACCTAGTGTGCGACAGGCGCTGGCTCATCGACGTCGCGAGGCTCGTGTACGCGGCTGCCAGCATGGCCACGCTGCCCGCAGTCGGAGCGCTCGCGGACAGCGTCGGTCGCAAGGCGGTACTCTTCTTCACCGTACCCGTAGTCCTCATATCGGGCACCACTAGTGCCGTGCCGAATGACTTCCAGTTCTTCGTGGGTGTGCGTGCCGTCGTGTCAGCCTCCACGAGTGCCCTCGTGGCACCTATGTACGGGCTGATTTATGAAGTGTCGCCGATTGAAAAATATCCTGATTACATAATCGTGATCGCGCTATCTGCATTGATGCTATCACCGATCACGCTGTTTACCGCTCAACTCGTGAAGGCAGGATGGGCGACGCTGCAGCTGATACTGATGGTTCCAACGTGCCTTCTACTGCTACTTTATTACACCGTCGATGAGTCACCCAGCTGGCTTTTGGAGACCGGCAACGTCAAAGAAGCCGAGCGCATCGCTTTGCGTGCGGCAAGTATAAACAAGGTCTCCCCGGAGCACTGCCGAGATCTCATGGCAGCTCAGGCAGCGGCGATTAAGGCTCGTAGTCGGGAGGCTATAAATAGCAGCGGTATCTGCAGCCCGCGAATCAGAGCTTGCACCATTACCACGTGTTATATGTGGACTGCGATAAGCTACGCCTTCGACGCCTTCGTCATTAACGACGGTCTACCCGTCGGGGAAATCACAGCCACGCTGAGTTTCATCGTGTCCTTCATTGTGCTCGTGGTCTCGGCGCCGTTCATTGCTACCTTCGGCTTCAGGAACACCGTGAGCACCTGCGCACTCGTCTTTGCCGTAACACTGACCATCCTGGCCACTGACCTACAGGAGCAGACTGCGATGCGCGATTCGCTCGTAATTATAATGCGCGCAAGTGGAACCACCTGCTTTACGTTCTATCTCATCATAGCCGTCGTCGCGTTCCCGGCCATGACCCGCTGCCTTTGTGTCTCCGTGGGTCTCGCCTTCAGCCGATTGGGCGATACCTTGGCCCAGATGAGTCCAGCGCTGCTTGGTGGCCACCGTACAACGTTGCAGCTTGCCATTGCTGCAGCCTTCATGTCACTTTTCGTGGTGGGTGCTGAACTTGTGCCCTGTCACATTGACGTTAGGCAGCAATACCAATTAGCGCCCAGCAAGAGCCCCGGCCTCGTGACAAGCGAGGATAGGAAGCGCGCCATGCAAGAGACACTGGTGCATATGCCAAGGGAGCCCGTGAAGCGCCGGGGCGCCCCCATGATGAAGGACAGAGCAACATCAAGCGACTTACCAATACGAACAACTCCCGAAAAGACATACTAGAACTTTCTGCGCGCACATGAGATACATATCTCTTGTACACCACGGCATCGTTTCTGCGGCATCTAGGAGTTCAGAATTTTGCCACAGTTTGTCACACGTTCGCGTTACTAGACGTTCAAATAGAGTATTTCTTGTATATTAGCTTTGTAGAACTTTGTCTTATTCGTTGCTGCAACTGTTTGAACTGATCATTTGGAGTGTCTGTTTCTATGTCCCAGCCCGTTCCAGTTTTCTACGTTGTACCTCGGCCTGCCTCGCGTTCGCGACGACGATATTGCATTGATACTGCCAGAAACGTTTTTCTCCTATAAGTTTTTTTTTTATTTTTCTTAGACCTAAATGTCCAGGTAAGCGAAGCGCCAGGATTTCGCGCCGTGCTGTCACTCGGTCTCTATTCGGAGAAAAGAGTGCAATGGCAAACTGAACAAGACGCTTCGTATGGACCGACTTTGTGACACCTGTGTACGTGCACTCGTGAACGGTGTTGCCGATTGGAAGAGTATGCGTAACGTTACTCAAAAATATTGGTGACGTATTTATAACACGTAAAATATACATGACTGTCTTGCAACTGTAGGCGTTATTGCCCATAAGTTCTTCTTAAAGCGCAGCTTTCTTTTCAACCCCTCTCAGGATTTCTTGGCCGTTATACGTGCTTCTGCTGCTGCAGTCCGGAAGCATTAAAAAAAATAAAATCCTTGGGTATTACGTGCCACCATATTATTTTTGGCCGCCTCGGGTTCTTGTTGCGGCTCGAGGTGGCGTTTGGACCAGGAATACACCAAGCCCAGCGACGAATACGTCCATCAGCAGGCATGAAGAAAAAGGATTTATTTTACATCATTTACGCTGGCTCCAGATACGGGAGCCCACTCCATGCAGGAGCATATTAAACGTCCGAGTTAACATCAGAACACGTCAGCACCTCTCACTGTACCAATGGTCTCCGTTTTATTACCTTCGTCTTCCCTAGGTGTCTGGACCAGGGAATCTGATGACTGCGTCGCGGCCAACCGCAATCGTCGAATTGGTAGCCATATCCCGCCCATGATATCGTACCATTCCGCCAAGCTCCGCCTTCGATGTTGTACCTTCGTCCCCGCATATTTAGCAACATCGGAATCCGAGAGCAAAGTTGTTTCCACGGTAACATTCGATGTTGGTCCTTTTCACCAATTAGTTCAGGTTGTCAGGTTCAGATGGAGGGATCGTTTGTTGACCTGTCAACAGGCGGCGTTAACGCTGCGTGGTAAACGTTGAATTAATACCCATGGCCATGATGAGACGTAACACTTTATAACGTGCAACGTGCCGCGGCCAGGAGCCTCGTCCAATATATATATATATATATATATATACATATATATATATATATATATATATATATATATATATATATATATATATATATATATATATATACAGACCATTGAATGCTTAACATGTATGTCGAGTTCTGTTCTGCGTAATAAAATAAAATCCCTCTACATAAAATCTGGACGTGTAATGTTGGCTCACGGGCATATCTAAAATACACGGATCTGGTTATAGAATGGCTAATTATATTTCATGAATTCTTCAATTTACTTTCTTTGATGTGGTCATTCGGCATGTGCCACTGGGGGTGTGCAAATTCTTAGCCAATGCTTCAGAACTGTCCCACTACGGCACAAGAGGTAAAACAGAATCCGTTAAAATGTTGCTTGCTACGTGTCGTACTTTTTTGTGCACACGCCTGTCATCACTAAATTGTACTTTACTTAAGCTTCCTTTATCATTGATTCCAGCATGAGCGTTGCAAGTGCATTCATCTTTTACTCTTGCTGCACCAAGCACGTTAACAGCAGGAAACTGGTCATCGCCATTTCCAGTGCAACCATCATGTTACAAGTGGAAAAGAAGTCGCCCTTTTTCATGACTGGGCGAGTCCGCTACCCTTGGATGTTTTCGCTTGCAATGGCACTGTTGTGAAGGTGCGGAAGCGAATTAACCATGCTGGAATAGTATTTAACTAGTCTGGTTTGTACACAGCTCTTTTGAACGTCTGAACTGAAAAAAACAAAGGACTAAGGAAGACAGACAAGGACTCTCAACAGCGACGTGCTTGTCTGTCTTCCTTAGTACTTTGTTTTTTGTTTGCAGATATGCGGTTCTAAACTCAGCTTGGCCGAGCTGGCTGCGAGCGCTAGCACTTAGGTAACCGTGAAGCATGTCCTTACATGTTATGAGCTTTATATTAGGTGGTGCTGTTATGTAATGTCGAATGAAGCAACACTCCTTTCGGTGGCTCAAATGGTTTATGTAAGTATCGGGCGGGCATAGACGTCCTTATTCGTGATTTTGGTTTCCGTGTTTTTGTCAATGTGCGTGTTTCAGCCTGAGGGTGATATCTAAAACTACACGGGCAGGGCTTTTTTGCTAAATCTTTGGACAGCATCTATTCCCTCTCACAACCTACCTTTGCAACTTTTGGGAAACAATGGAAAGCTGTGGCAGGGATGAGGGCTCAGCAGTTCTAAGGATTTCATTATTTGAAAGCAATTCTGTTGAATTGTTATTACATTGTTAGTTTCCAGCCATTTGATTTGTCCCTTTCATTACCAAATTTTTCCTACTCTTTCTTTGTCAAAACTAAGTGAATTTTTTTCCAGTATCACCCGAATCTTGGTGGATCCCGCATTGTGGATATGTGCCATCAACAAATGGAAATTAAATACTGCAGCTCCTGTCTTTTCAAGGCCGCTTACACAGCGGTAATGCGCCTGCGTAAGTTCCTTGGGCCCGAAGCTGCTGAAGCTGACGTGGCTTCTTGAAGTCGCTTTGCCAACACCCGTCGCGGTGGCTTAGCGGCTATGGTTTTGCGCTGCTAAACACGCAGTCGCGGGATCAAATCCCGGCTTCGGCGGCCGCATTTCGACGGGGGCGAAATGCGATAACGCCGGCGTCACATGCATGGGGGCACGTTACTAATCCCCTGGCGGTCAAAATTAACCCGGAGTCCCACACTACGGTGCGCCTCGTAATCAACTCGTGGTTTCGGCACGTGAAACTCCAGAATTCAATTCAGCTTATCAACACTAACGAGACCAGAGCGCATCACACTGCTGCCAGAGAACTGTTTACAGCTGAGCGATCAGAAGGGTCCCGCAGAATTCGCAAGAGTCGGAGAAATCAGTAAAGAACGCTGATGAACACGCACACCGGCGTTAGTACTGAAATGATGGTAACACGTATTGAACTCGTACACGGTGTACTACACAGATCTGAAATCAAAGTCCAAGCCTAGAGGCGATCTTCGACTTGTGGTGCGCCTTTGCCTTGACCGCCTTAGCTGCTGCCTCGCTGGCCTCTTTCCGCGTCACGCTGAGGAAGATCTGCTCCAGCGACGTGTCCGTGATGAAGAAGTCGTGCAGCTTGAAGCGCTTCTTCACCCGAGCCATGTTCGTGAACATTTCGCTCCACAGCATTTGCACGGGAGACATTCGAAACTCGAGCAGGCCCTGCACGAGTGACCAGTGTGCAGGACTTCAACAGCGGTGCCGTTATTACGCAAGAAAGACAGGCGAGTCGACCGCGGTGGTTGACATCGAAAGAAGACAAAAATCTATGAACCGCATTAGTGGACCATGTGCGGTTTTGTCCCGTGTTTTTCCATGTTGGCGATACGAAAGGGAAGAGAAGCTACCCCGGAATACTTTTTTTCTTTCATGTCAACCGCTGTTGAGCCACCTTGACGTCACCTCTGTCACCTCAACGAGATTTATTACCATATTACTGTTACATAAAGTCCTTTACTAAACGTTTAAATTACTTTATTTTTGTAACACCAGCATCGTCCCACAGTTATGGTTTAGCAACGCCAACCTTTAAAAGCGCGTCAGTGTTTCGTTCGGGAATTTTTTCGCTAAGTACGCCTTAATTATTGCGACTCAGTACATAACCTTACGCTAATTTGTGGCGTATTATTAGTTCCAAGCTTCATTTTGACTTTTTTGGCGATGTTTATTTTTATGTCGGGACTCTGGCCTTTGAATGTGAAATCAGTGCGCATTCAACGCCATAATTGCTCATGAATTTCTCGGAACGCAAACGCTCTAGAAGTAATATAAAAACGTTGACCTCTAATTCTAGTGTATTCAAATTAGTATATACAAGTATATTAACTACCTATAAATTACCCATAAACATATTAGGTAACATATACTATATATACATACAACAATGGCGGTATGTAACATGGTAGAGAGAGAGAGAAATAAACTTTATTATTAGACCAGGCTTCTTGAGCCCAGTGGGTGGCCTCCTCTGTCCAGGTATTTGTCAATGCAGTATTTGCGTAGTTAGCATAGTGCTTTTTAATAATACTATTTATTTATTTATTTATTTATTTATTTATTTATTTTCACATACTGTTAGCCCTTCCGGGTTGTTACAGGGTGGAAGCTTAACTTTGAGGACCCTGCATATGAATTGAAGCAATCGCGGCTAAGGTTCAGGGTTGGCACTTGTGTAATTTTATTACTTGGAGCCTTTATGTAGCACCTCAGCAGATGACACCTACACCTGGTAATTCACGGACGGGACGCAAATGCCGCCATGATGGTTTCTGTGCTAAAACCACTACACGAGGTTTCCGAGCTTTTCAGCGCTCAGCGGGGGCCACCTAAGCCTAATATTGGAGAGTCAAGTTGAGGAGCAGGGTTGGGCCCATATATATTAACAAAAAAAATTTAGGCGAGAATTGTTTCTAAGGGAGCATTCCAGCCAATCCTGAAAGATTAGCGATAGCGGCTGACCAGTAGCAAACATCACTTAGGAGCAACAAGTTTAGCGAATTCGTCCCCTGCATGTCCGCGTCTTCTGGTATATTTGAAATGAGTGCGGAACTATGATGGTAACACGAGGAGGAGGATAACAGGACAAGCGCTGTTTTCTCGGTTCAAGGTTTATCGTTCAGGGTCCTACGTTACTTCAGGAGAATGGTAATGGGGGCGTTTTCTGTTTGCCGCATTTCGATGCGGGAGAAATGCGAAAACACCCGTGTACTTAGATTTAGGTTCACGTTAAAGAACCGCAGGTGGTCAAAATTTCTGGAGCCCCCCACTACGGCGTGCCTCATAATCAGAAAGTGGTTTTGGCACGTAAAACCCCATATATTATTAATGTTTTTTACAGCGAAGCTGCATGTGGCTAGGCCATTACCGTCGCCCGCGAACAACCCGCGAACTAGCTCGTTGGAGCACCTCGGTGCAATCGCGCGAACACGCTCGTGCTACTGCTGACGCGTTCATCGTCGTCGTCTCCTTCTACACTGGGTCCGTTGCCGCTCAGTGCTTAAAGGGACACTAAAGGCAAATATTAAGTCAAGATACAGTGATGGATTAGTGCACGAGAATCTCTAAGGCGTCATTACTATCGCGAACAGAGCCTCAATAGCCGACAAATTGATGTAAATGCAGGTCATGATTAGAGACTCCCCCGGGACATTCAAGTACTCGCCCGATGACGAAAGCACTCCTCAGTTAAATTCTGTCCCTAGTACTGAACCACCCGTTGCAAAAAACATCCTTGTATTGTACTATAAGACGATATAAACTGCTACTTGCCCAGTTCTATTTCATATTCAGGAAGCAAGAATTTATCGAAATTGCTCTTGACAACGACGCGGTCGGTCGAATGATTTCGTTTTCGCTCGACTATGGGCCGTGCATGGTTTCGCGTTTCAGTATTTTCATTATCGCGTAGTGCTGTGCTGGTTTTACTGGCTCGCGAAAGTCGCACAAATGGCAAGTAGCAGAGAATTCAACTTCCATGGTATGTCGCGGGATGCTCGAACGGTCTACGCAACTTGATCAAAAAGCAGCTGCAGCGGCGAATCCACCGCTCTTCTTGGCTCGGTACCGCCGTCTCTCGGATGCCGTTTTACTCACTGACGGCAGGAAAGGGTGGTGATGGCGTATGCAACGTCACCACTCCCCCGATTGGGTGGCGGGTGATTTCAAATCGGAAAAAGCTATTCGGACCGTTCAGATGCAATTCTCACGTGAACCAAGTCTTCTTGGCACGAAAAAAGCGCTGCGAGGTTTCTGGAATGGTGGTTAAACAGTCCACGTCGGCTTAGCATTTACCTTTAGTGTCCCGTTAAAGGGGCATGAGCCATTCATTGGCAAGAGGAAGCTATCGTCGTCATCATCACTAACTATCATCGCTCGAGCATCGGCGTCTTTTTTCACAGCTGGCTCCGTTGTCGCTCACCACCTGAAATCGTCAAACGAAATTCTACGCTTCCTGCGTAGAATTTAATTTCTCTTCTGTAGTCGTAATGGGGAGGCCGCGTTAATTTTTAACGCGACAACGTTAAGCAGCTCGTGTCGCAGAAAAGCCGGTGTCGTCGGCGTCGGTGGTGTTGGCTGTGAGCGATAAATACCGGGAGGCACTTCACGAATAAAAACAACTTTCAAGGTTGGCTGGGTGGAAACAGGGTCTCCGGAGTGTGAGACGGAGACGCTACCACTCAGCCACGAGTTCGATGCTTCAAAGCGGTACAAAAGCGCTTCTAGTGAATGCGGTGTTGCCTTAGAAACGAGCCGTAGAAAGTTATACTGCGGTGTATATCGGTAATTATGAACATGTAACTTACAGAAGTCGCAGTTAATTGCACGAGTAGCGAAGTGCATTTCCGCTACATTTCTGCTGCGCTTTCCGCACACGCAGAGCCATCTTGCGGCAAACAATGAAGACCCCCTCCTCTCAATGTACGGCGCTGCCCCGACAGGTGGCGCGCCACGCGCGCATAGGGACTTTGTGGGGACCGGTGCGAGGCGCGCGCCGCGGACTCTCTCTCCCCTGACGACGCTTCGCCCTGCTCCCTCACGGGTTGCAGAATCAAGCGTCCTTCCTTTCTTTAGATCACTCTCTGTCTATATCTCTGCAAGTGCCGATCACGGCGTTTGGCTGGCGTACATCGTTTCCCCCTCCGAGACACCGAGTTCTTCGGTTCGTTCCGCTTGCTGAGGCGCACGTTTCGCTGCCTCGCCGAACGCTGCGTTGCTCGACGCTCACCGCGTGATTGGTGGGCGCAAAGTCCGATGCGGGGCACCTAGTAAGTGATCGCTGCGCCGTAGCGCATTGTCTTACACCACGTGGTGGGTCGACGGGAACGCTCTCGCGTTCCACTCTTGAAGGCGAAGCTTAAGAGTCCTCCAATTTTTTGTTATTTACGGTGGTAGGAACCATTCCTTAAGTGGCCTCTAAACAGTCCCGGAAAATTTTATAGACCTGTCGGATACAGCTAATATTAATCGTTTGCACCACAGTTTGTGTGAAGCGTTTCATATTAGGAGAGCTACGGACGATCACAAGTTACCCTCCTCCATACCATGCATTTTCTCATCAACTAGTTCATCGAGTGATCGGGATAAGTTCCGCCTTCACTGGTTCTGCGTCATGATGGCACGTCATGTCGTCTACTTCCGGTTCTCTTGGAGCGAGCACGCGAAGCTTCTCCATCCTCTCCGCCAGCTGCTTGGCAGTCGACCCCAAGCGACAGCTATGAAGCATGGTGCGTTGCGAGCATTCTGTGCAGCGCCAAAGTGTCTGGTATTCTGGTAACCATAGGCGGGCTGGGCATTTCGACGGATGACTGGAAGCATAAACTCAAGCTGATGAAGGAACGTTAACGCAGGTGCACGTGAGCTGCCTGTTCGGTCTGCACGATCCAGCCACCCGTTGGCACAGAGCTTAACCAGCCAAACAAAAAGCTAATATTGCTCTATCCAAGTGTAAATCATTTTAAACATTTAAAAAACAACGTTTTGACAACTATGCTTCTGCGAAAAAGTTACACCAGCAGCAAAGAATACACTTCGTTACTGCTACGGTGTTTGGTTGAGCTCTCTGCCACCAGGTGGCTGCACCATGCAGACCTTTCATGTTTCTGCTTCTGCTCATCCCGTGAAACGGCAGGGTCAAACGGCCAGGCCCTGTCCGCTTGCGCTTGCGTTTACCCCAATTCTAGGCTCGCGAAACACTGTTGTGGTGGTAAACTTCCGGTGTAAAATGACTGGGGGGGGGGGGCGCAAAACGCGCAAATCCTGAGGCTAATCGGATAGTGACAGTCCGATGCGCTGCAGCGACTCCGCTCGTCGCTGCCTTGCAGAGGGACACGATGTCACAACGCAACAAAGTCGAATCATAGTGCTCGCGAAAAGGCTGAGACCGACTCTGACTGCGGAGTTCTGGTCAAAATGGAGCACGTTGTAACAGACGCAGATGACGCTTGCTGTGAGCCGGAAGCACTTAAGTGTAGTGCGAAATTTTTATTGTGCATTCTCTTTTTGTTACTTTCTTTCTATAGAAACAAATTACCTAATATTCCAACTATTAAGAACAACATTTGTTCACCATAAGGATGGAAAGATTATTGATGACGCGCCCTCGCAGCCGATCGGATAACTAGCCCTACTAACGTCATTGGGGCAAGTCACGTCAAATGGGTAGGGGCGGCTTAAAATTCAACCGAGCGATGTGCTGCGATCGGCAGTGATGTACATTTTTAAAACCTCATAATAAATTACTCGTTTTACGCGGAGCACTTAGATGGGCCAAATAGTGATCAGAAGGACCTACTCTAAGGACTCAGTACGTTTGTACAAAATGTTCAAAATCGTTTCTGGGTCCCTTTAACGAGGTATGAGCCATTCATTGTCTTATGTGACGGACGCATTTAATAACAGAGGTGATACGAGAACGTGTGTGAATACCTATCATCACGATCACCACAGAACAGACCAACACGCCCTAACCTACGCTCTTTCAAATAAATATGTACGTACCTTTGTTCAAAATTCTATGTCATGTCTGTGCCATGTGCGAAAGAGCTTCGCTGGTTATCCACCTTCACAAAGTGGAACGGCTCATTTCTTTTCTTCAGTTTGGGAATCAGACGATTATTTTTACGAGCTTTTCGTCATGCAGTCGGTCGTATACATCACTGCGTAATGTTTTGCAATCTGGCTGATATACATCTACAGGATCTGAAATTAGGCATTTTAGGAAGCCTAAAATGTCATTGTCATTGGTGCGTAAACGTATATCTACACTTCTTGTCAATGCTGACTGAGTCTGTTTCATTGTAGTTTATTTGGCTTTAAATTGTGCCCTAAAGTGGACAATGGTTCTGGCGTTCATCAGGCACTCAACATCTGATAGAGCGTCCTCACTCGAAAAACCATGTAGCCCATTAAAATAGAATGTCTCAGTTTACGCCTACAGGTTAAGCATCGATTGCAGTAGGAAATTATTAGACAGCTATACTAAGTAACGGTAATATGTTTATTGGCCGTCTAAGGTTGTAAACATTAGTTTTGCTGTAATAAGCATGGTGTTATGCGCGCACATTGCAGACATGAACACATCTCACTCAATGACGTCAAACGCTCGCTCTCAAAACGCTGGCGTGAGGTAGAGCGGCAGCAACAGTGAGCGAATTTCCCTTCGCGCTGCATCTCGCTTCAGCAACTAAGCGGCGAGAACACAAGCTACACGAAGCCATCATCCCTCGACGCGCCTAGACTCTGTACCTACCACAGACCGCTTTAAAGTTCGAGGCCACGCGGCCATACCCAGCCGTGCCGTATGCAGCCGCCGCCGGAGTTGAACGCTCCCCTGCAGCCTTGCACGCGATGGAAGACGGCACGCTTCCTCCGCGCCTTTCTCCCTCGCGTGCTCGACATCGAACCGCCATGCTTTTCCGTTTATCATCGCACGCTTCCACTTGTAAACACAGCATACGGCACGCTGCCGTTATCGCACTTGGACTTCATACGGAATATCATGTAGGCGGCGACGGCGACGCCTACGGCGAAACTTCCCTTGGATTATACATATAAATCATATCGCAAAGCAAAAAAACACTCTAAACAAAATTTTCATCCTATATATGAACCTGGTTTGGACGGCACCTGACATTTCAACTGTAATTGTTTTTCAGCTGTTACTGTGGCAAAGTGCGTTTATATAAGGGCTCGAAATCTCACGACTGGGCGTTGTGCCCAAGGTGGCCTCTCTATTGGTAATAAAGTGGGTTGGAACCTTGTCACACAACCAAGCAGACACCGTCACTTCAACTTATTTTGTCACTGCAGACGGAGAAATTACGTGGCCGTCCTGAGCAAGCCATCGCGACGAGAACTGGGCCGTGCTTTCTGTAGCCTAACACACCTACCCAGCTATCACTATTTCACAAACATGATGGATAAGTGGAACAAAATACACCATAATCATTTGAAGAATGCTACAGGTACGTTCACCTATTCGAAGATGCGCTATGTAGCTCTTCAACAGACACGCACGAAGAAACACGCACATACAGACAGGATGATTCTCGAGCTAACAGCTCTAATCTAAATTGCTAGTTTGCGCACCATCTCGCTTAGTTCATCGAACACACCGCAGGCGTCTCACATAACGCATGATAACAGGGAGAAAACGACGGCTCAGTGATTATTTCTAAAGCTCCTAATTATTCCAGGAACGTTAATGTTTTGCTATACATGGCACATGACACGCCCCCAATTATCACCAAGTATGAACACTGCGTGTGGTAGTGTTCTCGGAACATTGGGAAACATACCGGAGACAGCCGCATAACAGTTCGAGCACTGGATAACTTACAACGGCTGTAATCATAAAGGCTGTAATTGATGAAGACACATTTAACTATGCATGCACCTTTGCTATAATGTACCCCCGTCCTCCTCCTTTATAAGAAATTTCGTCTCGATGTCAGCTATTGGAAGGTGGACTAAACTAAATGTTGCGCTGTTCGCAAAACACACTTATCAAGTTCCGGGGTACTTGCACACGTGAACTTTGCGGACACATTCCACATTCCCTTCCCCCCTTATTATCAAGTCGGTCGGTTAGTTCACCGAGGTACACCAAGGTGCATATCGTTCCTCGCGGAACGCATGAGAATAGGCGGGCAACGATCGAGTATTGAGAAATTACTTGCAATGATTGTAATTAGACTAGAAATGTTTTTAAAAAGTTTCATACAGAACGTGTAATATGGGCCCCCATTTCCATTGTATAGGAATTTGATGGCATGTACAATTATTCTAAGACCGCGGGAAACAGCGAATAACTGCTTACTCCCGCTTTCAAGCTCCCGCTGAAGCAATTTTTTACAATGGCTAGAATTCAACAACAGGCATTTACCTTCGGATGTTCAGTGGCTATATCGTCCACCCCTTCGCCACCACCACCACCGCTCCTTTCGAAAATTCGTTCGTGGTGGCACTTGCAGTTCCCACGGTACAGTGGGCTAAGTTCTGCTCTATTCGTTAAACATTCCTGTGGCGTTCCGGAGCACTTGGATACGTAAGTTATTACAAAGACTGTAATTAACACATATACTCTGTACTTCGCCTACACATTACCCGTAGCATTCCCCTTATTTGGACGACGTTTACACATGTTATGCTTCAATTCATTCCCCGAAAAACACCGGAGAGACCGACAACGAACCTCGTATAACACGTGAAGATATGGAGAAATTGAGGGTTTAGTATTTATTTCCTAATGTTAATAGTTAAAGAAGAAGCGCTAACGTTTCACCACGCGTTAAACTTTATATACTTCCATGTTTTCACCAACCATGAACTAATTAGTGTGACGCAGAGTTCTCCAGGACACGGGGAATCACATATCTGATAACGACCATATAACGCCATCGAGCACCTTTTTCGAGTCGTTTTTCGTGAATCCCATACAATAAACTGACGCTCTCATAACATCACCCACGAATCAGGCATACTATGCCCCTTATTCGCTCAGAATGTCAAATTGTGGAACGTTGAGCACCTTCAGGACACTGGGCGAACTTCCAGCGAGCTTCATAAAATGTGCTTCTGAAGCTTCCGGTATACACCCCACAATTCTCTGCCAATTCTCTCCGAATATAGAATTCATACCGCGTGTAGTTTTTTCAAGACAGCGCGAAAACATTGTAAAAGCTTTAATAACGCGTCTGCACAGGCATAACACGAAACTTTACTACGTGGTTTTTATGCCTTAATTGCGCAACACGCTTTAAAATCTTTCTATGCATCGCTGCTAACATTTCTCGTTTTCCCTCGAAATATAGCTTAGTTAAAAGTAGCGCACTCTAACAAAACACAGACACGTGCACGCACACACACATATAAAGGAAGCACTAAAGAAATTTGGCACTTGCTGCATGCCCTGATCTTAATTTTTTTGTCCACGATTTTTTAAGTGCGCCGCTAAATAACCAAGTCATTAATTATCACCTAGCCCATTAGTGCAGCTTAATTAAGGGAACCACTATAGAGAAACAGTAAATAAGTTTATATAAATAAATTATACAGGAATAAGTTTAGTTTCGTTAATTTTGCGTGAGTAACCCAGGGCCGGTACATCTGTGCTACGTCGCAGTTGTAAATGTGTAATCTGAATTGAGGCGTTTACGTCGAAGCGAAAATTCTAGAAACTTGCAAAGATCTGTTTTTGGCACATTTAGGATACAATTGAGTCTGTGTTTAGCGATAAAAATTTAACTAGGCCTGAGCAGACGCTGTCAAAATCCTTGACGTCTCGGACCAGTTGGTTGGGGAAGTGCTGCCGCGTAAGCGGCCGATTTCAAGATGCCGTTTCATCTGCGAAGCAGCTCCTTCCTGCTGCTGTCGGCGGGTGGCAACGTAGGTCTGTGCCAGGGCCGGATTTTCAGATGTCATTTTTTCCATAGGCGAAAACAATTTCTCATATTTGTCTTAAAGGGACCCTGAAACGATTTTGACGATTTTCTACAAACGTACTGAATCGTTCGAGTAGGCCATTCTGATCATTAACTGACACATCTAAGTGTTCTGCGTAAAGCGTGTAATTTATTATAAGGTTTTAAAAATGCACATCGCTGCCGATCTCACCCCACTGCTCGGCGGAATTTTAAGCCGCCCCTACCCATATGACCGAAATCACCCATATGACGTCAGTGGGGCGACCTATCCGATTGGCTGACCAGGGCGCGTGATCGATAATTTTTCCAACTTTATGGTAAAGAAATGATGGTCGTAATAGTTAGAATGTTAGTCAATTTGTTTTTATAAAAAGAAATTAACATAGAGAGAATGCACAAGAACAATTTTTCAGTACACTTAAGCACTTCCGGCACACAGCAAGTGTCGTCTGCTTGCGTTACAACGTGCTCCGTTTTTGACGAGAGCTCCGCCGTCAGTATCGGTTTGTCTTTTCGCGAGCGCTTTGATTCTACTTTGTTGCGTTGTGGACTGCAGAAGTAGGGACTGGCAATATGCCAAGCTGCGACATCGTGTCCCTCTGCAAGCCAGTACACGAGCTGACTGGCTGCAGCGCATCCGACTGCCACTATCCGATCGGCGCCAGGATTTGTGCGATTGTGGCCGTCACTTTGCACCAGAAGATTACTAACGCAATAGCGTTTCGCGAGTCCGGTATTAGGGTAAACTCAAGCGCAAGGGGACAGGGCCTGGCCGTGTCCCCTTGCGTGTCGTTTGAGGTGAGGAACAGAAGAGCAAATGTGAATGGTCTGCACGGTGCAGCCACCTGGTGGCATAGAGCTCAACCACACACAGTAGCAGTAACAAAATATATTCTTCTTTGCTGCTGGTGTAAATTTTTCGCAGGAGTGTAATCGTTCACACGTTGTTTTTGTAAGTGTTTAAAATATTTTACACTTGGTTAGAGCAATATTAGCTCTTTCTTTGGCTGGTTAAGCTCTGCGCCAACGGGTGCCTAGACCGTGGAGGCTGGCACCCGTATCCGGCAGCTCACGTACGTCTACGCTAAAGTTCCTTCATCAGCTTGAGTTTATGCCTCCACAGTTCCGTCGAGATATTCAGGTAATGTGTGATTACCGGAATACCAGACACGTTCGGTGCTACGACAGAATGCTTGCAACGCACGCTGCTTCGATAGCTTTCGCTTGGGGTCGACGGCCAACCGGCTAGCGGAGAGGTGTCTCGCGGTCGAGGGCGGGCTCCAAAACAACCGGAAGTGGACGATGTGACGTCGCATCGTGACGCAGAGCCAGTGAAGGCGGAGCTTAGCCCCGATCGCTCGGCGAACGAGTTGAGCAGGAAAAGCATGGCTAGGAAGGAGGGTAACTTGTAATCGCTTGTAGCCCCATTAATACGTAACACTTCACTTAAATTGTGGTGCGCATGTTCTACTTAAGCTGTACCCTACGCGTTCACAAAATTTGTCCGAACCGTTTCAGGGGCCCTTTAAATAACAGGCGACTAATCGTGCCAAGCCTTATACTAAACGAAGTCGACAACAAAATGCGATCGTTCTGCGAAATTTGAGCAAGAACAGTGCAGCGGTGAGTGCAAAATCTTTTTTGAACGCGCGCAGCCAAATATTCAGGACGCTGTATAGAAACCATGCATCATCAAGTTATCTGTGTTACCTATTCGATCGCCCCTGTGTGAAAATTGCTTTTATTTATTTATTTATTTATTTATGGTACCCTCAAGGCCCGAAGGCATTACAGAGAGGAGTGGGAAAACGGGAGGTATAACAATAAAGTACGGTAAATAAACAATACAGTGTGTTAGTAATTACTAATTATACAATACTACGTAATATCTTGCCCAAAATTTGTAAGTACGACACACAATGTAAAAAAAGTAGCATGTTGATAATTCCTGTTATTACAATGTTAATCAGTGTCGACCTTAGTCGCTTGTAAGTACGGCAAGTAAATGAAATAACATGTTAATAATTCCTAATTATACAATGTTAGCTAAAGCCTTACGAAACAGTTTGTTGTCGACAATAGATACAATTTCACAGGGAAGGTGGTTCCACTGCCGTGATGATCTGGGAAAGAAAGATTGACTGAAAGTGTTAGTGTTGCCTGTTTGAAGTCTGACCTTATGGTGATGATCGATGCGGCTCGATAGGTAATGAGGTTGAGAAATGAAGTTACTGTGAAGGGAGGAATGGTAATAAAATTTGTGAAACAGTGTCAAGCGTGCTATTGTTCTACGAGATGCAAGTGATGGAAGAGATAGATTGTCTTTCATTGATGTTACGCTAGCGGTACGGTTATAATTTGAAAATATGAATCGGACTGAGTTATTTTGGACAAGCTCGAGTGAAGAAATGAGGTTTTCATGGTATGGGTCCCACACAGCTGCAGCGTATTCTAATTTAGGACGCACTAACGACTGGTAAAGTAGTAATTTTAAGGATGATGGAGCTTTGGAAAACTTGTGGCGTAAGTAACCGAGCATGCTATTAGCTTTACTTATTATGTACTGAGTGTGAATGTTCCAGGTTAGTTTTGCTGTTATATGAACACCTAAGTATTTGTATGAGTTAACGGGTTCTAGAGGAATATTATCTAGATAGTAAGTAGGAAGAGTACTGGTGTTCCTCTGCACGCGCATAACTTTACATTTATTAATATTAAGTTCCATGAGCCAAGTGTTACACCAATCAATCACATAGTCCAAGTCAGACTGAAGAGCATTAGTGTCGTCGTTAGTAATTATTTCACGATATATCACACAATCGTCGGCAAACAAGTGAATATGAGATGTCAATGAAGAAGGTAGGTCATTAATATAAATCAGGAAAAGTAGGGGCCCTAGTACTGATCCTTGAAGCACACCAGAACGAACCTCAGTCAATGATGAATCATAATTATTCGCAGTAACAAATTGATGACGGTTAGTAAGAAAACACTCAATCCATTTCAGCAGGTTACTGTCAAGGTTTAAAAGACTCAGCTTGAATAGGAGCAGTTTGTGGCAAACCTTGTCGAATGCTTTACTAAAGTCTAAAAATATACAGTCGGCACAGGAGGCGCGGTCTAAAATACAGTGTAATCTATGAGTGAAAGATATTAGTTGGGTTTCACATGAGAATGTTTTGCGAAAACCATGTTGAGCAGAGGTAAAAAATGTGTTCGAGTCAAGAAAGTTAACGAGATTAGTGAATATAACATGTTCAAGAAGTTTGCAACATGTGCTGGTAAGCGAAATCGGGCGGTAATTCAGGGGTGAGTTTTTGTTACCAGACTTATGCAACGGAACCACCTTCCCTATTTTCCATTGAGCAGGCAGAGTACAAGTGTTTATTGATTGCTGGAAAATATTAGCAAGTATTACAGAACAGTATGTGTTAGTGTTTTTCAAAAACTTACTATTAATGGTATCATAACCGGGAGCTGAGTTTAAAGGCAAATCATCAATCAGCCTAGCAATACCTGCAAAGTCAAGAGCTATGGGTTGCATAATGAGATAGTTGTAGTGCTCTGTGTGTGGTTGATCAATGTGCGATGAAGTGGAAAAATTATTTGCAAATGATTCACAGAGAATGTTTGCGCAAGCTTCATTTGGAATAAATTCACCAGACTCATCTTTCAAGGTGATCGAGCTATCAGAAGACGGGTTAATGACGCGCCAAAACTTTCGGATATCTGTCGTAAGCATGTCAGGTAATGTATGGGATAAGTAATGGTCTTTAGCATTTTTTAGCGCAGTTAAGTATAGATGATTGGCAACGTTATAGGTTTTCCAAGTTCTTTTACTTGCAGATGATTTAGCTAAGCGATAGAGACGTTTTTTTCTGTTAGATAGGCGCTTTATATAAGAGTTATACCAAGGAGATTGAGGATTAGAAGTGATGATGCGATTAGGAATGAACTTTTCAGTTAATAGGCGTACTTGGTCTACAAATATATCCCAATTTGACTGGACCGTACGGTTCTCAAAATCAACAAAAAATGTTTGAATAAATGACGATAGTTCATTGTTAATGGCTTCAAAGTTGGCTTTCTTGTAATCGCGTATTACTTTCTTAACTTTTATCCTTTTGGGATAGCAGACTTTTAAACCGAATGTCAGTAAGGTATGGTCGCTAATACCAGGTAGGTATGTTATAGAGGAAGCAATTTCTGGTCGATTAGTTAGGATTAAATCAAGCGTATTAGCGGTTCTGACTGATGATCTGGTAGGCTGAGTCACAAGTTGGGAAAATGAAAATAGGAAACACAGTTCACAGAAATCTTTAGCCTGAACGGAAAAAGGCTTTACGGTGGGTGGATGCGTATTCCATATTAAATCTGGAAAATTAAAATCGCCGAGCAAGAATAACGGTGTTGTAGGAAAACGGGAAAAAATTAGATTAATAGCATCGTGTAGCTGTTCAGTGAAAGTGGCAGATGACGAGGGTGAGCGGTAGCAAACGCCGACGATTATCTTTGTGTGACCGAGAGTTAGGCAAGCCCACGTGGTTTCAAGTTCAGTGTTAATATTTATATGAACTGATGGAATATCTTTAGAAATTGCGAGAAGGACGCCTCCTCCTCGACGTGCAGATCGGTCACAGCGGTAGACAGCGAAATTGCCGGCGCCACAGAAAGTATCATAATCGCGCACATGTTCAGGAAGCCAAGTTTCTGTCAAGGCAATAATTTTTGCATCGCATGTGTCGATTGCCGAAGATAAAGAATGAAATTTATTTACAAGACTTCTTATATTTGTAAAAAGAATAGGCAAGTAAGGTAAAGCTTTTTGTGATGTTAGGCCACTACCCCTTACGCTTCCCTATTGTAATGCACGTAGTGGAACCGAATGATTCTGTAATGTGCCAGATGCACTCTGCGCTCTTTCACGGACGCTATCGGTAGATGCGTCGTAAATATAACATTTATTGTTCAGAAACAATTTATTGTAGCGGAGTTTAAACTTAGGGGAACCGGGTTGACTGGTACCGAACTCGATTAACTTTTTGCGAGCAACGCGGGTGGGAACCGAGAAGTCTTCGCTAATAGTAAGGTTATTTTGTTTGAATTGATCGCGCAGCGCGAACACTTTCTCCCGGGTTTTCGAATGTGAAAACTTTGCAACTATGGGGCGACACTTGTTAGGATCGAAAGGGCCGAGGCGATGTGCGCGATGGAGGGCGTCATCAGGAAATGTATCGAAGAATGATTTAATCGTTGATATTAGCTTGGTCTCGGTTACTTGCCATGATTCTTTTGTGTCAGGGATACCGCGAAATATTAGGTTATCACGGCGCGATCTGTCTTCAATGTCAACGAGGTGTAAGTCAAGCGCTTCCAAGCGACAGGTCGTACTGTTTACCTTGTCATTTACTTCTGAGATTGCTTTGGTTACTTGGTCGACGGTTTTAAATTTTTCTTCAAGTAAATCTAAGCGATTTTGGAGACCGGTAATTTTTGTTTCAATGTTTTTCTGGCCATTTTTGATCGACTTTGCGTCAGCAGCTAGTTCGGCTTGTGTTTGGAATTTTGAAGCGATCGAGTGTGCAGATCCTTAAGCAGTTTGAATAAAACGTTCATTTGTTCTGAAGGATCAGAAGGAAGCGATTCAATATCAAGCAGAGATTCAGAACGTGTGTTAGGTCCAGGGTTAGTCTCGACATCCCCCGAACGTAATAACAGTAGGATAACAGAAAAACATTCGTGCACTGTGTCAAATAACACCTGTGGACACGGGAACAGTACCAGGTAGCGGTTATCAGATTTTTTAGCATGAAGAGAGGCAATTATACGCACCTGCATAGTGAAAACAAGGCGATTGGATTAGGCGTGGTGCCACAAGCGCTGTTCCCGTGTCCACTGAAGTGTAGGTCGATGGGTCGGCAGCTTAAATCAGCCTCTCCTGGTGATGGCTGTGTCGATGTGGCTGGCAGGCCGAAGGAAACGTCGAGCGAATAGGTCGGTATATCGGCTGGCGTATCGCTGAAAAAGGCTTCGTTCATGTCTGAGGCTGGCACAAGTAAATGGGACGGTGCGGGTTCACGGGATAAGCAGGACGACCATCCGAAGATGATAAAAAGCAAGACCTGCATAGTGAAAACAAGGCGATTAGGCGTGGTGCCACAAGCACTGTTCCCGTGTCCACTGAAGTGTAGGTCGATGGGTCGGCAGCTTAAATCAGCCTCTCCTGGTGATGGCTGTGTCGATGTGGCTGGCAGGCCGAAGGAAACGTCGAGCGAATAGGTCGGTATATCGGCTGGCGTATCGCTGAAAAAGGCTTCGTTCATGTCTGAGGCTGGCACAAGTAAATGGGACGGTGCGGGTTCACGGGATAAGCAGGACGACCATCCGAAGATGATAAAAAGCAAGACCTGCATAGTGAAAACAAGGCGATTAGGCGTGGTGCCACAAGCGCTGTTCCCGTGTCCACTTTTGTTTTTCCAACCAGAAGGGTAAATCCGCATGCGCTGCAATGCAGTGCTAACAAACCTTATTTTCCATTCTTAACATTATTCGCATGTTCACGGAGACAATCGACCAGACAGCTCCTGTCTGACCCACGTTGCATGCGCCACATTTCAAGGGGTTTCGATACACAACTACCTGCACACAAAAGTAATCTTCACACACAGGGACGATCGAACGCGCATAATCATTGAATCGGCTAGATGGCTCGTGAAGCTTGGATGGCTTACTTATGCCCATGCATAAGTTAAGTAAGCATATATATATATATATATATATATATATATATATATATATATATATATATATATATATATATATATATATATATATATATATATAATTATCGAGAAGGGAGTTAACAGAAGAGAGGCCCAATTTTTATTAAGCCTATCATAGGCAGCCAACAAGGACACCGTCGACAACACAGGGGAAATTACTCGTACTTACTGATTGAAAATTATAAATTAATTATAAATTAAAGGAATTGAAAGTGGATGAAAGAAACTTCCCGCAGGTGGGTAATGACCCCACGTCTTCGCATTACGTCTGCGATGATCTATCAATTGAGCTACCGCGGCGCCGTCTTCCCATCCACTTTCTGTGGTATATGTATTACTACTAGAACTAATACTGGCAGTGTTAGCCAGCGCCACCACTCACAAACCGTGGTGGTGGATGTGGAACGTCCTTTCTGCCACCGGAGCCACGACTGCGTGATCTTTTGGGGTGAAGGCACCTGGTCAATAAACCCGCATGTGCTACCAGAAGGCATCAATGTTGCCGGATTCGAGACCCTGGTTATGTAATGAACTAGAAGGAAAGGGTTTAAGCGAGGGGCCCGATTTTTATTATTCATATCAGACGTGGGATCGTTCCCCACCTGCGCGAAGTTTTTTCATCCACTTTCAATACCATTGAGTTATAATTTCTTTATTTCAGGTAGTAAATACAAGCAATTTCCCCCGTGTTGTCCACGGTGCCGTTCTCTGTCGGCGTCTTACGATATATATATAATGTCGTTATCCCTCTGTTTCTTCTATATAGCACCTTCTATCACTCACACAAATTTCAGTTGGCACTCAGCGTTTGTCCTCGTTTCTTTCTGTGTCCCCTGTCCGGCTTAGTGCTGCACCACACAGTCTCATGGAAAACCAACTAGCCGAAACCATCACCCTTGTAAGTTAAATGTAAAAGCTTTTTTTCGAATTGAGCTCTACACCAGACTTCATCTAGGTCAGCTAGCACGAACACGGCTTTTCTGAGGTTTAAAAGAAATGCACAGATGAAATGAAATTCACATTTCATTGGCATTAACCTGCAACAAACGCCTTATCACGTTTATCGCGTACGAGTCGGGAGGGTCTATGTTAAGAGGAAGCTTTAGCTCCGATGCTCCTATATAAATACATGTTAAATGAAAATTTGTTTTTCTCGGCAACTACAGCACCAAATTTGACTAGGTTTGTGACAATTAAAGGAAAAACTTAAGACCTAGTGACTGTTCGCTTCGAGTTATCGATTTCGGTCGTCAATGTTTTACTAAAAATTGGCAAAATCAAAATTTTCCAGAAAACGAAACTATCAAGTGTACAACTCTGTAACTCAGCTTGGAGAAATGATAGCAGAATTCTGCGAACTGCTTCTCATAGTACATCTAAAGCGGACGAGATTAATATGTTACACTAAAATCTGCCAAAATTGAGCAATACGCAAATACAGATTTTGCAGCACCCTTGTACAGAACGTAAGAAATTCACGTAAGATATAAATTGACATATCAAAGTTGTCTGCTTTGAGATATCTAAAGGATACCGTTTACAGAACCGCGATATCTGTTCCTGATGCAGAGCTATGAATTTGTGAAAATTTGTGAGCTATGAATTTTTGAAAATTCTTGTAATAAAATTCATTACCAAAATCGAGATTCCGCTTCCAACAGCCACTATAAGTTACATTTCTCCCTCAAATGCAAAAAATTTCAATAAGATCGGCCCAGGGGTTAGCTCATGAAAGCGTTTTTGTGTTTTACATGTATTCGAATGGGCCGCGTCGGAGTTGGGCCGGAGCAAAAGCTTCCTCTTAAGGCTTCTTCTTTTGTTTTGGAGCACGGTATTTGACTTACGCACTCCCAAAGCGATGCTTTCACAGTTTTCTTAAAGTAAAGACTCACCTCGTAGCTGTACACGAGCTCCGCCTCGGGGAAGTTTGCACGCACGGCATTAGCGATGTCTTGGTGGTGGGAGAAGTCCTGCTGGCGGTCTGGGTACGTCTTTACCGTGATGGTGTAGCCCTTCCCAAACTTATTCTTCAAGTGTGCCAGCGACCCCAGGCACTGCAGCTTGCCGTCCCCCAGGATAGTGATGCGGTTGCACAGGAACTCCACGTCCGATAGGCTGAACATACCGTAGAAAAATAATATGGACAACAATTTGAGTTTTTGTGTACATCAACAAACTATGGTGCATCGAAGGGCCTTTAAAAACGCTGCAGTTTCGCCAGAAAGGTGAAACATCCATTGCGATAGTAAATTATTAGAGAGATATACGAAGTGAGGATAGTAGTTTTCCCAGCTATATAAGCTTATAAACATTCGCTTACTAACTAAATTAACAAGCATCGTGCCATGCGCGCAAGCAAACACGAACACATCTCACTCGATGACCACGGAAACTCGCTCTCAGAACGCTGGATTGAGGAAGCGTGGCAGCAGCAGCGAGCGAATTGACATTCGTTCTGCAGCTCGCGTCAACGCTAACTAAGCCGCGAAAACACAGCGCATGAAGGACTCTATCCCCGTCGCAGATTGCTTTCAATATAGCGCAGCCCGGGCGGACGCGCGCTGCTTCGCAGCAGCCGCCTCAGTAGCATGCGGCCATACCCTCCCCTTTCTCCGGAGGTGTGAGCGCGGCGGAAGACGGCGGCCTTCCTTCCCGCTTCCCTCCCTTGCGCGTGAGAGATTGAGCGGCGATCGCCGGCTCACCCTCGCACGCTTTCACTCGTGCAAACAACATAATTCGCGCGGCGACGACTTTATCGCCCTTGAACTTTATGCGGGGCCTAGCGGTGGCAACGACATTGCGGCAGAAATGCTCCGGGAGTTTCCACATAACGGCCATCGCAATAATATGGTAACTGACTGGCGGTCATTAACTTCCCGAGCATCACCCGTCGAATACAGAGACGCCGTATTCAAGCGGTTTGAAGCTGCAGCTTATTTTTGCCACCTGGGATTCTTTACGATGCACCTAAATTTATATACATAAGACCGAGTTCGTATTTTATGTTCTTGGAATACGGCTTCTGCTGCTGCTAGTCGAAGCCGTCTCCTTGCGCTCAGCAGCAGAACTCCACAGTGACGGAACCATAAAGGTGGTTCTTATCAATACTCTAAAATAGCACTACTACCATTACTCTAATGCCCATAAAGCATTAGATACTTCCCTTAGCACTTGTAGTGGTGGTTTCCAACAGCTTCGCTAGACATCCGCTTTCGCAACGCCGGGATGACTTCTTTTTGTGAGTTTCTATTTCCTGCTTGTGCGCTGTGCATTCACTTCATCGAATACGATCATCTGCTTAAAGGGAGACTAACTGGAAATATACTAATTTAAGCAAGACTCGCACATTTTCTTGCTCAAAGAGTAATTGTGATGCTCAAAGAGTTATCTCTCGTATAATGCTACAATAGGGCAAATAAAGGGTTAATAAAGCAGTTGTTACCTTTCTACCAATTTTGTTTCCTTTTTCTGAGCATTCAGCTGGACTTGACTTTCTTATAGAGTGTCTATTTAAACAGAGAGTGGTCGGCGCTGTGAGCATACGGGCCACGCACCTGTGAGAGGTGAGCACGATGGCAATCTTGGCAACATGCTGCAGAGAGTTGATGTATTTGGCGATGCGCTTCCGCGATGTCGTCTCCACACTGTCGTACGGCTCATCCAGCAGCAGCACCTTAGGCATGCCGATCATCGAGATGGATATGGAAAGTTTGCGCCGATTGCCGAAGCTGCGAAACAGTGCCATCCGCGTTACGGCAAAGGAAGCGTGCCGTTTTTCTTGTCAAACGCACGTTTACACGTGATCAAGTATGACTGCGAAATGAACATCTAAGCATACCATTGGCGAATAATTACAGTTGTAATATATATAGAAGAAAGAAAGCAGAAGAGGAAAGACATCACGCAGAATAAATACATTGACGAATAACGCTAATGTATTTCAACCGCTAGACAGGCGCTGTTAGGGAACTGTCAGCCTTAACGCCAACGTATCTGGTAGCTCATTTCAAGGACCGGTGTGTGAAAAATGGCGCTTCTAATGATTTTTGCTAAGCAGACATGGCGTTACCACTGCTCGGCATTAATGTTGAATTTGTCGCATATGTGATAGAGTGCATAACTGAAGAGGTAATTATTGCGTGTATTCATTTTGTTTTCTAGATACTGCAGTTTCTCCTACGGGTAATGTAGGCCTTTTTTTAGAAATCAACCTGCAAAGGTTGACGGGCGCTGTTAGAGAGTTGGACGGTTTATTTCCGTGCCTATTAACAGCCGAGTGGCCTTCTCGACAGTGCCCGATGTCATAAAAAAGTCGCAATCTCGTTTGAAAGGCGAAGCATCGATTGCGATAGCACATTGGTAGGCGGCTATACGAAGCAAGGATATTATCTTTATCTCCTATACCCTTGGAAACATTCGCTTATTAACTAAATGAACAAACTTTGTGTCAGCGTGTTCAAGCACTCGTAACACATTCCACTCGGTGACCGCGGACACTCGCTGTCAAAACGCTGGCGTGAAGAATTGCGGCAGCAGGACCGAGCGAAGTGACCTTCGTGCTGTCTATCGCTTCAAGGCAAACTGAGCGGCGAGAACTCAGCACACCCAAAGGTTTGAGCCGTTTGCTGATCGTTTTCAAGAGAGGACGCGCGCGGCCCCGTAGTACGCTGTTGCTGCCGGACCCGAACGCCGCCCCCCCCCCTTCCCTTTCGCTGTTTCCTCGCTTTCTTCCCTTGCGCGCGCGAGATTAAGCAGCGATCGTCGGTTCCGCTCTCTCACGAAATACGCTGTTACTGTCGAACAACGCCTCACCCCTCCTCCCTCTCTTCCCAGGCCCCCCGGACTTTCGCGAACGGAAGACAGCGCCTTTCCTCTCAGGTTTCTCCTCTCTTTGCGCGCCAGATTGAGTCGTGATCGTCGGCTCCCCTCGCGCGTTTTCACTCGCACACAGTGCACACGGCACGCGGTCACGGTGTTATCGCCCTTGGACATTATACGGAACGACACTGTGACAGCGATGCAGTGAAATTGATATCGCAATAATACATTTTAGAGCGTCGCTGTTGTCCGTTGTAACCGAGCGAACGACTACGGGGACGGATCAAGGCGAACGCGGAGCACGGCTGGGGATGAAAGACGGGGATAGTGAAACGAGCGCCAGGAGCAAAGCGAAGGAAGAGGATGAAAAGCCCAATGCCGCACAAGACGGGCTTTGCGGAGACAATGCTATGAGATGGCGCTAGAGTAGCGCGCGTCGTATGTGTGGAAACAAAGCTTTGCATGAGCGGAGGTGTGTCTGCGGCGGCTACTGTGAATCGCACCTACGCGTCACCCACGTGCTAACTCTCGTGATCTCTCGATTAGCGAGGCAGTCGCGCCATACTTTGCTCCTACGTGCCGCACGAGATAGATTGTCCACGAGGTCATGGGATCGAATCCCGGCTAAGGCGGCCGCATTTCGATGGGGGCAAAATACGCAAACATTCTTGTACTTAGATCTAGATGCACGTTAAAGAACTCTAGGTGGTCCAAATTTCCTCATTCCTCCACTACGGCGTGCCTCAATCAAATCGTGGTTCTGGCACGTAAAACCCTATAATTTAGTTTTCATTGATTGTCCGAGCCAGCCAATATATCGCGAAATGAAAGTTTCATTTCGCATTGGGGAATACCGTAGTCATCAGCGATTGTTTTTTTTTTTCACGTAAATTGAAGGGCATGGTGCTTTTTGATTTTAAGCGCCCTTTTTAAGCAGTCAGTAAACATTAAATATAAAAGAAACACGGTTTCTCAATAATGTCAGTTAAATAAGTTGTCGTGAAAGTATGATCAATTGTAAGTGTTTTGCAATCTCGTCTTTGCACAAACGGATATAATATGCTGGTCGAATGTATGTTTATAGTTGCGCGTATTGCCACACGAAACATGAAAAGCTAGCGATGACAAAAGTACATCACAGCCAAGCGTACCAATCAGTACTATACGAGAAATTTTATACCATGCGCAAGCCTTCTATCGGACACGTTTCCAAACTCGAAACTCCTCTAAATACAACTGTAGCTGTAGAACCGTCCGCACTTGATATACCTTCTATATACAATACGTACAAAAGTTCTCTCCTTCAATTAGGTCACTAAACGTGGGAAACAGCGAGTTACGCATCACAGATGCGAACGCGAGACATGATCAATGGAGTATCACAACACATTACAGTGTTCGAAGCATTTTTTCGTTATACGTGAAATCCCACCAAGAACACTTGACGCTAGGTTGTGACACATACAAGCGAAAATCCAAACTACAGCCGACGTCAACACCAAGGCCCCATACACGATAACCCCACTGTACTTTCCCGCCAGAAAGATAATAGTCAAAAGATTAAGCAAGCAAGCTTTCTGGTGAGCGAGATCACCGAAGTATTTTTCAAGTTCAGTTGAAGTTTATTTGCACACGCACCATTACTCGACTGAGAGGATGTTGTTCTGCAGTAGCTGACAATCATGCAGGCTTTCAGTATTTGTGATTTTGCCTCTTCAGCAAACAATAATGTCTTTGTGTTTTCTAAGAGTAACGAAAAATCATTAATAAAAATTTAATTAGCAGTGGGCCAACGTTAGGACCTTCAGTCATACCTAAAGTTATTTAATCTGTTAAGACAAGGCATAAAAAATTAGTTTTTGTAAAAAACTAGAAAAAATTTGTAAGAAAACTTAGTTTCGACCGATTTTTCAACTCACTCTCCAATCATGCACTGTAAAGTGTACATATTCCGTAATGCTTCAGAGTTACTATTTGGTGTTTTGGCGTAAGACTTTATCGAAAGCGTTGGGCGTAACGAAATAAACTGCATCTATCTGACTATGGTTAAATTTAAATACTCGGGTTTTCCGTGCCAAGAACCACGATCTGATTATGAGCCACGCCGTATTGACTCCGGGTTAATTTTGACCCCTGCAATTTTTTAACGTGCACGCAATGCACGGTACACGGGCGTTTTTGCATTTCACCGCCACCGAAATGAAGCCGCCACGGCCGGGACTCGATGCCGCGACCTCGTGCTTAGCAACGCCACAACATTGCCGCTAAGCCACCGCTGCGGGTACTGGGGTTAAATGCAATGGGCCTGTTGCACTCATTAAAGGTTTGCTTCCACCGGTCTCCTTTTGACAAAATCATCTTGTGGGGCTGAAATTTCTCGCTTAAAGTAATGATGCAAGCGGTCGTACATTAGCATCTCAAGAACTTAAGAAAAATTAAGAAGGTTTGACGAAGGGTAGCGATTCTTCGTGTCACAAATGATTCCCTGCTTAAATATTGGGAGTACGGTCGCAACTTTTCACTGAGAAGGGAATAATGCATTCATGAAGGACAAATAAAACAAATACGTTAAAACAGGAACTAGGGCGACAGCGCAGCCTTTGATAACAAAATTATGAATACCATGAAGACTTGTAGATAGTTTCGACCTATGTTCCCATCCCAATCCTGGGTAGCTGGTAAGTGCTGCTAGGAAACGGAAACCCGCGGGTTGAGCAGGCACTGGTCCGTCAGGCCCGCAACATCGCCATGGTCATTGGAGCCCTGGACTAAGGGCTCCAATCCATCTGGACCTTCTGGACCCCACGATGCAGATAAAATTTATTTCTCTCTATCTCTTCGCGACCAGAATTAAGCAGCTCTTCATCGGCTACTGTTACATATGCTAGACAGTCAGCCTGTTCTGCCAATTATGATAACCGGAAGCACATTGCTCGCTTATAGTTAATTTGTTGATTTGTTCGAGCTAATGAAAATAAAAAAATAGAGCTAACGAAAATAAAAAAAAATAATCATGTCGCACATTTTCCACGGCTTCCATTGTGTAATAGCATAGATAGTGTAAGTTTAGAACCCTTCTTCATCTATTTCTCGTTTTTTGTGATTTCGTTGAAAGTTGTTTCTCTTTGCTATCACGTCACATTAGAGGCTGACATGATCGTGTAGATGGATGAAATAACATCGATGTATTGCCTAACCAGGGAAAATACGGGTTGGGACTTGTGCAGCTAGCTGGAGACACTGCGGGTCGCGCCATCTTAATTGTAGCTAGTGCTTCTGCTCATTTGTTTTTTGGTTGGCTTTATTTCCAACGTAAGTTGAGGATAGTTACATAACCGTCACGCAAGTCCTATTCTTCGCAAACAAAAGCTCATTACTGAATGACAGAAACCGAGCAATGCAAGAAAGCAGACGGCCACTCCCTACCGCTGTCTTGCATAATTGCACGCGCTGCTGTTCCACCTCTGTTGCCTGTTGTCGATAAACCATCGCGAGGAGCTAGTGGACGGATCGTATTCTTAGGCTCACTGAAGCGCGTTGCGATGCCAACCTGTAGGTTCCCACGAGCTCATCGCCGATTTCGTCCAGGTGAAATATGTAAAGCAACGTGTTGAGGTACTCGCTGGTAGGCGAGATCCCACGCAGTCGAATGTAGAGCACTAACGTCTCGACGCCTGTCAGCCAATCCAGAAGTCCGCCGCGCTGCGGACAATAGCCCAGGTAGCGATGAATCTGCGAGTCGTCGCCATCCCAGCGGTAATTCGTCAAGACACACGTCGTTGTACAATCAAACGAGGGATCGCGTTTCTTTATGGAGCAGTTTATTTAGACACATAGAGATGACTCATCAAAAGCTGCAACCTTCCACTGTCTCAGCCGCAGAGAAATATAGGTTTCGTAATTGCCGTTTGGCCGCTATTGGTGTGAAAAGAAAGAAAGATAGAAACGAAACGAAAACGGAAAACGTGCAGTATAAAGGAAATGTTGCTGGTCTGTGGGATGAGATGCAACGCGCTATTTCTTACCCCAATGCTATTCCTAAAAGTGCAGTGGCCGGAAAACCGGTTTACGGTATCTTAGATACCGATCCTGCGGTTTCTTCTAAAAAGGATGCAGCAGCATAACTGTTCAGGTGCTCTGTTCCAACACAGGTGTTCTTTTCCAACACAGCTTCCCCTTCCTCTGCCAGTGCCGCTGAAAAACCTCCACGAACACAATTGCCTCCATCTCCCTCTTTTTCACTTCGCTACCGTTTCTTTCTCGCTCTCTGCGGACTCGCCATCTACATCCCATCGCGCTGTCGACTGCCACACACACGGAAATCACTACTTAACGCCGTATATGCAGCATATCCCTTAGAACAGTTTGCACAAAGTTCTCTGGAAGTGATTTTTTATAACGTCTGTGCATCCCTATGCACCATGCTTGCAAGATGGGCTAATGAACCGGTGGCCTCCTTACCTGAGACAGGTCGCGAAATATGGAGAATCCATCAATGAAAGCGTCGCCGCCATGCGGAAGTATTTCTCTGGTCAGTATCTTAAACGTGGTAGTCTTTCCCGCCCCGTTGACGCCAAGGAGACCGAAGCACTCGCCAGACGGCACAGTGAAGCTCAGGCCCTACATCGCCATCAGCGATAAATGATGTTAGCGTCGTACGCCGTCACCTTGAACATGCAATTCTGGATGCCCCGCGTACGGCGTAAGGTGAAACAAACAGCAGACGGGTAAAACGTAAACAGCGTAGAATATTTGTATACAAAGAAACACTGCAGAGTATTGGGGCGCACTCGTGACAGAACTTACTCTAGAGCAGTTAAAGATGACATTATCTGAAAGTAGTGGAGCCACAGTGCCAGCATGTTGCACACGATGACACTTTCGAGATCCGGTTCCGGGGTACGTTGTTATGACTCGGGCGCCTCGCAGAGGGTAGCTTGTCGACGCCGCCGGAGCGTCAAAGACATCGTAGCTGGCCTGCGCTGTACTGGGGCGTCGCACTCAGCTAGGCGAACTCACGCCGTCGTCCGCCTCAATCGCCGAGAATTCCTTGTTGGTGGGAGCATGAGAGGGAGCTTGAAGGAAACGCATCGGTTCATTTTACATATTTACAACTCACTACTGGCTCCATGCAAATAGGAGCACACGTTCTGTCGGAGCAATTTACATGTCTGATCCCACTAAGTGTCTCGGCAGGCTACACAAAGCCTCCACAATCCACTTTTTAAGCCGTCTTTCCCACGTCACTTGACGAGAGAATGCCATTACTTTCTCCCCGCCACTCAGAAGGGTCGAAGTGTTTCGCACCACTCTGCCCAGATGTTGCACCAATTTCGCGACTTCTCCCCTGTTGTTGCGCAAGCAATGACTGGGCAGTCGGAAATCGGGGATCAACGCTGTTCCCACGCCAGTCGTCCACGTCGGCTCCTTGCATTAAAAAGGCGCTTCGTGACAATCAGTATGTAGCGATTTGAGGAACCTGGCATTGGCAGCTGCTACTGCTTTCAGAGAATGCGGCGGTTGGTGTCACCCCGAAGGGAGCGTCCTTTCTTTTTTTTTTTTAATAGTGAGCGCCGGATGCCGTCGTCGTCTAGGCGGGTGCTGGTGAAGTGCTCGCTTCGTGGAAAGCATACAAAAAATGCCCTCACGGTTTTGAGACGGAACAGTACATATTCAGCAGCACAGACAGACTGGGGTCAATTTCTGGTCCAGCTAGATGTTATGAGCTATGACTTCTATTCTTTCGAGAAACACTGATACACTGACAGGTCGAAACTCCGACTTGAACCGCAAAATGCCTACCTAAAAAAATTTCTGGATGTGAAAAAAAATTGATGCTACTCTTCGCAAACGCCCCATGACGGGTTTTGCATTGTTTTCGACACTGTTCACAAAATGGAATTGATCAGGATTGTGGCTTGGGCTTGTTGGTGTGTCGTCATGAAGAAGTTCGGTGCAGCGCCCCTACTACATGGACACTGAAAGAACAGGGCACTCACAGTGCCGTGTGGGCGTTCTCCTCTTACTCCATCTGTATCCGATGTTCGCGTAGCAGTTAAACTAAACTGAACATCTTCGGAACGAAATGAACCAAAAGTGCTTGGCACGGCATGCTTTTCGTGACGTGTAAAAGCGTCATTGGGCCGGTAATCACCATGGCGAACGCAGTAGTCGAACAGGGTGATGTGCGAAAGTGCATGCATCCTCGCGAGTATTTCAAGTACTGAAGGCCATACTGTGCCACGCGTAATGCTGTAACTTTCAACTTACTTTCCTTTATTATTATTTTTGAGCAGTCACAGACTGTTCTTTAAACGTTCTCTAAACGTTCTTCTATAACTATTCCTAGTTCTGAACACTTTTATCGTTTCTAGTTATTTCTTTGAACATCGACTCTTTGTTTTATATTTGAGCTGAAAACTATGAACACTGCTACCATGTAATATGAAAAAAGAATACATCATCATGTTACATATAACACGCTAGCTCTAGCTCTCTTGTACCGCATATTTATACACGCTATTTATTTGACGCTTAGCAGTGGACGTCAAGTAAGCCGATTCTTTGCAGCCAATTCTCTACCGAAGCATCGTTGTCTGCAAAATTCATATATTTAATGCCTTAATTCTTTAAAAATGCCGATATACAGTAAATGGGTTCCTAAAGTAATATCCATGTCTTTGTATTCACGCGACCGCTGTGTTAAATTCCTGAGTAGAAGAAGTTACAATCATGAAGAAACAGACAATGAAGCCAGGAAAAGCATAAAAGAGAATAATTACGTTTAACTGAAATCTAGAATAAGGACAACAGATATGACAGTAAATAAAGAGACAATTTCATTGTTACGCGTGCGGTGCTTTACGAATTAAGCTACAACAGAGGGCATCCTCCCCTAAACCTTCTCGTGTATTTGTGTAGTATATGTAAAGCTCAGCCCTAGGAGTGTTCCAGTTCCCCTCATCTCATTGGCGGTGTGAGGTGCAATATCTGCCGCCATTTCATAAGTGTTTATTGTTTTAATCACCTGACTAACGAAAAAAAATCGAGGCCCTGGAATTTCCTTATCGTTCTCACTGTGCAGAGGAAAGTACCGTGACGACAGAGACTTGCCCGCAACACTACGTTGGTGTCCATATAGCCGTACGCTTTTTGCAGGCGGCAAACCATCAAGGCTGGCTTCACTTCCTGAGGTGGATGCTGGTAGATTAGACCGTTCACCAGTTTGTCTTCGTTAACCACATCGGTGTCCTCGTACTTAGCGGCCTGAAAACGTCGGCATGTTCTCATATTTCAGTGTGTATTTTCCTCGCCTCGAGTGGTTTTTATTATTTCATATTCAGTCGACGAAACATTGTGCTTAACTAAGTCAGAGAATTCGAGCTGGCCAGTCGTGTAACAGGACGTAGAAGAAGCTTCAAAAGTGTGATCCTCTAGGTTTTCATTTTGTCAATAATTCCAGTGTTCAATGATTCCCCGCTTCGCGCACTAGCTTATTTTCGCACATGTAGCTTTATGTATTTAAAGACACTACTGATACGGATCATGTTCTCACAATGATGTGCCATAACTAACAATGGCGTTTGTTATTATGCAACTGCAGATCAGTTGGTAGGGAGACGAGAGAGTGATTTTTCATAGCTATGTTGAGAAACTGTTGTGTTAAAGTTTGTTACGGTCAGGCTACATGTGTTCTTCAGTGTTCTCTTAGAGATAGTTTATAATGTTTGTTCGCATAACATCATCGCGTCGTGCGCTTTCAATGTCGCAGCGTACTTTATTATGCAGCATGCAAATGGGATTTGTCATGCGCTTGAAGAAGCTGACGTTAGCTTGCAGCGTGTTCACTTGACTCGCACTCAGGAACGGCCCCTGAGGCAGCTCGGTATTAGTGCTTTTTTTTTCATATAGCTGTATTTTTTCAATTTGCTATATTGTCACAAGCTGTCATGAGCCACGCCTGCCGCGCAGACAACCAGAAGAAAGAAGAGAACGAAGTTGGCCAAGCTGCCGCGAGACCGCTCTTCAACAACCGCGCCTATCAACCAGATTCATCTGGTTCTGCGTTAAACACCTCGTGTGTAACAATATGAAGGCACACTGAATGCGTGTAAAATAAATGACGTGCTAATAAAGCACACGGCGCCGACCGAGGTACAGTATATTGCGTCTACAGGGCACGAGATCAACTAGGATGACATGTATATCATCTCCACCGAAACAAAAAAGATTTCACGCTTGCACTTGGTATCTTTCATCATTTTTAACTATGCGCACGCGCTTAATAGAAATACTGGTACTCCTCCTCCCCGTATATGCGCGATACCTGCAGCACGCGATAACACGTACTTAAACGAGTGTACTTCGCCGTTTGCTGTTCTTGTGAACTAGGCTCCTATGCGAGAGCCGAAACGTCTTTTATTTTTATATACTGTACCTTGGTAGGCGCCGTCTGTTTTATTGACTATAATCTTCCCCGGCTAGATGGGTTTCCGTAAGACCCTTGATTTTATAAAGTATGCCATTTTCACACAGAAAAGAGTCCTCAGCTCTGCAAAATCAAAACGCGTCATTTGCGAGAGTCACTTCATCTCCGCTCTGTAGCTGACGCTCAGAGGCACATTAAACCATTTGCTGCTCAATCTGATGCTTTGATGCTCATTTGGATGCTCTTTTGTCTGTCTCGCTTGATGAAGGATATTATCGAGTGGAACGCCGTAAAGCGATATAATATTTTTGTAGTGTAAATGCAATTATTTTGATGTAAGAGCGGCAACTTAGCCCCCAGTAGCTTTCTCATTTTTTTAAGTGCAGGTACCTCGTTGATTTCGGCTGATCCATGCCACGTGCCACATGCCCTTGCTCGTGCATACTAGCTTGCGCGCACGCGGTCACAATCGAAGAAGAAGTAAGCTTCAAGGATGGCGGCACACCACGACCGACGGGCCACGACTCCACTATTTGTGCCCGGCGAATCATCCCTGGCGAAGCCAGCGCCGAAGCGGTTAGGGAAGCAGGTGCCGTATGGGTACGGCGCCTACCAAATGCTACACATATTCGGCGCAGTCATCGCACTGTACAACTACGGGCTGCACTACGAGAGCTTCAGGCTAACAGCTGGCGTAATGGATCACTGGTGCAGGCGGCCCGATTCCATGAAGAACCTCAGCGTGGACGAGTGGAAACAGCTGGCCATACCGGTGGACGAGAAAGGCGAGCACAGCCACTGTACAATGCGCGACCCCCCGGGCGGTGGCCATGCGGCTCGCATCGTGCCTTGCGCATCGTGGGAGTTCGACCTCGACCAGTACGGGAACAACATCGTCAGCCACTGGAACCTAGTGTGCGACAGGCGCTGGCTCATCGATGTCGCGAGGCTCGTGTACGCGGCTGCCAGCATGGCCACGCTGCCCGCAGTCGGAGCGCTCGCGGACAGCGTCGGTCGCAAGGCGGTACTCTTCTTCACCGTACCCGTAGTCCTCATATCGGGCACCGCTAGTGCCGTGCCGAATGACTTCCAGTTCTTCGTGGGTGTGCGTGCCGTCGTGTCAGCCTCCACGAGTGCCCTCGTGGCACCTATGTACGGGCTGATTTATGAAGTGTCGCCGATTGAAAAATATCCTGATTACATAATCGTGATCGCGCTATCTGCATTGATGCTATCACCGATCACGCTGTTTACTGCTCAACTCGTGAAGGCAGGATGGGCGACGCTGCAGCTGATACTGATGGTTCCAACGTGCCTTCTACTGCTACTTTATTACACCGTCGATGAGTCACCCAGCTGGCTTTTGGAGACCGGCAACGTCAAAGAAGCCGAGCGCATCGCTTTGCGTGCGGCAAGTATAAACAAGGTCTCCCCGGAGCACTGCCGAGATCTCATGGCAGCTCAGGCAGCGGCGATTAAGGCTCGTAGTCGGGAGGCTATAAATAGCAGCGGTATCTGCAGCCCACGAATCAGAGCTTGCACCATTACCATGTGTTATATGTGGACTGCGATAAGCTACGCCTTCGACGCCTTCGTCATTAACGACGGTGTACCCGTCGGGGAAATCACAACCACGCTAAGTTTCATCGTGTCCTTCATTGTGCTCGTGGTCTCGGCGCTGTTCATTGCTACCTTCGGCATCAGGAACACCGTGAGCACCTCCGCACTCGTCTTTGCCGTAACACTGACCATGCTGGCCACTGACCTACAGGAGCAGACTGCGATGCGCGATTCGCTCGTAATTATAATGCGCGCAAGTGGAACCACGTCCTTTACGTTCTATCTCATCATAGCCGTCGTCGCGTACCCGGCCATGACCCGCTGCCTTTGTGTCTCCGTGGGTCTCGCCTTCAGCCGATTGGGCGATACCTTGGCCCAGATGAGTCCAGCGCTGCTTGGTGGCCACCGTACAACGTTGCAGCTTGCCATTGCTGCAGCCTTCATGTCACTTTTCGTGGTGGGTGCTGAACTTGTGCCCTGTCACATTGACGTTAGGCAGCAATACCAATTAGCGCCCAGCAAGAGCCCCGGCCTCGTGACAAGCGAGGATAGGAAGCGCGCCATGCAAGAGACACTGGTGCGTATGCCAAGGGAGCCCGTGAAGCGCCGGGGCGCCCCCATGATGAAGGACAGAGCAACATCAAGCGACTTACCAATACGAACAACTCCCGAAAAGACATACTAGAACTTTCTGCGCACACATGAGATACATATCACTTGTACACAACGGCATCTTTTCTGTGGCATCTAGGAGTTCAGAATTTTGCCACAGTTTGTCACACGTTCGCGTTACTAGACGTTCAAATAGAGTATTTCTTGTATATTAGCTTTGTAGAACTTTGTCTTGTTACGTTGCTGCAACTGTTTAAACTGGTCATTTGGAGTGTCTGTTTCTATGTCCCAGCCCGTTCCAGTTTTCTACGTTGTACCTCGGCCTGCCTCGCGTTCGCGACGACGATATTGCATTGATACTACCAGAAACGTTTTTCTCCTATACGTTTTTTTAAACCTAAATGTCCAGGTAAGCGAAGCGCCAGGATTTCGCGCCGTGCTGTCACTCGGTCTCTATCCGGAGAAAAAGAGTGCAATGGCAAACTGAACAAGACGCTTCGTATGGACCGACTTTGTGACACCTGTGTACGTGCACTCGTGAACGGTGTTGCCGATTGGAAGAGTATGCGTAACTTTACTCAAAAATATTGGTGACATATTTATAACACGTAAAATATGCATGACTGTCTTGCAACTGTAGGCGTGATTACCCATAAGTTCTTCTTAAAGCGCAGCTTTCTTTTCAACCCCTCTCAGGATTTCTTGGCCGTTATAGGTGCTTCTGCTGGTGCAGTCCGGAAGCATTAAGAAAAATAAAATTCTTGGGTATTAAGTGCCACCATATTATTTTTGGCCGCCTCGGGTTCTTGTTGCGGCTCGAGGTGGCGTTTGGACCACGAATACACCAAGCCCAGCGACGAATACGTCCATCAGCAGGCATGAAGGAAAAAGGATTTATTTTACATCATTTACGCTGGCTCCAGATACGGGAGCCCACTCCATGCAGGAGCATATTAAACGTCCGAGTTAACATCAGAACACGTCAGCACCTCTCACTGTACCAATGGTCTCCGTTTTAATACCTTCGTCTTCCCTAGGTGTCTGGACCAGGGAATCTGATGACTGCGTCGCGGCCAACCGCAATCGTCGAATTGGTAGCCATATCCCGCCCATGGTATCGTACCATTCCGCCAAGCTCCGCCTTCAATGTTGTACCTTCGTCCCCGCATATTTAGCAACATCGGAATCCGAGAGCAAAGCTGTTCCCACGGTAACATTCGATGTTGGTCCTTTTCACCAATTAGTTCAGGTTGTCAGGTTCAGATGGAGGGATCGTTTGTTGACCTGTCAACAGGCGGCGTTAACGCTGCGTGGTAAACGTTGAATTAATACCCATGGCCATGATGAGACGTAACACTTTATAACGTGCAACGTGCCGCGGCCAGGAGTCTCGTCCAATATATATATATATATATATATATATATGTATATATATATACAGACCATTGAATGCTTAACATGAATGTCGAGTTCTGTTCTGCGTAATAAAATAAAATCCCTCTACATAAAATCTGGACGTGTAATGTTGGCTCACGGGCATATCTAAAACACACGGATCTGGTGATAGAATGGCTAATTATATTTCAAGAATTCTTCAATTTACTTTCTTTCATGTGGTCATTCGGCGTGTGCCACTGGGGGGTGTGCCCATTCTTAGCCAATGCTTCAGAACTGTCCCACTCCGGCACAAGAGGTAAAACAGAATCCGTTAAAATGTTGCTTGCTACGTGTCGTGCTTCTTTGTGCACACGCCTGTCATCACTAAATTGTACTTTACTTAAGCTTCCCTTATCATTGATTCCAGCATGAGCGTTGCAAGTGCATTCATCTTTTACTCTTGGTGCACCAAGCACGTTAACAGTAGGAAACTGGTCATCGCCATTTCCAGTGCACCCATCATGTTACAAGTGGAAAAGAAGTCGCCCTTTTTCATGAATGGGCGAGTCCGCTACCCTTGGATGTTTTCGCATGCAATGGCACTGTTGTGAAGGTGCGGCAGCGAAGAAACCATGCTGGAATAGTATTTAACTAGTCTGGTTTGTACACAGCTCTTTTGAACGTCTGAACTGAAAAAAACAAAGGACTAAGGAAGACAGACAAGGACTCTCAACAGCGACGTGCTTGTCTGTCTTCCTTAGTACTTTGTTTTTTGTTTGCAGATATGCGGTTCTAAACTCAGCTTGGCCGAGCTGGCTGCGAGCGCTAGCACTTAGGTAACCGTGAAGCATGTCCTTACATGTTATGAGCTTTATATTAGGTGGTGCTGTTATGTAATGTCGAATGAAGCAACACTCCTTTCGGTGGCTCAAATGGTTTATCTAAGTATCGGGCGGGCATAGACGTCCTTATTCGTGATTTTGGTTTCCGTGTTTTTGTCAATGTGCGTGTTTCAGCCTGAGGGTGATATCTAAAACTACACGGGCAGGGCTTTTTTGCTAAATCTTTGGACAGCATCTATTCCCTCTCACAACCTACCTTTGCAACTTTTGGGAAACAATGGAAAGCTGTGGCAGGGATGAGGGCTCAGAAGTTCTAAGGATTTCATTATTTGAAAGCGGTTCTGTTGAATTGTTATTACATTGTTAGTTTCGAGTCATTTGATTTGTCCCTTTCATTACCAAATTTTTCCTGCTCTTTCTTTGTCAAAACTGAGTGAATTTTTTTCCAGTATCACCCGAATCTTGGTGGATCCCGCATTGTGGATATGTGCCATCAACAAATGGAAATTAAATACTGCAGCTCCTGTCTTTTCAAGGCCGCTTACGCAGCGGTAATGCGCCTGCGTAAGTTCCTTGGGCCCGAAGCTGCTGAAGCTGACGTGGCTTCTTCAAGTCGCTTTGCCAACACCCGTCGCGGTGGCTTAGCGGCTATGGTTTTGCGCTGCTAAACACGCAGTCGCGGGATCAAATACCGGCTTCGGCGGCCGCATTTCGACGGGGGCGAAATGCGATAACGCCGGCGTCACATGCATGGGGGCACGTTACTAATCCCCTGGCGGTCAAAATTAACCCGGAGTCCCACACTACGGTGCGCCTCGTAATCAACTCGTGGTTTCGGCACGTGAAACGCCAGAATTCAATTCAGCTTATCAACACTAACGAGACCAGAGCGCATCACACTGCTGCCAGAGAACTGTTTACAGCTGAGCGATCAGAAGGGTCCCGCAGAATTCGCAAGAGTCGGAGAAATCAGTAAAGAACGCTGATGAACACGCACACCGGCGTTAGTGCTGAAATGATGGTAACACGTATTGAACTCGTACACGGTGTACTACACAGATCTGAAATCAAAGTCCAAGCCTAGAGGCGATCTTCGACTTGTGGTGCGCCTTTGCCTTGACCGCCTTAGCTGCTGCCTCGCTGGCCTCTTTCCGCGTCACGCTGAGGAAGATCTGCTCCAGCGACGTGTCCGTGATGAAGAAGTCGTGCAGCTTGAAGCGCTTCTTCACCCGAGCCATGTTCGCGAACATTTCGCTCCACAGCATTTGCACGGGAGACATTCGAAACTCGAGCAGGCCCTGCACGAGTGACCAGTGTGCAGGACTTCAACAGCGGTGCCGTTATTACGCAAGAAAGACAGACGAGTCGACCGCGGTGGTTGACATCGAAAGAAGACAAAAATCTATGAGCCGCATTAGTGGACCATGTGCGGTTTTGTCCCGTGTTTTTCCATGTTGGCGATACGAAAGGGAAGAGAAGCTACCCCGGAATATTTTTTTCTTTCATGTCAACCGCTGTTGAGCCACCTTGACGTCACCTCTGTCACCTCAACAAGATTTATTACCATATTACTGTTACATAAAGTCCTTTACTAAACGTTTAAATTACTTTATTTTTGTAACACCGGCATCGTCCCACAGTTATGGTTTAGTAACGCCAACCTTTAAAAGCGCGTCAGTGTTTCGTTCGGGAATTTTTTCGCTAAGTACGCCTTAATTATTGCGACTCAGTACATAACCTTACGCTAAATTGTGGCGTATTATTAGTTCCAAGCTTCATTTTGACTTTTTTGGCGATGTTTATTTTTATGTCGGGACTCTGGCCTTTGAATGTGAAATCAGTGCGCATTCAACGCCATAATTGCTCATGAATTTCTCGGAACGCAAACGCTCTAGAAGTAATATAAGAACGTTGGCCTCTAATTCTAGTGTATTCAAATTAGTATATACAAGTATATTAACTACCTATAAATTACCCATAAACATATTAGGTAACATATACTATATATACATACAACAATGGCGGAATCTAACATGGTAGAGAGAGAGAGAAATAAACTTTATTATTAGACCAGGCTTCTTGAGCCCAAAAGTGGGTGGCCTCCTTGATCAGGTATTCGTCAATGCAGTGTTTGCGTAGTTAGCATAGTGCTTTTTAATAATATTATTTATTTATTTATTTATTTATTTAGTTATTTATTTATTTATTTATTTATTTATTTATTTTCACATACTGTTAGCCCTTCCGGGTTGTTACAGGGTGGAAGCTTAACGTTGAGGACCCTGCATATGAATTGAAGCAATCGCGGCAAAGGTTCAGGGTTGGCAGTTGTGTAATTTTATTACTTAGAGCCTTTATGTAGCACCTCAGCAGATGACACCTACACCTGGTAATTCACGGACGGGACGCAAATGCCGCCATGATGGTTTCTGTACTAAAACCGCTACACGAGGTTTGCGAGCTTTTCAGCGCTCAGCGGGGGCCACCTAAGCCTAATATTGGAGAGTCAAGTTGAGGAGCAGGGTTGGGCCCATATATATTAACAAAAAAAATTTAGGCGAGAATTGTTTCTGAGGGAGCATTCCAGCCAATCCTGAAACATTAGCGATAGCGGCTGACCAGTAGCAAACATCACTTAGGAGCAACAAGTTTAGCGAATTCGTCCCCTGCATGTCCGCGTCTTGTGGTATATTTGAAATGAGTGCGGAACTATGATGGTAACACGAGGAGGAGGATAACAGGACAAGCGCTGTTTTCTCGGTTCAAGGTTTATCGTTCAGGGTCCTACGTTACTTCAGGAGAATGGTAATGGCGGCGTTTTCTGTTTGCCGCATTTCGATGGGGGCGAAATGCGAAAACACCCGTGTACTTAGATTTAGGTTCACGTTAAAGAACCCCAGGTGGTCAAAATTTCTGGAGTCCCCCATTACGGCATGCCTCATAATCAGAAAGTGGTTTTGGCACGTAAAACCCCATATATTATTAATGTTTCTTACAGCGAAGCTGCATGTGGCTAGGCCATTACCGTCGCCCGCGAACAACCCGCGAACTAGCTCGTTGAAGCACCTCGGTGCAATCGCGCGAACACGCTCGTGCCACTGCTGACGCGTTCGTCGTCGTCGTCTCCTTCCACCGCTGGCTCCGTTGCCGCTCAGTGACACTAAAGGGACACTAAAGGCAAATATTAAGTCAAGATACAGTGATGGATTAGTGCACGAGAATCTCTAAGGCGTCATTATTATCGCGAACAGAGCCTCAATAGCCGACAAATTGATGTAAATGCAGGTCATGATTAGAGACTCCCCCGGGACATTCAAGTACTCGCCCGATGACGAAAGCACTCCTCAGTTAAATTCTGTCCCTAGTACTGAACCACCCGTTGCAAAAAACATCCTTGTATTGTACTATAAGACGATATAAACTGCTACTTGCCCAGTTCTATTTCATATTCAGGAAGCAAGAATTTATCGCAATTGCTCTTGACAACGACGCGGTCGGTCGAATGATTTCGTTTTCGCTCGACTATGGGCCGCGCATGGTTTCGCGTTTCGGTATTTTCATTATCGCGTAGTGCTGTGCTGGTTTTGCTGGCTCGCGAAAGTCGCACAAATGGCAAGTAGCAGAGAATTCAACTTCCATGGGATGTCGCGGGATGCTCGAACGGTCTACGCAACTTGATCAAAAAGCAGCTGCAGCGGCGAATCCACCGCTCTTCTTGGCTCGGTACCGCCGTCTCTCGGATGCCGTTTTACTCACTGACGGCAGGAAAGGGTGGTGATGGCGTATGCAACGTCACCACTCCCCCGATTGGGTGGCGGGTGATTTCAAATCGGAAAAAGCTATTCGGACCGTTCAGATGCAATTCTCACGTGAACCAAGTCTTCTTGGCACGAAAAAAGCGTTGCGAGGTTTCTGGAATGGTGGTTAAACAGTCCACGTCGGCTTAGCATTTACTTTTAGTGTCCCGTTAAAGGGGCATGAGCCATTCATTGGCAAGAGGAAGCTATCGTCGTCATCATCACTAACTATCATCGCTCGAGCATCGGCGTCTTTTTTCACAGCTGGCTCCGTTGCCGCTCACCACCTGAAGTCGTCAAACGAAATTCTACGCTTCCTGCGTAGAATTTAATTTCTCTTCTGTAGTCGTAATGGGGAGCCCGCGTTAATTTTTAACGCGACAACGTTAAGCAGCTCGTGTCGCAGAAAAGCCGGTGTCGTCGGCGTCGGTGGTGTTGGCTGTGAGCGATAAATACCGGGAGGCACTTCATGAATAAAAACAACTTTCAAGGTTGGCTGGGTGGAAACAGGGTCTCCGGAGTGTGAGACGGAGACGCTACCACTCAGCCACGAGTTCGATGCTTCAAAGCGGTACAAAAGCGCTTCTAGTGAATGCGGTGTTGCCTTAGAAACGAGCCGTAGAAAGTTATACTGCGGTGTATATCGGTAATTATGAACATGTAACTTACAGAAGTCGCAGTTAATTGCACGAGTAGCGAAGTGCATTTCCGCTACATTTCTGCTGCGCTTTCCGCACACGCAGAGCCATCTTGCGGCAAACAATGAAGACCCCCTCCTCTCAATGTACGGCGCTGCCCCGACAGGTGGCGCGCCACGCGCGCATAGGGACTTTGTGGGGACCGGTGCGAGCCGCGTCGCGCCGCGGACTCTCTCTCCCCTGACGACGCTTCGCCCTGCTCCCTCACGGGTTGCAGAATCAAGCGTCCTTCCTTTCTTTAGATCACTCTCTGTCTATATCTCTGCAAGTGCCGATCACGGCGTTTGGCTGGCGTACATCGTTTCCCCCTCCGAGACACCGAGTTCTTCGGTTCGTTCCGCTTGCTGAGGCGCACGTTTCGCTGCCTCGCCGAACGCTGCGTTGCTCGACGCTCACCGCGTGATTGGTGGGTGCAAAGTCCGATGCGGGGCACCTAGCAAGTGATCGCTGCGCCGTAGCGCATTGTCTTACACCACGTGGTGGGTCGACGGGAACGCTGTCGCGTTCCACTCTTGAAGGCGAAGCTTAAGAGTCCTCCAATTTTTTTGTTATTTACGGTGGTAGGAACCATTCCTTAAGTGGCCTCTAAACAGTCCCGGAAAATTTTATAGACCTGTAGGATACAGCTAATATTAATCGTTTGCACCACAGTTTGTGTGAAGCGTTTCATATTAGGAGAGCTACGGACGATCACAAGTTACCCTCCTCCATACCATGCATTTTCTCATCAACTAGTTCATCGAGTGATCGGGATAAGTTCCGCCTTCACTGGTTCTGCGTCATGATGGCACGTCATGTCGTCTACTTCCGGTTCTCTTGGAGCGAGCACGCGAAGCTTCTCCATCCTCTCCGCCAGCTGCTTGGCAGTCGACCCCAAGCGACAGCTATGAAGCATGGTGCGTTGCGAGCATTCTGTGTAGCGCCAAAGTGTCTGGTATTCTGGTAACCATAGGCGGGCTGGGCATTTCGACGGATGACTGGAAGCATAAACTCAAGCTGATGAAGGAACGTTAACGCAGGTGCACGTGAGCTGCCTGTTCGGTCTGCACGATCCAGCCACCCGTTGGCGCAGAGCTTAACCAGCCAAACAAAAAGCTAATATTGCTCTAACCAAGTGTAAATCATTTTAAACATTTAAAAAACAACGTTTTGACAACTATGCTTCTGCGAAAAAGTTACACCAGCAGCAAAGAATACACTTCGTTACTGCTACGGTGTTTGGTTGAGCTCTCTGCCACCAGGTGGCTGCACCATGCAGACCTTTCATGTTTCTGCTTCTGCTCATCCCGTGAAACGGCAGGGTCAAACGGCCAGGCCCTGTCCGCTTGCGCTTGCGTTTACCCCAATTCTAGGCTCGCGAAACACTGTTGTGGTAGTAATCTTCCGGTGTAAAATGACTTGGGGGGGGGGGCGCAAAACGCGCAAATCCTGAGGCTAATCGGATAGTGACAGTCCGATGCGCTGCAGCGACTCCGCTCGTCGCTGCCTTGCAGAGGGACACGATGTCACAACGCAACAAAGTCGAATCATAGTGCTCGCGAAAAGGCTGAGACCGACTCTGACTGCGGAGTTATGGTCAAAATGGAGCACGTTGTAACAGACGCAGATGACGCTTGCTGTGAGCCGGAAGTACTTAAGTGTAGTGCGAAATTTTTATTGTGCATTCTCTTTTTGTTACTTTCTTTCTATAGAAACAAATTACCTAATATTCCAACTATTAAGAACAACATTTGTTCACCATAAGGACGGAAAGATTATTGATGACGCGCCCTCGCAGCCGATCGGATAACTAGCCCTACTAACGTCATTGGGGCAAGTCACGTCAAATGGGTAGGGGCGGCTTAAAATTCAACCGAGCGATGTGCTGCGATCGGCAGTGATGTACATTTTTAAAACCTCATAATAAATTACTCGTTTTACGCGGAGCACTTAGATGGGCCAAATAGTGATCCGAAGGACCTACTCTAAGGACTCAGTACGTTTGTACAAAATGTTCAAAATCGTTTCAGGGTCCCTTTAACGAGGTATGAGCCATTCATTGTCTTATGTGACGGACGCATTTAATAACAGAGGTGATACGAGAATGTGTGTGAATACCTATCATCACGATCACCACAGAACAGACCAACACGCCCTAACCTACGCTCTTTCAAATAAATATGTACGTACCTTTGTTCAAAATTCTATGTCATGTCTGTGCCATGTGCGAAAGAGCTTCGCTGGTTATCCACCTTCACAAAGTGGAACGGCTCATTTCTTTTCTTCAGTTTGGGAATCAGACGATTATTTTTACGAGCTTTTCGTCATGCAGTCGGTCGTATACATCACTGCGTAATGTTTTGCAATCTGGCTGATATACATCTACAGGATCTGAAATTAGGCATTTTAGGAAGCCTAAAATGTCATTGTCATTGGTGCGTAAACGTATATCTACACTTCTTGTCAATGCTGACTGAGTCTGTTTCATTGTAGTTTATTTGGCTTTAAATTGTGCTCTAAAGTGGGCAATGGTTCTGGCGTTCATCAGGCACTCAACATCTGATAGAGCGTCCTCACTCGAAAAACCATGTAGCGCATTAAAATAGAATGTCTCAGTTTACGCCTACAGGTTAAGCATCGATTGCAGTAGGAAATTATTAGACAGCTATACTAAGTAACGATAATATGTTTATTGGCCGTCCAAGGTTGTAAACATTAGTTTTGCTGTAATAAGCATGGTGTTATGCGCGCACATTGCAGACATGAACACATCTCACTCAATGACGTCAAACGCTCGCTCTCAAAACGCTGGCGTGAGGAAGAGCGGCAGCAACAGTGAGCGAATTTCCCTTCGCGCTGCATCTCGCTTCAGCAACTAAGCGGCGAGAACACAAGCTACACGAAGCCATCATCCCTCGACGCGCCTAGGCTCTGTACCTACCGCAGACCGCTTTAATGTTCGAGGCCACGCGGCCATACCCAGCCGTGCCGTATGCAGCCGCCGCCGGAGTTGAACGCTCCCCTGCTGCCTGCGCGCGATGGAAGACGGCACGCTTCCTCCGCGCCATTCTCCCTCGCGTGCTCGACATCGAACCGCCATGCTTTTCCGTTTATCATCGCACGCTTCCACTTGTAAACACAGCATACGGCACGCTGCCGTTATCGCACTTGGACTTCATACGGAATATCATGTAGGCGGCGACGGCGACGCCTACGGCGAAACTTCCCTTGGATTATACATATAAATCATATCGCAAAGCAAAAAGACACTCTAAACCAAATTTTCATCCTATATATGAACCTGGTTTGGTCGGCACCTGACATTTCAAGTGTAATTGTTTTTCAGGTGTTACTGTGGCAAAGTGCGCTTATATAAGGGCTCGAAATCTCACGACTGGGCGTTGTGCCCAAGGTGGCCTCTCTATTGGTAATAAAGTGGGTTGGAACCTTCTCACACAACCAAGCAGACACCGTCGCTTAAACTTATTTTGTCACTGCAGACGGAGAAATTACGTGGCCGTCCTCAGCAAGCCATCGCGACGAGAACTGGGCCGTGCTTTCTGTAGCCTAACACACCTACCCAGCTATCACTATTTCACAAACATGATGGATAAGTGGAACAAAATACACCATAATCATTTGAAGAATGCTACAGGTACGTTCACCTATTCGAAGATGCGCTATGTAGCTCTTCAACAGACACGCACGAAGAAACACGCACATACAGACAGGATGATTCTCGAGCTAACAGCTCTAATCTAAATTGCTAGTTTGCGCACCATCTCGCTTAGTTCATCGAACACACCGCAGGCGTCTCACATAACGCATGATAACAGGGAGAAAACGACGGCTCAGTGATTATTTCTAAAGCTCCTAATTATTCCAGGAACGTTAATGTTTTGCTATACATGGCACATGACACGCCCCCAATTATCACCAAGTATGAACACTGCGTGTGGTAGTGTTCTCGGAACATTGGGAAACATACCGGAGACAGCCGCATAACAGTTCGAGCACTGGATAACTTACAACGGCTGTAATCATAAAGGCTGTAATTGATGAAGACACATTTAACTATGCATGCACCTTTGCTATAATGTACCCCCGTCCTCCTCCTTTATAAGAAATTTCGTCTCGATGTCAGCTATTGGAAGGTGGACTAAACTAAAGGTTGCGCTGTTCGCAAAACACACTTATCAAGTTCCGGGGTATTTGCACACGTGAACTTTGCGGACACATTCCACATTCCCTTCCCCCCTTATTATCAAGTCGGTCGGTTAGTTCACCGAGGTACACCAAGGTGCATATCGTTCCTCGCGGAACGCATGAGAATAGGCGGGCAACGATCGAGTATTGAGAAATTACTTGCAATGATTGTAATTAGACCAGAAATGTTTTTAAAAAGTTTCATACACAGCGTGTAATATGGGCCCCCATTTCCATTGTATAGGAATTTGATGGCATGTACAATTATTCTAAGACCGCGGGAAACAGCGAATAACTGCTTACTCCCGCTTTCAAGCTCCCGCTGAAGCAATTTTTTACAATGGCTAGAATTCAACAACAGGCATTTACCTTCGGATGTTCAGTGGCTATATCGTCCACCCCTTCGCCACCACCACCACCGCTCCTTTCGAAAATTCGTTCGTGGTGGCACTTGCAGTTCCCACGGTACAGTGGGCTAAGTTCTGCTCTATTCGTTAAACATTCCTGTGGCGTTCCGGAGCACTTGGATACGTAAGTTATTACAAAGACTGTAATTAACACATATACTCTGTACTTCGCCTACACATTACCCGTAGCATTCCCCTTATTTGGACGACGTTTACACATGTTATGCTTCATTTAATTCCCCGAAAAACACCGCAGAAACCGACTACGAACCTCGTATAACATGTGAAGATATGAAGAAATTGAGGGTTTAGTATTTATTTCCTAATGTTAATAGTTAAAGAAGAAGCGCTAACGTTTCACCACGCGTTAAACTTTATATACTTCCATGTTTTCACCAACCATGAACTAATTAGTGTGACGCAGAGTTCTCCAGGACACGGGGAATCACATATCTGATAACGACCATATAACGTCATCGAGCACCTTTTTCGAGTCGTTTTTCGTGAATCCCATACAATAAACTGACGCTCTCATAACATCACCCACGAATCAGGCATACTATGCCCCTTATTCGCTCAGAATGTCAAATTGTGGAACGTTGAGCACCTTCAGGACACTGGGCGAACTTCCAGCGAGCTTCATAAAATGTGCTTCTGAAGCTTCCGGTATACACCCCACAATTCTCTGCCAATTCTCTCCGAATATAGAATTCATACCGCGTGTAGTTTTTTCAAGACAGCGCGAAAACATTGTAAAAGCTTTAATAACGCGTCTGCACAGGCATAACACGAAACTTTACTACGTGGTTTTTATGCCTTAATTGCGCAACACGCTTTAAAATCTTTCTATGCATCGCTGCTAACATTTCTCGTTTTCCCTCGAAATATAGCTTAGTTAAAAGTAGCGCACTTGAACAAAACACAGACACGTGCACGCACACACACATATAAAGGAAGCACTAAAGAAATTTGGCACTTGCTGCATGCCCTGATCTTAATTTTTTTGTCCACGATTTTTTTAAGTGCGCCGCTAAATAACCAAGTCATTAATTATCACCTAGCCCATCTGTGCAGCTTAATTAAGGGAACCACTATAGAGAAACAGTAAATAAGTTTATATAAATAAATTATACAGGAATAAGTTTAGTTTCGTTAATTTTGCGTGAGTAACCCAGGGCCGGTACATCTGTGCTACGTCGCAGTTGTAAATGTGTAATCTGAATTGAGGCGTTTACGTCGAAGCGAAAATTCTAGAAACTTGCAAAGATCTGTTTTTGGCACATTTAGGATACAATTGAGTCTGTGTTTAGCGATAAAAATTTAACTAGGCCTGAGCAGACGCTGTCAAAATCCTTGACGTCTCGGACCAGTTGGTTGGGGAAGTGCTGCCGCGTAAGCGGCCGATTTCAAGATGCCGTTTCATCTGCGAAGCAGCTCCTTCCTGCTGCTGTCGGCAGGTGGCAACATAGGTCTGTGCCAGGGCCGGATTTTCAGATGTCATTTTTTCCATAGGCGAAAACAATTTCTCATATTTGTCTTAAAGGGACCCTGAAACGATTTTGACGATTTTCTACAAACGTACTGAATCGTTCGAGTAGGCCATCGAGTAGGCCATCGTTCGAGTAAGCCGCCCCTACCCATATGACCGAAATCACCCATATGACGTCAGTGGGGCGACCTATCCGATTGGCTGACCAGGGCGCGTGATCGATAATTTTTCCAACTTTATGGTAAAGAAATGATGGTCGTAATAGTTGGAATGTTAGTTAATTTGTTTTTATAAATAGAAAGTAACATAGAGAGAATGCACAAGAACAATTTTTCAGTACACTTAAGCACTTCCGGCACACAGCAAGTGTCGTCTGCTTGCGTTACAACGTGCTCCGTTTTTGACGAGAGCTCCGCCGTCAGTATCGGTTTGTCTTTTCGCGAGCGCTTTGATTCTACTTTGTTGCGTTGTGGACTGCAGAAGTAGGCACTGGCAATATGTCAAGCTGCGACATCGTGTCCCTCTGCAAGCCAGTACACGAGCTGACTGGCTGCAGCGCATCGGACTGCCACTATCCGATCGGCGCCAGGATTTGTGCGATTGTGGCCGTCACTTTGCACCAGAAGATTACTAACGCAATAGCGTTTCGCGAGTCCGGTATTAGGGTAAACTCAAGCGCAAGGGGACAGGGCCTGGCCGTGTCCCCTTGCGTGTCGTTTGAGGTGAGGAACAGAAGAGCAAATGTGAATGGTCTGCACGGTGCAGCTACCTGGTGGCATAGAGCTCAACCACACACAGTAGCAGTAACAAAATATATTCTTCTTTGCTGCTGGTGTAAATTTTTCGCAGGAGTATAATCGTTCACACGTTGTTTTTGTAAATGTTTAAAATATTTTACACTTGGTTAGAGCAATATTAGCTCTTTCTTTGGCTGGTTAAGCTCTGCGCCAACGGGTACCTAGACCGTGGAGGCAGGCACCCGTATCCGGCAGCTCACGTACGTCTACGCTAAAGTTCCTTCATCAGCTTGAGTTTATGCCTCCACCGTTCCGTCGAGATATTCAGGTAATGTGTGATTACCGGAATACCAGACACATTCGGTGCTACGACAGAATGCTCGCAACGCACGCTGCTTCGATAGCTCTCGCTTGGGGTCGACGGCCAAGCGGCTAGCGGAGCGGTCTCGCGCGGGCGGGTGCGGGCTCCAAAACAACCGGAAGTGGACGATGTGACGTCGCATCGTGACGCAGAGCCAGTGAAGGCGGAGCTTAGCCCCGATCGCTCGGCGAACAAGTTGAGCAGGAAAAGCATGGCTATGGAGGAGGGTAACTTGTAATCGCTTGTAGCCCCATTAATACGTAACACTTCACTTAAATTGTGGTGCGCATGTTCTACTTAAGCTGTACCCTACGCGTTCACAAAATTTGTCCGAACCGTTTCAGGGGCCCTTTAAATAACAGGCGACTAATCGTGCCAAGCCTTATACTAAACGAAGTCGACAACAAAATGCGATCGTTCTGCGAAATTTGAGCAAGAACAGTGCAGCGGTGAGTGCAAAATCTTTTTTGAACGCGCGCAGCCAAATATTCAGGACGCTGTATAGAAACCATGCATCATCAAGTTATCTGTGTTACCTATTCGATCGCCCCTGTGTGAAAATTGCTTTTGTTTTTCCAAACAGTGGGGGTAAATCCGCATGCGCTGCAATGCAGTGCTAACAAACCTTATTTTCCATTCTTAACATTATTCGCATGTTCACGGAGACAATCGACCAGACAGCTCCTGTCTGACCCACGTTGCATGCGCCACATTTCAAGGGGTTTCGATACACAACTACCTGCACACAACAGCAATCTTCACGCACAGGCTCACACACAGGGACGATCGAACGCGCATAATCATTGAATCGGCTAGATGGCTCGTGAAGCTTGGATGGCTTACTTATGCCCATGCATAAGTTAAGTTAGCATATATATATATATATATATATATATATATATATATATATATATATATATATATATATATATATATATATATATATATATATATACATAATTATCGAAAAGGGAGTTAACAGAAGAGAGGCCCAATTTTTATTAATCCTATCATAGGCAGCCAACAAGGACACCGTCGACAACACAGGGGAAATTACTCGTACTTACTGATTGAAAATTATAAATTAATTATAAATTAAAGGAATTGAAAGTGGATGAAAGAAACTTCCCGCAGGAGGGTAATGATCCCCCGTCTTTGCATTACGTCTGCGATGATCTATCAATTGAGCTACCGCGGCGCCGTCTTCCCATCCACTTTCTGTGGTATATGTATTACTACTAGAACTAATACTGGCAGTATTAGCCAGCGCCACCACTCACAAACCGTGGTGGTGGATGTGGAACGTCCTTTCTGCCACCGGAGCCACGACTACGTGATCTTTTGGGGTGAAGGCACCTGGTCAATAAACCCGCATGTGCTACCAGAAGGCATCAATGTTGCCGGATTCGAGACCCTGGTTATGTAATGAACTAGAAGGAAAGGGTTTAAGCGAGGAGCCCGATTTTTATTATTCATATCAGACGTGGGATCGTTCCCCACTTGCGCGAAGTTTTTTCATCCACTTTCAATACCATTGAGTTATAATTTCTTTATTTCAGGTAGTAAATACAAGCAATTTCCCCCGTGTTGTCCACGGTGCCGTTCTCTGTCGGCGTCTTACGATATATATATATATATAATGTCGTTATCCCTCTGTTTCTTCTATATAGCACCTTCTATCACTCACACAAATTTCAGTTGGCACTCAGCGTTTGTCCTCGTTTCTTTCTGTGTCCCCTGTCCGGCTTAGTGCTGCACCACACAGTCTCATGGAAAACCAACTAGCCCAAACCATCACCCTTGTAAGTTAAATGTAAAAGCTTTCATTCGAATTGAGCTCTACACCAGACTTCATCGAGGTCAGCTAGCAACAACACGGCTTTTCTGAGTTTTAAAAGAAAAGCCCAGATGAAATGAAATTCACATTTCATTGGCATTAACCTGCAACAAACGCCTTATCACGTTTATCGCGTACGAGTCGGGAGGGTTTATGTTAAGAGGAAGCTTTAGCTCCGATGCTCCTATATAAATACATCTTAAATGAAAATTTGTTTTTCTCGGCAACTACAGCACCAAATTTGACGAGGTTTGTGACAATTAAAGGAAAAACTTAAGATCTAGTGACTGTTTGCTTCGAGTTATCGATTTCGGTCGTCAATGTTTTACTAAAGATTGGCAAAATCAAAATTTTCCAGAAAACGAAACTATCAAGTGTACAACTCTGTAACTCAGCTTGAAGAAATGACAGCAGAATTCTGCGAACTGCATCTCATAGTACATCTAAAGCGGACGAGATTAATGTGTTACACTAAAATCTGCCAAAATTTAGCAATACGTAAATACAGATTTTGCAGCACCCTTGTACAGAACGTAAGAAATTCACGTAAGATATAAATTGACATATCAAAGTTGTCTGCTTTGAGAGATCTAAAGGATACCGTTTACAGAACCGCGATATCTGTTCCTGATGCAGATCTATGAATTTGTGAAAATTTGTGAGCTATGAAATTTTGAAAATTCTTGTAATAAAATTCATTCCCAAAATCGAGATTCCGCTTCCAACAGCCACTATAAGTTACATTTCTCCCTCAAATGCAAAAAATTTCAAAACGATCGGCCCAGGGGTTAGCTCATGAAAGCGTTTTTGTGTTTTACATGTATTCGAATGGGCCGCGTCGGAGTTGGGCCGGAGCAAAAGCTTCCTCTTAAGGCTTCTTCTTTTGTTTTGGAGCACGGTATTTGACTTACGCACTCCCAAAGCGATGCTTTCACAGTTTTCTTAAAGTAAAGACTCACCTCATAGCTGTACACGAGCTCCGCCTCGGGGAAGTTTGCACGCACGGCATTAGCGATGTCTTGGTGGTGGGAGAAGTCCTGCTGGCGGTCTGGGTACGTCTTTACCGTGATGGTGTAGCCCTTCCCAAACTTATTCTTCAAGTGTGCCAGCGACCCTAGGCACTGCAGCTTGCCGTCCCCCAGGATGGTGATGCGGTTGCACAGGAACTCCACGTCCGATAGGCTGAACATACCGTAGAAAAATAATATGGACAACAATTTGAGTTTTTGTGTACATCAACAAACTATGGTGCATCGAAGGGCCTTTAAAAACGCTGCAGTTTCGCCAGAAAGGTGAAACATCCATTGCGATAGTAAATTATTAGAGAGATATACGAAGTGAGGATAGTAGTTTTCCCAGCTATATAAGCTTATAAACATTCGCTTACTAACTAAATTAACAAGCATCGTGCCATGCGCGCAAGCAAACATGAACACATCTCACTCGATGACCACGGAAACTCGCTCTCAGAACGCTGGATTGAGGAAGCGTGGAAGCAGCAGCCAGCGAATTGACATTCGTTCTGCAGCTCGCGTCAACGCTAAGCCGCGAAAACACAGCGCATGAAGGACTCTATCCCCGTCGCAGATTGCTTTCAATATAGCGCGGCCCGGGCGGGCGCGCGCTGCTTCGCAGCAGCCGCCGCAGTAGCATGCGGCCATACCCTCCCCTTCCTCCGGAGGTGTGAGCGCGGCGGAAGACGGCGGCCTTCCTTCCCGCTTCCCTCCCTTGCGCGTGAGAGATTGAGCGGCGATCGCCGGCTCACCCTCGCACTCTTTCACTCGTGCAAACAACATAATTCGCGCGGCGACGACTTTAAAGCCCTTGAACTTTATGCGGGATCTAGCGGTGGCAACGACATTGCGGCAGAAATGCGCCTGGAGTTTCCACATAACGGCAATCGCAATAATAAGGTAACTGACTAGCGGTCATTAACTTCCCGAGCATCACCTGTCGAATACAGAGACGCCGTATTCAAGCGGTTTGAAGCTGCAGCTTATTTTTGCCACCTGGGATTCTTCACGATGCACCTAAATTTATATACATAAGACCGAGTTCGTATTTTATGTTCTCGGAATACGGCTTCTGCTGCTGCTAGTCGAAGCCGTCTCCTTGCGCTCAGCAGCAGAACTCCACAGTGACGGAACCATAAAGGTGGTTCTTATCAATACTCTAAAATAGCACTACTACCATTACTCTAATGCCCATAAAGCATTAGATACTTCCCTTAGCACTTGTAGTGGTGGTTTCCAACAGCTTCGCTAGACATCCGCTTTCGCTACGCCGGGATGACTTCCTTTTGTGAGTTTCTATTTGCTGCTTGTGCGCTGTGCATTCAGTTCATCGAATACGATCATCTGCTTAAAGGGAGACTAACTGGAAATATACTAATTTAAGCAAGACTCGCACATTTTCTTGCTCAAAGAGTAATTGTGATGCTCAAAGAGTTATCTCTCGTATAATGCTACAATAGGGCAAATAAAGGGTTAATAAAGCAGTTGTTACCTTTCTACCTATTTTGTTTCCTTTATCTGAGCATTCAGCTGGACTTGACTTTCTTATAGAGTGTCTACTTAAACAGAGAGTGGTCGGCGCTGTGAGCATACGGGCCACGCACCTGTGAGAGGTGAGCACGATGGCAATCTTGGCAACATGCTGCAGAGAGTTGATGTATTTGGCGATGCGCTTCCGCGATGTCGTCTCCACACTGTCGTACGGCTCATCCAGCAGCAGCACCTTAGGCATGCCGATCATCGAGATGCATATGGAAAGTTTGCGCCGATTGCCGAAGCTGCGAAACAGTGCCGCCCGAGTTACGGCAAAGGAAGCGTGCCGCTTTTCTTGTCAAACGCACGTTTACACGTGATCAAGTATGGCTGCGAAATGAACATCTAAGCATACCATTGGCGAATAATTACAGTTGTAATATATATAGAAGAAAGAAAGGAGAAGAGGAAAGACATCACGCAGAATAAATACATTGACGAATAACGCTAATGTATTTCAACCGCTAGACAGGCGCTGTTAGGGAACTGTCAGCCTTAACGCCAACGTATCTGGTAGCTCATTTCAAGGACCGGTGTGTGAAAAATGGCGCTTCTAATGATTTTTGCTAAGCAGACATGGCGTTACCACTGCTCGGCATCAATGTTGAATTTGTCGCATATGTGATAGAGTGCATAACTGAAGAGGTAATTAGTGCGTGTATTCATTTTGTTTTCTAGATACAGCAGTTTCTCCTACGGGTAATGTAGGCCTTTTTTTAGAAATCAACCTGCAAAGGTTGACCGGCGCTGTTAGAGAGTTGGACGGTTTATTTCCGTGCCTATCAACAGCCGAGTGGCCTTCTCGACAGTGCCCGATGTCATAAAAAAGTCGCAATCTCGTTTGAAAGGCGAAGCATCGATTGCGATAGCACATTGGTAGGCGGCTATACGAAGCAAGGATATTATCTTTATCTCCTATACCCTTGGAAACATTCGCTTATTAACTAAATGAACAAACTTTGTGTCAGCGTGCACAAGCACTCGTAACACATTCCACTCGGTGACCGCGGACACTCGCTGTCAAAACGCTGGCGTGAAGAATTGCGGCAGCAGGAGCGAGCGAAGTGACCTTCGTGCTGTCTATCGCTTCAAGGCAAACTGAGCGGCGAGAACTCAGCACACCCAAAGGTTTGAGCCGTCTGCTGATCGTTTTCAAGAGAGGACGCGCGCGGCCCCGTAGTACGCTGTTGCTGCCGGACCCGAACGCCGCCCTCGCCCCCTTCCCTTTCGCTGTTTCCTCGCTTTCTTCCCTTGCGCGCGCGAGATTAAGCAGCGATCGTCGCTTCCCCTCTCGCGCGAAATACGCTGTTACTGTCGAACAACGCCTCGCCACTTCTCCCTTTCTTCCCAGGCCCCCACGGCCTTTCGCGCAACGGAAGACAGCGCCTTTCCTCTCAGGTTTCTCCTCTCTTTGCGCGCCAGATTGAGTCGTGATCGTCGGCTCCCCTCGCGCGTTTTCACTCGCACACAGAGCACACGGCACGCGGTGATGGTGTTATCGCCCTTGGACATTATACGGAACGACACTGTGACAGCGCCTGCAGTGAAATTGATATCGCAATAATACATTTTAGAGCGTCGCTGTTGTCCGTTGTAACCGAGCGAACGACTACGGGGACGGATCAAGGCGAACGCGGAGCACGGCTGGGGATGAAAGACGGGGATAGTGAAAGGAGCGCCAGCAGGAAAGCGAAGGAAGAGGATGAAAAGCCCAATGCCGCGCAAGACTGGCTTTGCGGAGACAATGCTATGAGATGGCGCTAGAGTAGCGCGCGTCGTATGTGCGGAAACAAAGCTTTGCATGAGCGGAGGTGTGTCTGCGGCGGCTACTGTGAATCGCACCTACGCGTCACCCACGTGCTGACTCTCGTGATCTCTCGATTAGCGAGGCAGTCGCGCCACACTTTGCTCCTACGTGCCGCACGAGATAGATTGTCCACGAGGTCATGGGATCGAATCCCGGCTATGGCGGCCGCATTTCGATGGGGGCAAAATACGCAAACATCCTTGTACTTAGATCTAGATGCACGTTAAAGAACTCTAGGTGGTCCAAATTTCCTCATTCCTCCACTACGGCGTGCCTCAATCAGATCGTGGTTCTGGCACGTAAAACCCTATAATTTAGTTTTAATAGATTGTCCGAGCCAGGCAATATATCGCGAAATGAAAATTTCATTTCGCATTGGGGAATACTGTAGTCATCAGCGATTGTTTTTTTTTTCACGTAAATTGAAGGGCATGGTGCTTTTTGATTTTAAGCGCCCTTTTTAAGCAGTCAGTAAACATTAAATATAAAAGAAACACGGTTTCTCAATAATGTCAGTTAAATAAGTCGTCGTGAAAGTATGATCAATTGTAAGTGTTTTGCAATCTCGTCTTTGCACAAACGGATATTATATCCTGGTCGAATGTATGTTTATACTTGCGCGTATTGCCACACGAAACATGAAAACCTAGCGGTGACAAAAGTACATCACAGCCAAGCGTACCAATCATTACTATACGAGAAATTTTATACCACGCGCAAGCCTTCTATCGGACACGTTTCCAAGCTCGAAACTCCTCTAAATACAACTGTAGCTGTAGAACCGTCGGCACCTGATATACCTGCCAAACGGTCACTAAACGTAAGAAACAGCGAGTTACGCATCACAGATGCGATCGCAAGACATGATCAATGGAGTATCACAACACATTACAGTGTTCGAAGCATTTTTTCGTTATACGTGAAATCCCACCAAGAACACTTGACGCTAGGTTGTGACACATACAAGCGAAAATCCAAACTACAGCCGACGTCAACACCAAGGTCCCATACACGATAAACCCACTGTACTTTCCCGTCAGAAAGATAATAGTCAAAAGATTAAGCAAGCAAGCTTTCTGGTGAGCGAGATCACCGAAGTATTTTTCAAGTTCAGTTGAAGTTTATTTGCACACGCACCATTACTCGACTGAGAGGACGTTGTTCTGCAGTAGCTGACAATCATGCAGGCTTTCAGTATTTGTGATTTTGCCTCTTCACCAAACAATAATGTCTGTGTTTTCTAAGAGTAACGAAAAATCATTAATAAAAATTAAATTAGCAGTGGGCCAACGTTAGGACCTTCAGTCACACCTAAAGTTATTTAATCTGTTAAGACAAGGCATAAAATAAGTTCACTTAGTTCCGACTGATTTTTCAAGTCACTTTCCAATCAAGCACTGTAAAGTGTACATATTCCGTAATGCTTCCGAGTTAGTATTTGGTGTTTTGGCGTAAGGCTTACTCGAAAGCGTTGGGCCTAACGAAATAAACTGAATCTATCTGGCTATGGTTAAATTTAAATACGCGGGTTTTCCGTGCCAAGAACCACGATCTGATTATGAGCCACGCCGTATTGACTCCGGGTTAATTTTGACCCCTGCAATTTTTTAACGTGCACGCAATGCACGGTACACGGGCGCTTTTGCATTTCACCGCCACCGAAATGAAGCCGCCACGGCCGGGACTCGATGCCGCGACCTCGTGCTTAGCAACGCCACAACATTGCCGCTAAGCCACCGCTGCGGGTACTGGGGTTAAATGCAATGGGCCTGTTGCACTCATTAAAGGTTTGTTTCCACCGCTCTCCTTTTGACAAAATCATCTTGTGAGGCTGAAATTTCTCGCTTAAAATAATGATGCGAGCGGTCTTACATTAGCATCTCAAGAACTTAAGAAAAATTAAGAAGGTGTGACGAAGGGTAGTAATTCTTCGTGTCACAAATGATTCCCTGCTTAAATATTGGGAGTACGGTCGCAACTTTTCACTGAGAAGGGAATAATGCATTCATCAAGGACAAATAAAACAAATACGTTAAAACAGGAACTAGGGCGACAACGCAGCCTTTGATAACAAAATTATGAATACCATGAAGACTTGTAGATAGTTTCGACCTATGTTCCCATCCCAATCCTGGGTAGCTGCTAAGTGCTGCTAGGAAACGGAAACCCGCGGGTTGAGCAGGCACTGGTCCGTCAGGCCCGCAACATCGCCATGGTCATTGGAGCCCTGGACTAAGGGCTCCAATCCTTCTGGACCTTCTGGACCCCACGATGCAGATAAAATTTATCTCTCTATCTCTTCGCGACCAGAATTAAGCAGCTCTTCATCGGCTACTGTTACATATGCTAGACAGTCAGCCTGTTCTGCCAATTATGATAACCGGAAGCACATTGCTCGCTTATAGTTAATTTGTTGATTTGTTCGAGCTAATGAAAATAAAAAAATAGAGCTAACGAAAATAAAAAAAAATAATCATGTCGCACATTTTCCACGGCTTCCATGAGTAATAGCATAGATAGTGTAAGTTTAGAACCCTTCTTCATCTATTTCTCGTTTTTTGTGATTTCGTTGAAAGTTGTTTCTCCTTGCTATCACGTCACATTAGAGGCTGACATGATCGTGTAGATGGATGAAATAACATCGATGTATTGCCTAACCAGGGAAAATACGGGTTGGGACTTGTGCAGCTAGCTGGAGACACTGCGGGTCGCGCCATCTTAATTGTAGCTAGTGCTTCTGCTCATTTGTTTTTTGGTTGGCTTTATTTCCAACGTAAGTTGAGGATAGTTACATAACCGTCACGCAAGTCCTATTCTTCGCAAACAAAAGCTCATTACTGAATGACAGAAACCGAGCAATGCAAGAAAGCAGACGGCCACTCCCTACCGCTGTCTTGCATAATTGCACGCGCTGCTGTTCCACCTCTGTTGCCTGTTGTCGATAAACCATCGCGAGGAGCTAGTGGACGGATCGTATTCTTAGGCTCACTGAAGCGCGTTGCGATGCCAACCTGTAGGTTCCCACGAGCTCATCGCCGATTTCGTCCAGGTGAAATATGTAAAGCAACGTGTTGAGGTACTCGCTGGTAGGCGAGATCCCACGCAGTCGAATGTAGAGCACTAACGTCTCGACGCCTGTCAGCCAATCCAGAAGTCCGCCGCGCTGCGGACAATAGCCCAGGTAGCGATGAATCTGCGAGTCGTCGCCATCCCAGCGGTAATTCGTCAAGACACACGTCGTTGTACAATCAAACGAGGCATCGCGTTTCTTTATGGAGCAGTTTATTTAGACACATAGAGATGACTCATCAAAAGCTGCAACCTTCCGCTGTCTCAGCCGCAGAGAAATATAGGTTTCGTAATTGCCGTTTGGCCGCTATTGGTGTGAAAAGAAAAAAAGATAGATACGAAACGAAAACTAAAAACGTGCAGTATAAAGGAAATGTTGCTGGTCTGTGGGAAGAGATGCAACGCGCTATTTCTTACCCCAATGCTATTCCTAAAAGTGCAGTGGCCGGAAAACCGGTTTACGGTATCTTAGATACCGATCCTGCGGTTTCTTCTAAAAAGGATGCAGCAGCATAACTGTTCAGGTGCTCTGTTCCAACACAGGTGTTCTTTTCCAACGCAGCTTCCCCTTCCTCTGCCAGTGCCGCTGAAAAACCTCCACAAACACAATTGCCTCCATCTCCCTCTTTTTCACTTCGCTACCGTTTCTTTCTCGCTCTCTGCGGACTCGCCATCTACATCCCATCGCGCTGTCGACTGCCACACACACGGAAATCACTACTTAACGCCGTATATGCAGAATATCCCTTAGAACAGTTTGCACAAAGTTCTCTGGAAGTGATTCTTTATAACGTCTGTGCATCCCTATGCACCATGCTTGCAAGATGGGCTAATGAACCGGTGGCCTCCTTACCTGAGACAGGTCGCGAAATATGGAGAATCCATCAATGAAAGCGTCGCCGCCATGCGGAAGTATTTCTCCGGTCAGTATCTTAAACGTGGTAGTCTTTCCCGCCCCGTTGACGCCAAGGAGACCGAAGCACTCGCCAGACGGCACAGTGAAGCTCAGGCCCTACATCGCCATCAGCGATAAATGATGTTAGCGTCGTACGCCGTCACCTTGAACATGCAATTCTGGATGCCCCGCGTACGGCGTAAGGTGAAACAAAAAGCAGACGGGTAAAACGTAAACAGCGTAGAATATTTGTATACAAAGAAACACTGCAGAGTATTGGGGCGCACTCGTGACAGAACTTACTCTAGAGCAGTTAAAGATGACATTATCTGAAAGTAGTGGAGCCACAGTGCCAGCATGTTGCACACGATGACACTTTCGAGATCCGGTTCCGGGGTACGTTGTTATGACTCGGGCGCCTCGCAGAGGGTAGCTTGTCGACGCCGCCGGAGCGTCAAAGACATCGTAGCTGGCCTGCGCTGTACTGGGGCGTCGCACTCAGCTAGGCGAACTCACGCCGTCGTCCGCCTCAATCGCCGAGAATTCCTTGTTGGTGGGAGCATGAGAGGGAGCTTGAAGGAAACGCATCGGTTCATTTTACATATTTACAACTCACTACTGGCTCCATGCAAATAGGAGCACACGTTCTGTCGGAGCAATTTACATGTCTGATCCCACTAAGTGTCTCGGCAGGCTACACAAAGCCTCCACAATCCACTTTTTAAGCCGTCTTTCCCACGTCACTTGACGAGAGAATGCCATTACTTTCTCCCCGCCAATCAGAAGGGTCGAAGTGTTTCGCACCACTCTGCCCAGATGTTGCACCAATTTCGCGACTTCACCCCTGTTGTTGCGCAAGCAATGACTGGGCAGTCGGAAATCGGGGATCAACGCTGTTCCCACGCCAGTCGTCGACGTCGGCTCCTTGCATTAAAAAGGCGCTTCGTGACAATCAGTATGTAGCGATTTGAGGAACCTGGCATTGGCAGCTGCTACTGCTTTCAGATAATGCGGCGGTTGGTGTCACCCCGAAGGGAGCGTCCTTTCTTTTTTTTTTTTTGTAATAGTGAGCGCCGGATGCCGTCGTCGTCTAGGCGGGTGCTGGTGAAGTGCTCGCTTCGTGGAAAGCATACAAAAAATGCCCTCATGGTTTTGAGACGGAACAGTACATATTCAGCAGCACAGACAGACTGGGGTCAATTTCTGGTCCAGCTAGATGTTATGAGCTATGACTTCTATTCTTTCGAGAAACACTGATACACTGACAGGTCGAAACTCCGACTTGAACCGCAAAATGCCTACCTAAAAAAATTTCTGGATGTGAAAAGAAATTGATGCTACTCTTCGCAAACGCCCCATGACGGGTTTTGCATTGTTTTCGACACTGTTCACAAAATGGAATTGATCAGGATTGTGGCTTGGGCTTGTTGGTGTGTCGTCATGAAGAAGTTCGGTGCAGCGCCCCTACTACATGGACACTGAAAGAACAGGGCACTCACAGTGACGTGTGGGCGTTCTCCTCTTACTCCATCTGTATCCGATGTTCGCGTAGCAGTTAAACTAAACTGAACATCTTCGGAACGAAATGAACCAAAAGTGCTTGGCACGGCATGCTTTTCGTGACGTGTAAAAGCGTCATTGGGCCGGTAATCACCATGGCGAACGCAGTAGTCGAACAGGGTGATGTGCGAAAGTGCATGCATCCTCGCGAGTATTTCAAGTACTGAAGGCCACACTGTGCCACGCGTAATGCTGTAACTTTCAACTTACTTTCCTTTATTATTATTTTTGAGCAGTCATAGACTGTTCTTTAAACGTTCTCTAAACGTTCTTCTATAACTATTCCTAGTTCTGAACACTTTTATCGTTTCTAGTTATTTCTTTGAACATCGACTCTTTGTTTTATATTTGAGCTGAAAACTATGAACACTGCTACCATGTAATATGAAAAAAGAATACATCATCATGTTACATATAACACGCTAGCTCTAGCTCTCTTGTACCGTATATTTATACACGCTATTTATTTGACGCTTAGCAGTGGACGTCAAGTAAGCCGATTCTTTGCAGCCAATTCTCTACCGAAGCATCGTTGTCTGCAAAATTCATATATTTAATGCCTTAATTCTTTAAAAATGCCGATATACAGTAAATGGGTTCCTAAAGTAATATCCATGTCTTTGTATTCACGCGACCGCTGTGTTAAATTCCTGAGTAGAAGAAGTTACAATCATGAAGAAACAGACAATGAAGCCAGGAAAAGCATAAAAGAGAATAATTACGTTTAACTGAAATCTAGAATAAGGACGACAGATATGACAGTAAATAAAGAGACAATTTCATTGTTACGCGTGGGGTGCTTTACGAATTAAGCTACAACAGAGGGCATCCTCCCCTAAACCTTCTCGTGTATTTGTGTAGTATATGTAAAGCTCAGCCCTAGGAGTGTTCCAGTTCCCCTCATCTCATTGGCGGTGTGAGGTGCCACATCTGCCGCCATTCCATATGTGTTTATTGTTTTAATCACCTGACTAACGAAAAAAAATCGAGGCCCTGGAATTTCCTTATCGTTCTCACTGTGCAGAGGAAAGTACCGTGACGACAGAGACTTGCCCGCAACACTACGTTGGTGTCCATATAGCCGTACGCTTTTTGCAGGCGGCAAATCATCAAGGCTGGCTTCACTTCCTGAGGTGGATGCTGGTAGATTAGACCGTTCACCAGTTTGTCTTCGTTAACCACATCGGTGTCCTCGTACTTAGCGGCCTGAAAACGTCGGCATGTTCTCATATTTCAGTGTGTATTTTCCTCGCCTCGAGTGGTTTTTATTATTTCATATTCAGTCGATGAAACATTGTGCTTAACTAAGTCAGAGAATTCGAGCTGGCCAGTCGTGTAACAGGACGTAGAAGAAGCTTCAAAAGTGTGATCCTCTAGGTTTTCATTTTGTCAATAATTTCAGTGTTCAATGATTCCCCGCTTCGCGCACTAGCTTATTTTCGCACATGTAGCTTTATGTATTTAAAGACACTACTGATACGGATCATGTTCTCACAATGATGTGCCATAACTAACAATGGCGTTTGTTATTATGCAACTGCAGATCAGTTGGTAGGGAGACGAGAGAGTGATTTTTCATAGCTATGTTGAGAAACTGTTGTGTTAAAGTTTGTTACGGTCAGGCTACATGTGTTCTTCAGTGTTCTCTTAGAGATAGTTTATAATGTTTGTTCGCATAACATCATCGCGTCGTGCGCTTTCAATGTCGCAGCGTACTTTATTATGCAGCATGCAAATGGGATTTGTCATGCGCTTGAATAAGCTGACGTTAGCTTGCAGCGTGTTCACTTGACTCGCACTCAGGAACGGCCCCTGAGGCAGCTCGGTATTAGTGTTTTTTTTCATATAGCTGTATTTTTTCAATTTGCTATATTGTCACAAGCTGTCATGAACCACGCCTGCCGCGCAGACAACCAGAAGAAAGAAGAGAACGAAGTTGGCCAAGCTGCCGCGAGACCGCTCTTCAACAACCCCGCCTATCAACCAGATTCATCTGGTTCTGCGTTAAACACCTCGTGTGTAACAATATGAAGGCACACCGAATGCGTGTAAAATAAATGACGTGCTAATAAAGCACACGGCGCCGACCGAGGTACAGTATATTGCGTCTACAGGGCACGAGATCAACTAGGATGACATGTATATCATCTCCACCGAAACAAAAAAGATTTCACGCTTGCACTTGGTATCTTTCATCATTTTTAACTATGCGCACACGCTTAATAGAAATACTGGTACTCCTCCTCCCCGTATATGCGCGATACCTGCAGCACGCGATAACACGTACTTAAACGAGTGTACTTCGCCGTTTGCTGTTCTTGTGAACTAGGCTCCTATGCGAGAGCCGAAACGTCTTTTATTTTTATATACTGTACCTTGGTAGGCGCCGTCTGTCTTATTGACTATAATCTTCCCCGACTAGATGGGTTTCCGTAAGACCCTTGATTTTATAAAATATGCCATTTTCACACAGAAAAGAGTCCTCAGCTCTGCAAAATCAAAACGCGTCATTTGCGAGGGTCACTTCATCTCCGCTCTGTAGCTGACGCTCAGAGGCACATTAAACCATTTGCTGCTCAATCTGATGCTTTGATGCTCATTTGGATGCTCTTTTGTCTGTCTCGCTTGATGAAGGATATTATCGAGTGGAACGCCGTAAAGCGATATAATATTTTTGTAGTGTAAATGCAATTATTTTGATGTAAGAGCGGCAACTTAGCCCCCAGTAGCTTTCTCATTTTTTTAAGTGCAGGTACCTCGTTGATTTCGGCTGATCCATGCCACGTGCCACATGCCCTTGCTCGTGCATACTAGCTTGCGCGCACGCGGTCACAATCGAAGAAGAAGTAAGCTTCAAGGATGGCGGCACACCACGACCGACGGGCCATGACTCCACTATTTGTGCCCGGCGAATCATCCCTGGCGAAGCCAGCGCCGAAGCGGTTAGGGAAGCAGGTGCCGTATGGGTACGGCGCCTACCAAATGCTACACATATTCGGCGCAGTCATCGCACTGTACAACTACGGGCTGCACTACGAGAGCTTCAGGCTAACAGCTGGCGTAATGGATCACTGGTGCAGGCGGCCCGATTCCATGAAGAACCTCAGCGTGGACGAGTGGAAACAGCTGGCCATACCGGTGGACGAGAAAGGCGAGCACAGCCACTGTACAATGCGCGACCCCCCGGGCGGTGGCCATGCGGCTCGCATCGTGCCTTGCGCATCGTGGGAGTTCGACCTCGACCAGTACGGGAACAACATCGTCAGCCACTGGAACCTAGTGTGCGACAGGCGCTGGCTCATCGATGTCGCGAGGCTCGTGTACGCGGCTGCCAGCATGGCCACGCTGCCCGCAGTCGGAGCGCTCGCGGACAGCGTCGGTCGCAAGGCGGTACTCTTCTTCACCGTACCCGTAGTCCTCATATCGGGCACCGCTAGTGCCGTGCCGAATGACTTCCAGTTCTTCGTGGGTGTGCGTGCCGTCGTGTCAGCCTCTACGAGTGCCCTCGTGGCACCTATGTACGGGCTGATTTATGAAGTGTCGCCGATTGAAAAATATCCTGATTACATAATCGTGATCGCGCTATCTGCATTGATGCTATCACCGATCACGCTGTTTACCGCTCAACTCGTGAAGGCAGGATGGGCGACGCTGCAGCTGATACTTATGGTTCCAACGTGCCTTCTACTGCTACTTTATTACACCGTCGATGAGTCACCCAGCTGGCTTTTGGAGACCGGCAACGTCAAAGAAGCCGAGCGCATCGCTTTGCGTGCGGCAAGTATAAACAAGGTCTCCCCGGAGCACTGCCGAGATCTCATGGCAGCTCAGGCAGCGGCGATTAAGGCTCGTAGTCGGGAGGCTATAAATAGCAGCGGTATCTGCAGCCCACGAATCAGAGCTTGCACCATTACCATGTGTTATATGTGGACTGCGATAAGCTACGCCTTCGACCCGTCGGGGAAATCACAACCACGCTAAGTTTCATCGTGTCCTTCATTGTGCTCGTGGTCTCGGCGCTGTTCATTGCTACCTTCGGCATCAGGAACACCGTGAGCACCTCCGCACTCGTCTTTGCCGTAACACTGACCATCCTGGCCACTGACCTACAGGAGCAGACTGCGATGCGCGATTCGCTCGTAATTATAATGCGCGCAAGTGGAACCACGTCCTTTACGTTCTATCTCATCATAGCCGTCGTCGCGTACCCGGCCATGACCCGCTGCCTTTGTGTCTCCGTGGGTCTCGCCTTCAGCCGATTGGGCGATACCTTGGCCCAGATGAGTCCAGCGCTGCTTGGTGGCCACCGTACAACGTTGCAGCTTGCCATTGCTGCAGCCTTCATGTCACTTTTCGTGGTGGGTGCTGAACTTGTGCCCTGTCACATTGACGTTAGGCAGCAATACCAATTAGCGCCCAGCGAGAGCCCCGGCCTCGTGACAAGCGAGGATAGGAAGCGCGCCATGCAAGAGACACTGGTGCGTATGCCAAGGGAGCCCGTGAAGCGCCGGGGCGCCCCCATGATGAAGGACAGAGCAACATCAAGCGACTTACCAATACGAACAACTCCCGAAAAGACATACTAGAACTTTCTGCGCGCACATGAGATACATATCACTTGTACACAACGGCATCGTTTCTGTGGCATCTAGGAGTTCAGAATTTTGCCACAGTTTGTCACACGTTCGCGTTACTAGACGTTCAAATAGAGTATTTCTTCTATATTAGCTTTGTAGAACTTTGTCTTGTTACGTTGCTGCAACTGTTTGAACTGGTCATTTGGAGTGTCTGTTTCTATGTCCCAGCCCGTTCCAGTTTTCTACGTTCTACCTCGGCCTGCCTCGCGTTCGCGACGACGATATTGCATTGATACTACCAGAAACTTTTTTCTCCTATACGTTTTTTTAAACCTAAATGTCCAGGTAAGCGAAGCGCCAGGATTTCGCGCCGTGCTGTCACTCGGTCTCTATTCGGAGAAAAGAGTGCAATGGCAAACTGAACAAGACGCTTCGTATGGACCGACTTTGTGACACCTGTGTACGTGCACTCGTGAACGGTGTTGCCGATTGGAAGAGTATGCGTAACTTTACTCAAAAATATTGGTGACATATTTATAACACGTAAAATATGCATGACTGTCTTGCAACTGTAGGCGTGATTACCCATAAATTCTTCTTAAAGCGCAGCTTTCTTTTCAACCCCTCTCAGGATTTCTTGGCCGTTATAGGTGCTTCTGCTGCTGCAGTCCGGAAGCATTAAGAAAAATAAAATTCTTGGGTATTAAGTGCCACCATATTATTTTTGGCCGCCTCGGGTTCTTGTTGCGGCTCGAGGTGGCGTTTGGACCACGAATACACCAAGCCCAGCGACGAATACGTCCATCAGCAGGCATAAAGGAAAAAGGATTTATTTTACATCATTTACGCTGGCTCCAGATACGGGAGCCCACTCCATGCAGGAGCATATTAAACGTCCGAGTTAACATCAGAACACGTCAGCACCTCTCACTGTACCAATGGTCTCCGTTTTAATACCTTCGTCTTCCCTAGGTGTCTGGACCAGGGAATCTGATGACTGCGTCGCGGCCAACCGCAATCGTCGAATTGGTAGCCATATCCCGCCCATGATATCGCACCATTCCGCCAAGCTCCGCCTTCAATGTTGTAAATTCGTCCACGCATATTAAACAACATCGGAATCCGAGAGCAAAGTTGTTTCCACGGTAACATTCGATGTTGGTCCTTTTCACCAATTAGTTCAGGTTGTCAGGTTCAGATGGAGGGATCGTTTGTTGACCTGTCAACAGGCGGCGTTAACGCTGCGTGGTAAACGTTGAATTAATACCCATGGCCATGATGAGACGTAACACTTTATAACGTGCAACGTGCCGCGGCCAGGAGTCTCGTCCAATATATATATATATATATATATATATATATATATATATATATATATATATACACATACGGGCATATCTAAAACACGCGGATCTGGTTATAGAATGGCTAATTATATTTCATGAATTCTTCAATTTACTTTTTTGATGTGGTCATTCGGCATGTGCCACTGGGGGTGTGCCCATTCTTAGCCAATGCTTCAGAACTGTCCCACTCCGGCACAAGAGGTAAAACAGAATCCGTTAAAATGTTGCTTGCTACGTGTCGTGCTTCTTTGTGCACACGCCTGTCATCACTAAATTGTACTTTACTTAAGCTTCCCTTATCATTGATTCCAGCATGAGCGTTGCAAGTGCATTCATCTTTTACTCTTGGTGCACCAAGCACGTTAACAGTAGGAAACTGGTCATCGCCATTTCCAGTGCACCCATCATGTTACAAGTGGAAAAGAAGTCGCCCTTTTTCATGAATGGGCGAGTCCGCCACCCTTGGATGTTTTCGCATGCAATGGCACTGTTGTGAAGGTGCGGCAGCGAAGAAACCATGCTGGAATAGTATTTAACTAGTCTGGTTTGTACACAGCTCTTTTGAACGTCTGAACTGAAAAAAACAAAGGACTAAGGAAGACAGACAAGGACTCTCAACAGCGATATGCTTGTCTGTCTTCCTTAGTACTTTGTTTTTTGTTTGCAGATATGCGGTTCTAAACTCAGCTTGGCCGAGCTGGCTGCGAGCGCTAGCACTTAGGTAACCGTGAAGCATGTCCTTACATGTTATGAGCTTTATATTAGGTGGTGCTGTTATGTAATGTCGAATGAAGCAACACTCCTTTCGGTGGCTCAAATGGTTTATCTACGTATCGGGCGGGCATAGACGTCCTTATTCGTGATTTAGGTTTCCGTGTTTTTGTCAATGTGCGTGTTTCAGCCTGAGGGTGATATCTAAAACTACACGGGCAGGGCTTTTTTGCTAAATCTTTGGACAGCATCTATTCCCTCTCACAACCTACCTTTGCAACTTTTGGGAAACAATGGAAAGCTGTCGCAGGGATGAGGGCTCAGCAGTTCTAAGGATTTCATTATTTGAAAGCGGTTCTGTTGAATTGTTATTACATTGTTAGTTTCGAGTCATTTGATTTGTCCCTTTCATTACCAAATTTTTCCTGCTCTTTCTTTGTCAAAACTAAGTGAATTTTTTTCCAGTATCACCCGAATCTTGGTGGATCCCGCATTGTGGATATGTGCCATCAACAAATGGAAATTAAATACTGCAGCTCCTGTCTTTTCAAGGCCGCTTACGCAGCGGTAATGCGCCTGCGTAAGTTCCTTGGGCCCGAAGCTGCTGAAGCTGACGTGGCTTCTTGACGTCGCTTTGCCAACACCCGTCGCGGTGGCTTAGCGGCTATGGTTTTGCGCTGCTAAACACGCAGTCGCGGGATCAAATACCGGCTTCGGCGGCCGCATTTCGACGGGGGCGAAATGCGATAACGCCGGCGTCACATGCATGGGGGCACGTTACTAATCCCCTGGCGGTCAAAATTAACCCGGAGTCCCACACTACGGTGCGCCTCGTAATCAACTCGTGGTTTCGGCACGTGAAACGCCAGAATTCAATTCAGCTTATCAACACTAACGAGACCAGAGCGCATCACACTGCTGCCAGAGAACTGTTTACAGCTGAGCGATCAGAAGGGTCCCGCAGAATTCGCAAGAGTCGGAGAAATCAGTAAAGAACGCTGATGAACACGCACACCGGCGTTAGTACTGAAATGATGGTAACACGTATTGAACTCGTACACGGTGTACTACACAGATCTGAAATCAAAGTCCAAGCCTAGAGGCGATCTTCGACTTGTGGTGCGCCTTTGCCTTGACCGCCTTGGCTGCTGCTTCGCTGGCCTCTTTCCGCGTCACGCTGAGGAAGATCTGCTCCAGCGACGTGTCCGTGATGAAGAAGTCGTGCAGCTTGAAGCGCTTCTTCACCCGAGCCATGTTCGCGAACATTTCGCTCCACAGCATTTGCACGGGAGACATTCGAAACTCGAGCAGGCCCTGCACGAGTGACCAGTGTGCAGGACTTCAACAGCGGTGCCGTTATTACGCAAGAAAGACAGACGAGTCCACCGCGGTGGTTGACATCGAAAGAGGACAAAAATCTATGAGCCGCATTAGTGGACCATGTGCGGTTTTGTCCCGTGTTTTTCCATGTTGGCTATACGAAAGGGAAGAGAAGCTACCCCGGAATATTTTTTTCTTTCATGTCAACCGCTGTTGAGCCACCTTGATGTCACCTCTGTCACCTCAACGAGATTTATTACCTTATTACTGTTACATAAAGTCCTTTACTAAACGTTTACATTACTTTATTTTTATAACACCAGCATCGTCCCACAGTTATTGTTTAGTAACGCCAACCTTTAAAAGCGCGTCAGTGTTTCGTTCGGGAATTTTTTCGCTAAGTACGCCTTAATTATTGCGACTCAGTACATAACCTTACGCTAATTTGTGGCGTATTATTAGTTCCAAGCTTCATTTTGACTTTTTCGGCGATGTTTATTTTTATGTCGGGACTCTGGCCTTTGAATGTGAAATCAGTCCGCATTCAACGCCATAATTGCTCATGAATTTCTCGGAACGCAAACGCTCTAGAAGTAATATAAAAACGTTGCCCTCTAATTCTAGTGTCTTCAATTTAGTATATACAAGTATATTAACTACCTATAAGTTACCCATAAACATATTAGGTAACATATACTATATATACATACAACAATGGCGGTATGTAACATGGTAGAGAGAGAGAGAAATAAACTTTATTATTAGACCAGGCTTCTTGAGCCCAAAAGTGGCTGGCCTCCTCTGTCCAGGTATTTGTCAATGCAGTATTTGCGTAGTTAGCATAGTGCTTTTTAATAATACTATTTATTTATTTATTTATTTAGTTATTTATTTGTTTATTTATTTATTTTCGCATACTGTTAGCCCTTCCTGGTTGTTACAGGGTGGAACCTTAACGTTGAGGACCCTGCATATGAATTGAATCAATCGCGGCAAAGGTTCAGGGTTGGCAGTTGTGTAATTTTATTACTTAGAGCCTTTATGTAGCACCTCAGCAGATGACACCTACACCTGGTAATTCACGGACGGGACGCAAATGCCGCCATGATGGTTTCTGTGCTAAAACCACTACACGAGGTTTCTTAGCTTTTCAGCGCTCAGCGGGGGCCACTTAAGCCTAATATTGGAGAGTCAAGTTGAGGAGCAGGGTTGGGCCCATATATATTAACAAAAAAAATTTAGGCGAGAATTGTTTCTAAGGGAGCATTCCAGCCAATCCTGAAACATTAGCGATAGCGGCTGACCAGTAGCAAACATCACTTAGGAGCAACACGTTTAGCGAATTCGTCCCCTGCATGTCCGCGTCTTGTGGTATATTTGAAATGAGTGCGGAACTATGATGGTAACACTAGGAGGAGGATAACAGGACAAGCGCTGTTTTCTCGGTTCAAGGTTTATCGTTCAGGGTCCTACGTTACTTCAGGAGAATGGTAATGGCGGCGTTTTCTGTTTGCCGCATTTCGATGGGGGCGAAATGCGAAAACACCCGTGTACTTAGATTTAGGTTCACGTTAAAGAACCCCAGGTGGTCAAAATTTCTGGAGTCCCCCACTACGGCGTGCCTCATAATCAGAAAGTGGTTTTGGCACGTAAAACCCCATATATTATTAATGTTTTTTACAGCGAAGCTGCATGTGGCTAGGCCATTACCGTCACCCGCGAACAACCCGCGAACTAGCTCGTTGGAGCACCTCGGTGCAATCGCGCGAACACGCTCGTGCCACTGCTGACGCGTTCATCGTCGTCGTCTCCTTCCACACTGGCTCCGTTGCCGCTGAGTGCTTAAAGGGACACTAAAGGCAAATATTAAGTCAAGATACAGTGATGGATTAGTGCACGAGAATCTCTAAGGCGTCATTATTATCGCGAACAGAGCCTCAATAGCCGACAAATTGATGTAAATGCAGGTCATGATTAGAGACTCCCCCGGGACATTCAAGTACTCGCCCGGTGACGAAAGCACTCCTCAGTTAAATTCTGTCCCTAGTACTGAACCATCCGTTGCAAAAAACATCCTTGTATTGTACTATAAGACGATATAAACTGCTTCTTGCCCAGTTCTATTTCATATTCAGGAAGCAAGAATTTATCGAAATTGCTCTTGACAACGACGCGGTCGGTCGAATGATTTCGTTTTCGCTCGACTATGGGCCGCGCATGGTTTCGCGTTTCAGTATTTTCATTATCGCGTAGTGCTGTGCTGGTTTTACTGGCTCGCGAAAGTCGCACAAATGGCAAGTAGCAGAGAATTCAACTTCCATGGGATGTCGCGGGATGCTCGAACGGTCTACGCAACTTGATCAAAAAGCAGCTGCTGCGGCGAATCCACCGCTCTTCTTGGCTCGGTACCGCCGTCTCTCGGATGCCGTTTTACTCACTGACGGCAGGAAAGGGTGGTGATGGCGTATGCAACGTCACCACTCCCCCGATTGGGTGGCGGGTGATTTCAAATCGGAAAAAGCTATTCGGACCGTTCAGATGCAATTCTCACGTGAACCAAGTCTTCTTGGCACGAAAAAAGCGTTGCGAGGTTTCTGGAATGATGGTTAAACAGTCCACGTCGGCTTAGCATTTACCTTTAGTGTCCCGTTAAAGGGGCATGAGCCATTCATTGGCAAGAGGAAGCTATCGTCGTCATCATCACTAACTATCATCGCTCGAGCATCGGCGTCTTTTTTCACAGCTGGCTGCGTTGCCGCTCACCACCTGAAATCGTCAAACGAAATTCTACGCTTCCTGCGTAGAATTTAATTTCTCTTCTGTAGTCGTAATGGGGAGGCCGCGTTAATTTTTAACGCGACAACATTAAGCAGCTCGTGTCGCAGAAAAGCCGGTGTCGTCGGCGTCGGTGGTGTTGGCTGTGAGCGATAAATACCGGGAGGCACTTCATGAATAAAAACAACTTTCAAGGTTGGCTGGGTGGAAACAGGGCCTCCGGAGTGTGAGACGGAGACGCCACCACTCAGCCACGAGTTCGATGCTTCAAAGCGGTACAAAAGCGCTTCTAGTGAATGCGGTGTTGCCTTAGAAACGAGCCGTAGAAAGTTATACTGCGGTGTATATCGGTAATTATGAACATGTAACTTACAGAAGTCGCAGTTAATTGCACGAGTAGCGAAGTGCATTTCCGCTACATTTCTGCTGCGCTTTCCGCACACGCAGAGCCATCTTGCGGCAAACAATGAAGACCCCCTCCTCTCGATGTACGGCGCTGCCCCGACAGGTGGCGCGCCACGCGCGCATAGGGACTTTGTGGGGACCGGTGCGAGGCGCGTCGCGCCGCGGACTCTCTCTCCCCTGACGACGCTTCGCCCTACTCCCTCACGGGTTGCAGAATCAAGCGTCCTTCCTTTCTTTAGATCACTCTCTGTCTATATCTCTGCAAGTGCCGATCACGGCGTTTGGCTGGCGTACATCGTTTCCCCCTCCGAGACACCGAGTTCTTCGGTTCGTTCCGCTTGCTGAGGCGCACGTTTCGCTGCCTCGCCGAACGCTGCGTTGCTCGACGCTCACGGCGTGATTGGTGGGCGCAAAGTCCGATGCTGGGCACCTAGTAAGTGATCGCTGCGCCGTAGCGCATTGTCTTACACCACGTGGTGGGTCGACGGGAACGCTGTCGCGTTCCACTCTTGAAGGCGAAGCTTAAGAGTCCTCCATTTTTTTTGTTATTTACGGTGGTAGGAACCATTCCTTAAGTGGCCTCTAAACAGTCCCGGAAAATTTTATAGACCTGTAGGATACAGCTAATATTAATCGTTTGCACCACAGTTTGTGTGAAGCGTTTCATATTAGGAGAGCTACGGACGATCACAAGTTACCCTCCTCCATACCATGCATTTTCTCATCAACTAGTTCATCGAGTGATCGGGATAAGTTCCGCCTTCACTGGTTCTGCGTCATGATGGCACGTCGTGTCGTCTACTTCCGGTTCTCTTGGAGCGAGCACGCGAAGCTTCTCCATCCTCTCCGCCAGCTGCTTGGCAGTCGACCCCAAGCCACAGCTATGAAGCATGGTGCGTTGCGAGCATTCTGTGTAGCGCCAAAGTGTCTGGTATTCCGGTAACCATAGGCGGGCTGGGCATTTCGACGGATGACTGGAAGCATAAACTCAAGCTGATGAAGGAACGTTAACGCAGGTGCACGTAAGCTGCCTGTTCGGTCTGCACGATCCAGCCACCCGTTGGCGCAGAGCTTAACCAGCCGAACAAAGAGCTAATATTGCTCTAACCAAGTGTAAATCATTTTAAACATTTACAAAACAACGTTTTGACAACTATGCTTCTGCGAAAAAGTTACACCAGCAGCAAAGAATACACTTCGTTACTGCTATGGTGTTTGGTTGAGCTCTCTGCCACCAGGTGGCTGCACCATGCAGACCTTTCATGTTTCTGCTTCTGCTCATCCCGTGAAACGGCAGGGTCAAACGGCCAGGCCCTGTCCGCTTGCGCTTGCGTTTACCCCAATTCTAGGCTCGCGAAACACTGTTGTGGTAGTTATCTTCCGGTGTAAAATGACTGCGAAACAGTGCAAAACGCGCAAATCCTGAGGCCAATCGGATAGTGACAGTCCGATGCTCTGCAGCGACTCCGCTCGTCGCTGCCTTGCAGAGGGACACGATGTCACAACGCAACAAAGTCGAATCATAGTGCTCGCGAAAAGGCTGAGACCGACTCTGACTGCGGAGTTCTGGTCAAAATGGAGCACGTTGTAACAGACGCAGATGACGCTTGCTGTGAGCCGGAAGTACTTAAGTGTAGTGCGAAATTTTTATTGTGCATTCTCTTTCTGTTACTTTCTTTCTATAGAAACAAATTACCTAATATTCCAACTATTAAGAACAACATTTGTTCACCATAAGGATGGAAAGGTTATTGATGACGCGCCCTCGCAGCCGATCGGATAACTAGCCCTACTAACGTCATTGGGGCAAGTCACGTCAAATGGGTAGGGGCGGCTTAAAATTCAACCGAGCGATGTGCGGCATTGGCAGTGATGTACATTTTTAAAACCTCATAATAAATTACTCGTTTTACGCGGAGCACTTAGATGCAAATAATGATCAGAAGCACCTACTCTAAGGACTCGGTACGTTTGTAGAAATGTTCAAAATCGTTTCAGGGTCCCTTTAAGGGTGTATGAGCCATTCATTGTCTTATGTGACGGACGCATTTAATAACAGAGGTGATGCGAGAATGTGTGCGAATACCTGTCATCACGATCACCACCGATCAGAACAATAAATAAGTTCGTACCGTTGTTCAAAATTCTATGTCATGTCTGTGCCGTGTGCTAAAGAGCTTCGCTGGTTATCAACCTTCACAAAGTGGAACGGCTCATTTTTTTTTTCAGTTCGGGCATCAGACAATTATTTTTGCGAGCTTTTCGTCACACAGCCGGTCGTATACATCACTGCGTAATGTTTTGCAATCTGGCTGATATACATCTACAGGATCTGAAATTAGGCATTTTAGGAAGCCTAAAATGTCATTGTCATTGGTGCGTAAACGTATATCTACACTTCTTGTCAATGCTGACTGAGTCTGTTTCATTGTAGTTTATTTGGCTTTAAATTGTGCTCTATAGTGGACAATGGTTCTGGCGTTCACCAGGCACTCAACATCTGATAGAGCGTCGTCACTCGAAAAACCATGTAGCCCATTAAAATAGAATGTCTCAGTTTACGCCTGCAGGTTAAGCATCGATTGCAGTAGGAAATTATTAGACAGCTATACTAAGTAACGATAATATGTTTATTGGCCGTCTAAGGTTGTAAAAATTAGTTTTGCTGTAATAAGCATGGTGTTATGCGCGCACATTGCAGACATGAACACATCTCACTCAATGACGTCAAACGCTCGCTCTCAATACGCTGGCGTGAGGAAGAGCAGCAGCAACAGTGAGCGAATTTCCCTTCGCGCTGCATCTCGCTTCAGCAACTAAGCGGCGAGAACACAAGCTACACGAAGCCATCATCCCTCGACGCGCCTAGACTCTGTAGCTACCGCAGACCGCTTTAAAGTTCGAGGCCACGCGGCCATACCCAGCCGTGCCGTATGCAGCCGCCGCCGGAGTTGAACGCTCCCCTGCTGCCTGCGCGCGATGGAAGACGGCACGCTTCCTCCGCGCCATTCTCCCTTGCGTGCTCGACATCGAACCGCCATGCTTTTCCGTTTATCATCGCACGCTTTCACTTGTAAACACAGCATACGGCACGCTGCCGTTATCGCACTTGGACTTTATACGGAATATCATGTAGGCGGCGACGGCGACGCCTACGGCGAAACTTCCTTGGATTATACATATAAATCATATCGCAAAGCAAAAAAACACTCTAAACAAAATTTTCATCCTATATATGAACCTGGTTTGGAGGGCACCTGACATTTCTACTGTAATTGTTTTGCAGGTGTTACTGTGGCAAAGTGCGCTTATGTAAGGGCTCGAAATCTCACGACTGGGCGTTGTGCCCAAGGTGGCCTCTCTATTGGTAATAAAGTGGGTTGGAACCTTGTCACACAACCAAGCAGACACCGTCACTTGAACTTATTTTGTCACTGCAGACGGAGAAATCACCTGGCCGTCCTGAGCAAGCCATCGCGACGAGAACTGGGCCGTGCTTTCTGTAGCCTAACACACCTACCCAGCTATCACTATTTCACAAACATGATGGATAAGTGGAACAAAATACACCATAATCATTTGAAGAATGCTACAGGTACGTTCACCTATTCGAAGATGCGCTATGTAGCCCTTCAACAGACACGCACGAAGAAACACGCACATACAGACAGGATGATTCTCGAGCTAACAGCTCTAATCTAAATTGCTAGTTTGCGCACCATCTCGCTTAGTTCATCGAATACACCGCAGGCGTCTCACATAACGCATGATAACAGGGAGAAAACGACGGCTCAGTGATTATTTCTAAAGCTCCTAATTATTCCAGGAAAGTTAATGTTTTGCTACACATGGCACATGACACGCCCCCAATTATCACCAAGTATGAACACTGCGTGTGGTAGTGTTCTCGGAACATTGGGAAACATACCGGAGACAGCCGCATAACAGTTCGAGCACTGGATAACTTACAACGGCTGTAATCATAAAGGCTGTAATTGATGAAGACACATTTAACTATGCATGCACCTTTGTTATAATGTACCCCCCTCCTCCTCCTTTATAAGAAATTTCGTCTCGATGTCAGCTATTGGAAGGTGGACTAAACTAAATGTTGCGCTGTTCGCAAAACACACTTATCAAGTTCCGGAGTACTTGCACACGTGAACTTTGCGGACACTCCACATTCCCTTCCCCCCTTATTATCAAGTCGGTCGGTTAGTTCACCGAGGTACACCAAGGTGCATATCGTTCCTCGCGGAACGCATGACAATAGGCGGGCAACGATCGAGTATTGAGAAATTACTTGCAATGATTGTAATTAGACCAGAAATGTTTTTAAAAAGTTTCATACACAACGTGTAATATGGGCCCCCATTTCCATTGTATAGGAATTTGATGGCATGTACTGGATATGGTCATAAATACCAGGTTCTCTAGCCGAGTGCCATCCATGCGGTATAACCGACCTCAGATTGGTCCAGCTTGACTGATCAAATAGGGCACCACTGTAGGTTAAATGAGGCGTACAACTCCTGCGGGACCCGCCGTGGTTGCTCAGTGGTTATGGTGTTGGACTGCTGAGCACGAGGTCGCGGGATCGGACCCCGGCCATGGCGGCCGCATTTCGATGGGGGCGAAATGCGAAAACACCCGTGTACTTAGAATTAGGTGCACGTTAAAGAACCCCAGGTGGTCGAAATTTTCGGAGTCCTCCACTACGGCGTGCAAAATCAGAAAGTGGTTTTGTCACGCAAAACCCCATAATTCAATTTTTAATTTAACTCCTGCGGGGACGGTAGAGTATCCGTCTCCAGTGCAAGAGGACCGTGATTCAAATCCCGGTGCCGCGCAATTCTCCACCGAAAAATACAAAAAAAAACCGTGTGTTGAAAAAATTGCACAAACAGGCCTGGAGTGCGGCCTGATCCTGGTGACCAGAACCGGTAACGCACTCTCTCACCAGAGCAGGATTGGCCACCCTGGTGCAGTACTTGGCCACAACCTCCTATATGAATACAACAATCAAACCCCGGCCCTCAGTCCCCAGCAGCCGCGAAGCAACTGACCACGGCGGCGGTCAGATCTGTGACGCTGCAGAGGGTGCTAAGAATACCTGGCTCCGGACAGGCCGCCATTGGAATCTGAACCTCGCAACGTTTAACGTTAGAACGCTATCTAGTGAGGCGAGTCTAGCAGTGTTATTGGAGGAATTAGAGGGTAGTAAATGGGATATAATAGGGCTCAGTGAGGTTAGCAGGACAAAAGAAGCATATACAGTGCTAAAAAGCGGGCATGTACTGTGTTACCGGGGCTTAGCGGAGAGACGAAAACTAGGAGTCGGATTCCTGATTAATAAGGAAATAGCTGGTAACATACAGGAATTCTATAGCATTAACGAGAGGGTGGCAGGTCTTGTTGTGAAACTTAATAAGAGGTACAAATTGAAGGTGGTACAAGTCTATGCCCCTACATGCAGTCATGATGACCAGGAAGTCGAAAGCTTTTATGAAGACGTGGAATCGGCGATGGGTAAAGTCAAAACAAAATACACTATACTGATGGGCGACTTCAATGCCAAGGTAGGCAAGAAGCAGGCTGGAGACAAGTCAGTGGGGGAATATGGCATAGGCTCTAGGAATAGCAGAGGAGAATTATTAGTAGAGTTTGCAGAACAGAATAATATGCGGATAATGAACACCTTTTTCCGCAAGCGGGTTAGCCGAAAAAGGACGTGGAGGAGCCCGAATGGTGAGACTAGAAATGAAATCGACTTCATACTCTGCGCGAACCCTGGCATCATACAAGATGTAGACGTACTCGGCAAGGTACGCTGCAGTGACCATAGGATGGCAAGAACTCGAATTAGCCTAGACTTGAGGAGGGAACGGAAGAAACTGGTACACAAGAAGCCAATCAATGAGTTGGCGGTAAGAGGTAAACTAGATGAATTCCGGATCAAGCTACAGAACAGGTATTCGGCTTTAACTCAGGAAGAGGACCTTAGTGTTGAAGCAATGAACGACTATCTCATGGGCATCATTAAGGAGTGCGCAATAGAAGTCGGTGGTAACGCCGTTAGACAGGAAACCAGTAAGCTATCGCAGGAGACGAAAGATCTGATCAAGAAACGCCAATGTATGAAAGCATCTAACCCTGCAGCTAGAATAGAACTGGCAGAACTTTCTAAGTTAATGAACAAGCGTAAGACAGCGGACATCAGGAACTATAATATGGATAGAATTGAACAGGCTCTCAGGAACGGAGGAAGCCTAAAAACAGTGAAGAAGAAACTAGGAATAGGCAAGAATCAGATGTGTGCGTTAAGAGACAAAGCCGGCAGTATCGTTACTAATATGGATGAGATAGTTCAAGTGGCTGAGGATTTCTATAGAGATTTATACAGTACCAGTGGCACCCACGACGATAGTGGAAGAGAGAATAGCCTAGAGGAATTCGAAATCCCACAGGTAACGCCAGAAGAAGTAAAGAAAGCCTTAGGAGCTATGCAAAGGGGGAAGGCAGCTGGGGAGGATCAGGTAACAGCAGATTTGTTGAAGGATGGTGGTCAGATTGTTCTAGAGAAACTGGCCACCCTGTATACGCAATGCCTCATAACCTCGAGCGTACCGGAATCTTGGAAGAACGCTAACATAATTCTAATCCATAAGAAAGGGGACGCCAAAGACTTGAAAAATTATAGACCGATCAGCTTACTGTCCGTTGCCTACAAAGTATTTACTAAGGTAATCGCAAATAGAATCAGGAGCACCTTAGACTTCTGTCAACCAAAGGACCAGGCAGGATTCCGTAAAGGCTACTCAACAATAGACCATATTCACACTATCAATCAGGTGATATAGAAATGTGCAGAATATAACCAACCCTTATATATAACTTTCATTGATTACGAGAAAGCGTTTGATTCAGTCGAAACCTCAGCAGTCATGGAGGCATTACGGAATCAGGGTGTAGATGAGCCATCTGTAAAGATACTGGAAGATATCTATAGCGGCTCCACAGCCACCGTAGTCCTCCACAAAGAAAGCAACAAAATCCCTATAAAGAAAGGCGTCAGACAGGGAGATACAATATCTCCAATGCTATTCACAGCATGTTTACAGGAGGTATTCAGAGGCCTGGAGTGGGAAGAATTGGGGATAAAAGTTGATGGAGAATACCTTAGCAACTTGCGATTCGCTGATGATATTGCCTTGCTTAGTAACTCAGGAGACCAATTGCAATGCATGCTCACTGACCTGGAGAGGCAAAGCAGAAGGGTGGGTCTGAAAATTAATCTGCAGAAAACTAAAGTATTGTTTAACAGTCTCGGAAGAGAACAGCAGTTTACGATAGGTAGCGAAGCACTGGAAGTGGTAAGGGAATACATCTACTTAGGGCAGGTAGTGACCACGGATCCGGATCATGAGACTGAAATAACCAGAAGAATAAGAATGGGCTGGGGTGCGTTTGGCAGGCATTCCCAAATCATGAACAGCAGGTTGCCACTATCCCTCAAAAGGAAAGTGTATAACAGCTGTGTGTTACCAGTACTCACATATGGGGCAGAAACCTGGAGGCTTACGAAAAGGGTTCTGCTGAAATTGAGGACGACGCAACGAGCTATGGAAAGAAGAATGATGGGTGTGACGTTAAGGGATAAGAAAAGAGCAGATTGGGTGAGGCAACAAACGCGGGTAAACGACATCTTAGTTGAAATCAAGAAAAAGAAATGGGCATGGGCCGGACATGTAATGAGGAGGGAAGATAACCGATGGTCACTAAGGGTTACGGACTGGATTCCAAGGGAAGGGAGGCGTAGCAGGGGGCGGCAGAAAGTTAGGTGGGCGGATGACATTAAGACGTTTGCAGGGACAACATGGCCACAATTAGTACAAGATCGGGGTAGTTGGAGAAGTATGGGAGAGGCCTTTGCCCTGCAGTGGGCGTAACTAGGCTGATGATGATGACAATTATTCTGAGACCGCGGGAAACAGCGAATAACTGCTTACTCCCGCTTTCAAGCTCCCGCTGAAGCAATTTTTTACAATGGCTAGAATTCAACAACAGGCATTTACCTTCGGATGTTCAGTGGCTATATCGTCCACCCCTTCGCCACCACCACCACCGCTCCTTTCGAAAATTCGTTCGTGGTGGCACTTGCAGTTCCCACGGTACAGTGGGCTAAGTTCTGCTCTATTCGTTAAACATTCCTGTGGCGTTCCGGAGCACTTGGATACGTAAGTTATTACAAAGACTGTAATTAACACATATACTCTGTACTTCGCCTACACATTACCCGTAGCATTCCCCTTATTTGGACGACGTTTGCACATGTTATGCTTCATTTAATTCCCCGAAAAACACCGCAGAAACCGACTACGAACCTCGTATAACACGTGAATATATGGAGAAATTGAGGGTTTAGTATTTATTTCCTAATGTTAATAGTTAAAGAAGAAGCGCTAACGTTTCACCACGCGTTAAACTTTATATACCTCCATGTTTTCACCAACCATGAACTAATTAGTCTGACGCAGAGTTCTCCAGGACACGGGGAATCACATATCTGATAACGACCATATAACGCCATCGAGCACCTTTTTCGAGTCGTTTTTCGTGAATCCCATACAATAAACTGACGCTCTCATAACATCACCCACGAATCAGGCATACTATGCCCCTTATTCGCTCAGAATGTCAAATTGTGGAACGTTGAGCACCTTCAGGACACTTGGCGAACTTCCAGCGAGCTTCATAAAATGTGCTTCTGAAGCTTCCGGTATACACCCCACAATTCTCTGCCAATTCTCTCCGAATATAGAATTCATACCGCGTGTAGTTTTTTCAAGACAGCGCGAAAACATTGTAAAAGCTTTAATAACGCGTCTGCACAGGCATAACACGAAACTTTACTACGTGGTTTTTATGCCTTAATTGCGCAACACGCTTTAAAATCTTTCTATGCATCGCTGCTAACATTTCTCGTTTTCCCTCGAAATATAGCTTAGTTAAAAGTAGCGCACTTGAACAAAACACAGACACGTGCACGCACACACACATATAAAGGAAGCACTAAAGAAATTTGGCACTTGCTGCATGCCCTGATCTTAATTTTTTTGTCCACGATTTTTTTTAAGTGCGCCGCTAAATAACCAAGTCATTAATTATCACCTAGCCCATCAGTGCAGCTTAATTAAGGGAACCACTATAGAGAAACAGTAAATAAGTTTATATAAATAAATTAAACAGGAATAAGTTTAGTTTCGTTAATCTTGCGTGAGTAACCCAGGGCCGGTACATCTGTGCTACGTCGCAGTTGTAAATGTGTAATCTGAATTGAGGCGTTTACGTCGAAGCGAAAATTCTAGAAACTTGCAAAGATCTGTTTTTGGCACATTTAGGATACAATTGAGTCTGTGTTTAGCGATAAAAATTTAACTAGGCCTGAGCAGACGCTGTCAAAATCCTTGACATCTCGGACCAGTTGGTTGGGGAAGTGCTGCCGCGTAAGCGGCCGATTTCAAGATGCCGTTTCATCTGCGAAGCAGCTCCTTCCTGCTGCTGTCGGCAGGTGGCAACATAGGTCTGTGCCAGGGCCGGATTTTCAGATGTCATTTTTTCCATAGGCGAAAACAGTTTCTCATATTTGTCTTAAAGGGACCCTGAAACGATTTTGACGATTTTCTACAAACGTACTGAATCGTTAGAGTAGGCCATTCGGATCATTAACTGACACATCTAAGTGTTCTGCGTAAAGCGTGTAATTTATTATAAGGTTTTAAAAATGCACATCGCTGCGGATCTCACCACACTGCTCGGCGGAATTTTAAGCCGCCCCTACCCATATGACCGAAATCACCCATATGACGTCAGTGGGGCGACCTATCCGATTGGCTGACCAGGGCGCGTGATCGATAATTTTTCCAACTTTATGGTAAAGAAATGATGGTCGTAATAGTTGGGATGTTAGTTAATTTGTTTTTATAAAAAGAAAGTAACATAGAGAGAATGCACAAGAACAATTTTTCAGTACACTTAAGCACTTCCGGCACACAGCAAGTATCGTCTGCTTGCGTTACAACGTGCTCCGTTTTTGACGAGAGCTCCGCCGTCAGTATCGGTTTGTCTTTTCGCGAGCGCTTTGATTCTACTTTGGTGCGTTGTGGACTGCAGAAGTAGGGACTGGCAATATGTCAAGCTGCGACATCGTGTCCCTCTGCAAGCCAGTACACGAGCTCACTGGCTGCAGCGCCTCGGACTGCCACTATCCGATCGGCGCCAGGATTTGTGCGATTGTGGCCGTCACTTTGCACCAGAAGATTACTAACGCAATAGCGTTTCGCGAGTCCGGTATTAGGGTAAACTCAAGCGCAAGGGGACAGGGCCTGGCCGTGTCCCCTTGCGTGTCGTTTGAGGTGAGGAACGGAAGAGCAACTGTGAATGGTCTGCACGGTGCAGCCACCTGGTGGCATAGAGCTCAACCACACACAGTAGCAGTAACAAAATATATTCTTCTTTGCTGCTGGTGTAAATTTTTCGCAGGAGTGTAATCGTTCACACGTTGTTTTTGTAAATGTTTAAAATATTTTACACTTGGTTAGAGCAATATTAGCTCTTTCTTTGGCTGGTTAAGCTCTGCGCCAACGGGTGCCTAGACCGTGGAGGCAGGCACCCGTATCCGGCAGCTCACGTACGTCTACGCTAAAGTTCCTTCATCAGCTTGAGTTTATGCCTCCTCCGTTCCGTCGAGATATTCAGGTAATGTGTGATTACCGGAATACCAGACACGTTCGGTGCTACGACAGAATGCTTGCAACGCACGCTGCTTCGATAGCTTTCGCTTGGGGTCGACGGCCAACCGGCTAGCGGAGAGGTTTCTCGCGGTCGAGGGCGGGCTCCAAAACAACCGGAAGTGGACGATGTGACGTCGCATCGTGACACAGAGCCAGTGAAGGCGGAGCTTAGCCCCGATCGCTCGGCGAACGAGTTGAGCAGGAAAAGCATGGCTAGGGAGGAGGGTAACTTGTAATCGCTTGTAGCTCCATTAATACGTAACACTTCACTTAAATTGTGGTGCGCATGTTCTACTTAAGCTGTACCCTACGCGTTCACAAAATTTGTCCGAACCGTTTCAGGGGCCCTTTAAATAACAGGCGACTAATCGTGCCAAGCCTTATACTAAACGAAGTCGACAACAAAATGCGATCGTTCTGCGAAATTTGAGCAAGAACAGTGCAGCGGTGAGTGCAAAATCTTTTTTGACCGCGCGCAGCCAAATATTCAGAACGCTGTATAGAAACCATGCATCATGATGTTATCTGTGTTACCTATTCGATCGCCCCTGTGTGAAAATTGCTTTTGTTTTTCCAACCAGAAGGGTAAATCCGCATGCGCTGCAATGCAGTGCTAACAAACCTTATTTTCCATTCTTAACATTATTCGCATGTTCACGGAGACAATCGACCAGACAGCTCCTGTCTGACCCACGTTGCATGCGCCACATTTCAAGGGGTTTCGATACACAACTACCTGCACACAACAGCAATCTTCACGCACAGGCTCACACACAGGGACGATCGAACGCGCATAATCATTGAATCGGCTAGATGGCTCGTGAAGCTTGGATGGCTTACTTATGCCCATGCATAAGTTAAGTTAGCATATATATATATATATATATATATATATATATATATATATATATATATATATATATATATATATATATATATATATATATATATATATATATATACATAATTATCGAAAAGGGAGTTAACAGAAGAGAGGCCCAATTTTTATTAATCCTATCATAGGCAGCCAACAAGGACACCGTCGACAACACAGGGGAAATTACTCGTACTTACTGATTGAAAATTATAAATTAATTATAAATTAAAGGAATTGAAAGTGGATGAAAGAAACTTCCCGCAGGAGGGTAATGATCCCCCGTCTTTGCATTACGTCTGCGATGATCTATCAATTGAGCTACCGCGGCGCCGTCTTCCCATCCACTTTCTGTGGTATATGTATTACTACTAGAACTAATACTGGCAGTGTTAGCCAGCGCCACCACTCACAAACCGTGGTGGTGGATGTGGAACGTCCTTTCTGCCACCGGAGCCACGACTACGTGATCTTTTGGGTTGAAGGCACCTGGTCAATAAACGCGCATGTGCTACCAGAAGGCATGAATGTTGCCGGATTCGAGACCCTGGTTATGTAATGAACTAGAAGGAAAGGGTTTAAGCGAGGAGCCCGATTTTTATTATTCATATCAGACGTGGGATCGTTCCCCACCTGCGCGAAGTTTTTCATCCACTTTCAATACCATTGAGTTATAATTTCTTTATTTCAGGTAGTAAATACAAGCAATTTCCCCCGTGTTGTCCACGGTGCCGTTCTCTGTCGGCGTCTTACGACATATATATATATATATATATATATATATATATATATATATATATATATATATATATATATATAATGTCGTTATCCCTCTGTTTCTTCTATATAGCACCTTCTATCACTCACACAAATTTCAGTTGGCACTAAGCGTTTGTCCTTGTTTCTTTCTGTGTCCCCTGTCCGGCTCAGTGCTGCACCACACAGTCTCATGGAAAACCAACTAGCCCAAACCATCACCCTTGTAAGTTAAATGTAAAAGCTTTCTTTCGAATTGAGCTCTACACCAGACTTCATCGAGGTCAGCTAGCAACAACACGGCGTTTCTGAGATTTAAAAGAAATGCACAGATGAAATGAAATTCACATTTCATTGGCATTAACCTGCAACAAACGCCTTATCACGTTTATCGCGTACGAGTCGGGAGGGTCTATGTTAAGAGGAAGCTTTAGCTCCGATGCTCCTATATAAATACATGTTAAATGAAAATTTGTTTTTCTCGGCAACTACAGCAACAAATTTGACGAGGTTTGTGACAATTAAAGGAAAAACTTAAGATCTAGTGACTGTTCGCTTCGAGTTATCGATTTCGGTCGTCAATGTTTTACTAAAAATTGGCAAAATCAAAATTTTCCAGAAAACGAAACTATCAAGTGTACAACTCTGTAACTCAGCTTGGAGAAATGATAGCAGAATTCTGCGAACTGCATCTCATAGTACATCTAAAGCGGACGAGATTAATGTGTTAGACTAAAATCTGCCAAAATTGAGCAATACGTAAATACAGATTTTGCAGCACCCTTGTACAGAACGTAAGAAATTCACGTCAGATATAAATGGACATATCAAAGTTGTCTGCTTTGAGATATCTAAAGGATACCGTTTACAGAACCGCGATATCTGTTCCTGATGCAGAGCTATGAATTTGTGAAAATTTGTGAGCTATGAATTTTTGAAAATTCTTGTAATAAAATTCATTCCCAAAATCGAGATTGCGCTTCCAACAGCCACTATAAGTTACATTTCTCCCTCAAATGCAAAAAATTTCAAAAAGATCGGCCCAGGGGTTAGCTCATGAAAGCGTTTTTGTGTTTTACATGTATTCGAATGGGCCGCGTCGGAGTTGGGCCGGAGCAAAAGCTTCCTCTTAAGGCTTCTTCTTTTGTTTTGGAGCACGGTATTTGACTTACGCACTCCCAAAGCGATGCTTTCACAGTTTTCTTAAAGTAAAGACTCACCTCGTAGCTGTACACGAGCTCCGCCTCGGGGAAGTTTGCACGCACGGCATTAGCGATGTCTTGGTGGTGGGAGAAGTCCTGCTGGCGGTCTGGGTACGTCTTTACCGTGATGGTGTAGCCCTTCCCAAACTTATTCTTCAAGTGTGCCAGCGACCCCAGGCACTGCAGCTTGCCGTCCCCCAGGATGGTGATGCGGTTGCACAAGAACTCCACGTCCGATAGGCTGAACATACCGTAGAAAAATAATATGGACAACAATTTGAGTTTTTGTGTACATCAACAAACTATGGTGCATCGAAGGGCCTTTAAAAACGCTGCAGTTTCGCCAGAAAGGTGAAACATCCATTGCGATAGTAAATTATTAGAGAGCTATACGAAGTGAGGATAGTAGTTTTCCCAGCTATATAAGCTTATAAACATTCGCTTACAAACTAAATTAACAAGCATCGTGCCATGCACGCAAGCAAACATGAACATATCTCACTCGATGACCACGGAAACTTGCTCTCAGAACGCTGGCTTGAGGAAGCGTGGCAGCAGCAGCGAGCGAATTGACATTCGTTCTGCAGCTCGCGTCAACGCTAAGCTGCGAAAACACAGCGCATGAAGGACTCTATCCCCGTCGCAGATTGCTTTCAATATAGCGCAGCCCGGGCGGACGCGCGCTGCTTCGCAGCAGCCGCCGCAGTAGCATGCGGCCGTACCCTCCCCTTTCTCCGGAGGTGTGAGCGCGGCGGAAGACGGCGGCCTTCCTTCCCGCTTCCCTCCCTTGCGCGTGAGAGATTGAGCGGCGATCGCCGGCTCACCCTCGCACGCTTTCACTCGCGCAAACAACATAATTCGCGCGGCGACGACTTTATCGCCCTTGAACTTTATGCGGGATCTAGCGGTGGCAACGACATTGCGGCAGAAATGCGCCTGGAGTTTCCACATAACGGCAATCGCAATAATATGGTAACTGACTGGCGGTCATTAACTTCCCGAGCATCACCCGTCGAATACAGAGACGCCGTATTCAAGCGGTTTGAAGCTGAAGCTTATTTTTGCCACCTGGGATTCTTTACGATGCACCTAAATTTATATACATAAGACCGAGTTCGTATTTTATGTTCTTGGAATACGGCTTCTGCTGCTGCTAGTCGAAGCCGTCTCCTTGCGCTCAGCAGCAGAACTCCACAGTGACAGAACCATAAAGGTGGTTCTTATCAATGCTCTAAAATAACACTACTACCATTACGCTAATGCCCATAAAGCATTAGATACTTCCCTTAGCACTTGTAGCGGTGGTTTCCAACAGCTTCGCTAGACATCCGCTTTCGCAACGCCAGGATGACTTCTTTTTGTGAGTTTCTATTTGCTGCTTGTGCGCTGTGCATTCACTTCATCGAATACGATCATCTGCTTAAAGGGAGACTAACTGGAAATATACTAATTTAAGCAAGACTAGCACATTTTCTTGCTCAAAGAATAATTGTGATGCTCAAAGAGTTATCTCTCGTATAATGCTACAATAGGGCAAATAAAGGGTTAATAAAGCAGTTGTTACCTTTCTACCAATTTTGTTTCCTTTATCTGAGCATTCAGCTGGACTTGACTTTCTTATAGAGTGTCTACTTAAAGAGAGAGTGGTCGGCGCTGTGAGCATACGGGCCACGCACCTGTGAGAGGTGAGCACGATGGCAATCTTGGCGACATCCTGCAGAGAGTTGATGTATTTGGCGATGCGCTTCCGCGATGTCGTCTCCACACTGTCGTACGGCTCATCCAGCAGCAGCACCTTAGGCATGCCGATCATCGAGATGCATATGGAAAGTTTGCGCCGATTGCCGAAGCTGCGAAACAGTGCCGCCCGCGTTACGGCAAAGGAAGCGTGCCGCTTTTCTTGTCAAACGCACGTTTACACGTGATCAAGTATGGCTGCGAAATGAACATCTAAGCATACCATTGGCGAATAATTACAGTTGTAATATATATAGAAGAAAGAAAGCAGAAGAGGAAAGACATCACGCAGAATAAATACATTGACGAATAACGCTAATGTATTTCAACCGCTAGACAGGCGCTGTTAGGGAACTGTCAGCCTTAACGCCAACGTATCTGGTAGCTCATTTCAAGGACCGGTGTGTGAAAAATGGCGCTTCTAATGATTTTTGCTAAGCAGTCATGGCGTTACCACTGCTCGGCATCAATGTTGAATTTGTCGCATATGTGATAGAGTGCATAACTGAAGAGGTAATTAGTGCGTGTATTCATTTTGTTTTCTAGATACTGCAGTTTCTCCTACGGGTAATGTAGGCCTTTTTTTAGAAATCAACCTGCAAAGGTTGACCGGCGCTGTTAGAGAGTTGGACGGTTTATTTCCGTGCCTATCAACAGCCGAGTGGCCTTCTCGACAGTGCCCGATGTCATAAAAAAGTCGCAATCTCGTTTGAAAGGCGAAGCATCGATTGCGATAGCACATTGGTAGGCGGCTATACGAAGCAAGGATATTATCTTTATCTCGTATACCCTTGGAAACATTCGCTTATTAACTAAATGAACAAACTTTGTGTCAGCGTGCACAAGCACTCGTAACACATTCCACTCGGTGACCGCGGACACTCGCTGTCAAAACGCTGGCGTGAAGAATTGCGGCAGCAGGAGCGAGCGAAGTGACCTTCGTGCTGTCTATCGCTTCAAGGCAAACTGAGCAGCGAGAACTCAGCACACCCAAAGGTTTGAACCGTCTGCTGATCGTTTTCAAGAGAGGACGCGCGCGGCCCCGTAGTACGCTGTTGCTGCCGGACCCGAACGCCGCCCCCCCCTTCCCTTTCGCTGTTTCCTCGCTTTCTTCCCTTGCGCGCGCGAGATTAAGCAGCGATCGTCGGTTCCCCTCTCGCGCGAAATACGCTGTTACTGTCGAACATTGCCTCGCCACTTCTCCCTCTCTTCCCAGGCCCCCACGGCCTTTCGCGCAACGGAAGACAGCGCCTTTCCTCTCAGGTTTCTCCTCTCTTTGCGCGCCAGATTGAGTCGTGATCGTCGGCTCCCCTCGCGCGTTTTCACTCGCACACAGAGCACACGGCACGCGGTGATGGTGTTATCGCCCTTGGACATTATACGGAACGACACTGTGACTGCGCCTGCAGTGAAATTGATATCGCAATAATACATTTTAGAGCGTCGCTGTTATCCGTTGTAACAGAGCGAACGACTACGGGGACGGATCAAGGCGAACGCGGAGCACGGCTGGGGATGAAAGACGGGGATCGTGAAACGAGCGCCAGGAGCAAAGCGAAGGAAGAGGATGAAAAGCCCAATGCCGCGCAAGACGGGCTTTGCGGAGACAATGCTATGAGATGGCGCTAGAGTAGCGCGCGTCGTATGTGTGGAAACAAAGCTTTGCATGAGCGGAGGTGTGTCTGCGGCAGCTACTGTGAATCGCACCTACGCTTCACCCACGTGCTGACTCTCGTGATCTCTCGATTAGCGAGGCAGTCGCGCCACACTTTGCTCCTACGTGCCGCACGAGATAGATTGTCCGCGAGGTCATGGGATCGAATCCCGGCTATGGCGGCCGCATTTCGATGGGGGCAAAATACGCAAACATCCTTGTACTTAGATCTAGATGCACATTAAAGAACTCTAGGTGGTCCAAATTTCCTCATTCCTCCACTACGGCGTGCCTCAATCAGATCGTGGTTCTGGCACGTAAAACCCTATAATTTAGTTTTAATTGATTGTCTGAGCCAGCCAATATATCGCGAAATGAAAATTTCATTTCGCATTGGGGAATACCGTAGTCATCAGCGATTGTTTCTTTTTTTCACGTAAATTGAAGGCCATGGTGCTTTTTGATTTTAAGCGCCCTTTTTAAGCAGTCAGTAAACATTAAATATAAAAGAAACACGGTTTCTCAATAATGTCAGTTAAATAAGTCGTCGTGAAAGTATGATCAATTGTAAGTGTTTTGGAATCTCGTCTTTGCACAAACGGATATAAAATCCTGGTAGAATGTGTGTTTATACTTGCGCGTATTGCCACACGAAACATGAAAACCTAGCGGTGACAAAAGTACATCACAGCCAAGCGTACCAATCAGTACGTTACGAGAAATTTAAACCACGCGCAAGCCTTCTATCGGACACGTTTCCAAGCTCGAAACTCCTCTAAATACAACTGTAGCTGTAGAACCGTCGCCACCTGATATACCTTCTAGATACAATACGTACAAAAGTTCTCTCCTTCAATTAGGTCACTAAACGCAAGAAACAGCGAGTTACGCATCACAGATGCGAACACAAGACATGATCAATGGAGTATCACACCACATTACAGTTTTCGAAGCATTTTTTCGTTATACGTGAAATCCCACCAAGAACACTTGACGCTAGGTTGACACTTGACGCTAGGTTGTGACACATACAAGCGAAAATCCAAACTACAGCCGACGTCAACACCAAGGTCCCATACACGATAAACCCACTGTACTTTCCCGCCAGAAAGATAATAGTCAAAAGATTAAGCAAGCAAGCTTTCTGGTGAGCGAGATCACCGAAGTATTTTTCAAGTTCAGTTGAAGTTTATTTGCACACGCACCATTACTCGACTGAGAGGACGTTGTTCTGCAGTAGCTGACAATCATGCAGGCTTTCAGTATTTGTGATTTTGCCTCTTCAGCAAACAATAACGTCTTTGTGTTTTCTAAGAGTAACGAAAAATCATTAATAAAAATTAAATTAGCAGTGGGCCAACGTTAGGACCTTCAGTCATACCTAAAGTTATTTAATCTGTTAAGACAAGGCATAAAATAAGTTCACTTAGTTTCGACTGATTTTTCAAGTCACTTTCCAATCAAGCACTGTAAAGTGTACATATTCCGTAATGCTTCCGAGTTAATATTTGGTGTTTTGGCGTAAGGCTTACTCGAAAGCGTTGGGCGTAACGAAATAAACTGCATCTATCTGACTATGGTTAAATTTAAATACTCGGGTTTTCCGTGCCAAGAACCACGATCTGATTATGAGCCACGCCGTATTGACTCCGGGTTAATTTTGACCCCTGCAATTTTTTAACGTGCACGCAATCCACGGTACACGGACGTTTTTGCATTTCACCGCCACCGAAATGCAGCCGCCACGGCCGGGACTCGATGCCGCGACCTCGTGCTTAGCAGCGCCACAACATAGCCGCTAAGCCACCGCTGCGGGTACTGGGGTTAGATGCAATGGGCCTGTTGCACTCATGAAAGGTTTGTTTCCACCGGTCTCCTTTTGACAAAATCATTTTGTGAGGCTGAAATTTCTCCTTAAAATAATGATGCGAGCGGTCTTACATTAGCATCTCAAGAACTTAAGAAAAATTAAGAAGGTGTGACGAAGGGTAGTAATTCTTCGTGTCACAAATGATTCCCTGCTTAAACATTGGGAGTACGGTCGCAACTTTTCACTGAGAAGGGAATAATGCATTCATAAAGGACAAATAAAACAAATACGTTAAAACCGGAACTAGGGCGACAGCGCAGCCTTTGATAACAAAATTATGAATACCATGAAGACTTGTAGATAGTTTCGACCTATGTTCCCATCCCAATCCTGGATAGCTGGTAAGCGCTGCTAGGAAACGGAAACCCGCTGGTTGAGCGGGCACTGGTCCGTCAGGCCAGCAACGTCGCCATGGTCATTGGAGCCCTGCACTAAGGGCCCCACCTTCTGGACCCCACGATGCAGATAAAATTTATTTCTCTCTATCTCTTCGCGACCAGAATTAAGCAGCTCTTCATCGGCTACTGTTACATATGCTAGACAGTCAGCCTGTTCTGCCAATTATGATAACCGGAAGCACATTGCTCGCTTATAGTTAATTTGTTGATTTGTTCGAGCTAACGAAAATAAAAAAATAATCATGTCGCACATTTTCCACGGCTTCCATGAGTAATAGCATAGATAGTGTAAGTTTAGAACCCTTCTTCATCTATTTCTCGTTTTTTGCGATTTCGTTGAAAGTTGTTTCTCCTTGCTATCACGTCACATTAGAGGCTCACATAATCGTGTAGATGGATGAAATAACATCGATGTATTGCTTAACCAGGGAAAATACGGGTTGGGACTTGTGCAGCTAGCTGGAGACACTGCGGGTCGCGCCATCTTAATTGTAGCTAGTGCTTCTGCTTATTTGTTTTTTGGTTGGCTTTATTTCCAACGTAAGTTGAGGATAGTTACATAACCGTCACGCAAGTCCTATTCTTCGCAAACAAAAGCTCATTACTGAATGACAGAAACCGAGCAATGCAAGAAAGCAGACGGCCACTCCCCACCGCTGTATCGCCTAATTGCACGCGCTGCTGTTCCACCTCTGTTGCCTGTTGTCGATAAACCATCGCGAGGAGCTAGTGGACGGATCGTATTCTTAGGCTCACTGAAGCGCGTAGCAATGCCAACCTGTAGGTTCCCACGAGCTGATCGCCGATTTCGTCCAGGTGAAATATGTAAAGCAACGTGTTGAGGTACTCGCTGGTAGGCGAGATCCCACGCAGTCGAATGTAGAGCACTAACGTCTCGACGCCTGTCAGCCAATCCAGAAGTCCGCCGCGCTGCGGACAATAGCCCAGGTAGCGATGAATCTGCGAGTCGTCGCCAGCACAGCGGTAATTCGTCAAGACACACGTCGCTGTACAATCAAGCGAGGGATCGCGTTCGTTTATGGAGCAGTTTATTTAGGCACATAGAGATGACTCATCAAAAGCTGCAACTTTCCGCTGTCTCAGCCGCAGGGCAATATAGGTTTCGTAATTCCCGTTTGGCCACAATTGGTATGAAAAGAGAAACATAGATACGAAACGAAAACGAGAAACGTGCAGTATAAAGGAAATGTTGGTGGCCTCTGGGAAGAGATGCAACGCGCTATTTCTTATCCCAATGCCACTTCTAGAAGTACAGCGGCCGCAAAACCGGTAAGTTCGTGCGCTATCTTAGATACAGATCATGTGGTTTCTTCTAAGAAGGATGCAGCAACATAACTGTTCAGGTGCTCTGTTCCAACACAGGTGCTCTTTTCAAACACAGCTTCCCCTTCCTCTGCCAGTGTCGCTGAAAAACCTCCACACAAACACGATTATCTCCCATCTCCCTCTTTTTCACTTCACTACCGTTTCTTTCTCACCCTCTGCGGACTCGCCATCTACATCCCATCGCGCTGTCGACTGCCACACACGGAAATCACTATTTAACGCCGTATATGCAGAATATCCCTTAGAACAGTTTGCACAAAGTTCTCTGGAAGTGATTCTTTATAACGTCTGTGCAACCGTGAACACCATGCTTGCAAGATGGGCTAATGAACCGGTCGCCTCCTTACCTGAGACAGGTCGCGAAATATGGAGAATCCATCAATGAAAGCGTCGCCGCCATGCGGAAGTATTTCTCCGGTCAGTATCTTAAACGTGGTAGTCTTTCCCGCCCCGTTGACGCCAAGGAGACCGAAGCACTCGCCAGACGGCACAGTGAAGCTCAGGCCCTACATCGCCATCAGCGATAAATGATATTAGCGTCGTACGCCGTCACCTTGAGCATGCAATTCTGGATGCCCCGCGTATGGCGTAAGGTGAAACAAAAAGCAGACGGGTAAAACGTAAACAGCGTAGAATTGTTGTATACAAAGAAACAATGCAGAGTATTCGGGGCGCACAGTAGTGGAGCCACTGTGCCAGCATGTTGCACACGAAGACACTTTCGAGATCCGGTTCCGGGATACGTTGTTCGGAGTCGGGGGCCTCACAGAGGATAGCTTGTCGACGCCGTCGTAGCGCCGAAGACATGGTAGCTGGCCTGCGCTGTACTGGGGCGTCGCACTAAGCTAGGCGAACTCACGCCGTCGTCCGTCTCAATCGCCGAGAGTTCCTTGTTGATGAGAGCATGAGAGGGAGCTTGAAGGAAACGCATCGGTTTATTTTACATATATACAACTCACTACTGGCTCCATGCAAATAGGAGTACACGCTCTGTCGCTGCACTTTACATGTCTGATCCCACTAAGTGTCTGGGCAGGCTACACAAAGCATCCACAATCCCCTTTTTAAGTTCCCCACGTCACATGACGAGGGAATGCGATTACTGTCTCCCCGCCAATCAGAAGGGTCGAAGTGTTCGCGCCGTTCTGCCCACGATGTTGCACCAATTTCGCGACTCCACCCCTGTTGTTGCGCAATTGCCCTCGCAATGAAGCAATGACTAGGCAGTCGGAAATCAGGGATCAACGCTGTTCCCACGCCAGTCGTCGACGTCGGCTCCTTGCATCAAAGGCGCTTCGCGACAGTCAGTATGTAGCGATTTGAGGAGCCTGGCATTGGCAGCTGCTACTGCTTTCAGAGAATGCGGCGGTTGGTGTCACCCCGTAGGGAGCGTCCTTTCTTTTTTTTTTTTTAATAGTTAGCGCCAGATCCCGTCGTCGTCTAGGCGGGTGCTGGTGAAGTGCTCGCTTCGTGGGAAGCACACCAAGAATGCCCTCGCAGTTTTGACACGCAACAGTGCATATTCAGCAGCACAGAAAGACTGTGGTCATTTTCCGGTCATGCAAGAGGTTATGAGCTATGACTTCTATTCTTACGAGAAGCAATGTTATCCGTCAGAGAAAAAAAAAAGCCAAAGAAAGCTTCTGCCGATGCGCATGTTGCTGTTTCAGAGCAATACACTTACAGGTCGAAACTCCTACTTGAACCGCAAAATGCCAACCTCAAGAAATTTCTGGATCTGATAAAAAATTGATGCTACACTTCGCAAACGCCCCATGACGGGTTTTGCATTGTTTTAGACACGGTTCACAAAATGGAATCGATCAGGATTGTGGCTTGCGCTTGTTGGTGTGTCGTCATGAAGAAGTTCGCAGCAGCGCCCCTACTACATGGACACTGAAAGAACAGGGCACTCACAGTGCCGCGTGGCCGTTCTGCTCTTACTCCATCTGTATCCGGTGTTCGCGTAGTAGTTGGGCTAAACTGAACATCTACGGGACGAAATGAATCAGAAGTGCGTCGCACGGCATGCTTTTCGTGTCGTGTAAAAGCGTCATTGGGACGGTAATCACCATGGCGAACACAGCAGTCAAACAGGGTGATATGCGAAAGTGCATGCATCGTCGCGAGTATTTCAAGTACTGAAGGCCACACTGTGCCACGCGTAATGCTGGAACTTTCAACTTACTTTCGTTTATTATTATTTTTGAGCAGTCATAGACTGTTCGTTAAACGTTCTCTAAACGTTCTTCTATAACTATTCCTTGTCCTGAACAGTCTTATCGTTTCTCGTTATTTCTTTGAACATCGACTGTTTGTTTTATATTTGAGCTGAAAACTATGGACGCTGCCAGCATGTAATATGCAAAAAAAGAATACATCGTCAAGTTATATATAACACGCTAGCTCTAGCTCTCTTTTACCACATATTTATACACGCTGTTTGTTTGACGCTTAGCAGTGGACGTCAAGTAAGCCGATTCTTTGCAGCCAATTCTCTACCGAAGCATCGTTGTCTGCAAAATTCATATATTTAATGCCTTAATTCTTTAAAAATGCCGATATACTGTAAATGGGTTCCTAAAGTATTATCCATGTCTTGGTATTCACGCGACCGCTGTGTTAAATTCCTGAGTACAAGAAGTTACAATTATGAAGAAAACAGACAATGAAGCCAGGAAAAGCATAAAAGAAAATAATTACGTTTAACTGAAATCTAGAATAAGGACAACAGATATGAAAGTAAATAAAGCGACAATTTCATTGTTACGCGTGCGGTGCTTTACGAATTAAGCTACAACAGAGGGCATCCTCCCCTAAACCTTCTCGTGTATTTGTGTAGTATATGTAAAGCTCAGCCCTAGGAGTGTTCCAGTTCCCCTCACCTCATTCTCGGTGTGAGGTGCAACATCTGCCGCCATTTCATATGTGTTTATTGTTTTAATCACCTGACTAACGAAAAGAAATCGAGGCCCTGGAATTTCCTTATCGTTCTCACTGTGCAGAGAAAAGTACCGTGACGACAGAGACTTGCCCGCAACACTACGTTGGTGTCCGTATAGCCGTACGCTTTTTGCAGGCGGCAAACCATCAAGGCTGGCTTCACTTCCTGAGGTGGTTGCTGGTAGATTAGACCGTTCACCAGTTTGTCCTCGTTTACCACATCGGTGTCCTCGTACTTAGCGGCCTGCAAACGTCGGCATGTACTCATATTTCAGTGTGTATTTTCCTCGCCTCGAGTGGTTTTTTATTATTTCATATTCAGTCGACGAAACATTGTGCTTAATTCAGGCAAACAGAGAATGCGAGCTGGCCAGTCGTGTAACAGGACGTAGAAGAAGTTTCAAAAGTGTGATCCTCTAGGTTTTCATTTTGTCAATAATTTCACTGTTCAATGGTTGCCCGCTTCGCGCAGTAGCTTATTTTCGCACGTGTAGCTTTATTTATTTAAAGACACTACTGACACGGATCATGTTTTCACAATGATGTGCCATAACCAACAAAGGCGTTTGTTATTATGCAACTGCAGGTCACTTGGTAGGGAGACGAGAGAGTGATTTTTCATAGCTATGTTGAGAAACTGCTGTGTTAAAGTTTGTTACGGTCATGCTACATATGTTCTTCAGCGTTCTCTTGCAGATAGGTTATAATGTTTGTTCCCCTAACATCATTGCGTCGTACGCTTTCAATGGCGCAGCGTACTTTATTATGCAGCATGCAACTGGAATTTATGTCATGTTCTTGAAGAAGCTGACGTTAGCTTGCAGCGTGTTCACTTGGCTCGCCCTCAGGAACGGCCCCTGAGGCAGCTTGGTATTAGTGGTTTTTTTTTTCATATAGCTGTTGACATTGATTTGCTATATGAAGGCACACCGAATGCGTAAAAAAATAAATGACATGTGTCAATAAAGCACACTGCGCCGACCGAGGTACAGTATATTGCGTCTACTGGGCACGAGATCAACTAGGATGACTTGTATATGATCTCCACCGAAACAAAAAAGTTTTCACGCTTGCACTTGGTATCTTTCATCATTTTTAACTATGCGCACACGCTTAATAGAAATACTGGTACTCCCCCTCCCCGTATATGCGCGATGCCTGCAGCACGCGATAACGCGTACTTAAACGAGTGTACTTCGCCGTTTGCTGTTCTTGTGAACTAGGCTCCCATGCGAGAGCCGAAACGTTTTTTATATTAATATACTGTACCCGGGTAGCCGCCGTCTGTTTTATTGACTATTTTCTTCCCCGACTAGATGGGTTTCCATAAGACCCTTGATTTTATAAAATATGCCATTTTCACAGAGAAAGGAGTCCTCAGCTCTGCAAAATCAAAACGCGTCATTTGCGGGGGTCACTTGATCTCCGCTTTGTAGCTTATGCTCAGAGGCACATTAAACCATTTGATGCTCAATCTGATGCTCTGATGCTCATTTGGATGCTCTTTTGTCTCTCTCGCCCACACACACACGCATGCACAGACGCACAAATGTTCAGGCGCTGACAGGCCGTTAGGCTTATAGACACAAAGACTGGCTAGGGTGCAAACACGACCGGGTCTGAGGGCAGCGGACAGTAACATGTTAAGCTAAAGAGGCGTTGCTTCCGGAAGGTGGTGCAAAGGAACTCCGGAGCGAATTCCTTTCGTGTTTTATTATAGGGCTGTGGTGGAGGTACGTGCGGTCATTCACATTGCTTCCATGGTCACTCGAAGGGTAGAAGCCCAAGGTACGATGTACCTGTGTGACCACTCCTCGTGCGACGAGGCCTCTAGCGACAGGCTGGGGCAGGTGGTCGTCGCTGGACCCCGGCGCGCTCAACTGTTGGTCGAGGCGGCGCAGCCAGTAGCAGTCCGCAAGAACGAGCAAGACGAAGAGCACCGGCCCTTCGATGACGAGGGTGAGTACCTCGTTGAAGACAGAGTACGGGTGAACTTCCAGCGGAGTGATCGCGTACTGAGCCGGATCGGACTCTGTCACGTCTGCGCAGAGGTCGGAGGTCGGGAGCAACGTTAAGCGTGCGCCACGCGGTCTTACGCCCAATAAACAGCTGCGAGAAGAATTTCCTACGAGGTGAGCGCTACTGCGCGAACAAAAGCATTTATGAATCGCTACAGCCCACAGAGCTCATGACAGTCCGCAGCCGGAAACTATGTGCCGGCCTTTTGGTGGGATGCTGACTGATGCAGTGATTGTAAATGCATCGATTTCAGGGTCGGCACTTCGCGCCATAAAATACTCTCACGCAGTGCAAGACCAAGAGAAGAGGAACATGCATCATAACATTTTATGGCAGTTTGAGGGCGGGTACATTAAAGCTGGCCTGTTAGGATTCCTACAAAATTAGTTTTGCCTCAAGGATCAACGGACTTCAATGCCACTATTGCAACATCTGCCCTAAATCAATTAAATGTCAGTCATTAAGTACAGAGCGGTCCAAGTATTGATTGCTGGAAAAATAATCCATGCTATGTGGTAAGGTCACGGCATCAGGATGCGGTATCGCGATTTGTACTGGACCATGGTGACGCCACGGGATCACATGGTGCTAATAAAGGAAACCTTAGTTAACATTTTTATGGATGAAGAGCGTATTGATCTCTCATTATCGGGCAGCTACACAACACGGTGGCGGTTATTTAAATCAAATACTTTTGAACGGCTTCATGCTGCTACATTCCCGCACTTAATTTGAATATTTATGTTAGTGTTTCATAACCATGAGTAAAATTGAATGATTGAACCACTCGTTTGCTTTTTCTTCCTCTAAGGCAGTGTCTTGTAATTTCTTCAGACTTTTTTCTTGCGATCGCAGAGACAAAAGATATCTATTTGAATAAAATTGCCTTTTCTTTCGCCTGAAGATATAAGCCCCCCCCCCCCCCCGAGCAGACACTTCCTCATATACTTTCACTGAATGTACTCCAGGACGTATACTCATGACATTTACTGTTTTTCTGCTTGTGGCGATGTTAAACGTCGCAATTCGTCAATGTCGTACCTTGACGATAACACTTTAGTTATCACTATAAACAATAGAGCTCATTTAAAAATAAATGTGCAGTCTTTAAGGCGGAGCGTATGGAAGACATAATTGCGGAACCTTTTGTGATTTTCATTGAATAGTCCACAAAGATGGCGCCGATACAGAGGCTGCCTAGTAAACTCAGCGGTTACGTGCGAAATATGCAAGCTTCCTTGCGTGTACAGTCCCCAAGCATACACATCATTTGATTATCTTACAGTCAGCCGTGTGGTTGTAGAAGGGGACAGCGAGGAAAAAATTGTCGCGCTTGATAAGATTGGCCTTGGAGCTTCGGCCGAAGTGAAACAGGCGTACTGCTTGCATGCACGTGTGAACAAATAAATACGGCTATGCTCCACACACAATTTTCACTAGTCAGCCAACTAACAATTATAAATTATTCAGCTGTGCGTCCAAGCAAGCATTTACAAGATTGGCGCTGCCGTGCTTCAACCCCTGCTAACGTTAACGCTGCAACCACAGGAAGTTTTGAAAAGAAAGGGAACATTAACGGCGACCGCAGGTTCTGATTTTATAGAGAGCCAACTTTTGTGTGTAATTTATGTAGAGTAGTAAATAAAAGGTATATGAACAAGGCCGAGGTCAAAAAGAAACGATCGCGAAGGCAATTGAACGGCTTTGCAGCAACATGTGCAAAAGTCCTTCATAAACCGCGGTTTTGAAGTGGAGCAGTGTTAGCGTCTCTGCCTCACACACGATAAATGTGGACTTTACCTCCAACGTTAACTATAATGTTTCTTTTCTTGTCATTTTAGACTATCAGAAGCGTTTTAAATATATCCCATTTCACTACATTCTCTCGAACAAGGCGCGCTGCAACTTGGCGGCAGCTCCAGTTCAGCTTTGGGTGGCAGCGCTTGCTTTTCCCACTGACAGCTGCAAAAAAAAATCTTACGAGCGGAATGCACAGACAATCGCAACGTACGTATTAGAAATTTAAATGTAATAAGGTTATTATGAAACCAAAATAACACCACAAACAACTACTTAAGTGGTAGTTTGTACTTCATATACGCTCGCAGCAACGCTGCGGATCGGGCCCCGGAGGCGGCCACCTCTTTTTCGCTTCATGTAGCGCAAGACAGCGAACAAACACTATGCGTCCAGCCACCGTGTCTCCAGCTGCCGCGCAATCGTTGTTATTCGTGATAGGCAATTCGCTGCATGAGGCTTTAATGTCTGTACTGTTGATGGTGTCTGGCCGTCAATGCATCAGATGCTGCTAAGAAACCGGAGCAGGGGGGGGGGGGGCAGGGAAGTTCCCGGCTTGATACATCAATAGTTATCGCATCTTACAGGTAGAGGACCCACGTCTAGCATGAGTTCACAGATAATGACTGTGCGCACTCTGTTACCTGGATGTGCACTCGAGGGAGTACAGCCCGCTAACGTTATGATCGGCCTCTCAAGTGTGGGAAACATCCAAGCGTGCTTTCCCATGTCGAGATGATTTCCCTCATCCTCGAAATAGGTGTTATGATCAGCCTGTACTTCGACCTCTCAAGTGTGGGTAACTTTCCAACGTGCTTTCCTATGTCGAGATAATTGGCCTCTTCCCGGAAAAGCGTCACTCCTCTACGCCCTGAGCAGACACAAAGTGGAGGACCCAAAAGAGAAGACATGAAGGGGAAGAGGACGTTGACTTCGCAATCTGATATAGGCACTGACACTTGTACAAGTTCCCCAAGCTTCCCGAAGAGACATCGCCTGCCACAAGACTCTGGCGGGTTGTTAATGCCGTCTTGGTCCCCGTGATAGAACCGCTCGAGACTCGGATAGAGTCACAGCCATGTACCAATGAAGTGAATGCGTTCTTTCCCACTTTTTTTCATCATCACGATGCCCGCCTTCGTCGTCCTTGATTCTTGCGGTGTAGACCAACTTCACCCGGTCGAGATCGTATCAACGTGGAGAGCACACCGAGGTAACATCCTGCTGTACACACAAAGGACACATCCTACAGGAAAGATTAAGGTTGTTTCCTTGAGTCGTACGAAAGGATGTGTAAAGAGGCGGTACTTATAAAGTGTTGTGACTTCAAGGGACGGAAGTCAGACGAACTTGACAGCAGGGCTTACTGCCTTATTCGGCGCATCGGCTGGCGTCTAGTACAAGGCACAACTGAAGAGCACACAGATAAGGCTGCCGGCTTTTATAGCCAGCACACAAATACAACATGACCGACACGCAGATAGGTGTGCATACAGGCGGCATGGTGGCCGCACGCACTGATCTAATGAACAGATAGTGTCGAGGCCGCGCAGTGCCGAACGGCCGCATACGCCGGAGTATTCGCATGTAACATCCATTTTAAGCCAAAAGTCACATTACACAAACACCGCCATTTGTCTTTTACAAAACTAGTACACCATACGCACAAGAACAAAATATGTAATTACTCATTGCTATTACATAGTATCAATCGTACATCAGCCGGTCCGGCAGCCTTCGTACGCGTGTGCTGCGTTGAGGCGAAATTTCGGGCGCAGCATGGCTACTGGCAGTTTCTGCAAGTGTATCAGTGCTGTTACTGTTTTCAGGGAAAGCTGCCCAATCAAGTTGCACCTCTTGTTGGGTGGTGCACGACGTTTGCTGCTCTCAAATTATCTGCATGCACAAACATCATCTGCTGTTGCACACGAACCAAGAATGTGACATCAGACACAACATTAATCACTTTTAAACCATTTATTGGTTTCTCCTCTGACCTATTTTACCATGGCTGCCTCCCCCACAGATGAACATCTAGCGGCACCGCGACGTCTCGCTTAGCAGTGCTCTCAGCCCTCATTTTCGCTTTCGTTGCTTGCGTCATATCGGGTTTTAACAAAGATAGGCGCGTCCGCAATTTCTTACCAAGAAACAGTTCACTGGATGTTTTACCAGTGAAAGAGTGGGGGTCATTCGTTAAGAAAAAAGAAAATTGTCTACATTGCGCTGCATGCTTCTGCTGCAGTCGGTCTTTTGATCGACAAGTAGTGATTTCAAAAGAGCCTTTTTCACTGTCTGAACTGTACGTTCTGCAGCACCGTTTCACTGAGGGTTGTAGAGTGGAGTTAGAGTGCGCATTACACCATTTTTGCGAAGAAATTTCCGCAATTCGGAACACAGAAACTGGGGACCATTGTCCGTCACCACTTCAACTGGCAGAGCATAGGATGCGAACACAGAGCGGAGAACTTCAACTGCTTTCTGCGCTGTTGTGCTAAACATTAGTTTAACTTCCACTCACTTGGAGTGCTCATCAACCATGACCCGAAAGGCTTTGCCATCTTTTTCCGCGAAGTCCATGCGCACGCACTCCCAGTTGTTCAGCACAATGCATTGGCGGGCTAGTTGGTGCGGATCCATAAATACTTTGTTTAGCGCAATACAACGGACACAAGAAAGGCAGCAGGACAAAGCGCCCAGTTGTTGTATCAACACATCCATTGCTGCAATGGTGCGGCCGGAACCGAAGCTCGGGCGCTGTTACAAATTTCGCATTTCTTGACAGACTCCTCAAGGTCTTTGTCAATGTTAGGCCACCACACGATTCCGTGAGCAAGCATCTTCATTTTGTTAATATCAGGGTGCTCTTCGTGCAGTGGATCTAAGACGCTCTTCCACAACGAACTGGGAATTATTATGCGGTTGTTCCAAAAAAAGACAGCTCACTTCTCAAGAAAGCTCATATCTTCTGATGAAATATGGCTCTAGAGCTTAGTCGACTGCCTTCGGCCAACCCTGCCATGTCATTTCGCGAACCATTCTGAGGTGCTTGCCTTTATCAGTTTCTTTGGCTACTTCTTTAGCCGTCAGCGGAATGTCTGGAATGGGCGAAAAATAGTCCACAGCTTCCTCGGTCGCAGTCAATGGACCGACGCAGCGTCTAACTGGGGGGTCAGCTCTGAAATCAAGAGGCGCCTGCTTGGGTCAAGCGTATCAACCCCTGTCGATGAGAACCCCCTCACCTCGGTGTGTTCAGTGAAATAAAAGTGCGGAAGTGAGTCCAGCTGTGAACCCTCCCCCTCAAAGGCGGATCGACTACGATGACTCTCCCGTTGGACGAAGGTTGAACGGCCATTTTCCCTCACCTAGGGACCTAGGGAGGACAGAGGGCTTTGTGTGTGTGTGTGTGTGTGTGTGTGTGTGTGTGTGTGTGTGTGTGCGTGTGTGTGTGTGCGCGTGTGCGTGTGCGTGTGCGTGTGCGCGTGTGCGTGTGCGTGTGCGTGTGTGTGCGTGTGCGTGTGCGTGTGTGTGCGTGTGCGTGTGCGTGTGTGTGCGTGTGCGTGTGCGTGCGCGTGTGTGTGTGTGTGTGTGTGTGTGTGTGTGTGTGTGTGTGTGTGTGTGTGTGTGTGTGTGTGTGTGTGACACGGGAAGCGCGAACGATGAGACTTCATCTTAGACGGCACACGCACTGACACAAAAGACACATACGCTCGCACAAACTCTCTGCATGCACACGCGTGCGCCGAGAGAAAGAGAAAGTCTCACGTGCGCAGCACCGCTGCAGCGACAGCCTCGCCTCCGAGACCTTGGCGTGACAAGCCGACTCGAGCACTTGACCTCCGATGCGACAGATGGAGTTCTCGGAGGCCAGCTGCAACAACTTCGTCATTCCTCGGGAGTATGAGAAGGAAGGCAGGAGTCGCAAGAGTTGCACAATTGTCGTGGTCAGCATGGTCAGCGGGAAACTCTCCAAAGTGTCAGCATAGTGCTCCATAAACACCGATGTCATGCAACCTAACATAGCTGCAACGAAAAGTATGAAAGGTAGTTGCATGCGCAGGAACCAAGGAAGAGAAACGACAAGTATAGTAATACGTTAGAAGATTGCCAAACTTGACGGGCCAGAGATTGATTGGAGTGGCCGATCCGTGCGGTTCTGGCCAGCAGTTAAAGAGGTTCATGCAAAGTGCCTCGAGCGGCCAGTCACGCGGCAATTTTGCGTGCATTTGCGGGCTTCTTTCACGCTCGGAAAAACACTTTTATGTAGCCCGTACTGAGCAACAGATAGGCGTACGGGGAGTTTTTCATGTCGCTCTACTGTTTTCTCATTGACACTTTTCTTCTAATTCTAATAACTGAGAAGAATTTATTAGAACAATTATCTAATTAGGCGGAAGTTAAAAAATAATGTGAGCATCTCCAAGCGATGGCAAGCAATATTACCGTGGTTCTGTCCAGCTACGTGGCATTCGAATATTTTTAAACTCTGGCTAAAGTTAGCCGAGACACCCTGTAAATCGCGCACATTCTCTCAACACCAGGGGGCGGCAAATAACAAACGACAAGTTATCTTGTATGCCACAAAAGTAGAAATTTCATTTTCGCATGATATAACGATACAGATGTTTGACTAACACAAGCTAGACCAATGATATGAATATGATATGCCCTTAGCAGTTCATGCGCGGTTTTAGCTATACTACCACCAAAATCCTCACCTCAGAAAAAAGTGGCTCACAGCAGCGTGATCTGCAATGCGCAGAAAGATGCGCGTTTATATCCCTTTATTTTAATTGTTGGCGTTTTCCCTCACTCAGTCGTTCCCACAACGGCCGGTCTACCCGACGTAGGTTTTTCCGTAACTTAGCGGCACCTGGAAGACCACTCCAGTGCACTATAAAATAATTTACACCCTAAAACTGAAAAAGGTTGTAAATGTGTCTATAACTCACACCCTAATGGTGCGAGTTATGCACACATTTACAGCCTTTTTCACTTTTAAGGGTGTAAATTATTTTACAGTGTGGCACACTGCACGTGGTGTTTTGCGTACTTGACTTAGCCCGTATGCACAGCGCGTCGCGTGATTCGGACGCATAGGCGAGCTAGTCTTTTCGGGGCGGAAAACGCAACAGGTACCACATACATGTTCGCCACCTTCTTCAGTTTGTGGCTCATCTTGTAAAAATTAGGTACCGCTAGTGCGTTTTTTCAAGAAGGCTGCTCACCTTCCTCGCCCAGCTTGGGATTATTGCTACGTTTGACTTTCTGAAGCAAGGTTTCTACCACCGAGATGATAACCTAACGAGAGAATCTGGCATTTAAAAGCCGCTGGATCTGATGTTTAAAGCTAGATTCCAGCTGGTGGACACATACGACCTTCAAAGCACGGACCGTAGGCAGAGCGCCGCGATACCTCTTTTAACAATTTGTGGGTGCGTAGAGCGGTCTGGAACAGTTGTTTTCTTGCTCGACGTGAATAACGCTAGCAGACATGTTTATGTCTGCTGGTGTTTTTGTTGTTGTGGACATACGGAGAATGCGACGCACTTTTAATTCAGAAACAATCAAGGTACCGCTACGACTTCCTTTTAAGCGAGGTCGCTCGCAGGGTTTGACGGGCGCGTTAACTAAACCAGATATCGCGAATTTCTGAGTGCAATTTTCACTAAACAACGTCTCACTAAACAGCAACGCACGCGGCCACGTAGACCTTTGTCACGGTCAGCTTCAAACGTCCGTGGGACGCAGCCTAGCAAAGGGAGCAGATTTCAACAGCAGTGGTGGTAATCACTGAAATAAGCGGGCGTGAAAGGCGGGGAAAATTATGTTTGAAATCATTTGCACGGCAATGGCTTGTCCAGTCGATAAGTATGCACACGTTTGAACATTTGGTATCCTCAGAATTCCACGAAAAAAGTGTTTCAAGGAATTTGGTGCACAAAACCTTCACTTTTCCAGCACCAAAAAAGCGCCAGACTTTACTCGAAGACTTGAATCCAAACCTTTGCGCTGAAGCAAGACTAACGGTTCAAACCGCCGTATTTGGACGTGAAGTTCTCTCTAAAATCGGTCAGAGGAAGTCGCTTGCTAAAAACCACATGTAACGAAAACATGTTTTAGTATTATCGCTTATATTTTTGCGACCGCAATATCCACGTGTCTAACTTTAATATCGTTGCGTAGAGAAAAGAAGCCATTACTCGACCATGCATGTGTCACGTGCAGAGATGGCGCCGTTGTTTCGCCACGCATGATGCAATCGGAGCTGAATTTAGCCTATTCCTCGGCGTTCAGAGAGCCATAGGCCGGCAGTACCTCTGTCAATCCGTGCGAGAGTGCATGGTTGCGTTTCAGAGAACTTACTAAATCATAGTAGACCTAAGCCATCAAACTCCCAGCTGTGCTCATCAGGAATTATAAGACCTACAAGTACGCAATTATTTTGCACAACATTCACGCTTGCTCGGTTTTGACGCCCCTTCGTTTGACATGCAGGTTTCAGAAATGGCCCGCAGAGACTCGCGCAACAACACCTGAGGGACGCCAATTCGCACTCATCCTCTCCTATTCCGCCGTGATCATGGCCGGCCCCCTACGAATAGGAAGCGAGCACGACTGCATGATTAGACCGTAGGTCCCCCACTAGTTGTATCATGAGTTGACCTTGTAGGCTTTCAAGCGCATGAACATGACATGCGCTTTACTTCTGTGTCGTTATTTACAGAAAAGTCATTACTTGAGCAAGCACGTGTTGCATGCGTAGATGGCACCGCTGTCGCGCCACGCATGACGCAATTCGAGATAAATGTTGTCTCGCACGCGGCGTTCAAAGAGGTGTAGTTCCGCAGTACGTTTTTCCATCCCAGTAGGGATGGCCGCGTACGCTCTCCTTACCATCAAACTCAAATAGGCGCTCATCAGGACATATAAGGCCCTCAAGTGTGTAATTTGTAGCAGAAATTTCCCGCTTGCTCGCTATGGCCCCCACCCCCCATCTCCCGTCCCTTTGTGTTTGACACGTAGTGTACAAAAGTGGGGTGAAGGCACTCGGGCAGCAATGCAGAGGGATATCCAATGCCTTTGACCACGGCGGAACGTTTCCGCCTCCGATCAAAAAAAAAAAAAAGAAGAAGGCGCAAGCACAGGAGATTGAGGCAAAATCGGGAGCCACAACCAAATTCGAGTGTGACGGTCTGAGGCGCCACCACAAGGTGGGTCATTTCTTTACCTTTGTTCCCACGTACCTTCTGCAAAACAGAAAGGCCGAGTACGAATAGGTAGATTGCAAAATTAGACCGTAAGATCACCGCTAGCTGCAGCATATACAAGTAAGCAACGTAAGCTTTAAAATCTCTATGGATTGAAAGTTTGCTTAATCTAATTCTGGTAGAAGTCCTTCCAATTTCTTTTTCTTTTGGGCCTCCTTCTGAAAATGTTCGCCTTGATTTCTGCATGGTGAGTGCATTTATGCTAATAAAGTTGAAACTATCATACATTAATAAATTTAACTTGTATAATATTTGGTTACGCCATTTCTGTATACCCTATAGTGCCCACAGAGCCTCTACAACATGCACAAGGCGTTTCACGTATATACCCCACTGCGGCTGGGTCCCCGATACAGCCTACCGGATTTTGTTTTCCATTAATGCAGTAGAAGTATTTACGTCATGCGTTGCGTCGAATATTAAACATCACCTCTGACCTTCGGCTGTAATTCGCATGGAATACAATCCCTCAATTATTTTCACGTGTAACAACGAACATGATCAATGCTACCATACATTTCCATCAACACTTCTAGTGTTTTGTTTTTCTGTGCGACTGATGATCATACTTACCTATGGCAAACATGGACATGGCAAGCGTAGAGAATCCGAAACCAGGGTTGTCGAAAAAGAAGGAGCATATGTAGATGAACGGTAGAGCGGCTAATCCATGCAGTATATTCATCATAAAGATTAATTCTGCGAAAGAACACAGCATACAAACGTTCTCTCGTAAACTTGCTTTGCCATTAGCTTGACGTAAAAGCAGCGGCGTTCTCTTCAAGTTCGCGAGCAATGCGCAGAGCATCGGGCGCCACTGGCTCGCCGGCTGCAACGCCCATAAGAAAGAAATATATCTTCCGCTCAACACTAACTACCATGCGGCGCTGTTGCAATTAAAATTGAATACATTATTTCACTCCCATTGCCACCGTTCACTGCCAGTGCGACAAAAAAAACTCGACAGAGGCCAAATACACAAAGGTTTTCTTTCGTACACGCGCTGTTCCCCCTCCCCCCCCCCCCTCCTTGCCGGGCCGCCCTCGATAATAGTTTGTCCATCAACCCGAATGCATGTATTCTGCTGTTACAAAAATTCCTAGTGCATGTTTGTGTGCATCTGAATATAGACTCAGGTTAGCATACAGAGCGTTCTCTCTGTTAACATAGTTTCTTGTATATAACGCAACATCCAAATGCTATTTGTAAGGAGGTCTGCAATAGGCTGTAACATTCTAGACTCTCGCAGCTGGAACGGCAAGAAGAATTAAAGGGACACTGCGGAAAAACATTAGTTCAGATAAATTAGCAGCAAAAAGTACTAATACCAAAACTACATGTCCTTAAAGAAAGCCTCTTTTGTCGTGAGAGCAGCATAAGCATGTGTGATAAGTCGCAAAAATTAAAGACGTGTGGCGACTGTTTTATCAGTTGCCGCATCAATTGGCCGTGACGGCATGAATTTTGACGGCATCTGCTTCAAGCTGAATTGCTCTGTATTTTAAGATACATAGAAAATGAACTTAGTGAGTTGCAGCCAGAATACAAAAAGAAATGATTTGAAATCTTTGACGTTGAATTTTCGTACCAGCGCTGAGGGTTGCGGCGCGAAACACAATAAATGAAACTTTCACTTTATTATCTCGTTCTTATCCACGTATGATGGTGAAATTAAAATGTTCTAAGAGTATCAGTATAAACCGAGATAGTGTTTCTATTTATCGTCTCTGTCCATAGTGTTTCTAGTGATATAGTGTTATAGTGTTTCTATTTAACGTCAAATGTCCACGTGGTAACGGACCACGTGACTGGAAGGATACGAAATGACAAAGCTTCTTGCAACGCGCTACAGAATCGACTAAGAGCATCGATGGTGGGGCGACGCAGCGCATGCAGGAAGCGCTGTAAAAGGTGTTAGATTGCTCACGTATGAAGCTGTAGTTCAGCGTTCTCTTGTGGAAAAATGCGATTGGTGGCAGAACAAAGACGGCGGTCCCCATATAAAACATGAAGTCCCAAACGAAGCTGAAAGTCCAGTAGAGGAATGGCCCGACTCCTGCTATAGCATGCAGGTGTTTTACCTGCAGAGAAGAATTACGCCCGACTGTAAAAAAGTGAAGAGCAAGGGCTTAGAGGGAAGAATGGATAAAGCAGTTCGTGGGTTAATGTATGGTGCACTGGAATAGGGCAATGTGTCGTCCGACGGCGAAAGCGTGCCTCCTTTAGCGATGACGGCAGGGGGTGCTGGAGCACGGATATATGGACGGAAGACAGGAGCGTCTGGTCTACTGAAGCGCCACCTGTCTGTGCAGCTTGGAGTCACTGCTGGAAAGAAGAAAAATAAAGGTGCAATACAGGGCCTCCGGGATTCGCAGTTATGGTTGTCACGGACGTCATGCATGTATACGTACGGAGTTCGCTGATTGCTTGCTGTGGTTTTTCCTGCTGCGTTCGTGCATTCTTTATGTGCGCGGGAGGCGCTGGATTTCTAAATATATATTTGTGTGTGTATGTTTGTGTGTGTGCATGTGCGTGCACTCGTGCGAGCGTGCGCGTTTGTTTGTTTTGTTCTGTGAAGCCTGGCGACCGCCTTGATGGCTGACGCAACATCAAATGAATCCAATGCAACCCACCAGGTACAGTGTAGGTGCTCCTTCCGCGCTTCTTATCGTCGTGTGTTTCGAAATACTAAAAGCAAACGCGTGCTTACTGAACGGTACGAGGAGACGAGTGTTCGTTTGTCTTCTGCGACCGAAACGCTGAGCAGGCGATCAGAAACACGACATGATCTCTGGTCGGGAACGTGCAAGCTTAGACGCCGTTTCGATGTATTCTACAGTTCGTGGTGTTTAATTCTTGTGACATTAATTTCAATTGTTTTGTGAGCATTTTAGTTTATAAACGCAGAAAGTTTTGCACAACATATTTATATATCGCACACTAGGCATGCCGCTCGATCGCGGCGCTCTACTGGTGGCGTCATCGCAGAAGCGTCCTCAGTTCTGCCATTGTTTTGCTGTACAGACGACACGCTGTCCCATTCCAGTACACCATAATTAATGTACGCCAATGTAGTCGCACGTCGAGGCGTGATTACGTATTGATGAGCGCAATTCTTAACGAGAATTATTTGTGTTACAGTTCTCTCATGACATGATAGCTCACTGAAGTGTACAGATACATAAATCAATGATTGGAGTCGCCATGATCATGATGAGGCGATTCACTTAACCGGCTATGACATCGTCGTCTATGTTATTCTAAGCTTATCATCTTACCTGAGTGCCAGTATGGTCAAGCACACAAAATACTAGGCTCTCAGCGCAGATTGTAAGCCAAATTTAAATTTGGAATCGCTGCATTTTAACCTTTTCCACGAACACATGCCGTCATTTCTACAAGTCCTGAAAACGCGCTTGGTCGTATTTCTTGTCACTGGAAAAATTTCATGAAACACCATTTTCGTATTTCATTAATGAATGTACTGATTCAAACATGTCGACACTTTAAATGACGTACAAAGCTGACCGGGGGCATGCTTCAGTTTTAAGAAATATAGTACGTCTACGATAACTGCGCGCCGGTTTCAATGACGCTTTCTCCAATTAGCGTGTTTAACCTTTCCGATAGGTCGCTTTAGCGACTTTTATCGGGCTTGTCGTAGTGCTGTATCGTCCGTATTAATCATTCGCTAATGATTATTGAATGAATGCACTAATCCGCTGCGTTCCACACGCCGCATTTTTCTGGGCAGAACTGGTTTTAGCCAGCTTTAACCACACGACCAGGTAATATCGGCTATAATTCAAACACGAACAAGTTGAAAACTTCTCGAATGCGTTGTTGCGTCCCCAGGTTCGCCTACCATTTCTAACACTCGCTTAATTCAAACTTGAGGCCGGAAATGTGGGACAACCCTATGCTTATAGAAACCGATAACAGAGCGATCAAATGGCATACCTTCACGGCATTACGCTAAACGAGCGTTCTCATCAGCCATTTTCTGCTAACGATTCAATTTATGCAGATGCTACCGTATTTTCCTGACCCTAACGCGCACTTTTGTTTTCGGGAATGCACATGTGGGACTAAAACATTGACACTACTAAAACATTGATATGCGCGTTAGGTACGAGCAGAAAAGAAAAAAATGCAGTATGATGACAAGATAATATAACCTAATCTAAACGTCGCTGCAGCTGCGTGAGCTGCGGTAGGTTTATTCCCGCTATGTTAGTTCATTAGACTATAGTGTTATACTATTCTAGACGCTATAGTTACGTTGCCATACATAGTACACAAGGTGTTTAGGAAATGCGATATTTGAAATCCGCGAAGTCTGCGCACAGCTTCAGAATAGTGTTTGCCTGAGCTCGATGGCTGCACATAGCACAATTCGCTTCCATTGCGTGTCGTCGTCCCTTTCTGTCCGTGTCAGTGCGTTCTGCTGGAAACCAATCGTGCTCTGCGCATGGCCTCCGAAATTCGTGGCGCACCGGTGCGTGCGAATCCTGAGAAACGCGTCATGCGGCAGCCGGCCTCCTCTATCGCGCTCCTTTTTCTGGACACACTGCGCTATCTAGCGGCACTGCTGAGAAGCCCGCGCGTAGCATCCGAGACGAGAAGCGTGGCGCGCGGGTGTCTGCGAACGCGGAGAATTGTTCCCTCGCTTAGCCGCACACACAGTGGCACATGCTCAGCGACCCAAGTTGACGAGAGGTTCATTGAAGAGTGGCACATACCCGCAGCGTTAATGGCGCAGCATTAATGGCGCAGCTCGGTGAAGCGATGGCGAGAAAAGCCTTCATTAAAAAGCGGCATATACCCAGTGGATTTGTGGCGCAGCCTGCTAATGCATCGAATTGCTGTCCTTGAGGAGCCCTTGAGACGTGGGCTTGTTTCCACTCAGCATCGGAGAAATTTAAGGGAAATTTTAAAGCGAAAGCATTAAATGGAGCATGAGGCGGAAAATCCGGCGTTGTCGGCGTGGCCAAACGGCAGTCCAAAAAGGCTACGAACACTCAACTTTTGGTGGGAGTCGAACCCATCACCTTATAGTATTAAGGCTAGGAACCCTTCACATTTGGTGGGAGTCGAACCCACGCCCTTTGATATTAATTAGGCCGAAAACCCGCCGTGGTTGCTTAGTGGCTGTGGTGTTGGGCTGCTAAGCACGAGGTCTCGGGATCGAATCCCGTTTGAAACAGAACAGCGCGTATTTTGACAGGGACAAGGAGGGAGACACGACACGGACGGGCGCTGACTTGCAAGTGAAGTTTATTGCTTGGAACGAAGAATATATAACAGCTTCAAACAGGAGAAACCAAAAAACATACATAGATTCACCGTCAATCATAGATGCTGCACTGAACAAGGGAGATAACTGTTCTCATCATATCCCTCCCCCTGCTAAAATAGACAGTTCTTTGGACGTAATCGATAAGGAGAGGCTACTGACGCACGCGTCTTTTGACCAGGCGATGTGCGCTGCTTTGATGATTCCACGCGTAATTTGGTTACTATGCTTACTTAAAACCTCTCTCCGAGCGAAGTCAGGGTGGCAAGCTTCGCTCTCGCAGTCTCTACAGTGGATGCCAAGATGCCTTTTAACACTATTATGCACATTGTTGTGCTCCTTCGGATGTTCATTACGGCATCTTCCCGTTTGACCGGCATAAAGCCTGCCACATGACAAGGGAATGGCGTAGACAACTCCCTCTTTACAAGAGACGAATTGATTTTCATGTTTGATGTTGCACTCTCTTGGAACGAAATCGGTACTAACCATTTTGCACATCCTCCAAAGCTTATGCGGAGCCGAGAAAATGACTTTGACACGCTCGGTTAGCTATCTTTGTTATTCTGCGGGAGACATGATGAATATAACGCACTTTTTTTTCTTTTTCCTTACGTGTCATCGCATCTAGCCGTTGTTCTTTTCTGTTTTTGCTGGAACTACTGAGCGTAGTTTGTGACACTAATACTAGCAGCTGCTTGGGATAACCAGCCTTTAAGAAAACGACTTTGACACATACTCTGTTAGCTATCTTTTTTTTTTCTGTGGGAGACATGATGACTATAAGGCACTACAGTGGTTTTTTTTTTTCTTTTTCCTTACGTGTCATCGAATCTACCCGTTGTCCTTTCCTCTTTTTGCTCAAACTACTGAGGATAGTTTCTGACACTGACACTAGCAGCTGCTTGGGATAACCAGCCTTTACCAGACGATCTGTTTGATGATTGAATCTATCTTGCATGAAGTGCATGCAATATTTGTTAAGCGTGTTCTGATAGCATTATTGTCAAAATAAGCGCTGTTCTACTTCAAATATGGCTTACCAAATCGCTCAAACTTCCGTTTTATCGAATCCCGCCCACGGCGGCCGCAGCTCGAGGGCGCGAAATGCGAAAATACTCGTGTACCTAGATTTAGGTGCACGAGTATTTCCGCAGTCCACCACTATGGTGTGCCTCATAATGAGATCCTGGTTGTGGCACGTAAATCCCCATAATTCAATTATTGCGAAGTTAATTAAAGCACAGTTAATTAAGAAATAGTTAAGGCACTCGAACCCTCGACCTTGCGTTGTGATATAATGTCTTAAGCATCGCGCGATGGTCGCAATGCTTTCGCGTTCATCTACGTAGGGATAACTAAGTGCCCCTTGAACATTTTCTTCATTGTATAGCGGCACATTCCCCGTGGCACATACCTAGTTATCCAAGTTGGCATCAATGAGATTGACTGGAAACCAGCGCAGAACGAGTGGCATATACCCAATATTTCAAGTCGGCGTCAAACAATTTCCCGAAACAGTAGTACCTTACCCAGTCCCGCGTCTACCCATGTCGGCGTGACAGAGGTTCATTGAAGAGCGGCACGCATGTTAGCATTGCCACATACTCAGTGACCCAAGCTGGTCTAGTTTGAGCTCTGTTACCAATTACCAATTCGAGCGATTCGAGCTCTGTTACCTCTACACAGCACCCTGATGCACTCGATCGCTGGCTACCCAGCGACCCATGTTGGTGTGCAAACGGTTGCATAAAAACAAAGATACACAGATAGCCACCGAAAAGTGCGTGAAGTACCGAAAGAATGCTAATGCATTAAAACTGAATTTGGCCAAGCCATTTGATGCGTAGGACAGATAAGCGGTGGTCTATTAGAGCTACTTAATGGGCACAAAGAGAAGGGAAGTGCGTTCGAGGAAGGCAGAGAATGAGGTGGTGTGATCAAATCAGGACATTTACAGGCATAACTTGGGATCAACGAATGCGAGGCAGGGGTAATTGCTGATTGCTATAGGAGAGGCCTGCGTCCTAACCGTAGACACAAGAATGGGATGATGATGATGATGATGATGATGATGATGATGACGACGACGACGACGACGATGATGATGATGATGATGATGATGATGATGATGATGATGTGTTTAGGGCAATATCCACATCCAACCGCCCACCTCCAACGCCCTCTCGGTGATGGGCAGTAGCACAAAATTGCTGCACATCAAGCTGGACGCCAGCGGCAGTAAGATGGAGCGCAGCACCTTGGGCAGCAGCTCGCGGTGGGTCTTCGCGACGTTCACGTTCTCGTCCTGCTGCTCCGCGCCGGTGCCGTAATGCAGCTGCGTCACCTCGAAGCGAAGCTGGGCGTCCTTCACGCCGCTGACGAAGCGCAGGCGCGCCTCGTTGTAGAGCGACACGACGAGCAGCGCGCAGTGCTGTATCTCGCCGTTGTACCACAGCAGGGTGCTGCGAAAGTCCAGAGCGAGGCCTATGTAGTGGATTATTGCTGTTTTCTCAGCTACCGCTGCGTTTTCAAGAGGTTGCCTCAAGCAGGGGTATACGTATCGCGCTCACATGTTTATGTGGCTAGCACGCAGGTTACTGTTACTATGTGCCTTGAATTGTCTTGTACAAAACTAACGCCCATAACGAAGTTGCAATTAATAGTATATACCTAGGTCTTGCTGCTCTTGAGACAGGTTCTTTAACGCCTGCCTGCATCAGTTAAAACTTTTTCTCAAGTTAAGCGTAAGTTGTGTCGGTGAACCTACTAAATATGCTCAATGTGCGGTGCAGTATTCAAGGATCAAATGGACAAACTTCACTGATGATGAATAGCTTAGCAATGAAACGGTTTGTATACCTGCTTTTATTTTTGGCGAGCTCAATTCCGAAGTGCAGATTGAGTATGTAGAAGCGCAAATTGTTCTTGGCTTCGAGGAGGACTTCTGTTGTGACGTCCAGGCTTGGATCCATCATCCTCACGCTGAATGAGTGCGGTTGCTGCACCAGAGGCTTGAGGTAGTCGTGAAAGAACTCATCTTCCCAGTCCTGCCATTTTACGAATCCCTGCAGTGCGGCCACGCGTTGTAGAAGAGACAGCAGTTATAGGTTTCCTCTTCTTAATGCGACACGCAAATGCATATTCTAAGAGCAATAGTTGCCACGTGTTCTTTTGCTTACAATGACTTTAATGTGATAGCAATTCTATGGGCCCTCCAGGCGAACTTCCGCCGTCGTTGCCGGCTTCGCCGTGAGGTTCCGTAAAAAGAATACAAGTGCGATAAGATCTCGGCCGTGCGCCGCATGCTGGAGGCGTGAGGGAAAGCATGCTAGGGTGACCCGAGAAGGATGGTGGCTTGCTGCGGCAGCCTGGAGGAAGGAAACAATGAGGAGAGTCCCTACCCAGTGCACGCGCTAGAAGAAAAGGGTGGAGGTAGTCACGTGGTATTTTTTGCTGTAGAGACCATGTTGTCGGGGCACTATGGCAGTTTTCTTATGGTGGTGTGTGCTCATGCGTATGCTGCTCCGTAGGTCCTGTGCCGTGGTCCAAGGCATCGCGTGTGCAGGTTTGCGTTAGTAACTCTGTTGTTTTGGTGTGTTATCTAGACTGTACTCTTCCGGCTGTTATTGTAGCTAGCCGGGACTGGAAGTAAAAAGCGTGGAATCGGCGCGCATGCAACGCCGTACATCGCGAAACACGTCCCGGAGGAGGGGCGTGTTTGCTGGGAGCATATTTGCCTTCTTCGATGGATTCGTGCCAACGTGCCATTACAGCGCGAAACCGCTGTTCTTCAGCATATGTGCGATAAACGCCTCGCAGGTCAATGACAGCTGTGATGTGTTCCTGCTTTTGACAGCGGACGACGCAATTGTGGCACGCAAAACAGCCATGTGGAAGGATGGGAAAGAAGCAGCCGGCGTAATTAAAGGACGAGCACTCCTTACTGCTGATAGATTATCGGTGTGTCCGAGGGGCGCAGGGAAGTGAACGTGGGTGGCTGCGGTGCAAGAGTGAACAAGGGTCGACAGAAGAACGGACGCCTGCGCGCCCAACAAACGGCTGATCGCGCGGTGGCCCGATCAACGCGCTCGCGCGCCGTACGCATACGTACGAACGTACGGTTCGACGCCACGCGGCAGATACCACAGAACGTTTCTTTGAAGCTTCACTTACCGGGAGAACAAGATACCTGAGGCCGCCGTCAAGTGTATCTAATCGCGAAATGACGTTCTGGGGGCCTCCAAGACGGCGCTCTGTGCATCTACGTGGTGCGTGACCGCCCGTTAATTGTTCAATAAAGGAAAGCGATTCCGCGAGCCACGACCACCATTAGTACGCGTTTGTATTCATAAACATGCCGTTTGGCTAGTCATACGTTGATTCGTCGTGATGTGCGTCTAAAGCGTGCTGCCATTCATCCCCTGTGCGTTCTTGTACTGCAGTGAGAACGCGCACACTTATTTTCAGAAAAGCCGGAACGGGGACCGACCGCGCGGTCTGATTTGCGAAGTTCATCGTGAAGTTCTTTCAACGATCGAGTACAATATACTCAGACTAAATGACTCTGACAACGGTATCGTGAACACGCACCGCGACTGAACACTAAATGTCGCGGTGGAAGGCGGGTCTCGCATACCTGTCCCCTGCGCAGCACCCCCGGAAAGGTGTAGGAGAGCGTGTCGCCCGAGCGTTCGACGTCCCAGTCACTACCGCGCAAGGCTACGTGCTCGAGGGAGAAAAGCAGCGTCAGGAGCAACGGTGGCAGCAACCAGCTGAACAGCGGCTGCTTCTTCTGACGCCAGACGCACGTGGCACGCTTGGCCAGCACGGCCCACATGCGAGTCGCGAGGCTGGGATCCGAGGACACTGTGGTGGCCATCGCCTGCAGTACGGGCTCTGCACCAGCACCACGCGGCCACACTTTTGCTCAGAAGGGCGTTGGTGTGGACACCGTTGCGCGAAAAAAAGAAAAGAAGCACAACTCGAACACATGACTCTTAGAGACGGTTGAATTTTCGGTGCAGTCTTGTGATGGCTCCTTTATCGAGTACTTTCGAAAACATCGTAAAGTCGACGGGGAAAATGCTGGCGCATGAACGCGAGACACGTAGCCAAAAGTCCTGCCCTTCTGCAAGTGACACGCTACCGGAGAGATTCGCGTCAGCGGCTGCACAGGGGGCGCCATCTTAACTGCTTGGCTACGGGATCTCTTTATGATGTTGCGATGCCTTGTGTGCTGAAGCATTCAGTACTTACAAAACAACCAACAACAGCAAACACGCAATTAAAGAGTACCATCATTTCTACGGGTGTACGTAAGCATAGCGTATACAGACGGTGGTTCTCAAGCCTTGTGCTCTTATTATTTTCGCTGAATAAGGTTTCGAAACGCTCTAACGAGGGCTAGCTTGTAGGGCATGGCCTTATGTTGTAAGTAGCGCTCCTTAGGTGACACACACGGAAATTGACGTGCAAGCACATTGACACGTGAACACGAAACGCGCAAAGTCGTTGTCCGTTTTGCGTTTACATATCAGTGTTCCTACATATGTCACATAAGCAGCACAACTTACATGGTAAGATCAGATGATTAAACAAGTTTTGTCACTGCTGATAACGAGAAAACATAGTTGCTTGTTCCGGTTTGCACTCGAGACAGCAAGTAGTATACAATGTTATACAGCGTTTTTTAGTTCCGTATTTTTTTTATTGACACGAGCATCGAGTGACACTCTTGTTTCTTGCGCAGCGCATCCGGTTCCCCTCCTGAGACGACCGGGGGTGAAATCGAAAATAAAAAGAAAAGTAGCACAGTACAAAATTCGTGGGTTTCATTATAGATATGACATCAGAGCATCAGTTTAGTTACAAGCTCAGTTACTGAAGTGTCTGGAACAATTACAATTAATTAGAAATCACTGATTACCACACACCAAAGCACAGAATCGTAGACTTCAGAGACCAGCCACGTGACCACGACTTTGGCGAAATTCCTGGAAACCCGGCAGTAGAAAGAGGAAGTAATGAGGTCACTAATGACGCCACACACAAGTAGGTGGCATGGCATTTAACCGGCTCATTAATGGAAAACAGTTGCATGGCATAGACAGCATCTGCCTAGCAGAGCGGATGTGACGTCACTATGCTCTCGCTTCTCTCCCAGCGCTAACCTGCTCGCTCGCTTGTTCTCAACAGCTGCGCGCGCGGGCTCGTTACGTGCTCTGACGTCAGCACGGGAGAGGGCGCGTAAGGTGCGCTTCGTGCGCCGCTCACTAGGGGGCTACGACCCGCCAGGTGGCGCGCTCGGCGCTTCCTCTTCGCCCTCCCTTGCTCCCCATCCGCATATCGTGCCAGGGGACAGACGTTCGCTCGCTTACGCTAAAGAACACCAACGTTGAGTTGCGAGTGCCACTAAGAGACGCCTAAGTCAAATATTGAGGTAGCCTACCATGTTTTTTCTCCCAAGAAGCAGACGCTGAGTTCACCAGCTCTGCTCCCACATCCTAAGAGCAAATTAGGTGCCCTCAGCTCCTTTAGTGGGATCAACTGTGTCACTGTTATAAAAGTTTATTTTCTACAATTATCCTACTTTGCCATGGGGTCTGTTAACTCTTTTTGTGGCCAAAAGTAAACGCACTCTAATATAGAAATATGCGGACCCTCAGGAGCAGAGTTAACTTGTGAAAAGCCGTTATTCTAGACAAGAGGACTTTTTGGTACTACGTTTATTATTATAGTTTACGACGTGACTCATTTTTCAAGCTGTTTGAGACGATACAGCTCACCTGCTGCGTTTAACTATTCTAGTGAAGATTGCCGGTGCGATGTCGAGTAGGGAGTAGAGCACTGACATCATATTAGACGAATTTAGTATAGTGTTTTAAGCGTTAAAAGACGACCACGTCATACGCTTGTCTTCGATTAGACCTTTAGCGAGACCGTTCCGCATGGTCACGGTAGCTAGCATGGCGAACGCGTAGTGGATGCCAAATTCGGCGGCGTCCATCATGCAGGTACACAAAAATCAAAGCAGCTCAGCGGTAATGGTGGCACGTTCTTTAGGCCAGGCAGCGTCAGAACTGACCGTTAATCTCAACAACGGCGACAGAACATCCCGAATACTTGATCCACGCTAGCCACGCCAAATCCAAAAGCTAGCATGCGTACGTAACACACAAAGCCCTTCACATATAGCGTTCAGTGCATGCATTCGCACCAGCTGCGTCATAGCGTAGGCAAGGGTTTTGCGTACGCTGTGTAATAAAACCGTCGATTGTCGCATTACAAAGGAGTCTCACGAAGCAAGCGCACGTGACACCATGGGCTCGCGCGAACCCATGATCGGGGAACAGCACGACTCACCCTGGACTTCGATCACGGAATTCTCGTCCTTTCTTGTCGCTGCCGCGCGCTGCTGATGCGCGTGCTGCTCTTCGCCAACGCGCACAAGCACGTCTTCGAGCGAGGTCACCGTCACGCCGAGCGAGTCGATGCCGAGGTCGGCGCTGCGCTGCTCCAAGTCCTGAAGAATGAAGACGGAAGCCGCAGTATTTTTTTTCTTTTGAGGTAAGGCTACAACAATGTAATAACAAGGAGGAGTGTGAGAATATTCGGCGGCCTGAAGCTCAAATGGGCTGTGAAACGGAGTAGGCTGAGCGATCTAACATATGTCTCCGTTGTGTTTTCGTGCACTCGTTTTTCATCGGAATGCTGCCACAACAACCGGAAATGGAATCCGCAACCTAGCGGGGAGCTGAACACTAACGTGAAATGGCTTGTAAGAGTGAAAACCTTTGTGAAGCTTTGAGGTGGTCGCCTGCAAGCCTCATTAGCAAAGATAGTAGTATGGCGCTAACAAATCACAGGTTCTGCAACAGATTTATACGGCGATGACCAGCTCAGAGGTTGACTTTTGCGCAATGTGGCAAATAATAAGGAAGTGCGGCGTAAAAGTTCCGGATAAGGAAATGCAGACGCACAAAACGAGGACGCAAGAACTGAAAATCACAGACGTAATTTCTCGTGTTCTGTGCTGTTTACGGCTGCCTTTTTTTACCATCGATTCCTACCAAAATGCTGCACTCTACGTCGTTCTAACGAGGAAGGGAAAACTATTCTTGCAAATTTGCAGAAAGGTAGATAGAGTTCGACAGAGGCACCTTGGTATCGCACCGTGGCACTAACGAGAGGTCTCTGAAGGAAGGATTTCTCCATCCACCTTTTTCAAGTACCGGAAACGTTTTGTTTTAGGTGCTCTTGAGGTTTAACTTTATTACGACACAAAGTTCTTGGTGTTTTTCTTTTCTGCTTTTTTGAAACTTTAATAACTACGCCCTAAGCTTGGCATTTAATGGGTGGAAACGTTCGTTAGCTGTTTTCGGGACGCTCGCATCTGAACAGCGCATGGACTTCTTTAGTGGGAATATAGCTTTACTCATCTCTATTGTACGAGGAATTATTAAGTCTGTCGAAAGTAGTCTTCGCATTATAAAGGCGAAAAAGGGGCGAGTTTGTAACCCCGAGAACAGTGGCAACGCGTCTATACTGGTCGTTGGAATCAGTCCCAGAAGCACTAGTGCGCCGCATCCACTGAGCGCGCTACTCTCCGTCGTCGTGACCTTCCTCTAATATTTCACATAGTCAGAATTAAGTTGAAATAAGCTACACAATTAGAGAGGACTGGGTGACTTAGAAAATGCTCATGATCTGTCAGCGCAGCAACAGAGAAAAACGAAAGCGTGCCTGTGACTGTCTGGCTTTTTTTTTGTTTGGTTTTGTCTCGTGTTGAGCTGACACATCATGAAGATGAAACAAGAGAAGTAAACAAACAGGGCCCAGCAGCTAGCACGCATCTTGAAATAATACGCAGAACGATACCGTCGCGTTGTAGTGAGGGTGAAATAAAAAAATAAAGCAAAGGTGGAGCTCTCGTCAATATCCGCGGTGCGCGGTTCGAGAACAATAAGCGGTTAACCACGGCCTCCCAGACTGCGGGCAGCGAGCCTTCAATCTCAGAACCCGTGGCATGATGCGTAATCCGGGCCTCGTGTTGGCAACGAGCAGGCTGAACGCATTTTCACCAACAGTTTCCGAGCACGACGCTGCGCCAATCACCTTGAACATGGTGATTATGAGGTGCGTGGCGACAATTTGTCCCAAGATGAAGACGGCCTCGTTGTCCGAGTTGCTGGTCAGCTTCGCCTTGGGGGCATACTTGCGCAGCAGGCTCTCGATGGCGGTGACGTCGCACCTACGCGACGTCTTGTTGACGAGCATGCGGTAGCCCGTGCCGAAACGCTGCTTAAGGAACGTCGGCGAACCGGCGCAGCTAGAAGTATAGCCATATCGACGCATCAAATGAAGCAAATAGTAATTCAGTAGCCTGTCACTCAATCGACCGGCCAATCAACAAAACCAAGCAGAGGGGCAGAAACCTGGGCTTGTTGGATGACATGTTCCACCGTACAGTACAAGCACTGCGTAGAACTAACACACGCGGCATCGTCTCGTCGTCCACTCTACCTTTTCACAGGGCCACTGTACAGCGGTACAATGCGTTTCTCATTTCTCATTTCACGGCTCTCTAAGTGAGCTAGTCGTACACTCGAAAAAGGACTCACTGCAGCCAAGCAAGGTATCAAACCAACCAGCAAACAATAAATGCACTACCGGTGAAAGAATTCATTTTCACTTACTCCCGTATTCAGAAATGAATCTTGATTTGAAGCCCATGCTTGACTTGACATAAACGACTCCTGTCGTGATCGCACCGAAAGAAACGCAATGAGCGTCTTGGTCGCGTTCGCACAAGGCGTCATTTATATCAAGTCAAGCATGAGCTTCAAGTTAAGTTGCATTTATTACGGGGGTTAGTGGTTCCTTTTTTATATGAAGCGCAAAGCTAAGCAATGAATCAGTTATCCATAAACAGAGTCATACAATTAGTAAATTGCAACGTCTCTCAAAGCGTGTACCAGTGACCGCGTCATCTATCGCGTTACATTAGGTGCTCCCAGACTAACGCTCTTCCGTGCAGTGTCACTTAATTGTATATATCATCCGAACAAGCATAAGCACAATTTGCTTTGGAGAACCTACGATATTTCAAATGTGTAAGCGTTTATATTTTTACCCAACGAGAAAAACCGTTCGTCCGTCCCGTAAGGCGATCACTTTCAAAATAGCCCGCGCAGCGGCAATCGAATTCACCTTTGTGTTGCCTCCCGCTTCAACACCAAATAAAGGGCGAGGACACAGCGCTCACGGAGCTCTCTGCCCCTTTCGCAGATCGCTTTCAAGGACCCGCGCGTCTATCTTAACGCTAAGTCAGCAGCGAGAACACAGCGCGCGAAGCTATTAACAGTCGGTAATCTCCGTCGGCGTCGCAGAATGCTTTCAAGATATGGCACGCGCGGCTATGCCGTACGATGCCGCCACTGGGTACGTTTGGTCACGGTTCATAATGGATCGACGTGGATGGATAAGGCGCTGAAGAACGATAACGTCTTATAACGATCGGAACGTCATCAGCGCCAGCCGGCGCCGCCACCTGCGGTACTTTGCTTGCTTCAACAATGCACTTTGCACCGCCGTCCGTGCCAGCCCGTGCCGCCGCAGCGCTGTCGTTTGTATACTGGCCGTATCAAGATTCATAACAATGATAACGACACCCGGTTGCGTGGAGATGAAAAAGTGGCACAATGCTTACGCTTACCTAGACAACTGCCAGAGTACTTTCTGCGTGCATTTTGCGTGCTCCTCTTTACTATCCAGTTTTCGATTTCAAGTCGTCACGGCTTCTATCTGCCATAGTTATCTGTCATAACTTACACCACAATGTGGTGTTTTGGTGCATACATTCAAAATACTTTCCGATATAATTTCACTGATCGGTCGTTGTAAGCACTTCATCAGCGCTGTGTTAGATGTGCGGCGCAAGTTTCACGCGCGTAGGCGGCGCTTTCGAAGCTAAAATTGGAGCCCGTGATGTGTACGTTTATCGTTAGTGTTAGTACGGGAATATGTGCAACAAAATCAGGAATATGTCCTTACGCCCTATTTTGTAAGCACTATTTTCTTTCATGGCATCCATTTCGTAGGACCCCGAGTAAAACGATGCAGTGAATCCGCGAGTTTGCCGCTATACAACTTACAACAGCGCTGGAAATCAACTGCGCCTTTATGGACATCAATGCCCGCTGCGGTGGCTAATATGACGTGCCACCGCTGAGCACGAGGTACAGCGGGATCAATTCCCAGCGCCAACAGCCGCATTTAGATGGAGGCGGATAGCGGAAGCGTTCGTGTGCCATGCTGGGTGTATGATGAAGAGCCCCTGGTGGTCCAAATAAATTTGGAGCAATCCCCCCTCCTCCCGTACGGTATCTCTCATAAACCGTGTGTTTAATTGTGACGATAAGCCCCACATTTTTTTCTTATGGACCCCGAGAGTGCACGTGGTTGATTGATTGGTGGAGTTTAATTAACGACGCGACGCTACCCATTGACTGTGAAAGATACTATAACTGGGCACTCTAGCATAATCTTGACACACCTAGGGCTGTTCGACGCCAAAACACAGTGCACGAGCGTTCTTGCGTTCCGCCGCCATGAGAATGCTGACGCTACTGCCGAGAACCGAAACAGTGACCTCTGGCTAAGCAGCAAAATGCCTTTGTCTCATTCACAGCTTCGGTGTATAGTCCGCACAAAAAAAAAAGAGGTTTTCAGGGAAGAGCCCGGCATAAATGCAATGACCCGCTGCGGTGGCTTAGCGGCTATGGTGTTGCGCTGCTAAGCACGAGGTCTCGGGATCGAATCTCGACCGCGGCGGCTGCATTTCGACGGGGCGAAATGCAAAAACGCCCGAGTCCCGTGCATAGGGAGCACGTTAGAGATCCCCTGGTGGCCAAAATTATCCCGGATCGCCCCACTACGGCGTGCCTCCTAATCAAATCGTGATTTTGGCACGTAAAATCCCAGAATTCAAGATCAACTACGAAATACAACGCGCCTTCCGCGAAGATGGTTGGTACAGAAGTAAATGGTCCACGCACCGAATCCGAGCGTTTGCCATAATGACCACGCGGTCAGCCAACACGTCCACCTCGTCCACGTGCTGTGTCGTGAGGAAAACCGAGCAGCTGCGACGGACTTTGAGCAGCAGCTCCCACATCTCGCGGCGGCTTTCCGGATCCATATTGACCGTGGGTTCGTCTAGTATGATCACCTGCGAATCGGGGCCAGTATTCACAGAAAGCGCTCGTACGCTACAAATGTTCGTAAGAGCAAATTCCAGCCAATTCTGATGCTGGGATGTTGAACTGCCAATGACACTTGAAGAGCACTAACGCACGACACTTTTGTGAATACAAAAGAAGAGAAGATTGATTGGTTAATTAAACATCTGAAATCCTTGAAAAATCAGCCTTACCGCTTGCCAGAAATCAAGAACTTGATGTTTTTGTCCCAGCGCCTTGTTAGCTCAGGACTACCTAATAGTTCATCGAGAAGCAAGGATTTCATTGCACTCTAACGGAACCAAAGACTATACTTAGTGATGTTAAAGTCATTTCTTCTAATACAGTTGAAACGCACAAACCACTTTTATATCCACGACAACATGCACGATGCCCGAAAAGTAACTACGCAGTGAGAAAATAAATAATAGCACGATGATAATTGTGAAAAACATTGAAGTTTCCCGTGCGAGACCTGTACAGTTTGCCTGACAACGTCGGGGGTGCTCTCCTAGGATGGGTGTACGAGAACAATCCTTATACACTGCAGGAGCTACAGGCAGCCATTACCCAGTTCTGCAAAGATAAGTCCAGCTACACCAAGTGTTTAACAACATGCAGCGTCATGTGCAGACATGTATTCAAGCTTGCGGCGTGCATTTCCAGATCTTCCTATAGTGATCACTGAACGACCGTAAGGAAAACTTCAACTTTCATTTCCACTGCGCAGATACTCTTTAGACACCAAGTACCACTGCACCTACGCTGTGGTTCCCGCGGGAGGATTTTAGACGGGAAATTTGGCACTTTAATTTCTCATTTAATAACCAACTTATTGAAGAGATAAAACTGTGCAGGTTAGCACTGATGCATGCTTTACCCTAACAGCGTGAAGGATTAAGAGAAAGGCGAACGAAACCAACACAAGCGCTGCATTTCTGCGCTCTCTTTTCAAAGCATAAGCATGCTTTGGCGAGCTCCTCAGCACTGTACGGTCAAAAGTATGGTGTCTTGTGTCTGCACAAAGTGCACAACTTGCAAACACATTTAATTTACGCCAGCTTAAATGTAGATGATTGGTAACTTTTAAGGGACAGGGAACAATTCAAAACGGGAACTAATATAGAGAGTACCCATAGAGATGCATAGGACTCTTTAGAATATGCATGGGGAAGCTAAAGTCGAAGTGCGCCAACTCAAGTTAGGGGATGGGCCAGCTTAAAATTTGAGGGTGGCAAAACTAAATTTGGTGATGGGCCAACTTGAAATTTGAGCATGAGCCAACTGAAATTTGGGGTGGGCCAAACGGAAATCGGGGGCTGGGCCAACTGACATTTGGGGATGGGCCAAATTGAAATCTGCGGGTGGGCCAACTGAAATTTGGGAGTGGCGCAACTTAAATTTGGGAACGGGCCAACTCAATTTTCGAGGTAAGACAACGTGAAATTTGGACGCGGGCCAACTGAAATTTTAGGGGGTACCAACCTGACACATTGTGGTGGGTCAACTTAAATTTGGGGGTGGGCTAACTTGAAATCTGGGGGTGGTCCAAATTAAATTTGGAGGTGTACCAACTTGAAACTTGCCGGTGGGCCAAATTAAATTTGGGTGTGGGTCAACTTAAAATTTGGGGAGGGCCAAGTTTAAATTTAGGGGTGGGCCAAGTTAAATTTAGGGGTGGGCAAACAAATTCGAGGGGGGAGGGCAACTCGATTTTTGGGTATGGGCCAACTTGAGACTTTGGGGTCGCCCCATGTCCACTTGAAGGCTGCTGTGCGTCCTGCGAGTTAGAACACCTCCCGGGCAAACGAGCGCGTTGAGACGCTTGGCGCGTTTTCATTGGGCCTTACCGCGCAGTCATAACGCAGGCTAGGACAGTTCTATCGCTCGCGATTCGACTGACCGAGAATTCATACTTACGACGCGCTCCTCACGCACCACGATACCGCCTCTCTCGTCTCACTTTCCCCCCTCCACGCAAATCCCTTTCCCAGCATCACTAACACTTGTGGCGCCACCTTGAGGCCCACACCCTTCTTACACACGCAGGTCCTGCCCTCCTCCACCACGGGAAGCACTCGCCGTCCTGCCGCTTACGTGACAGCTGCCGCACCGATTACGCTTACTTCTTATTTTTCTGTCCGGCGCACTTGCCCCCTGCCTCTTGACACTTAACCAGTCGCAGCAGTGGGAGGCTGCTTTGGGCAGCATCGAGCCGGATCTACAACTTTGGCTTGTGACCTGGGCAGAGGACGTCGCGACTAGGCGCGGCTTAGTCGCGACGTCCTCTCCTAAACTTAACGCGCTCCTAGATTTAAGTACATGGGTGTTTTCGAATTTCGTCCCCATAGAAATGCGGCCGCCGTGGTCGGAATTCAATCCCGCGACCTCGTGCTCAGCAGCCCAGCACCATAGCCACTAAGCAACCACGGCGTTTAAGTAGGTTTCCTGTATTGAGGCTCGATGTGCTCTTCGTCGGGTGGTTCAAGTGCATGTTCGGGTGCATGTCCCTTGAGGTCTCCTGACCTTCTCACGAGCTTCGTTTAAATGAACTCGACATTAGTGGACTGAGTCAGAAATCGAGCTAATCCTGGAAAGTCCCTACCGCGTTTGCTTGCGTCTTGCCAAGTGGGTTGGTCGGGTACGTCAACCCACACCGTCAGGGCGGAATGACGTATCCAAGTCGCATCAATTCTCACTGGGCCTAACCTGGATCCTACGACAAGTTTTAGGCCCTACGAGCCAAATTGACCGGACTTTATCGGCTTGTGATTTCTCTGGTTTGCTCAGCCGTGGCTTTAGCAGCCTGCGGACGATACTCAGTGCACCTCGGCCTCACCTTTGGCTTGGACACTATGGCCAAGGAAGTGCACAGGCGTCGCTGCTGGCCCAGGGAAAGGTTGGCGGCCAGTTTTGAACGGTGCTGCATGAGGCCCGCGTCATGCAACAGGGTGACCACTTCCAGCCGAACAGCATCGTAGGGAGTGCCCTTCATCTGCGGATCAGGCCAACGTGATCGCTTTGCACGAATCTCGTGCAGTCGCGCTCAAAGTTGTGAACGGGGCATTTCACTCCAACATTGTTCAAGCGTCGTAACAATAAAGTGGAAGCAACATTTGGCACGCCACGCGCACTTTGCTAATTCAATAATATGAAAGAGAATTCTTCGGTGCGAACGCTCGTACTCAAAAAGAATTGCTCTATTAAAGATTTCCCTTGGCACACGTCACGATTCAGAGTATTAAGCTCAATATACGAGGGGAGATCTCCGCCTCCCCCCTCCATGTCCCCTCACAAAGAAAGAGAAAAAAAGAATGACCTGCCTTCATGAAGTTTTTTGTAATTGCATTGCTCTGCTCTCCCGCTAGGTGTGCTTCAGTTAATTCAGAGTAGCCGAGCCAATGTAACCGTTAATGTCTTACGCGCTTATGGGGACAGTTTTTCCATCTGGTGTGCCACTGTTGCGAAATTGTGACGTCTATTCATGGCTGACAGTGAATCGTGAGATTTTGATTATGCTTTAAATGCTTCAAACGACGTTTATGGAGGAGACGCTATAAGCCGTACAGAAGTTTTTCGGTCATTTGAGCCGTTTCGGGAGAATAAATGAGCGTTTCATTTCATTTTAGCCTACGTTCAACCAGTCGCACCTAGGTGATCATCAAAAAAGCTCGACAGAAAGTCAAACGAAAGTCATCGCTACACAATTCACAATATTACAGCCGCTGCTGGCATAAGCTGCAGCTCTTGTGAGGGAATTTCGCCGGGGTGATTTCTCCCCAAATGCACACAAAGGACAAAAAAGAAAGAAGGACACTTGTTTGATTTTGCGCCTTGATTTGATACATCACGTTCAAAGCGACTGGTCTTATGGGTGGAGCCCGAAACCAAGCAAGTTTCAAGCCAGTTGAAAACACCTTCTTCACCAAGACCGAAAAGAAAATACGACAAGTGCGTTCGTGTGAAGACGATGATCATAGTTTTTTCTCCTTTTTCATCGGTGTTTGTGAATTACGGACCGGAAATTGGTTCCTCGGGAATATATTAACAATAAGAAATTTTACTTGGATTAGTTAAATTGAGGCTATTATGAAAGAATCTGCGACGGAAATGGAGCAAAATTCTGCAATGCAGGTGGTTGGTTTCTCCATCACTACAACGCCGCAGCTCGCACTGATTTCGCTGGCACGTGGTGTTTAGCATCTCAAGAAGGATGTACCACCCGCGCTCTTAATAAGAGCGGGCTTTCTGCGGCTTTTTTGTTTATATTTAAGCAATAATGTTCGATAAAGCAAGGATCCTTACCACTGTGCCAAGAAAATTTCGCAGGGGCCACTCAGTAGCATTGAGTTTTAGGAGCTCTAGAGTTGCTTCGAACAATTAGAAGTAAGATTGTACAAGCCAGTGAATTGACTCCATTAGACACGATTTTGAAGAGAAAAAAATGTTTTTTGATCTAGTTGATTTTTTTTCCTTTTGGAGAAAATTTGAATATCACTGGGTATGGTGCTGTATTGTCATGAATGGAGTGGAGTTTTTATTGGCCAATAAAGAAAGCCTATATAGTCAAGCAGGAAACAAGCACATCTAGATGCAATCAGGAGGCAACGAGTGCAACTAATTGGACTTACGACGGCGAAGAAGACCAAATGTTCCTCTACTGTCAGGTCATCGAAGAGAATGTTGTTCTCGGGGCAGTAACCGAAGCTTTCCCGAGCATCCTTGGTGCAGGTCGTGATGTCATAACCGCCCACCAGTATGATGCCAGTGGTGCATCTGGTCCAACCTAAAGGTGTGCGAAAATTAACCCGACATTAGGACACAAGCAATAGTTAACACCAGGCCTTCTCAACCAGACTCAAAGGACTACGGGGACAACAATGTCGACGTGTAAGCCTTTTTTGGTAAATGAAGATCTTGACCCCCTGAATTAAATAGTATTGACAAGCATCAGGGCATACTAAATATCTTGGGCTTCTTGTGCAAAATAGTGCATGTGATATTTTAGTGATATTTTTTGCAAAATAGTGATAGCTTATATTACTAAATATTTTGCTGTATTACTTCTTTCTATAAACCAGTTGCAGTTTCGGCACACAGAAGGAGCACGTACCATGACGTCATGTTACACTGGCTCGCTTCTTTGCGGCGATTACTGTGGCTGGAGCACGTGAGCGCGTCCAATACGAAACGCGTACAGCCTCTTTGTTTACTTTTTTTTTTATGAGCAACGGCATCATACCTAGCCTTATTATTACGACATCAGCAAACTTAGCTGTGTATCATGACGTCACGGTAATGTCAATGACGCATGTACGGTGTTTCGAGACCCAACGTTAGTGCAAAACAAATAGTATCCTAAAGTGCTTCCCAAACTTCACCTCTGTTAAATGTTATTGTTCTAGGCTCAAGAAGCATGTAATAGAGCTTCCACAACAGCGCAAATACGTGTCAGTGCTGGTTTAACCAATCTTCATACCGCACAATTTTAACAGCGCATCAATAAGCTTGCCGTTCCTGCCATTATCACTAATCTTGCAAAGTCTTTCCATGTACCGTTCCTCATATCTAATGAAGTGACAATGCAAACCTAATGAAATTATCCTCCACTAGTTGAATTGGGACTAAGATACCAATAGCACCAGGCTGGAGTGCCCCCAATTCTAGTCTCTTGGTAGATAGAGAGTACTGGCAAATTTTTTTTTATGGTGAGAGTAATGGCTTGTTTATATTTGACTACGCTTACTACAGGTTTTCCCGCTCAGTTTAATCCAAATGCCATTGAAAATAATCCAGGTGCCAGCCAATTTAATCTGAGCGCCAGCATTTTTAATCGCAGTGCCAATAATTTAATCCAGGTGCCACCACATTTAATCCCAGCGCCATCCGAATTAATCCGCGTGCCAACTCATTTAATCCTTGCGTCAGCCATTTTAATCCAAGTGCCACACATATTAATCCCAATGCCAGTCAATTTAATCGTGTTGTAAATTGATTGAGAAACGAATAATTCTTGCAGAAGAGCTCGTAACAGGCATCATGAATGCCGTATATTGATTGATGTGATCATTATATTGGCGTCAGCACTATAGGAGCACAGTTTCCACGCTACCGGTGTTGTCATGGTTTCTTCAGAAACACTTCCGTGTGTTATACCGCTTGCTCATTTCCTCATTTTCAAGTCGCATTTCCGAATGATAAGAGACTCACATTGGTGAGGCAGAATCGTGACGGATATTACGCGACTTGGGTTGCGATCATGACATGCGATTTCCTTCCCTATCGTCTTGCATATCGATCGACATTGTTCGCAAGGGTAAAAACTTGCTCATCATTACTCAGGCACTTGGCATAATCACTAAGCGATTCAATATAGCTCACTAATCTTGTATTTTGCATGCACTCTTATGCTTCCGTCATGCATACCAAATGAAATGCTTCTAAGAATATAACAGCTTATCCTTGAGTGACATGATTAGCTCACTTGTGACTCGCTCGACGCCACCGCCGTCGCACCTCTCCTAACCTGCCTACTAACATATCAAAGGAAATCGCTTTTAAAGCTCAAAAACATGCTCCCTATCAATGACTCAAGTGACGTGATCACTAGTGACTCGCGTGACGTCACCAGGCTTCTCACGCATGCACTATCCTAATCTGCCGGCATGCATATCAAACGAAGTGGCTTATAAAGGATAATAACCGGCTCACTATCGCCCAGCCAATGACGTGATCACTAGTGATTCCCATGACGTCATCATGGTTCTCACCCAACCATGCACTCTCCTAACCTGGCGACATGCATATCAAACGAAATTACTTTTGAAGAGCAACAACCTGCATTATCACAACGTCGAATGAAGTGATCACTAGTGACTCACGTGACGTCACCACGCTTCTCACCCCAGCATGCACTCTCCTAACCTGCCGACATGCATATCAAACGAAATTACTTTTGGAGAGCAACAACCTGCTCATTATCACAAAGTAGAAGGAGGTGATCACTAGTGACTCACGTGACGTCACTACATTCGCACGGGAGCGTCAACTCCCCTTACCTGCCGGTACCTATATCAAAAGAAATGGTTTTCAAAGGGCAGGAAACTGCTTACTATTGCTCATTTACATGACGTGATCACGAGTGACTTACAATGCACTGTTCCGAGGAACTCACTCAAGATATCGTGTTAGAGAAGAGACGCATTGACACGCGCAAACCATGTTATGATGGTGACTCGCATGACGTCACCATAAAGACTATTTAGCACGCACTCTTCATTAAGGGCTGTAATAATACAAAAATATTTTTAAAAGGCGAAATATGCGAATTGAGTCACACCTTTTTCTTACAAATGAACTATTCATTATGGAGCGGTGGTTCTAATATTGCCAGAAACATTGTCATGTTACCGACCTCGAAAGAAAATATCCTTGTATAGGCTTAAACTTTGATGGTTGACTCGCGTTAATCAAATATAAGTGGAAAATTGACGAATAGCTGAATCTCGGATGCGTGGAATTGAGTGCGCATTCTTTTCTCCTAAAGCTCGAGGATGGACTGCAAGAAGTGCAACCGAAAAAATAGCGCCGTTATGTATTTTATGGGACATCTCACTCGACACGAGATGTACAAAGATACGATGAGATATTTTGAACGAAAAGATGTAATTTATTCGATGCGGTATTTAATTTCATAAGATACCAGGGAACTTCCTGAATGGGATTATAGAAACAAACCGAGAACAACTACATGTCCTCCTCTCTAAGCGCAGCCTGAACAAAAGAAAAGTTGTGCCTATCAAATGCAGCGCAATCCACGCGTTGAACAGGTGCTATTGCGTGTTGTGCAGTATTTACAAGCAACGAGCGCCTGTGCTCCTTTTGTGTGACTCCTTGTGGAGTCACCAGCACTGCGTCGCGCCGCTCACTGAGGTACTGTTTAACTTGACATTTAAACTTGGAGAAAACTTCCTCAACGGGATTAAAAAAAGGGCTGTATGGCGGCAGGCACTTGATGGAATGGATCGAGCTGACCAGATTTGCCTGTTCTGCGCGATTGTGAGCGGGAGCATTGTCGAAAATGAATACGACCTCTGTATCCGGCTCCTCAGAGTCAACCTGGGCGGAAACGTCGGCGAGAAAGTCATTGAATACAATCCAATGGACTCTTTCGACAATTCGCCAGTGCAGCACACCGTTTGCCGACATGCAGGCGATGATGTTGATGTTCGCGCCTTTTGTCGAAGTCGTCGTCTGGAGCGCTGCCGTGCCCTTTTTTGCGGGGCCGAATTTTCTTGAGCACCATATATTGTAATTCGCTTCGTCGACGTAAAAGCGGCAAACTCGGGGCCCATTGGTTTGTAACCATTGCGCATACTCCTTGCGCTTCTTCTTCACGTCGCAGCGGTTGCGGTCTACCGGCCTCTGGGTCGCTAAATTGATGGAGTATGTGTGTGCGTCGAGGAGGCGGTCAACAGAACTGGTGGTGATTGTGAGGCCAGGTATTTCTTGTTCAACGGTTCGCTTTATCTGTTTCAGCGTGAACGCTGGGTTCTCGTCGACAGTTCTTGTTACGACGGCGACAACGTCGGCACAAAACTTTCTGATGGAGCCCCCGTTTTCGGAGACACTTCACGGTTTGTCGCTGCAATCGACCTTACAGTTTTTAGATTTATGCCCAGCGTCTCGGCGAGTTGTCTCAAATCTCCGCCGCGCCTTGAGGCATCAACGATTCTTGATCGGTCGACGTCAGACAGTTTGTTGTTTTTCCTTGGTGGCTTATTTTGATCCTTGAATGGAGGACCCCGCTTTCGCACGCGTGGTGACGTCACGCCAGTCACTAGTGTTCACGTCACTTGAGTCATTGATAGGGAGCATGTTTTTGAGCTTTGAAAGCGATTTCCCTTGATATGTTAGTAGGCAGGTTAGGAGAGGTGCGACGGCGGTGGCGCCGAGCGAGTCACAAGTGAGCTAATCATGTCACTCAAGGATAAGCTGTTACATATTTAGAAGCATTTCATTTGGTATGCATGACGGAAGCATAAGAGTGCACGCAAAATACAAGATTAGTGAGCTATATTGAATCGCTTAGTAATTATGCCAAGTGCCTGAGTAATGGTGAGCAAGTTTTTACCCTTGCGAACAATGTCGATCGATATGCAAGACGAAAGGGAAGGAAATCGCATGTCATGATCGCAACCCAAGTCGCGTAATATCCGTCACGATTCTGCCTCACCAATGTGAGTCTCTTGTCACTCGGAAATGCGACTTGAAAAGGAGGAAATGAGCGAGCGGTATAACACACGGAAGTGTTTCTGAAGAAACCATGACAACACCGGTAGCGTGGAAACTGTGCTCCTATAGTGCTGACGCCAATATAGTTATCACATCAATGAATATACGGCATTCATGAAGCCTGTTACGAGCTCTTCTGTAAGAATTATTCGTTTCTCAATCAATTTCTAACAGGATTAAATTTACTGGCCTTGGGATTAAAATGTGTGGCACTTGGATTAAAATGGTTGGCGCAAGGATTAAATGAGTTGGCACGCGGATTAATTCGGATGGCGCTGGGATTAAATGTGGTGGCGCCTGGATTAAATTATTGGCACTGGGATTAAAAATGCTGGCGCTCAGATTAAATTGGCTGGCACCTGGATTATTTTCAATGAAGTTTGGATTAAACTGAGCGGGAAAACCTGTAGTTCACTTGTTCTCCTGTGGAGTACGCTGCTCTTGCCCACACTGAGTAAGCGCATTCGATCGCGAAGTACGATAGCTCTTGGAAATATGAACGCTAGATGAGCTGCCATTGCAAAGGAGTTGCCTGCATTTGTTCTAAAAGCGAGGACCAAGAGTGTTACAGCTAAGTCGATGGCTACAACATAGAAAAAAACCGCACATGCCATCATAACATCCACATTCGATAACCAGATGTCCTCATTGGTATATGTGAGATGCCATATGATTATATGGCAGGATTATGTAAAGAGGCAGTAAAATGCCATCATAACATCCACATTCGATAACCAGATGTCCTCATTGGTATATGTGAGATGCCATATGATTATATGGAAGGATTATGTAAAGAGGCAGTAAAATTTACGATATTTTTCGCTAATAAATATTCGTATGCGAGCGAGTAAATCTTGATTACTCGCGTACGGAGACGCGAGTGGGAAGGAGCGCTTTCCCTAAACTTCCTTTGTAAGAGGCAAGGACACACTTAGAGCAGCAATTCATTATCGCGGAACTTCGCGAGAACAAACGTGGCAATATTGCGTGTAGTATCGACACGGTAAAAAACTCGCAGCTTCACCCGAAAGGCGAAGCATCGATTGCGATAGCAAATTATTAGAAAGATATACGAAGTAAGCATAGCAGTTTTATCGGCCGTATAAACATGGAAACATTCGCTTGCTATCTGAATTAACAAGCGTGGTGTCAGCGCGCACAAGCAAACACGAACATCTCACACTCGATGAGCGTGGACACTCGCTGTCAAAGCGCTGGTGTGAGCAAGCGCGGCAGCAGCAGCGAGCGAAGGGTCATTCGTACAGTGTATCGCTTCAACTCAAAAATGGCTAGAGCACAGCGCGCACACAGGTATGAGTCGTCCGCAAATCCCTTTCAAGATACGGCGCGCGCGACCGCGCGTTGCCGTGCAAAGCGCGCATTTTTTGGCAAAGTCGAAGCCGCCCCTCATCCCTTCCGCACTGCCTATCTGCTTTCTTCTAAATATGGCGCGAGATTGAGCCGCGATCGTCAGTTCCTCTTGGGCCCGGTCGCGAAATGCGCAGTTACACTGCAGGCGCTATATATGATCGAAACACTGTGCTTCTTAGTTTGCAACGCCTAAACCAGGTGAAAAGTAGTTAAGGAGCGGCAAATATTCGTGCTTTTATTATTTCGTTAAGAATGTAACCAGCTTAACCGCTCAGACACGAAGACAATTATGCGTAGTATGCTTCATGATGTAATCCAGTTAATATAATTGTGCTAGTGTTGTAGTTAATATGGTTATAAGCAAACAAGGTTTACTATTCATAAAAAGACATTTTATTGAAAACAAATTCCTTTCGTTTTATTTGCTAATGACCACAGCCAGGCGACGGTGGCAATCTAGTACTAACAAACGGTCGCGCTATTAGATGACTCTAGTCGATGGTAGATGCACCCTGAAATCAAGTGCACTGTACGTGGCGTTCGAGGAAACAACGCTAATCTCTTTGTAAAATAGTGTACTGATATACTGCGTCAACAGTTACAAGATTTGTGTTTGGTGCATGCTCCCGAGGCTACTTTCTTTCTCGTCAAAAGTGCGCTCGTTGGGCTGGTTAGACCATTCCGAAAACCATAGAAAACAGCGCGACAAAAAAAAAAAACGTATTTAGACTGAATAAATTTCACCGAAGATTACGATACTGAAATTTGAGCGCTCCTCTATAAGCGTTTTTATTTCGCGTGTCAATGCTTTGTATTGTGATTCCATAAGTACACGGTTTAAATTAGGAAGAGAAAGCTGTGAGTAGCGTGGCTGGCGCGAACAATCCGTCTCTTGCGACACATTGCAAACGGTGCGAAGTGTTGCGCGACTGCTTCGCTAATCGGGAGAACGCGAGATGCAGTGCGTGGTTGAGGCGTGGTTGACGCGTGGACACGATTCGAAGCAGCCGTCGCAGACAGACCTCCACTCATGCAGTGCTTTGTTTCCATACAGACGACGCGCGCTACTCTGGCGCCATATCGCAGCCACCGTCGGCTTCACAATCCTGCTTACGTGGCAGTACGCTTTTCTTACGCTTTCGTTCCACCAACGACGAGAGCGGCCCTTCGTCGCAGGAAAATCGTGCCACCAGTGTCACTGGCGACAATTCCCAAGGGAGCATCACATCCAGCCTTACTCGTATACGCTCGTCATCGCCCTTTGTAGGAGTAGTGACCCCCGTCACACATGTGGTACCACTGACAGACCTCAGCAGCTGACGCCTCGGACGAGCGTAGTCCTCTCCACCTCACGCCACCAGGGCTGCCGCTCGGAAGCGTCGATGAGATCAGATCGCCCACGCGGTGGCGGATACAGTGGCCGCCGGCAACTCAGCGCATGCGCAGACCGTTTCCCCTCCACTCCTCCTTCACTTTCCGCCTCATGCTTTCGCTGTAGCCCCCTCCTTCACTTTCTTCCTCGCGCTCTCCTCTTTCATCTCCCGCTGCGCTCCGCGTTCACTTTCATTTTTCGCTGTGCTCGTTCGCTCGGATAATTACGAGGTAAACGCCGAGGCACGCCGACGCTCAACGCAGGAACGGGCGCCTAAGCGCTCAGCTCATAGCACTCTGTCGTGTCTTTCGAGTCTATGGCAAGGTTTGTTTGTTTGTTAAGTTATTATTATTGTTTGCTCTTATTTTCCACGTGTTCTTTTTTCTGTCTTCCTTCACAATTGCTCGCTCTAAGCCATCAGTGTATCCAAGGACGATTCTGAATACGTTGTTGCCCCTATTTCAGCAGTGCTGGTGGTGGTGGTGATGATGATGATCGATTGGCATCCTTTTTGAAACGGGGTGATGAGCAATATAGTCACATAGCCTGCTTGATTTAATCAGTTATGCTGTGCATGTTTTTCATTCTACTGAGTTTGTATACACCTCCTTAACCGTATTTTTCGCAAAACTTCTCTATCTACCTGGTATCGCTGCCTATGCCTGCAACGGATCCGGTCATATCAATCTGGTATACTCATGTAAACAGTGACCTCACCAGTGACCATGCTCAGTAGCGTCGTCTTGCCTGCGCCGTTGTGGCCGAGTAGCACCGTGATCTGGTTCTCGAAGATTCTCAGGTTCGCATCGTGTACAGCAACCAGGCCTTCGTAGCACTGCAAATTGTTTGCACGGTATATGCTTAGCGAAGAACTCAGAAATAACACTGTGGATCAGCCTGAGCCATTTCTTATTATTTTCTTTTTGCAGGCCTACGCGAGCCGTTATACTGTAAAGAGGCGAATGGATGCCGGAGTCGATTCAACCATCTGTGTGATTTCCCTGGTTGCTCGAGAAAAAGCTTGTACCATCGGTTTTACCTTTGCGAAGTAGCACCAAGAATACATCGGCAAAAATTGTTCATTTCCTAGTTAGTCATGGTACTTGTAGTGTCTGCGTTCCCGACCTTTTCCGTTCTTGCCACGATTCTGTGCGTATTCTCTTTTCCGCCACTATTTCAAGTGCTTGCGTATCAGGCCAGGCATACCACGAGATCAGGCAATAAGTTCGACCCCCTGGTTTTTCTCCATCCTGCAGTCAAATCTACAGATATCGGTAGTGTAACGTTCCACCCTTTCAAGAGAGTATCCACAACGAATGGGACACGTGACCTTGCGCTATTGTCACTTTGGTATTGAGCAAAATGATCTAATCGCTAAGCCAATCAATGCTCTAGGTGGCCTAATAACAGTAATATATCTAGGTGCTCCCCAAATAATGACGCCAAAGTGGATAGTCAGAAAGTACCACCCATGATTTCTTTTGTCTTTTCGGTGGATACGAGTGTAACACTAGTACTTTGAAGGTGCAAACATAGAATGCAATCTAGCTCGGTAAAACGACAAGGAGGGCGCCGTGACCTGAGAAAGAATGCGGAGTAATCAATGTTTCCCGCTCACCAATGGTGAAATAAATAAATGCAAATATGCTCATTTCAAAGGTGAACCAATGAAATACCAAAAAAGTAATACAGATACGCTAGGAAAGCACTAAATCATTTCAACGCAATCATGTCATTCCAACACAATCATGTCCTGTACTTTCTGGGGCAAGAGCTACATTTAAGAGAAGAACGTCGCTTCATTACGACGTAAACACAATTACTATAGAGATAATCCTCTAGTCTTGCATTAGTTAAACGTTGTTTCACCAGAAATGGCTATGTAATTTTTTTGCTCAGCTCGAACTCGTACCATCGATTCCGTGCTGTGACGGGCCAGGGTTGCCAGATCGCTCCAACCACAGGTAGCATAAATTGACCTCCGCAGTAGCCTAAATGTAGCCAAAACCGAAATTTTCGGGTAGCCCAAAAGTAGCCAAAAAGCTTTGCCTTTTTGTGAAGTCATTTCTTAAGCACATTGGATTAATTTTCGGCAAGAATACCTGCATATTAGTTTTTCCACGCATGACTACGCAAGCCATGCGTGGTCATGCGGTCATGCGTGACCATGCGGCACAGAAAACAGATGCTGCACAAGCGCAAGAAGTGCAGAAACGCCGGCATGCAGGCAAATCCATGATAGGGCAAATGTCCTATGGGCTTGATTGGCTTCATTGAGCTTCATTGAAAATTCACTGTGCCATTGGCTTCATGGGCTTCATTGAAAATGCACTGTGTTAGTTTTCCCTGTGCACCGTGTAGGGTAGCACACTGGACTCAGTCTGGTTAACCTCCCTGCCTTTCCCTCTTCCCTTCTCTCTCTCTTCCCAGAGCACCAAAAAATCACGAAAAGAACAACACACAAATAGCGCCGCGCATTAAGCACGCTAAGCATGTGGCATGAATTTAGGCATGCAGTATTATAACTTACAGCTCAACATAATTTCGCTTAACACCACACAATGCACTGAACGAAAAACTACAAAAAAAATGCAAGACAAAGTCTAACACAATAGCTGGTGGTTGGCGCAAAATCTAGTACGATATATATACATAAAGAGCATGCTACGATTAAGCATCACGAGCTTACTGCGGAGTGGAACTGCTTGGTCCATACAAAATGTCAGAGCTGAAACAGGACAAAAATTCTTGGCCCGGTTTAAAATCCTTGCAGCAGCCTCCGTTCCTGACCAGGCCAAACTTCACGTGGAGGAGCGCTACCAATGTCTGGTTCGACATTCTATTTCGAAGGTCGGTTTTAATGAGCGAGACCTGGCTGAATACTCGTTCGACTGTGGCATTTGATACGGGTAGTGATAGCAAAGACAGGAGCAGGGTTTGGAGTAGTGTAGGGAATCGATGGCTGTGGTGGCTGTGGGGCAACGGAAGTGGATATGTTCTACGTTGGCGTTGGAGCAGGGGCAATTTGGGCAAGAAGGGTCCGAGCGAATTGCCACGTAGGCGCCAAGCGGCAGGCAGAAAATTCGGCAGATGTCGGTTAGGTTCAGCTAGGTGTTGTCCCACCGTTCTGGCGCCGAGGTCACCTGCGGCGCACCGTCAACGGGAGCTAAAAGCATCTCATGATTAAAACGTACCTAGGACGCCGGAAGCTCACATGTGGCGAAAGCAAGCAACAGTCTATGTTCGCTGGCAAGTGCGCGCGGGTAGCGTTAGTTCGCGGATGCAGACGTGTTTCCTTAGGCCAGCTTTCTTAATTAAAATTATCTTAAGGACGTGATCCTTGGCCTTTTGACATGAATATGTGTTCTCTCACATAGAACTTGCAAATTTTGATTTTGTAGCAGACGCGCTCAATTTCTTTAACCTGCTGTCGTCTGCATTTTGATCCCAGCGTGCTTTTCATTTCTGCTTAACTTTTTTTTCTTTTTTTTTGCAGGAAAAAAATGTAGCCCAAAAATAGCCACATAGCCGAAAGGAAAATTCTGACTTCAACTCGGACAAAAAGTTCCCCAATTTGGCTATTAATAGCCCAATCTGGCAACCGTGGTGACGGCAGCCTTCCACTGTACGTGGAATACAAAAACAATAGTACATTTAAACTTACGCGCCGTTAAAGAGCCCTATGCAGTCAAAATTATTCCATAGTCTTGCACTTCAAGTTTTCCTGCATGCCAGATTCCCTTTTGGAATGTAGATCGTATTAGTGAGTAAATCAACCAGACACGCATGACCAGCAGTACCAGCAACACAGCAACGAAAAATTCGCAAAGTCATTGTTGGGCGGAGCTTCGACATTGGTTGCAGTAAGCAACATTCACTGAGTTTACAAGGATGTCTGGTAAGGCGGATACTTACAAGTCATTATCCAAGTATATCCTAATATATTTGTTTTTGTATTCAGCCATTCTAGTATATTAAGGGCAGCTTGAGCAACCGCGGATAGGAATGCTTAAACAAAATTAAGAAGACTCAGAAAAGATTCAGCGCCACTTTCAAGAACCTTTCTTATTAACTGTGCTATGAAAGGACGAAGGTTTGATTCCCTCAGTGTGGAACTACCTTAAATTGAACTGCCTTAGAAGCGGAACGCGGATAGTGCTAGACCTAAGTGTAGTTATTCTCTTTGCGATTTTTTCTTAAATTTAACGGGTAACGAAACTACAACCACTATCAACACAGTTGCTTTACACTGCATAATACACTGCATAAGACATGGCGTGCCTCATAATCAGAAAGTGGTTTTGGCACGTAAAGCCCCAAATATTATTAATTGCATAAGACAGAGCATCAGACCGACGACCGTTTGGGAAAATACCGATCAAAGGACAAAGAAATCAATTTTGTGAGATAAAGGCCTCGCTGTCATATCAATACCTAACGTATGGCATTCACTTCGCATCACCTTGGGCCCTATCATCATCATCAACTTCAGCCTGTTTTATGTCGACTGCAGAACGATGGCCTCTCACTGCGATTTCCAATTACCCCTGTCCTGCGCCAACCGATTCCAACTAGCGCCCGCGAATTTCCTAATTTCATCGCCCTACCAAGTCTTCTGCCATCCACAACTGCGCTTCCCTGCTCTTGGCACCCATTCTGTAACCCTAATGGTCCAACGGTTATCTAACCGGCCTATTACCTGACCTGCCCAGCTCTATTTTGTCCTCTTAATGTCAGTTAGAATGTCGGCTATAGCCGTTTGCTCTCTAATGTAAAACAAATCCGTTCTGATTTCATTCCAATCTGCTGACGTCAATTTAGTAGCCGCCGAAGCAAGCATCGGGCGGTGACTTCCATCGTTGTTTGAACCGCCCAGTCAAACGCTCCCTACCTGTCTGAAAAACATTTATTTACATGAGTTTTGCACCAACACTAGGTGGGCTCCCCCTTACGGGAGCCCATTGGCGTCGGCCGCCGCCCGGGCCCGCTCGACCAAGACCCGTTGGGCCGTCAGGTCAGAGCAGCCGAGCAGGGCTGCCTCCCAGTCCTCCCGGGAAGGGTTGGGTAGGGGGGGGGGTAGATTTGGGGTTTTTTGACATGCCCACACCATGTGGAAAATGTCTGAGGACTTTTCCCACAGTGCGGGCACTTCCCCGTGCAAGCGGGGTCAAAGTATTTTAAGGCTACCGGGCACAGTAGAGTTTTCGTATAAAGGCGAAGGAGAATGCGCTCCTCCGCCTTTGTGAGGCCCTTACAGGGCTTGGGATAGATGGAATGGCCAGATTGGTAGAGCTGAACGATCTCTTTGAAAGTATAGGTGGGATTGGGTTCGTGGTCCGGATCGGTGGGGGACGAAGGTGATGCCCGGAAAGTGAGCGCGCGGGCGACGGCATCGGCCGTCTCGTTTCCTTTGAGGCCCGTGTGAGCCGGAGCCCAGATAATCGTACGGTACGAGGGGGCACTGAGATAGTCGCTGTTTTGCAAAATTTTGTAGGCAAGGTACGGTATGTGCCCCTGCTTAATATTGCGGCAAGCACCCCTCGAGTCGGTGATGATGACCCGCGAGTGCTGATCTGCGGCGGCTGGCGCGATGGCAACCACCTCCGCGTGTGTAATGGTGTGTGCACGGAAAGTGAGTCCGTTTACTGCCGTATTTTGGTGGACGACTGCGGCCGTGTACCAACCCCCATGGTACGGGCCGGAGGCGTCCACGTAGAAGACTCCGTGTTTGTGTCCGTAGTGGCGAGCCAAGGCTTCCGCCCGCGCGAGGCGTCTGCCACTATGATCCTCTCGTGTCATGTTGACCGAAGAGGGCGCACGTGCAGGGTATATCTCCACTGTGATGGGATATGTAGGTGCTCTTCCCTATGTATTGAATGATGGATGTGTAGTCGGGCAAGCAGGCGGCGACCCGACGGCGTTTCAGATAGTCTCGTGTATCGGTTCATCAAGTGTGCCTCTCGCAGCTCCTTAATGGTGTTCACCGTCCCCGGGCCCAGGAGGCGCTGGTTGGAGGTACTGACCGGGAGGTCGAGGGCACGCTTGTAGATTTTACGGAGAATGATTTCGAGTGCATTCTCGTCGAACTTGCGTAGGTGGAGGTATGGAGCCGAGTATATTACTCGACTGGTTACAAATGCATGCGCCAGCCGCAAGGCGTCTTTGCAACGTAACCCCCCGCGCTTGTTCGAAACCCTGCAGACCATCCGGCCCACCTGGTCCCCTACCTTACGCAATTTGGCCAATGTTGTGTCAGCTTTTCGATTTTTGTGAATAAAGAGCCCCAGTACTCGGATCTCGTCGTGTTCGGGTATGGGTCCACTGTTAAGGGAGAGGTCGACTTTGGTGGTGCACTTTGGTGAGGGGCGTATGCGCACAAATTCAGATTTGGACGGGGAGCATTGAAGGCCGCATCTACGGGCATAGTTGTCTACAATGTCCGCCGCTTGCTGCAGGTTGGCCTCCATTTCTCCTACCGAGCCGTGTTTAGCCCAGATGGTGATCTCGTCGGCATACAGCTCGTGCTGGATGCCGTCAATCCTCGCCAGCTGAGCGGGAAGTCTCGTCATTGCCAAATTGAATAGGAGGGGCGAGAGGACCGCTCCCTGCGGGGTCCCTCGCGTGCCTAATTGGTATGGGCCTTGTTCGCTGTCCTGAATCCGAATGTATCATTGTCGGTCAGTGGGAAATTGCCTAATGTGGTCAAAGGTGTTTCGGCCGCAATCCGTTTGGGAAAGATGTGTTAGAATAGTTTCGTGGATCACATAGAAGGGGGGGGGGGGTCGAAGGCCCCCTTCAAATCCAAAGCGAGTACTACTTTGTCACTGAGGGGATATTCGATCGGGTCGAGAATTTCTCGGTCAAGTTGAAGCAAGGCATACTGTGCGGACCGGTGTGGGCAGAACCCGAACATGGCGTCTGCGAAAACAATTTTGTTCTCCAGAAACTCAGACAGCCTGTCGCGCACCATCGTCTCCATTAATTTTCCCAAACAAGAAGTAAGGGAGATGGGGTGGGGATGGGGTGGCTTTACCAGCGTTGGGAATGAAGGTGACCAGAGCGGTCTTCCAGTCAATTGGCAAGGGTGTTTCCCCGATCCAAATGGAGTTCATGTAAGCGAGGAGTGTGTAGTAGGCAGAGTCGGGAAGGCTGGCAAGTAATTTGACTGTAATTTTGTCCCGTCCCGGTGCCGTTCCTCGCTTCATTTTTGCTAGGCCGGCCTTCAAGTCGTGCAGCTGGAATGGTTGGTCCATCTCCGCGTTCTCGGAGCCTGCATACGAGTACGCGGGCCCTCGGGGGTCCTGCTTAGTACAGAGGTATTGATCTCGGAGTTTGCATGCCAATTTTGAAGTGTCTCCATCGAAGCAGTGAGAGAGAGAGAGAGAAAACTTTTATTGTCAAGTTTTAGTGGAGCTTTCTTTCCCAGCGGTGTGGGCTAGCGTGGCGTCTGCTTTGCCGCGACGCTATCAGCCCATTCCGCCGACCGTATCTGGTCTTGCGGGTTGGAAGTTTTCGTCTTTTTCTCCCACTCGTCATGTGAGGGAGCTCGCCTAAAGAGTTCTCTCGGGGGAGAGTTCTTTTGGCATCCCCACAAGATGGGATCTTGGTCCGCCAGGGGACAGCTACAATGTTTGCAGTTTGGTGGATATTCACCACCGGTCATTGCAGCTAACCTTTTTGGACTAAGTACAGATCTAGTCTGTACTCTCCTGAGGTTAGCGGCCTGTATTCTTGTCAGTGTCTCCTGCGGGGATGGATATATTCGTCTGGATTCGCGGTAATAAACGGTCATTTCGTTGTAGGTGTGGATACCTTCATGTCGGTCAACCCCGTCGGGCAACACCTCCCGGTTACTAGCTGCTCGGGCGGCTAGGTGGGCGGCCTCATTGCCAGGGTTGCCCGCATGAGCAGGTACCCACACCAACTTCAATTGATTGAGGTTTTTGTTAATTATTCTGAATGCTCGAGGGGAAACGAAACCTGAGGTGTAGTTACGAATCGCTGTTTTCGAGTCGGATATAATAATCTTGGTGCCCGGAATGGAGGTGCCCATGGCGATGGCGGCCTCTTCCACCTCCACAATGGAAGATGTGTTTACCGTCGCACAGCTGATGGTGTGCCCGTCGCCATTAGTGACGGCTATGGTGTGTCGACCATCACTGGTGCGAGCAGCTTCCACGTATATGGCGGGTTGGTTTTTGTAGCATTGCCAAAGTGCCGCCGCCCTAGCTTTGCGTCTACCGCTGTTTTCAGTGCTCATGTTTTTCGGAAGCGGGGGGATAATGATCTTGGTCCGGTTAGTGTTAGGTATTCGCTGTCGTTGCGGGATGTCTAAGGCTGGGCGATACCCTAAGTGTCGAGGATCCGCTGTCCCGCGTGTGTGCCGGATAGTCGAACTGTTTGAGCCCATTTGTGGGCCTCTATAATTTCCTCAACGTTATTATGCACCCCTAGACTCAAGAGTGCCTCCGTATTAGTCCATTTTCGTAGCCCAAGAGCCTGTTTGAATAACGCTCGGATTAGACCGTTAATCCGTTCCAAATCCCTCTTCCTGAGATGCAGGTAAGGGCAGACATACGCCACTCTGCTCAGAAAGAAAGCCTGGATTAGCCTGCAGGCATCTTTCTCCTTAACTCCGTGCCGTCGGTTGGAGACCCTCCTGAGAAGGTTCTGTATTTGCCCAGCTGTAGTTTGGAGTCGTGCTACGGCTTCTTGGTTGTGCGTGTTTTGCTGGATCCACAATCCTAACACTCTGATTTTAGGAACGGGTGGGACCGGTTGTCCAGCTACCTGCACCTGAATGTGTGCTGGCAAATTAGCAGCCGCATTTGCGGGATTTTTGTTCCGGACTATAAGCAATTCTGATTTTTTCGGCGAACAGCTGAGGCCATTGTTGCGAGCGTGTTTCTGCACTGCGTCAGCCGCTGCCTGCAGTGATTCTGAAATCTCTCCATCCGACCCAGTGCAGGTCCAGATCGTTACGTCATCGGCGTAGATGGCGTGCCTGATATGAGGAATCTCTTTGAGCTTTCGCGATAAGCCACTCATGGTGGTATTAAGGAGGAAAGGAGAAAGTACTGCTCCCTGTGGTGTACCTCTAGTGCCGAGCTCTATGGTTTTGCTTTCAATATTGCCTATGTTTACGGTGGCAGTACGTCCCTTGAGGAATGTGGTAATATAGGTATATGTTCTCTTACCTACGTTCATGTTGGATATGTTTTCTAGAATGGCTCGATGTGAGACATTGTCAAACGCTTTGTGTATGTCTAATGCTAACACTGTTCGAGTTGCGCGTATAGGCTCTGGGGTAAGGATATCATTTTGTACTTGCCACAGTATTTCTTGGGTGCACAGTTTAGGTCGAAAGCCGATCATTGTCTCTGGGAAGAGGTTGTTGGTTTCGGCATAGTCAACCAGCCTATTGAGAACCACATGCTCCATAGCCTTACCAAGACAAGAGGTAAGGGATCTGGGTCTGAGGTTCTCTAGACTGAGTGACTTGCCCGGTTTAGGAATGAAGACCACGCTAGCACGCTTCCACTCTTGCGAGAGTGTACCGTTTTGCCAGTGCCGTGTTGCATTCAAACGCTCTCCTCGTTTTTTTTTTTTTTTATTTCCACGCATAGCAGTCAACGCTGCGGAGGCTAGAAAACTCCTTGCAGTGGCTTCGTTCGCACTTGGATATGGTTCGATGTTTTTCGACCGCAATTGTGCCAAGCTGTTCTTTATATAGGCTCAGTATTGAAGGAAACGAGTTTTAACCTTTGCTAACAAACACACTGTGGTATACGGCTGCTAATGCGTTGTTTTCGATGATATTTATATTTGTTGTTCTTTTCGGTTTCTTTATATGGAACCCGTCGCTAGGAGACGCGCGTGCATGCTCGCGCAGGCGAACGCTGTTGGCGCGCAGCGAAGCATAGACAGAAGCGCGGAGTGGTAACTTTTCTTGACCAAGCTTCTTGCAAAACTTCTACAGCGTTGCCTGCTATGTATGGAACTGAGTATAGTAGGTCACGTTTGTTTCCTTTCAAAGTGAACAGCATTGCCTATCTCGAGAAGTCTTTTTTAAGGCGAAAGCCTTCATAGGCACGTGGTAGTTTGTGTCAGCAGACGTGACCTTCGGAGTGTCCGCCGAAGCGTCACCACGCCTATGAAGACAGATTAGACAAAGGATGAAAAATGATTGATAGTGACAGTTACTGAATGGTAACGCTATAAATGAGATTGGTAGATATTATTATTGACTACTAATGACTAATCATGACTCCTAATGACTTGTAATGACTACTAACGACTCCGAAATTACCAATATGTCTAACGACTGCTTGTAATGACCACAATTGATTAGAAATGACTAGAAATGTCTAGTAATTAGTAGTAATGAATAAAATTACTACTAATGACTGCGATATGACCAATATGTCTAACGACGAATTGTAACGACTACAATTGATTAGAAATGAGTAAAAATGATTACTAGTGAGCAGTAATGACTAATAATGACTGAAACGACTTATAATGACTAGTAATGACTATGAAATGACCAATATATCTAACGACAACATGTAACGACTACAATTCATTAGAAATGGCTATATATACTTAGTAATGAGCAGTAATGACCAATAATGACTTGTAATGACTACTTGGATACTAACATGTCTAACGACGACTTGTAATGACCGCAACAGATTACAAATGACTAAAAATGCTTAGTAGCGAGTAGTAATGACTAAAAGAAAGAAGAGAAACATAAGAGGCAACAAGAAAGAGGCGAATGATAAGAGGAAGAAGAGTAGGCTTGCGCCGTTCACCTCCCAAGAGAGATCTTAAGAGGCCCTGTAATTTTTTTTCTTATCTAACTGGCTGACAACGTGTGAGCGTCGTGCACAAATGGAGAGGGTTTCGGTGACGACAAGCTAGCGCAGGGAATCTATACTCCGGTCCGTACATAGCAGGCAACGCTGTGTCGGTCAAGAAACGTTATCCCTCCCCACATTCTGTCTATGCGTTCCGTCTATGCTTCGCTGCACGCCAACAGCGCTCGCTCGCGCGAGCATACATGTGTGGCTCCTCGCGACGGGTCGCAAATAAAAAACCCGAAAAGAACAAAAATAAAAATGATCTAAAACATCGCATTAGCAGCCTTATTATACCACAGTGTGCTTGTTTCTAAGGATTACAGTTTGTTTCATTTAATATTGAGGCTATACAAAAAACAGTTGCGCACAATTGCGGTCAAAAAAATTTGTACGACGCTTAAGCTTCGCCTTTCAAGGTGGAACGCGATACCATTCAAAGATCCCTGACTGCTTCTCACGCTTCCCGGCAACTGCAGCGTATGTAAGCGTAGTGTTTACCGGGAAACGCTCGTGGCGAACGCTATGCACGAAGACGGGCTTTCTGGTAAAGAAACGCGGCCTCCTGCATGGGAGGCCGTCTTCTAGCGCCATCTAGCGCCATCTAGAAGTGTTGCAAGGAAACCAACGCGCCACTCCGTGGCCTCCAAGATATACGCGCGACGGCGCGCGCATATGGCGGACGCCGTGGCCGGTCTATTGATGGTATCAATGCTGGAGAAGGGGTTTGTTTTAGTTCTCGCGTAACAGAATTGTGTTTTCTAGTATATTAAAATTATAATTCGACGCTATCACGTCTGTAGGTTGTGTGTAAGTCGCACTTTACGAATTTTTACCATTACGAATCTTTGCCGAAACAACGTCCGACGCTGGTCAGCAGCTCTGACGCGGGACGCCGACGCCGGATTTTCTGTGAGATGGGGCCCTTAACGCTGTCGCGTTAAAACATCGAACTATACAAGTGCGAACGAAGCCACTGCAAGAAGTCTCTCTAGCCTCCACACCGTTGACTGCTATGTATGGAACGGAGCATAGACAACCGGAGGAGGGAGAGTGGTGCCGGCGTCTGTTTAGCTTGCTGCAATTGTTTGAAAATCACGCAGCGTGCAACGAAACCTTAAAAATATGCCGCTACAACGGGTCTTCGGCGAAGGAGAGTTGGCAGAGAGATGTCGTAAAAGTGCTGAAAGGGCTTGACAACGTTATACTGTCCCGCACAAATGTTTATTATGCGCAAAGAAATACATTCTCTCCGGCAGCTGCGTGTAGCCAGAACGATCGGCGGGCAGCCATTTTCTACTCTTTTCAGAGCGAGGCCAGTCTCCAGAGGCGCTATAACGTAAAACTTTTTTTCTGTTCAAATTCTGCAATCAGCCCTCCGCGATTGGTCAAAAATGTTTTGGCAAACCCTACTTCGCCTGTCTGTCACGCGACGTCACGAAAACCGGGCTGACGTGTACACACTGATTATGCATGATTGGACCGAACTAAATAAAAATAGTTATTTCTGATTCGACACTTTTTCGCCATTAGCCCTCGGCTATCGGTCACAAGTTTTCGGACTGCACCCACTTCACCTACCTGTCATGCGACGTCACAAAACCGCGAAAACTCACGTCGAAGTGACGTGTACGCGTCAAAGATGCGTTAATATGCCGAACAAAAGTTAATTTTCTTCTGGATAGCTGCAGGCTGCCCCTTTCCGAAAGAAATAAAAGATCGCTGCCACCAATCGCTCAGGCACTGGCTACTCGCAGCTGCCGGAACGCTTGGGTTTATTTGCGTACAATAAAACTTTTTTGCGTGGCCGTGTAACATTTTCGAGCACTTTCGGCATGTTTACGACCTCGCTCTGCCAACTCTTCTTTGCTGAAGATCCGTTTTAGCGGCATTCTTAACCTTCCGTAGCACGCCGCCGCGATTTTCGACCAGCCACCACAAGCTAAGGAAAAGCGGATCAATCGCAGACGCCGGCAACACCTTCTTCATCCGGTTATCGATTTTCAGTGCACTGGCTCGGCCCATCGAATCCCTCTCCACTTGAGCGTGCTCCTCGCCTCTTGTCAACCAATTAGATGAGAGAAGCCGCTCAGTGTAGGCAATGTTATTCATTTTTATTGCAAACAAAAGTGACCTCCTATAAACGAGGAGAGCGTTTAATTGGTCGATTCAGACAACCCAGCGGGTCATCGCCCGACGCTTGCGTCGGCGGTTACGCAAATTTGATGTCAGGAGATTGGAATAAAAACATATTGAAACAGTTTTACGTTATGGGGCCCCAGCTATTAGGGAAAAAAATAAATTTTGTTCGGCATATTAATGCATCCTTAGAGTGAACACGTCCTTTTGACGTGTGTGTTTTGGCCGTTTTTTGGTGTCGCGTGACAGACAGGCGAAGTGAGCGCAGCCCGAAAAATTTTTGATCAATAATAAAGAATTTTTTGTTCAGCATAATAACGCATAAGCAGTGTGTACACGTCCTATCAGATGGGCAGTTCTCGCACTTATTGCGACGTAGTGTGACAGATAGGCAGAGTAGGCGTCATCCGACATACTGTGACCAATTGTACACGACGCTAATGGCGAAAATTGAATGGAGACGGTATGGAACAGCTTTGCGTTATAGCGCCCCTGATTAGTGTATTTCTTACCGAACCTGTTGGTAACTACAAAATAGAGGCTGCACAAAAGCTATTGTGTTGGTCGCAGTAATAAACGTCACCGGACAGGATAACGTCGAAGTAACAACCAGTTCGATTACGACGTCTAGCGACGATGAATCAAACAGTTGTGACCCAGCGTGCTCTTCAGTAACGATACAATCAGCAAGAGAAGAGCCGTATTCCATCTCCAGAAGCCAAATCACTATTCCTGGAACATTTGAACACGTCTTACTCAGATCACCTACAAGTGTACACAGTTGGCTCTGTCAAAGTAGACGGATACCACTGCGCAGCTGCATTCTGTAAATTTTATCTCTGAGACAAGTTGTCTGGCCGCTCTGCACAAACTGAAGACTGCCTCCACAGAATAAGGTTCTCTTTGCGGACTCAAACGCCGTGTTGCAGCAAGTCTACCGGGGTCTACCGCTCATCAAGTTCGTGGCGAAAATCACTAGGCCTCCTGAAAAAACACGGCAACAAAGGCTTCACAGTAAAGTTTCAGAGGATTCCCTCTCGCATTGGTATTGCTGACAACGACGAAGCTGACGCTCTTGCAGACGCAGCGCTCTATCATCCTCCCAAAATCATGCCCCCAAAGAGCAATTAGGTTTTAAAAAATCTGAAATTCGTAATCCCTTTGGGTCTCTTTGGGTTCCGCCACATATACCCTGCGTAACCAAGAGATTTCGTCGAGAGGAAGCCTCACTCCTATATGAATAAGGACAGGATCTGCTAGTATACCAGCATTGCTATTTCAGACAGTGCTTATCAATTCTCCGAACTGCACGCCATGCGACGAGACAGGAGACGTCGACCGCTTTCTGTGGCTGTGCCCGAAATTCCAAGATGAAAGGGACGCTCTCCTGAATAGTCTGCAAGAAAAAAAGGCCTTCCGCATGCGTGAATGCAACACCTCTGTTGCCCGAAGGATCCGTTATCGCCCAAAAAGGAACTGCAGGTCTCCGTATCGCATTCTCAAGGGAAACTGGCTTGATAGACATGTCGTCAAACACCGCAGTGATATTGTAAGAGACGCTCGGGCGGAGCAATTGTCGGCCTTGATCGCCAGGCTAAACCCGCCACCACCTCTACCACCATTGAGTTCAGATTTCGCTGCGTTGCTTTGAACACGACAGCGCCGCAGGAATCCTGGGCAGCCTTTCGCTGGTGCGCGTGTACAGCAAAATTGGTCGTGCGCACTCTAGCAGACCAAGATTGCACATTTTTGCACCGTTGACACATTAACAACACTCACCCGCCGTGGTTGCTTAGCGGATATATGGTGTTGGGCTGCTAAGCACGTGGTCACGGGATCGAATCCCAGTCGCGGCGGCCCCATTTCGATGGGGGCGAAATGCGAGAACACCCGTGTACTTAGAGTTAGGTGCAGGTTGTCGAAATTATTCCGCAGTCCCCCACTACGGCGTGCCTCATAATGACATCATGGGTTTGGCACGTAAAACCCCATAATGTAATTTCTCTGATTAATAGGCCTTAGTGTTTCTGAAGACAGAATTTTATGTTTCTCATGCCACTCACCAAATTTACACTGAGCGGATTACATCTTCCTTTGTCTTCGAGTTTTTTAAGTGGAGTCACCTCTATACGATAAATATTTCAAATTGATATTAGTAAAGATAAGGGCGTAGGAATACTTGCTATCCTATTTGACATCAGAGCTCCGTCATTAGACGATAGCCGGTGAAAAATTCCAACTTGAAAACTCGCGAAAAGTCGTCTAAAGTTACCTATTTTCTTTTTCTTATGTTTTTTGTACAGGGGAAGTATACTTTCTTTAACTATACGCAGTGAGTTCTGGCTCCATGTATCACCTTGCAGAAAAGTCGGGTAGCATCCCCAGTTCAGTGTACGCAAATTAGCTCTGAAATTCGAAAGGCGCCGGTGATGGCGATGCTTTGCGTTCTAAGTAGCAGCTTCAAATATATTGCACTGCTTCCGATAACACGGGCTTACCTTAGTGGCCTGCACAATGTGGATTGCCACCAGGTTGTCCTTTGGATCTTGTTCGAAGTTGTGCACCTCTTGTTCCGGTAACGAAGGTGGCTCGATTAAAGTTGTGGCGGGTATCCAGTAGCTCACCTGCATCCGGCGCACGAAAAACACTTCGTCATTAGTGACTCTATCGCTCGACTGTTGCTACAGCAACCTGTCCTCAAAACAATGTCTTTCGGCGTGTCCACGCACGCTGCTGTGCGTCCTGGCCTCTCCGTGCTAATCTTGACAGCCACCAGTAACGGGTCGGAGAAGTAAAATTAGGTAGGCTATGAATTGGGCGCCCACCAATATGTCACGTTGTGGAACTCCACCCTCGACCTGGATATTTCTCTGATCCTTTCACCAATGTTAGCGTTTTGGTCTTGTATGTAAAGAAACAAAACGAAATGAAAGAGGGCTTCGAACATAATCATCGACGTTCCATTCTTGTCCGGTTATTGTTAATGAAAAAGTGCGTTCGTCCGCTATGAAATGCTTATCAGCTTTCTAGATTTAGTCGGTAAAAAAAAGAAATTTGAACACACGAAATGTAAGGAATACTGAAAGCTATCTGTAAGTAACAACCCTGCAAGGCTTCTTCATGCAATATTCCGGCAGATGTGCCGTTGCGCCAATAAACTCTACACATGGATGCTGGCATTCAACGATTACCGATTCTAATCCCTGATTCGAATAGTTTTATGCACCATTCTACGTTCATACGCTGTGAAGCCACGCCAAGACACATGGTCCGCTTTCAACGTTCGGACTGATCAATGCTGACCGGACGCGCAATGTCACTGCAGACAACGTTTCGACCAGGAGACATGTATTTTCCAGGGCCTCGATGAAGACAAGTCCCTTTGTCAAGACGTTGGCTGCCATCACATAAAATTTTTGAACACTGCCGGACATGGAGGCACAAAGTAGCAACTGCATGTACTACTCGCACTAAGCAACCGTCTCCTCTAACTTGTTTCAGTAAAAAAAAAAACACTTCTTTACATGAACACACAGAAACGCACCACTTCATGGGCACTTTCTGACATACAAGACTGCACAACAGTCACGCACAAATTGGTGTCAGTTTCCTTGGAAGTTCACCCCAACAATAATATCAAATTACCGACGGTAAAGTACCGCGTATATCTGTCTTCAAATTCTGGGCGTGTTTTTAATTATTTTTGCCGCTTCTACTAATGTTTTGAAGAAGTATTCGAACAAATGTCCATTAAAATGTACAAATGGTCTTAAGTGTGGGGACACATGGGTACCACACTAAATACTAGATGTGGATCACAAGAGTGGCCTCGAAAAGATTGACCACGATAACGTTTTGTTAATGCCCACAGGTATCATGGAAAATGACCTGACTGACAACATTTTGGAAGAATAGGATTCGCACAGGAGAAAACAAAACGAAACTCTGTCCTAGCCTATGCCAACGCCTTAGAATAAACGACACAGAAGTACCACAGCAACGCATTCCTCAATTTCAGTCCGAGTGCGAAGCTCCGTACGTGTTCAACTTTTTAGCGACTTTAACGCTTCAATAACCTCTTGTGGTCAAGATATCTTTTCGCATTGACCTTTTTCGCGGAGCAGTTTGCTCTAGAGAAACGAGATGGCGCTTTCGGCAGCGCAACGCGCGTTGCCTCAGCGAAAGCGCACGAATAGGAAACCATTTCCTCTTCTGGCCTGCTACTGTGCGATCAGCTGTCGGAAATGCAACTGGGTTTTCGCTTACGCAATTTGCTCATTTCATGCTGCAAAATATGAAGCGGTGGAGTGAAGACGTGTGCACTAGTTGGCTGCAAAAATTGTGACTTGCATATTAGGGAATGGAATCAATCAGTGTGTCCAAGTTCCCGGACAACTGCTACATAAGGACTGCCTGTGTTGTCGGCTCTTCCGATGCACGGCTTCAGCCTCGATACACTCATCCGCCAACGTTCTAGCGCTAACCTCCAAGGAAAGGACTTCAACCCCGGAACGTTTGCACGAGTGAGGGCCGCTCGTTTTACTTTGACAAAAGAGTAGCGCCGCTCCTTGGCATATAGCAAGTTTCTAGCACGTTATCTGCACACATACACCTCAACTCACGTTGCTAACTTACGCCAGCTCTTTCGCCAACGTATCAAGAATGAGTGAATGGGCGCAAACTTGAATCAATGAGCATGGGCCGTGGCTACTACAGCGACAGCAAACTATGTAATGTTCGAAGCTGAACGCTATTAGAACGTACAGGACATCTACGTTACTAGGCTTGTGCGCAGCATGCACAAATCTATCGCAATTGAGCATACCCGCGAGCGATCAGGCAGAAATTAAACAAGGAGATAGTGACAACACGATGAACTTTACTGAGTCAGAAACGTGATGACCCGCCACTTAAAAGTATTTGCTAATTAAAGGATGCATAGCTAGACATACCGATGCTGATTCAATTCATAAGCGGAAAGTTAGGATAGCTTGGAGTACATTTTTAGCTCTGCCTTTATTACAAGCTCGGTATACGCTGCTCGCGTGGTTTGCACAAAGCGCAATGAGCTCCTAAAACGCTTACATTTTCTTTGAAGCTGCAGTCAAAGCTTCGCGTGTCGTCCATTTAGTCACTGTCTACGATATCCGCCGAAACGGAGGTTTGCATAGCCACATTGGCGTCATGTACATCCATTGTAAACACAGCCGGCGGATTCAGCTGAGGCAAGCAATGGACGCGTCATCACGTGACCATACATGGCAGCTCCCACGGTATCGTCGTCAATACATGTTTTAGCGATAAATGCCGGGGGCTCGCTAAGGAAGCGGAATTCCGTTTCCCGTAGGTGACAGCAGTATGGTGTTTAGGAGCACCTGGAATGGGTAAAGCCAAGGCCTGGCGATCCCTGGTCCAACGGGCATCACGTTGTCTAGATACCAGACGGCGATCGCTATGATGCAATCGCACGTGAAGCCTATGAACACGATCTCGGCCAGTGTCACGTTGTCCGGAGTGAGGCTACGGTCGGAGAAGTTGCCCCAGTTGGCGCCATAATCCACTGCGAGGCGACAATCGAGCATGGTTCTTGCGATAAGGTGTCGGCAACGCCATTAGCATTCTTAAACGTCGTCTCATACAATTACGCGAGAGTTTTCCCATTGTTGCCACTTGCTGAGCGTTGGCGCTTCATTTGCCTTTACTAAACCGGAGGTTTCCAGCAAGTAAACAACAAGTAGCTATTCGTCTTCAGCAAAAGAACATCGGTAATGGCATTACAATAATTAAATATAAGGAGTCTTGTCTAGTTAGTAACTTCTGGACGCACGTGCTGTTTCCAATATTGCCGAGAGAAAATTCCGCGCTATACTAACTTATCAAACTACTGAACTATTCGTCAGATTTCAGTAGCTTCAACCAGGTTCAAAGTTATATTTTCCGAAACTCTTGGCTGTTCACGACACTCAAAAATTTCGCGGCACACCAAAGATCTGCGTTAACTGTTTTGTCTATCGCTATACACCAGATTAAAAGGGTGAAAGCCTGACTTACATATGCATGGTGCACTCACCAAACTTCTCGAAGCGCTCCAGCACGCGGAAGCTCCAGTGCAGGCTCATGGCGGGGAAGACGGACGTGGCGAGTTTCTGCTCGCGGCTGATGAACTGGTAGCCCTGACCGCCGGCGTTCTCCAGCGCGAGGAACGGCATGATGCAGCATAGCGTCCAGTAGAGCATGGCTCCGGCCACGGCCGTGTGAGCTGCTCGACGGCGAAACAGCCGTCGGCCATCGAACCGTCAGTCGATGGCCACTCTCTCTCTCTTGTTCCCACCATATTCTCACTTTTACTCCTCTTTTACAATGCAAAAAGTTGTTTAACGCCACAACTTCCTAACATTTAAAACAACATATATTTTCATGGTTGCAACATACAGCGCGACTGGACGCAGACTGAGTAAAAGGAGGGGGCCACCCCACGGCGCTGACTATAAACTGAAGTTTATTTCAAGAAAATATGTAATATGCAAAGCTAAACAATCACGTGATCTTCAGTTCTTGTCGTTTATTCTCGAATTTTTCCTCTTTCTGACGCGCGCGGCACCTCCGTAAGTAGCGGATTTTTAACATGAAGGTTGTGTTTCGGACAGTTATCTTTTATTATGTCGAGGGGCTGGGTGAAGATCATGTCCGTGTCCAGTCGGGATGTTGCAACCATAAAGCTATACCAACCCGCCCTAATTTCATCCTGCAGAAAATACAGCATGTTTGCTGAATGTCAAATGTGCTCAAAGCAGCACAATCGCCATTGTTCAAGTCAGCCTGAGCCGTGGAGCCAACGCTGTTGCAATTCCACAATGGCACCACTGTCAAAGGTTCCTGAAATCAGGTCAAAGGAAGTTATTTTCTTTGTTGAAATATAGAAGCATCAATATGAAATGCTACTGTGCTGACCAGTCTGACAAAATGGCCGCCCCTATAACTGGCAACCAGGGACAACAAATGCGTGTGGTATATTTATTTACTGCACACAAAAAATGAGCCGTAAGTAGAAGCAGTGATATCTGTATTGTGCGTACTAACGTGTTTATATGCATAAACAGAAACCGATAAAACGGCACTATTATGCAAAAATGCGAACCTTAAGAATTCTACAGGTACGCACATTCCGCCAATACTACAACCACTACCGATGAGTTCTTGAAATTAGTCCTTCTTATGAGGTTTTAGGACAATAATGAGACAAAAAAATACAGAAGGAACAAATTCCACCTAGAATTCAACATGGAATGATTACAACGTATGCAATGTAGCGGTGTTGTTGCCTATAGATGGTTTATATGTGGTCTATATCTCGCGGTTTTCTACCAACCCCGCTTCGCCTGTGCTAGCGTCTGTGCTATCAGCCATTAGATGAATTCATCTACGTGTGTTTCTGGCTATAGTGCGAGGGTAGGCAAGGCTCACGACTGGCGAAGAACATGGACAGCAGAGTAGCGTGCATGATGCACGAGCTGCAGAAGCACATTAGGATGCAGAAGAGCAGCAGAGGGTCACTGGACTGGATGAAGGCTCGTCCTTCGGCATTCCTCTTGACACACACGAACAGCATCATGAGCGTCACTGTAATCAGGTGCATGAAGAAGGCGCTGAGGTAGTGGCTCAGCCAGTACACCCAGTCGCTCATGCCTACTACCCGGAGCATCTCCTTCATACCTGCGGAAGAACGCCGCATGCCTTTCGCTTCAGGTATGGTCAGAGCGATTCTATGCCGCGCTGCTATCTGCAGATTCCCTTGACTCAATCACGTGTCAAGTTTGCGCTCACGAGGCTTCATAAGGGCATTAAAGGCCCAGACTCCTTCCCGAGCGACTCACTCATTACGAAAACCATCCAGTAAGCCGCGCTTCTCTCGCTCTCTTTTTTCTTAGTGGCAGGCGCCAAACGCCAAAGATAACCTAACTCACGACTGCCTGCAGTATAGGGACGCGCACGGCAGTTTAGCCTGCCTGCTAAACATCCACAGGTATACAGACCTCTGACATGTAGCGCAACAAAAAGCTTCGGGTTGCAAAAAGCTAGTTCTTCCGTGGAGTGGCTGTATTGCACTGAGCACTATTTATTTCAAATGTACCCAACATAAAAATTTCGTAAATAACAAAACAATGACAAGCATGCGCCAATCCGCTCATAAGTTAGTGGTCGGCGTCATGTCGCGCCTCATGTTTCAATATCGAGGAGTCGGAAGACAAACGGTGGCATAATCTTGCGCGCACCAGTGACCCTCTCATCGCTCAGCCTGGCGACGAAGACGGCGAACGGGATCAGCATGCCGATGCAGAAACGGGTGAGCACGAGGGCATAGTTCTTGGTGTCCTTGTGCTCGATGTGGCTCGGATAGGGGAAGCGCTGCAGCCACACTGGATGCAACCACTGCCGAGGACCGTTGAACCGGGCCGCCTGCATTTCCAGGTGTCGCTGCTGTAGCACACTCATGATGGGAAGCAAGGTGTTCATCTCCGGAAAGCGTTCTTCAGCCGCAGGGCCCTCCGGCTGAGACAGAATCCGCTCGGGGTACTGGACCTGTAAACATCATGACGCAGCATGTAAGCGTTCATGTTTGCGCTTGTGTTTTTTCTAGTTTTGTGCAGCTCTTCGCGCAATTACCAAGAAGTCAATTGCCCATTTGAGTTCTTTTTTTTTTCCTATGTATAAATTTAGGCCCTTACGTGGCCTTTCGGGATACTGTGGTAGTCCGATTAAAACTAGAGACGAAGAGATTTCACAGGACGAACACTTATAATAAACTTTACTAAGATGGACCGCTTTCTCATTCGTTGGACTTCTTTCTTGTTTTTCACCACGCAATGCTTCTTAATCCTTTTGTGAGTAGTTTTAGAGGATGGCTATACACACGAGCTGTAGTTATGCTATGGGAATATAATGAACATTTATCAACGCAGTGGAAATGAACTGCCACTAGTGCGAAAAATCATATAGACAGCACAAGTGAAGGATACTTTCCTGGCCAAAGAGAGCCGTGTTCGAAAAAAACGCATTCTTGTGTAGGCGTCACCAATTTCTTTATGCGTTAATAAGGCTAAAGCCTTAGATGGCTCATGGGACGAAAAATCCGATGTCCAGAACTGCGCCGCCCGGCGTTATGGCACCAAAATTCATATGGAGTCCAGCCCTCAACCTTTGGCGGGAGTCGAACCCACGAAATTTGGTGTTAATTAGGGAGAATTACGCCATCAATTTCTTTATAACAAAGCGTGAAGCCGAGGCGAAGAATTAGTGCCAGCACGACCGGCGGTGTTAACTAAGGCGAAGTGATTTAAGGTACAGTTAATTAAGATAGTGTTAGTTACGGCACTCGAACCCACGATCTTTGGTGGGAGTCGAACCCACTTGAAGATATGTGCGAACCGGCGAGATCTCCAAGTTAGATTCCAATGACATCGAGACGGATGAGAGACGAACCCACTACCTTTGGTGGGAGTCAAACCTTCGCTTTTAATTTTAATTAGGGCGACGGTAATTAAGGCACATTTCATTAGAGTATAGTTAATTGAGACACTCGAACTCACTGCCTTTTGTGGCAGAAAACAAGTAATAGGAAGTGACGACGCATTCGAATGAAAACGTCAGGTAATGTAATGAATGTATCGTGAGTGGGCAAGCTTTTGTCTTCATCCTCCTTAGCGCATGCTAAAGTGACTGTCAACTCTTAGAAAGGCTCTTGCTTAAACATTGCTTATAAACAAGTCAAACAACAATCGAGGTGTGTGCGCTGCAGATCCCCAGACCTGTTTAGTGCAAGCATTTTTACGTAGCCTAATTTTATACGTATTATTGTTTTCTATATTACCGTATTACCGAGTTACTGTGACACCATCGAATCGCAGATAGCCTTTTATTTATTTTAGATTTCATTTATTAAAGGTCTGGTGGCGCGATGTAAAATAACACATGGAAGAAAATAGGGGCGACATAGAAAGCGCGAAGATGTTTGGAATATTCTGGCGCTCTTTCTGTCGTCTCCTTTCTTCTTCCGTAGGTTATCTTACATTGCGCCGCAATATCTCTATTAGCTATGCACCAACTCACCGAACATAGTACCCTACCTTATTTACCACGCTGTTTCCTCAGTTCCAGCCTGCCTCTGCCTTTCGTCTTCCTCGTCCTCCTGTGCGTCTCCGCATTAGCGCTCAAACGTGCCCGCAAATCCTAGTTCTACTTTACACATCTCGCATGCTCACGCGTCTCAGTTGTTCTAGTAAATCCATAGTTCCCTCGGTTATTTACAAATACTGTATCCGCCAGTTGCGCGCTTAAAATCGCGGCAGATGCCTTGCTTATCAACCCGCAACAGTTATCAAGGAACTGTATATCAGCCACACTCTTTATTGGCAACACCTCAGTATACAGTTGGACTATAACCGCATATCATAGACTGTGATTGCTAGATTTTTCTTTTGTATTACGAAGCATTCCTTGCTTTAGTCCAGAAACATTAGGTAGGTTTCTGTCTCGCCTCGTTCCGGACCTCTTCGGTAAACGATTATGCTGATCCCACGCACTGTGGGATTCGATGTTATGCGAAACATTTTGCAAGTACACGTAGTTTATGCAGAGCGTCACCAGATGGACCAACCTGTTTTTGTAATGAGAGCAACTGCGTGTGTGATGCGAGCATTTGTGTGCCGACAGCAGCAAGACGACGACAACGGCGACGATGCAAGTACAATGGTGATGCCTTGAGATTCGGTTAAGACTTGGTACGATACCGAAGGATCTGCCACCTAAGAAGGCGTTATCGCTATCCTCGTGGACGACTTTCGGTCGCAGTGGAGGGAAAGCGTGCACTACGTCAGCCACCATGGCCGTTAGTGGTGGCTCTGGCTAACACTTACAGGTCTACAACTTATTGCGCGCACATAAATGCCAAATAACGTGGACACGAGAACGGCTGATTTGGCAGATCACCGCACACGTAAACGCGAGATACGGGTGCGGCTCCTAACAGCGGCAGGTTTTTTGTTGTTGTTGTTGTTGAAGTTGAAGTTAATTTCTTCATTTCTTGTCATTTCTGCATTTCACTTAAAACAACACTTAATTTCTCCTATGCACTCCTTGCCTTTATTGCATGTTGGCTTTACGCAGCTGTAACTAATGAGAAAAAAGAAGGCCCCTCGAGTTTTTTCTAATATGCCTCCCCTTGCGCTTATAGCAGTCAAGGAATGTCGGAAGCAAAAGAAGCCTCTAAGAATATTCCAAACACTTTGCTGTCTTAGTGGCACAGAACATTTGTCTCTATCGCTTTCTTAGGGGAACACTAAAGAGAAAAAATAAATGAGCTGAAAAAATTTTAAGAGTCTATTTGCGCTACTATCGCGGTAATACGTCGATTATTAGGAAAGAAAATGAAGGCAAAATTTGCATTTGTTTTAATTTTGCGCTGTAACTTCACAGGTAGTACTTCAGAGTGACGCCACGCATTTCAAGGTCCTTTTTTTATCATTTGGGACTGTGTGGGGAGATCTCGTCAAGTTGTTGAAACTTGGTTAATTCAATGCTTTGTTGCTTTAGACCAAAGTGTTGCCCATGTTTACCATTAAAAAATCAACTAGGCCTTAAAAGACGGAGTCAAAATTCATGACGTCATGACGAGCTGGTGCGGAAACTTCAATGTAGCGTCGCCACCTGCCCTGTTTTTTTTACGTTTTACCCGGCTCATCAGGCCTCCATTCGCTGTGAGAAGGGCTTTCCTTAGTATTGCAGAAGTACCATCTACAAATGCAGCTAAACTTGTTCTTCTCTTTAGTGCCCCTTTAAATAATAAAGTGACAATGGGAAAACGCATGTTAGATCTCACAGCCTCACCAGTGCCTGCCGTTTTCTTCGCCTCGAACTTCTTTAGTCATTGCGTAATTCTTATGGCAAGCAAAGCCTTCCTCACCAGCACGTCCAAAGGCAGGCGGCTCCCGAGGAAAGTTATGCGCAGGCTAACCGGCACGCTGTTGTCGTCGCCGGCCTCCACGAAGCTGTAGAGCAGCCCTACCACGTGCACGGGCGTTTGGTTCTGCAGCAGCATGGCATCCACGAGTTCCTTACTCGATGTCACTCCCAGAACGTTCTGCACTCCCAGCGCCTTCATGGATTCACGTGTCAGCCGGGAAACGTACTTATTGGTGGCCGGCGCAAAAAGTACCTACGGAGCATTTAACGCTTAGGGTCAAGGCATGGTGTCTCTTGAGAGGTTGAAGGATACACATTCTGTTGTCAAAGTTAGCTGGTTAGCACATATTGTATGGTGCGCGTATTCAAACGTAGGTTACGAGTTAAAGCACATACATCTTAAAAAAAGAATCGGCAGAGACACTCAAGACTGCTTACGCGTGGGAATGCGAAAGCATTAGATTCCCTTTAGTTAATTTTTTTTTTCTTTTTTGCGCGTTCCTTGATCACGCATGCTCTCGCCTGCGTTCTAACTGCGCCTCGGTAAGGCCAAATCAAAGCGCGCCAAGCGTCTCAGAGAGCTCGTTTGCCCGTGTGCGACGTGAGGTGGGCAATGGCACACGCACTAGGCATGCCTTTAGTCAACCACAAACGGGGAGCTGCCGTAGCTTCGGGGATGCATGCCCGTCTCGCACCCCGGATGTCCGGACTCTATTCCCACCCAGACCGAAATTTTAACAAATTTTCTCTTCAAATGCAGTAATTTACTTTGTTTACAGGAACCTCCGTGAGAAATGTGACGCCAGGCTGAGCATATTGTGACGTGTTCTTACTCTTCGCGGCGTCGGGCATTTTTGGTATACAATCTTTCGCGGTCACGCCGGAGGATTTTCGCGTAATGGGGCGTATAATGCTTTCGCATTAAAAAGAAAAGCATGCCCCATAACCTCTATACCCAGCAATCGCTTAGAAAGGGCCAATATCAATACTAAAAGCGACAGATCTCGAAGGAAAAAGCGTGGGATAGTTGCGTGTTAGAAGGGTTCATTTCGCGGTGTTTTTCCCCGTAATAAAGCGGGCTGCAATACTTTCAGTCTAATTGGTATCTTGAGCGTGTCGCCGTCGCGTTCATATATTATCACTTATCTGATTGCCTTTTCCGACTACAAATGAAAGGAAGTACACAGCGCGTTTAAGCGTACAACGAAACAGTTCGCACTCTGATCTTGGTTCACCAACACCAAACATCGTCCATACCCCCCAAATCATGCTGCAGTCTGTCATCGAAATTTTCATCGTTACGTAACGGCGGCGAACCTGCTTGACTTGGACCATGCTGGGCTGCGTGTTCCAGAAGGTGCTGGGGCGAATGGGCCGAAAGATGGTGTCCCCCTTTCGTATCAGAGGCTCGCGCACCACGGCCTCGTCTTGGATCCCCAGCAGCAGCACCACCATTAGAACGATCTCGAGCAGCGTGGTCGTGTAGCGGCGACAGAGCCGCGTCACGTACACGTTCTTCCATAACACCATCAACAGCTGCAGGAGCGGCGACGGCGCAGGACGCTCCGCGGACGAGTCGTCCACGGCGACCTTTGTCACGGCGGCCGCAGTGGCTGCATACAAGTCGGTGGTGGTGTGTTTCACAGTCGACGCGCGTCGATGCAACAAAAAATGGGAGCAATTGGTCGAACGTTTCAGAATCACTGCCTTCGAGGCATATCATTATTGTTCCTAAACATTCCTCTACGTTAACACTGCCGCAAATCTGAGCTGATGATAATGACGTGCGCAGACACGTGGATCCTGCCACGCATTGGTCACGCAGTGCGAAGAGCAAAACATCGATGAATGAAAGGTGGACGAGGAAAAGGGAGCGTGATGTTCACAGACTCGCTTTTCTTCTGTGAAGGAAGGAAAGCGCTCCTGCTTTATGGACGTCTCAGTGACGATTCTTGCCAGTTTATCAGCAGTGATTATTGTTATGAGCCCTGCCATTTGTATTGCATAGCTATTAATCATCTCATTTTCGATCGAAGAAAATAAACAAAATGTGTTTAGACACAGAGCCTGTGGCAAGTAGGGGTTCTGAATCCATGTTACTTATATTAGTACAATAATAAACAAAATATTGATTGGGCAAATCGTCCCAATTAGAGAGCCATATACAATTAACAGGTAATTAACATAGATTGAACAAATATAGCAGTATGTGAAACGAAAAGAAAGCAAGAAACTATAAATCTAAGCGTTGTCAAACAACCATGAGGCGTGTTTCTCAAGCTCCTTTCAGCGCAGGAATCGCCCACGAGCGTTAACGAATGTTCTCCGATATCAGGAGCTGCGCAACATCGGAGCGCGTAACCATTAAGCGTCGCGACTACTTAAACTGAAAGGCACCGCAGCCCCCCCCCCCCACTTCACTGTATTCTACATGGTCAAAGAAATATAAGTATTGTTTACACGTGTTATGAAATGCGTGGCACACCAGCATTTTTGTTTCGTGTGCCTTATCAAACGTTCGTTGCAGGAATAATGAGAGGCTGGCGGAACCGATTGCTAGCTCCCTCCTCTACATTGGCTGCTTTGCATGCTTACTCGATGTCTGCAATGCAATCGAATTGCGAAGGGCTCATCATTCGCATTTCAGCGGAACGAAGTTGACCATGTCTCCGAGCCGTTGCTTGTCCGCGCCGTGGCTGTTCAGCAGTGCAAATACAGGCCTACGTATCTTGCTAGAATCTGGCTAGCTTGATTCGACCTTGGTGACCGACAAGTTCACGCAAGCGGGACGATGCATAGCGTCGTCAGGACAACGGGAGCACGATCGCGAAATCGAGATTTCTCCCGCAAAATCCCAGGCGTCTGGCCGCTTTAGGGACGACGCTCGTCGCAACCTTCGCCTGCAACTCACCTTGTTTAACTTGAGTAGGCTGCGTCGGTGGCATTCGGGTATTTCACGTCCGACCAAGCCTTCCGGAACGCTTCAGAGAGCACGTGAAGCGCAGCAAATTTCTTCTTCTTTGACCGTACGCCTCCTCGTGCAATATGTCGTACTTTGTCGTTTTTAGCTTCCTGGGCCACCATTATCATCGCCAGCATATTTTTCTTGCGTTAATTTTCCCTTACACATATGAACGTGAATTAAAGATGATTTTGAAGCCATTTCTACCGCATAAGCGCCTAGAACGGGGGCAATAAGGGTAGAACCGAGTAGTGGAAGAAGAACGTCTCTAATTTTCTTTTTTTGTATAAGATGTGGGCCAATATAGCATAGCATTATAGATGACGTCGGGTATGCCTCGATGGCTATGCCTCGATGGCTATGCCTCGGGTATGCCTCAATATGAGCACCCTAGTTGCAGCATATTGTTACAGCAGTAGTATTAACAAGCCGAAACGACACATTAGGTTCGCGAATCCAGCCGTGAAGGTCTGAAGGTCGGTTAGATTGAATACCCACACGGATAAGAAGACGTCGACAGGTCGTTTGCGAGTCGAGGCAGCTCCACAGGTTGTGGTGCAGGCCTGCCTCCCGCAGTTGGGCAGCAAGCAATGGACAGCACGATGAAGAGCCGATATATTTCTAGCATTTGCAGATGAAGGGTGTGATATTTGCGCTCACTCGAACTCTTCTTGGTTCTAATTCCTCGCAATGAGTGAGCTCACCCACTTACACATGCGTGGAGGTATTAAACTTCGCTTAGTCAGTCAAGTATCAATTGCTTCAGTGGTGGAAGCCTGAGCAATAGCTATGGGTACATAACCGCAATAAATGAGACAGAAAGCGTCCGCTGCGGGCAGTGTTCCTGCCGAAACCAACAGACTGCTTGAATTGTCAACTGTCGAAAACAGCAGACACTAATAGGGCTGCTGCATCTATTAGTGCATCTCAGCGGCGGTAGTAATCGATACAGTAACTCATTGGCGAACGTGAAAAAAGGCATGTTCAAGCAGGTCGATCCGAGTCAGTGTGAACAATGACGCTTGGATTTGCAATGCACCTTGTAACATGGCATGACAGCGGTCATAACAAGGCTCTGAAGAAATCGACCTTTGAATGGCGTTGCGAATGCACCTGGATTGGTTGTTCTGAGTCCTTTCACAGGACCCCTATTTGGTAGCAGTGACACATCGATCCACCTTATTTGTCTAGGTGGCAGCCGTGGAGTCGACGCTGGCCTACGATGTCCGATCTTATGAAGCACAGTCTTTAGCTCCAACTGGAACTTCCCGGAAAGTACGTTGGCTGCCAGTTCGCACGAACAACTCCGAAATAGATTACAACACGTAACCTTACGCCACAAACATCCTTTGGCAGCGATCTCGATCGCGCGAGTCATGGCTCACTTCCAGAAAAAAATTTCAGCGTCATGTTCTAGCAGAAATTCCGCCGTGACATTAGTCTCCGTGGAAAATATCAACAGTCCCAGGAACCGGTGAAACATCAACGAGCATTCCTGCTCCTGCCACCTTATCTTTTACGTTAATACACAGGATGATGAACTATAGCTAACGCACGAAAGTTTCTAGGAATGTGGTACTGGCGACCATTTTTATACATTTGGAAGCTGGGCCCCGCTCAGAAGGAAGCGAGCCACCGGTATTTATTGTTGCCAAACAGTGCCTTTCCTTTCATGCGGGACTATGCGCAGCCCTGTCAACAACGACTGAAAAAAATCATGCGTTCTTTAGAGGCAGCTCATAATCGGCTCTTACGAGATATAACAGTTTCCATAAGAATAATTGCATGAAAATATATTGGACAACAGCGTTTCAAACCAATGGCATATTGTGTGCATTTGGGGGTTGGACGCGCTGAACTGTCAGGTGTACAATTTTTTTTTTTTTTTTGTAGACTCATGAAGTGTGCATGGCGCAGACTGAGAGATCTGTTTTGTGTACGCTTGTACAGGTTAGCCCGAACTTGACACAAAACAGCTAATTTGTATTAAGACCACTTGAACTTCAACACTACTATTGCACAATGGAGAAAAATGCCGAAAATTCTGTTTCACTTCATTGACCAAAAACACACTAAAATTAATGCTTAACGCGAAGATCTTTTAAAGAAAATTTGATCAACATGACATCGGTCCTTCCAACGAATAGATCGTGACGCTTAGCTACAGAATCACTAGAATACATTGTGTGTGATCTCGCATGTGGTGGCAACTTGTGAAATGTGAGTGTATGTTTCCATTAAAGTCGCATAAGAAATCATCATCATCATCAGCCTGGTTACGCCCACTGCAGGACAAAGGCCTCTCCCATACTTCACCAACTACACCGGTCATGTACTAATTGTGGCCATGTTGTCCCTGCAAACTTCCTAATCTCGTCCGCCCACCTAACTTTCTGCCGTCCCCTGCTACGCTTCTCTTCCCTTGGAATCCAGTCCATAACCCTTAATGAACATCGGTTACCTTCCCGCCTCATTACATGTCCTGCCCATTCATTCATTCACAAAACTTTAATATATTAGTGTCCTGAAGCCCGGTCTTTTCAGACCGAGGCGGGCCGCGTCCACGTCGGCACCGCCAGGCCGAGCCTTATGGCGTCATCGTGGACCCTCTGGACAGCCCGTAGCTGATCCTGATATGAAGAGCTTGTTATCAACTTATGCCAGTAAAGCCATTTTTCTTCGGGGTCGGCGAGAGTCGCGGGACAGCCCGCCAGCATGTGTCTGATGTCAATGATGCCATTGCACACGTTACATTCTTTCCTAATTTCTGTTTCGGGGTGAATTTTATTTATGAAATACGGAGTGGGGTACGTCCCGGTTTGCAGTAAACGTAGCGTCACTGCCTGAGCCCTGTTCAATTTTACGTGTGGCAGAGAGAATTGCCTACTCCCCAAGTAGTAATATTTAGTGATGTCGTTGTAAGTTAGTAACTGATCTTTATGCTCCCCGGAATGGTAGTGGGCGTCGGTTCGGTTCTGACCGGCACGGCAAGCAAGTCCTCGTGCCAGGTCGTTCGTCACCTCGCTGAGGTTGGGCCGAGTCTCGTCCACTTGTCCCATATTTGCAGGAAACCAGCGGATTTCAGTTTTGATAGTTTCGACCTTGTCGATAATTTTAGCCGCAGTCCCAGCTACATAGCCTTTGTCAAAGCTCTTAATTGCTGCTTTGGAATCGCTATAGATGAAAGACCATTTACGGCTCCTGATGGCTAGAGCAATCGCGACTTGCTCCGCCACCGTGGAATCCTTAGTGAAGATGGTGACGGCGTCCCGTACCTCGCCCCGGCTGTCGACCACCATGGCGGTGTAGGCCTCTTTGCCTTTGACCCAGGCAGCGTCTACAAGGGCCGCCTGTTGTCCTAGCTGTTCAATTTCTTTCAACAAAGCTTTCGCTCTCGCTTTTCTCCTGCTAACATTGTGTTCCGGGTGCATATTTCTCTGGAGGGGGGTGGTTCTGATCGCGTCTCTAAGTTTCGCGCTCAATTCTACCTCGGATTCCTTCGGGTTCATCGATCTATTTGGGTCTGTCCCTATCGCTTTGAGTATAAGCCTGCCCGCTCGCGTTTTCGTCAGTCTTTCCTGCTGCGCCATCTGTTGCGCTTCCGCGATCTCTTCTATCGTATTGTGCACGCCTAGGTTCATGAGCTTCACGTTCGAGGTGCTGATGGGTATACCTAGGGTAGCCTTCACTAACTTTCTGATCAGAGTGTTTAGCTTGTTCAGCTCGGCCTGCGACCATTTAAATAGACCTGCCACGTAGGTGAAGTGACATAGAGCGAAGGCATGCACTAGCCTTAGAGCGCTGTCCTCACCCAGACCTCTGTGTCTGTTGCTGATTCTCCTTAGTAACCTGATGACTTGGTCCGTCTTGTTTGAAATGTGTTGAATGGCATTCAGGTTGGTACCTCCCGCTGCTATGTGGAAGCCTAAAACTTTAATCTTTTCCACCTGCCTGATCGCGGATCCGTCGTGACAGCGTAACATAATCTTGGGTTCCTCCCCGGGGACGTAGCCCCTGGGTCTTCGACCCCTGCGTCGATGTTTTAGGACCAAAAGCTCCGACTTTGCCGCCGAACAGTTGAGTCCCATCTCGCCTAGCGTGCTTTCCACGGCGTGTATGCTCTCCTGCAGTCTGGTCTCCTTTTGGCCTACGTTACCGTTAGCGCTCCATATGGTTATGTCATCGGCGTATATTGCAAAGTGTATACCTTCTATACTCTCCAGTTTCCTCGCGACTCTGGTCATTGCTAGATTAAATAGCATGGGCGAAAGTACGGCCCCTTGCGGGGTGCCCCTGTTTCCCAGGTTCATCACCTTCGATTTTAGTTCACCTAGCGTGAGGCTCGCTTGCCTACCGCCCAGAAACGCCTTGACTACACTGTATAGCCTCTCGCCCAAGCCCAGCTCGGACAGGACCTCGAGGATGGCCTTGTGCTCTATGCGATCAAAAGCTTTTTCGACGTCTAGACCCAGAATCGCTCTCGCGTGCACCGGGCCAACGTGTATGAGCTGGTGTTTGATCAGGAGCATGGCGTCCTGAGTCGATAGTCCGGGGCGGAAACCGATCACGTTATACGGGAGTATGTCATTTTGCTCGACGTATCTAGTGAGTCTGTTAAGAATAACATGTTCCATAGCTTTACCTATGCAAGATGTAAGCGAGATTGGACGTAGGTTATCCAGATGGAGTCGTTTGCCCGGTTTTGGTATGAGGATGGTGTTAGCTATCTTCCATTCCTCCGGATAGTCTCCCTTTCTCCACAACTCGGTGAAATGATCCATCAGGAAAGTGATCGACTCGTCGTCTAGATTCATTAAGAGTTTATTGGTAATACCGTCGGGTCCGGCTGCCGGTCTACTAGATAGACCATGGAGGGCGGCCCGTACCTCACCCTCGGTGAAATCGCGGTCCATTTCCTCGCACGGTCCTCCCATGTACTCCACGCGTTCGTCGCTATCGCCCGGTTGTTCGAGCGGGAGATATTTGTCCGCGAGCTGTCTCATGACTACCTCCTGAGTCGTGCACTGGCTGACTTGATGTGCCATGCCCCATTTCATTTTCTTGATTTCAACTAAGATGTCATTAACTCGCGTTTGTCCCCTAACCCAATCTGCTCTTTTTCTTATCCCTTAACATTACACCTATCATTCTTCTTTCCATAACTCGTTTCGTCGTCCTCAACCCTTTTCGTAAGCCTCCAGGCTTCTGCCCCGTGAGTACTGGTAAGACACAGCTGTTATACACTTTTCTTTTCAGGGATAATGGCAACCTGCTGTTCATGATCTGAGAATGCCTGCCAAACGCACCCCAGCCCATTATTATTCTTCTGATTATTTCAGTCTCATGATCCGGATCCGCGGTCACTACCTGCCCTAAGTAGATGTAATCCCTCACCACTTCCAGTGCCTCGCTACCTATCGTAAACTGCAGTTCTCTTCCAAGACTGTTAAAGATTAGTTTAGTTTTCTGCAGATTAATTTTTAGACACACTCTTCTGCTTTGCCTCTCCAGGTCAGTGAGCATGCATTGCAGTTGGTCCCCCGAGTTACTAAGCAGGGCAATATCATCAGCGAATCGCAAGTTACTAACGTATTCTCCATTTACTCTTATCCCCAATTCTACCCAACCCAGGTCTCTGAATACCTCCTGTAAACACGCTGTGAATAGCATTGGAGATATCGTATCTCCCTGCCTGACGCCTTTGTTTATTGTGATTTTGTTGCTTTCTTTATGGAGGGCTACGGTGGCTGTGGAGCCGCTATAGATATCTTTCAGTATTTTTACATACGGCTCGTCTACACCCTGATTTCGCAATGCCTCCATGACTGCTGAGGTTTCGACAGAATCAAACGCTTCCTCGTAATCAATGAAAGCTATATATAAGGGTTGGTTATATTCCGCACATTTTTCTATCACCTGATTCATAGTGTGAATATGGTCTATTGTTGAGTAGCCTTTACGGAATCCTGCCTGGTCCTTTGGTTGACAGAAGTTTAAGGTGTTCCTGACTCTATTTGCGATTACCTTAGTAAATACTTTGTAGGCAACGGACAGTAAGCTGATCGGTCTATAATTTATCAAGTCTTTAGCGTCCCCTTTCTTATGCATTAGGATTATGTTAGCGTTCTTATCCGTCATAGCCGTCAAGCTACCGCGGCAGGCACACAAGTGTTGATTTGACGTGCGACCAATTTACTAGTGTCGCCTAGACCCTACGGTGTTTTAATGTAGCTTTGCTCACCACGCCTTGCGTCAGTTGTCCGCTTCAGAAATCAGCAATGGTGTTTATTTTTTAGAACTAGCAGTAGCGTAACGTGCTGTACCTCAAGTTTGCCCGCAACCGCTATTTCCTGGCCTTTTCAGGTAATCATTTCTCTCTACCGCTCTCTCCTCCTGTACGGAAACTGCGAGAGTGGGAAGGCTGTTACTCGTTCAGCGAGTGCTTCGGTTCTTTCCGTTATCTGCCTCCTCTCCCTATTCCTCTCTACATTATCTCTGGACTTGCGCGTTAGCAGAAAGGTAAGTTAGCAGTTTCTGCAATGCTTTTGAGGGAGGTCACGGATAATTGCAGCTGTCAGGAGGCTAATGTGACATCTAGGGAGCTGAGGGCATTGTGCACATACCACGCAATGGAACGGTATAACGGGTTTCTCGTGTCGACTTTCCTCTCTGCCATGCTCCTGCCTTCCGGCGAGGCGTGCAAGACAACAGCTGCGGTAGCAGCAGCGCCACAGTCGAAGGAGGAGGCAAAGAAAGCTTCGCTTCAATAATCCTACTACGATATGAACGTATACTGGAGACTAAGTGCTTAATCCATCGACCCAGTGGCTGTGATTAGGTCGACGAATCGTCGACTCTGAGCTGGTAATGCTGCTACCCGGATATAAACCAGCATTCGAGGTCGTTCCCGTCGAGGCAACTGCTGGCCCGCCGGCCATCGACTCCTAACTGCATGCATTTGTGCTACCCGCATACGAGCAGGTGCTTAGTCGTTGCGCGACCACTAGTTCAGTCTGAAGCGGTTGCGATGCTACACGCATGAGAAATGGCAACGGCAACAAAGGCCCTGGCGGTGAAGAAAAACCAGACAGACGCTGGTGCCTGCTGTCCACAAATTACATTTTAGCCGAGCCCGCTCAATCAGGCTAAAGCCTGATTCCGTCGATTCCACTGCCCACGCACCATCAGCGTGCTGGTCCGGTCGTCGCCATCTTTTGTGACTGGACCATTGTGGCACGTAGCAGCGCGCTACAGGGCCCCCCTTCTAGCGAAGGAGCCGTGAGCTCGACGAACGGCGAAGCGCCGATGGCGGTGGTGCGAAATGCACGCGGCTAGTAGAACTGGCCTGGTCGGGAGGGAATGTGACAGCAGAAGTGGCTAAAGCGTCAAAGTAGACAGGCTTCAGACGGTCGACGGAAACCTTATCTTCCCGGCTGTTGATGAGCAAAAAAAAAGTTTTTAGGTGCACGCTTGAGTACTTTGAAAGGACTATCACATGGGGGCCATAAGGGAGGACGCACAGAGTCGTGGCGCAGAAAGACGTGTGCAGTTCTCAAGGCCAAGGTTGACGTATACAGGTCCGGGAAAGCATCGTTGTCGGTGGGGAACGACAGTAGGCATAGCATTGTGTAGGCGGTAGGCGTAGTCGGAACCGTCAGCAGGTACAGTGGGCGCGTCGTCGAAGCATTCGCCAAGGAATTCGCCAAGAGTAGTGCGCCAACCGTAAGCTTGGCGGCGCTGGTGGAAGAGTCACTGCGAACAGCAGTGCGGATGCTAAGCTTAACGAAAGGAAGGCGCTCGATCCATGATGAATGAAAAGTCGAAGGCATGAGTGAAGCCTTCACTTGGCGGTGAAAACGTTCGATGATCCCATTGGATATCGGGTGATAAAAGGTAGCCTTGATGTGATTGACGCCGAGTAGCCGAGATAGGTTGGCGAACAATGTTGAGTCGAACTGACGACCACGGTCAGTCGTAATGGCTTCAAGGACACCGTAGTGGCTAATCCAAAGTGTGATGAGTGCTAGAGCTGTTGACTCCGCCGTTATGTCCAGGAGGAGCATCGCTTCAGGCCATTTGGTGAACCGCTCAATGCAGGTTAACAGGTAGCAATAGGCACGTAAGGACGAGGACGTGCGGTGGACGTATCACAAACGAGGGGCGCGTCGCCGTGAGGAAGCAATATATCTTCAAACGCCAGAGGTACCGCTTGTGCGAAACAACTGGAGTTCGGCGTCGACACTCTGGGCGGTAGCCATGGCCGTGAAGTCGATGACCGGCCAGCCGTGGTCCATTGCATGGATGTCGGCGCGAGAAAGTGCGTCGGCAGCGGCGTTGAATTTTCCGCTGACGTGGCGAATGTCGCTGCGGAATTCAGAAATGTAGGCGAGCTGTCTGATTTCGCGGGAAGCGTAGGAACGCTAGGGCGGAAGTCAGTGGTTTATGGTAACTAAGGACATTGAAGGAGCGTCTCTCGAAAAAATGTCGAAAGTGCTTCACAGCCAAATGAATGGCGAGCAGCTCTCAGACCAACGTGCTGTAGCGGCGCTCAGGGGTCGCCAGCTTCTAGGAAAAGAAGGCGATGGGCTGCCAGTCACCATCAACAAATGGCTGCAATACTGCACCGATGACGGTGTCCGATGCGTAAACCATGACAGATGTTGGGGCGTCGCACTTGGGGTGGACGAGGAGCATCGCGCCGGCAAGGGCTTCTTTGATGCCTCTAAACGCGTGGCCAACGGTGACATTCCAGGCCACGGGAGCATTCGGTGTCTTGTAGCCCGAGTGAAGGTCGTGTAAAGGCTGCAGTATTTTGGGGCAGCGAGAAATGAAGAAGCGCTAATAGTTTTCGAGGTGAAGAAATTCGCGCAGTCGCCTGGTGGTGAATGGCTCAGAATACTCACAGATGACTGTGACGTAGGTCGGAAGTGACAAATGCCATGTGTGTTGACGCGATGGCCGTGGAAATCCAACTCCGCAACGCCGAACTCCCTCTTCGAATCGTTAACAAGACCAAACATGCTGAGTCTTGCGAGCACTTGACGTAGATGGAGCTTGTGAGCTTCGGCGGTGGTCCTGTAGACAAGGATGTCTTCAAGATAGGCAAAGCAGCACGTCAAGCCGCGTAATACCTGGTCGATGAAATGCTGAAAGGTCCAGGCCCCATTACGAAGACCGAAAGGCATGCGCAGACATTCGAACAGACCGAAGGGTGCTATAATGGCGGTCTTGGGAATATCTGAGGGTTACAAAGGAATCTGGTGGTAGGCTGTCACCAGGTCGACCTTGCTAAAAATAGTGAAGCCGTGCAATGCTGACGTAAAGTCCTGAATGTGAGTTATTGGGCACCGGTCCGGGACAGTGGCTTTGTCCACGGTAATCACCGCAAAGGCTCCAGTCATCGGTATTATAGGGCACCATATGGAGTGGTGAGCCCCAAAGACTGGAGGAGGGACTAATGAAACCAAGGTCAGGCAAGTGTTTAAACTCCTCTTTGGGGACAGCTATACGATCTGGCGCGAGGCGATAAGCCCGAGCAAACACGGGAGGGCCAGTCGTGACAATATGATGTGTCACGCTGTGAGCAACCGAGGACTGAGAGGAGGGGGGTCGGAAGACGTCCGGAAACTCGGCAAGGACGGATGACCAAGCGTCGAGAATGACCATGTGCACCTTGAGAAGCCGAAGCGGTCGGGTGCGACAGGAAACTCCTTGGACGGTTAAGCTCATCTCGGAGTCTAAGCTCATCTCAGAGTTGACGATCTTGTAGGGCCAAAGAAAGTCGGCTTAGATGATAGGCTTGCGCACTGCCACCATGACAAAAATCCAGCGAAATGTATGTCTGAGGCTGATGTCAAGAGTCACCGACTTTTGTCCGTAGGTCCGGATGGTCTATCTGTTGACCGCGGTGAGAGGAGGCGAGTCGGGAGGAAGGCGGCACTCAGCGAACGTAGAAGCAAGGACGCAAATCTCGGCGCTAATGTCGACAAGATAGCGGACTTTGGTGAGGCAGTGGGTGACGTGGAAAAGGCGACTGGATCTGGGGCCACGAACAGTCCGGTTGCCGTCAGTGACCGGTCGCCGTCAGTGTTCGGCCCAACCATTTCCCGCGTAGGAGCAGGCGGCACTGGTTTGCGCGAGAGCCATGGCGATGGTGGTACCAGCAAAGCGTAACGGAAGGAAGAGAACGGCGTTCAGAAGGACCGGGGCTGCGATGGTGCAGTTGTGACGAACGCGGCCGGCGTGTTCCGATGGCAGCGACCTCAGTTGTCAGTCGGGCTACTTGCCGTGTGAGCTCCTCGGTAGCTTCGAGGAGAAGCACATAGCTATCGCCAGCGGCTGCGTCGTGGGACGGAGGGTCGGAAGTGCAATGAACTGTGGCCTCGGAGGGAAAACCGACATCCATAATCTTGTCGGCCAACTGGGCCAGAGATTCGAACGTCAAGAAGGAAGACGCTGTCAGGATCATGTGCACCTGCGGTGGAAGGCGCTGCAGGAAAAGTTCCCGGAGAACTGCACTGTCAGTTGTAGGAGCCAGATTTCCAGCCATGGCTTGCATGTGACGCAATAATTTGGTACGTTGGCGGTCGCCGAGCTCCTCCAATGCAAGAAGTTGCTGTAATCGATGCTGCTCCGTTTGAATGGTGCGCTGGATGAGCGTCGCCTTAAGGTTGTCATAGGGGAGGTCGACGGACGGGGAGCGTAGAACATCGCGAACAATCGTAGCCGTAGTAGGTGGACGCGCTCCAACGACGGGTTGGAACATGGTCAACTGCGAATCGAGACGGTGGCGACAGAACAATTATTCGATGGTAATTAACCAAAGTTCAGAGTCCGATAACCATAACTCCGGAAGCTTGAGAGCGGAGGCCTCGGGATCGCGGAGTAGTGGCACTAATGGCAATGAAGTCTAGGGTTTGACGAAAACTCGTCTCGCGAGGAAAGAACATGGCTGAATAAAGGTACACTCGCCAACTGAAAAAATCCAAAGCAGAGATTGACGTTTCGGCGCCCAATACGGGTGCCTTGTTCACAATGAACGAATGCATGGTGGTCTTTATGGCAATACTTGATGGCAATACTTGATCGGGAGAATCCAAGGCCATGGATGACTGGACAGAAGCCGGACTGCGAAGACAGTGGGGCTCGAGCGCCTTGCGGCGGTAGGCCCAGCGAAGCGGCTGAGGCACCCGGAGCTGAGATCGGTGACGGGAAGTCCGCAGTCATCAATTTGGGGGTGAAGAAAAACCAGACAGGCGCTGGCGCCTACAAATTATATTTTCGCTGAGCCCGAGCAATCAGGCCAAAGCCTGATTCCGCCGATTGTAGATGTAGATGTGGAGGAGGAGGAGGAGGAGGAGGAGGAGGAGGAGGAGGAGGAGGAGGAGGAGGAGAAACTTTATTATTGCAGAAACCGTTGCGCGGTTTATTCCTGGGTGGTTCCCTCTGACAGGGCTCCACTGGCGATCGCGGCTCGCCGGGCCTGGTCGAGGGTCGCCAGTTGGCTTCCCAGGTCCAGTTCGGAGAGTCTCGCCTCCCAAGACCACGTAGTGAGTGTGTGTGTTGTGACTCGTGGCGAAATTGCGTCGCCCGGACGGTCGGTGCATTCGTGTGTTATGTGCGCGAGTGTCGCTGTGTGGTTGCTACACCAGGGACATGTTCGGGACGTATAACTGTCTGGGTAGATTGCGTGTAGACGAGACAAGTGTGGGTATGTGTTGTGGATAATTGTGATCTACTTGCACGTACCCACTCTGGTGGATTGGCCAAGAATCGGGCAGGTCGGCCTTCGGTTAAGTAATGCCGCGTCCCTAGTATTTTTCTCTTACTACCATCAATGTTTACAGCTTCTTGCCTAAGAACGGTATGCTCAACAGCTTCCATGACGTCGGATACGTTAGCGGCCAATATTCTATTCCATATTTTTTATGCGAAAGCGTCCAATGGCCCATCGTACGAAAAATTACCTGCAGATCCCACGCCCTGCGGGAATTGATGTTACGTGAAGCAGTGTGCGGTGTTACGGTTGGCATGTAGCACCCCGTGCAAAACATGCTCGACCACCATGCCTCATCTAAACGAAGGGTGAATTCCCAATGTATTGTGGTTGTCTCGAGGGGTTGCCGGTCTGGCTGGCACCTCGCAGTGCTTACAGGCCCCTTTGTGTGTGTGCAACTTGAGAGGGACCTTTTCCTCGAATTGTCAAGCTCTACAGGAGAACTTCCGCGAACCAACGTCGCCTAGAAGAAAGTATCAAGCCACGACGAGGACTTACAACGTCAACTGGGAGAATGGATCAATCGCCCATCCACAACCAGACACCCTTTCCACGAACTGTCAACACTTTCCGCGAACCGAACAGGCCCAGCGGGTTGCGGCCAGAGGAAGCAAGCCCGTACACCTCATATGGGAGCATGAATCAGCAGCCCCATCCCCTACCAGACCTGCGGGTTGCCCCCTGCGGAAGCAAGCCCGTACCACCATACCTGGGAGCATGGATCAGCAGCCCCATCCCCTACCAGACCTGCGGGTTGCCCCCTGCGGAAGCAAGCCCGTACCACCATACCTGGGAGCATGGATCAGCAGCCCCATCCCCTACCAGACCTGCGGGTTGCCCCCTGCGGAAGCAAGCCCGTACCACCATACCTGGGAGCATGGATCAGCAGCTCCATCCCCGACCAGGCACCTGGGTTTCTACCTGCTGAGGCGGGGCCGTGCAGGCTCATCGGGGAGGAGTGATCAGCTGCCCGTTCACAACCAGACTCAGTGCCTGTTACGTGATGTTGAGGTGAGCAAGATCCCACCTACGACTTTAGTGGGCATATTTAAAGGGCCCCGCAATTTACTTTTTCACTTCATTCTCATCTTCTTATCTTTCACCAACCATTGGATAAACCGTGCAAGTTTCGCACTAGAAGTCGTCTCGTCCTTGCCTGGTCGCCACGGTCTACCGGATGCCTGCAGCCCGCCGACAACGCCCCGCTACACAATAATGACGTCGGTCGAGCTTCGATAAACGGGCGTCGCAACAACTCGGCAGCGATCGGATACGCTACCCTGGAGAGCGCAACAGCGGGCAGCTTACCAAGTTAACGAAACGACCATGAGAGCACCAAGATGCAGGCAGCTGTTTCATGGCCTACATGGCACGCATGTCATGACATTCAAGTCATGACCTATCATTTCTGTTGGTCATACACTCTTGTCATATACTATGCCAGTTTTGGTACATACCAAGTTAAAGAAACGACCATGAGAGCACCAAGACGTAGGCGGCTGTTTCATGGCCTACATGACTCACATGTCATCATATTCATGTCATAATCGATATTTTAAGGAAGTTGTGCAGTCTTCTCATACTATGCCAGTTTTGGTACATACCAAGTTAAAGAAACGACCATGAGAGCACCAAGACGTAGGCGGCTGTTTCATGGCCTACATGACTCACATGTCATCATATTCATGCCATAATCGATATTTTAAGGAAGTTGTGCAGTCTTGTCATACTATGCCAATTTTGGTGCATACCAAGTTAACGAAACGGCCATGAGAGCACCAAGACGTAGGCGGATGGATGGATGGATGGATGGATGGATGGATGGATGGATGGATGGATGGATGGATGGATGGATAGATAGGTAGATAGATAGATAGATAGATAGATAGATAGATAGATAGATAGATAGATAGATAGATAGATAGATAGATAGATAGATAGATCTAGGTGCTCTCAAAGTGGCAAATGCTTGCCAAGAAATGCTTCGCATTTAAAAGCCGGCGTCTGTCCTCTGTAGCAGCAAAGCGGCACCTAAACTCGCATTGCCAGTGGCTGCGACGCCACGTCGCGACGTCGCGAGCTACGCCTCGACGGAGCACAGCGGGCGAAAGGGTAGTAGACCTGCTGATGTGTTAGCGCACCAGGTGTTGCGTGAGGGGAGAGGGCATCGCCGCGACGCCACGTCACCTTCACTCTCACTTTCAGCACGAGCTCTCCCCGACGGAGAAGAGCCGTTGGCACAGCTGGCGAAAGGGAACACCTGCTGTGGCGCTAGTGCGTTATGTGTTGCGTGACGGGAGAGGGCACCACCGTGTCGGTGGCATGCGGCGTTGGCATCGCACGCTGCTGCTGCTTGCTGGCTCGGGCAGCACACACCGCTATGGTACATTACTCGCAGCTCAAAACTTGAAAGAGCCGCTCAGCGCCGTTCTCTTGGACATTAATGCTTCCGCATTCACAACTCATGGGAGTGCTTAGGTGTCGCCGAATTTTTATAGGAAGTCGCCCCGACAGTTGTTGCTTCGAGACTTTCTTTGCCATCTTTTTTTTTTCATGCACTTTGTGTAACCTGATATAGACCAAAATGAACCGCAGCAGTGGCCTAGTGGTAGAGCATGCGCCTCGAGGTCACTGATCACCAAAAAACAATAACTCACTCATCATAAAAATTTGAGCTCCTTTATCTATAGGTACACGGAGGCTCGGCACATTGAGCACTACACTCTAAAGAAAATTTACACCAAATGGGTTGTATTTGGGCGCCAAACCATAATCGTGATCTGTCTTGCCCGCATTTCCTCTCTTTAACGCTGCGAGCCCGGTATCTTCCCAGTCACGAACGGCTTGCGCGTTATCAGCTTGACACAGCATTCTCGACAGGAAAGTAGCCAGCGCGGAGTTTTCAAGAGAGAAAAGGCAAGCAAGGCAGGCGACGATTATCGTTTGGGGACAAGATAAGCCCCAAACGGTGTAAACTTTTTCAGACTGTATGTATGTGTTCAGGCCAATCGCTTGCCACTGCTGGCAACATCTGTTACCACGCTTTAAACTGTACTTGCTGTTGTGTTCACATCGCGATATGTCACGCGTGTTGTGGTTATCGAGTGGCGGTCATAAACGAGCGAACACCAATGCGCACGTGTAACCGGATGCCACTCGTTTAAATGGGCGTGCCCGCTACGATAATGTCGGAGTGTGTTTTGAGGCTGCCCGCTGGCATGCCGGAACAAAGGACTCGAAAAAGCACGTCTCTGTTCGGAAGATAGAACACTTGCCAACGTGTTCGTAGTCCCCTAAACCGCCACATGCACCGCCACATTGCTCGTATGCTAGAAATAAAACAAATCTATTCGTAGCGAGATCTCCGGCACGTATATACTTCAAGCGTGTTGTTCCCCGATCATTTCGCCCCTCACTCTCGGCACAGGTGCGACTCGCGGACTAGCATCCTGTTCGAGGCGCTACGCCAGAGCGGCAGTGTTTGTTTTGCAGGAAATCTTCATCAGACCTACTGTGCCTCCATTTGTTTTTCTCGATAATTTATAATGTCCTTTCAACATTGAAACGTTAAAACTAATGCCTTCATGTGTCTGGATAAAAATGCGCAATAACTACTGGTTCCGTTCTTGCTAGTGCTGCAGGTTCCCTTTGACTACCGGAAAATGGGAATTGATGTTTGCTCAGACCCTTGCTGTGTTCTGCGCCGGCGCGCCGTGCATCGTACCAACAGACTGGTGTTCCCAGGAAGACCACGGATCTTCTCGCTGTCAACGATGTGAATCGAAGAGGCTCACCACAATTAAGGGAAGACCGTCCGGTAAGCACAGCGCTTCAATTCACTTTGCAAAGCATACTGTGTCCTCACAACCGCTTTTCATGCATCATTCCGCATTGTTTTACGTGATCGAATATATTACGCTCACATCTAAAGCCTTTAGCGGGGAACGTTGAGTTTCGCGTTACGATAAGGCGCTCCAATTGTTAGGCCACCATAGCGTCCACACATGACCTCACTATCACGGGCGTCTGGCTGGCCAGCCGGTCGGTCGGTCGGTCGGTCGTCCGGTGGGTCGGTGCGTACCTAGAAACATTGGTAAATATACTTTGCAGACGACATCCCCACAAACTATAAATTATTCAGAGATTGCAAGATGGTAACATGATGTAGAGAAACTCTCTTTTGTATAATGATGTTCATGTCGCAAGATTACCTGCCGCTGCATTCAGCGTGCATGTGTTCACTGCATGAGAAATGCGGTTTTATGCTGCCGCATTTATTTATGACATATTACCAAAGCAATATTAAGAATCCCTATGTTCGAGATTGTTTATTAAATTAGTTAATTAGTTAGCGGAGTGAACTGCTGGGCTAGTTGGTTATTCGACATAATAAAGGAGTTCTGCGCCTGGACCACACGCACAGGAAAGGAGACAACACGGGCGCCCTCTTCAACTGTTTAAAGACCGTGTAAGCATCTTACATGAGTTCGTTAGTTAGTAATTCAGTTAGTTGTTTAATTGGTGAGTTACCGGCATAATAACCTATCTTTAAGCCTAAAAGACAACTGAAAGAAAGAAATCATAATACAATCGACTTTATTGTTAACACGTGCAACGAACAAGCCGGATAGCTTTTTCTTGTCATTTAAACAGCCTATAAAAAAGTTAGTCTGCGTCATTGGCAGCACAAAAGACCTATAACTGACAAGGCACTAGCTATATGGCAGCAATGATCGTCTATATGCGTGCGCTGGATTGGCAGCTAGCGTACGCGTACGGGAGTACCGATGTGTGTGTATCCTCCCAAGCCGTCGCACTAAATTGGGCGCTTAATTATGTGCGCGCTTTACGCTCAACAAACTTACCATGTCTTGGAGAACGTGGAAATGTCGCTCCCGTGCCCTTTCTTCTGGGGTTCCGCCCACCTTCTCTGTGAGTGTCCCCGCTTCACTGCGCCTAGCAAAGAGCTCCCGAGACCGCCCTCAGCACATAGGGTTTGAAAGCGTTCTTGTGCTTCTTGCGGAGAACTGGTCTTAGAGACAGAGTTTAAGCAGTGCTGTATTCTCCTTTCCTCTTTCTCCCTCTTTCTCTTCGTTGATTCTTTTGTAACATCACTTATCTGTTATCGTTCATTGCTATAGCAATTATATGGACACTCCAGGCGTATTCTTGCCATCGGCGTCACCATCGCCGTGACGTTCCGTATAAAATCCAAGGGCGATAACACCGTCGCCGCGCGTCGTATGCTGTATGTGCGAGTAAAAGCACGCGATGGAAGCCGATGATCGCGGCTCAATATGGCGCGCGAGCCAGAAAGCTGAGAGTAAACGCGCCGCCGTCTTCCGTCGCGCGAAAAGTCGTGGGGGATGGCAGGGAGGGGCCAGGGGCGGTGTTGTAATCCGGCACCAATTGCGTATTTCGCCACCGGGCGCAAGGGGAACCGACGATCGCGGCTCAAATTCGCGCGCGAAAGAAAGCGGGTACGAAGCGCGGGAGAGAGGCCTGGACGGCTTCGACTCCGCCAACAAGTGCATAAGTGTATCCTGAAACGGATCTGTGACGGCGTGCTGTGTTTTCGCCGCTCTTGCGTTGAAGCGATAGACAGCAAGAAGGTCACTTCGCCCTGCTACCGCACTTGCTCACACCAGCGTTTTGACAGCGAGTGTCCGCGCTCGTCGAGTGTGATCTGTTGATGTTTACTTGTGCGCACTGACACCATGCTTGTTAATTCAGTTAGTAAGCGAATGTTTCCATAGCTGTCTACTAATTTGCTATCGCAATCATTCGCATTACGGGAGAAACTACAACTTCTTTGGACGACTCTACAGGTGCCCGTATGTACACATGCAATGCCACATACTCAGTGACCCAAGTTGGTGCGGTGTTTGCTTTTGACTCGTCAAATGGTGGTACCAAAGATCACCGACACCCAATGACGGTTGACCGGAGTGCTCCTGCGGACCGCCATTTCCAATCTGGCAGCGAAACGCACTTCGTCTGGCTGGAGTAACCACGGTGGCGCCAATCACCTACACCTTGGGCGCTTTCACCTAAGGTGGGCGGCGTCGTATCGAATCTAGACACAAGACCACCGAATCTGGCATAGAGTCCGCGGTGTGGCCAATCACCGTCACCCGGGTGCCAAGCCTGGTGCTCCTGCAGTAGCCGCGTCTCTCGAAGCGACCATGGTTTCAGCTGGGTACCATGGTGGCGCTAGTCACCGGCAGCCAGGGTGCCTCCGTGCTGCTCCTGTGCGCCGGCCGTCATGAGTCCCGGCTCGACACGCGCATATCTGGCTCGGAATCCGCAGTGTCGCCCCTCGCCGACACCCGAGCCTAAGGTGTTCCCTGCGGCGTGCTTGTTTCGAAAACCAGAGTAGAACCACACATTAGCTCGGAGTTCGCTATGATGCTAATCACTGGCACGTGTACGCTACGACGTGCTCCTGCATGCTAGGTTTTTGCACTGAAGATCTCGTGGGGGTCCACCATTTTAGTGGGGCTCCCCCTGTACGCTGCATTAGTTCAGTTTTTTCCGCCTGGTAGCCCTGAGTAGGAGGCTCTGTTTCGCCTGCATATCTAAGCATGTGCTGCGGCAAATGCGGTGTCAGCAAGGTCGAGGCATATGCCACCCAAAAGGAAAGCCGACTTGGACCTTACATGAGCTTGCGGGTAATCGTACTTTTGAAACACTACATGACAGCGACCTAAGCACTTGTGTACGACGCTAACAATGTGTGAAGGTTTTTTGCGGAAGCCTGTATGTAGTATCATTAGTGTCAAGTGCGTTGTTCGCCTTAACACTGGAATTGAAAACTCTGATTTAATTCGATCTCTGCAGCTGTAACTGCTGGGATGTCGCCATAGGGGACCGAATGCATACCCCTGCGGCTATGTGCTTGTGAGAGCCATGCGCGCTAACCACTGAGATATCGTAAGTTGTAAGTAGTGGGGAATTTTATGTATCACGCCGACAACGAGAGTTGTGGCTTTTGTGCATGCATTTCGGAAACCATTCAACCGCACAGCGGATGAAGACGACGTCGTGCTCTTCGCAAAGAAGTCGTTGTTGAGAAATTGTAGAGATCGATTGCCCGCGCGGATCTAGTAGAGATGTCCGAATGTCCTGAGCCCCCCTCCTCCCCCTCAAAATTTGTGTTCGTAGAGCCAGCGTACGGTACGTGACAAACTCTTATAAGCCCTTTTTCCCATCTGTTACTGCTCTTTAGTTCTGGAGAGTAAAGAAAAGTTTAATGATTATTGAAGAAAACCGCCAGCACGTAAGAAAACCATCTCAATCACCATCTAAAAGTCAGCTCCCCCCCCCCCCACCTCTGGTCCCCTTGAAAAATAAAAACGTGCCTGGTACGTTGTGAGTGCCCGCAACTGTCACAATAAATTATTTATCTACATGGCTGAGCAGTGTAATTACATCTTTACATAGTGTGAGTGCGTTGTTCTTTTTCCAATTTTTCAAGTCATTCGTTGTATCAGGTTATTCTTTTTGAGCCTACATAGGAAACCAGTTCACACACCGCGTCTCCCATCTTGCACTCAGGCGTTGCTGTACTGGCCGTAGCGACCGTCGCAGGGGTTTCGAGCTGCAGTGCAATCGTCGCCAGCGTCTCCTTCGTCACGGTGACACAATTGATCGACTTTCGCAAGTCTATACTGCGCCCCTTTCCTTCCTGTTCAGTGGTTATCGCCGTCACAGCTTGTGCCAGAGCGTCGCGACCTCCTGATAAACTATTCGCTGCTTCCCGCTTCCCCTGCGGCCTCAGGGCACATTTACAGAATCTCACCCGCGCCGCAAGCTTGGCAAGCTGCGTGCAACGGCTTTTTCAACCATGTGATGGCACTGGTCCAAAACATCCACTTCAGGGCATGATTTTTGTGGCTCAGTAGGTGAGGAACCTTATCTGCACTTTTTTTTTACACCATGACAGCTAGCACGCTATTGTGTCCGATATAAGCGGTACTATGCGAGATTGTACACATCATACGTGGTCGACGAATCTGTCAAGACCCATCAGGAACTGTATATGTGCTATTCTTGACATTTTTACCCGTCGTGGTTGCTCCGAGAAACTAGAATGATGTTTTTTCGCATTACGGCTACCGCACTACTTAACTCCCAGTTTTGCGCAAGCTATAGCTAAGCTGCCAGTGTAAATGGGGAGTGCGGATAAGTAGCCGTAGCATAACCAGTTAAAAAGGCTGAATCACTAAACTCTAAAGAAAGTTTGCACCCTTTGGGTGTATAGCTGCCACACAACAATAATCGTAATCTGTCTTTCTTGCGTTTCCTTTCTTGAAAACGCTGCGCCCGCTACTTTCCTGACGGCAATGCTATGCCATGCTGACAACGCGCATGCCGTTCGTTACTGGGAAGTGCCGGGCTGATGACAATTGTTGTTGTGCGGCAAGATACGACTCAAAGGGTTTAAACTTAGAGTGTACACTCTAAAACAAAATGACACCCTTTGGGTTGTATTTTCCCTGAGGACGCTACGCAGATTGCGCCACAAGGTTTCTTGCTCGATCCATAATTCTAAGTGATTGCGGCTTTACAACAAAGGCGCCAGTAATGCCACGTGTCTCGACGATGCGCTTAGAATTTACTGTCGCCTCCGAGACGTATTTTCAAAACACGTACATCCACGAGTGTATCCTGCGCAGCCCCTTCCCTCATTGACACGTTTTGCCTTGGAATGCCGACATGAACTGTCGTCGTACCGAAAGTCCATCAAGGCTTTGTTGACCTTTTTACATGGCAGTAGCCTATTAGACTATAATGATCCCATTCCGTCCCTTTTCATTTTTTTTCACGCTTTTATTTTTGTCGCGCTCTTCTTTCCGTCTTTACTTCCCCTTTCCCTTCCTCTAGAGCAAGGTAGCAAACCGGAGGTTTCAACTCTAGTTAACCTTCCCGCCTTTCTCTCATTTGCATCTCTCTCTGTCTCTCTCTCTCTCTCTTAGGTAAGCATTGGGGATTCCCATTAGTCACGTGAAAGCTGCGCAGTAACAACTGCTGCGACTCGCATACTCACGCGACACCTGTCGGTCTACACCAAGACATAGTAAAAACGTTCTGCTAAAGATCGCTGCGCTCACGTCAGCAGCGTGCTGGTAATTCATACATCGAGCGTTGGTCATTTGTCCACACGTGTAGCCTATCTGGAGTGAGTATAGAGGTCGCACCCAAGCTATCAGATTACATACGTTCTGTTGCTGCTGCCACTCCTATTCGTTGGGTGAACAGTTGCCATTCGCTGAATTCTTGGCAGTTGGAACGGGATTCGTAATGTCTGCTGCTTGTATTCACTCCATGCCCACTCAACCTCCTTAATATGATAGTAAGAAATATTTCGTACTTATTGGAAGTGCACAATATCACAAGTGTGGGCTCTCGACAATGGCTGTTTCTTTCACTAGCATATTCAGCCGGCTTTTCTTCACGAAAACAAAAGGACAGAGTAAAAGAAAACTCTGTTTACTGGTAGCATTGAGTATCAACCATGCAGCATCGCTGGACCCAGGAATATCAAGGACTCCGACGGGCTTATAAGGACGGTAATAAATGAACACGCAAAGGTTATAAATGAACTCGGAAGGATTATAAACGATCGGCCGATCTTGTTGACCTCAGCCGCATGCTGCGCCCCTCCCGCTCCGGTACTACTGAGTGCGATTGTATCGCTAATAGATGAGTGGAGTCTCACACACCAATAAAAAGGCAGTTTCGATATGAGTTGTTGCTCAAGTGAACGGTGTCAGACGCGTTCATCGAGGCGGCCGTTTCAAGTAAGCAGGAATCCGCAGGTGAATAGCCGTGCTTATTCTGAAGCTTTGCGCTTCCAGTCCAATAAATGCAGAAGCGTTTATGCTATCTTTAAAGGGAAGTAACTACAAACTCACTCGTAATCCTTATAAATTCGACTTGTGCCATTTAATACAGGTAAACGTGCTCACAATGGTGCGATCGCAAGCTCATGTACGTGTTTAGTACGTCTTGAAAACCTATTCCCAGCACCGTCACCGTGAACACTAAGTGATGTGGCGGTAACTACAGATGTGAAGCCAGACAGTGTCGCGAGATTACTAACTAGCCATTCTCTGCATAAAACCAGGTTCTAGCAACAGATGTAATTCTTCCTGGATGTGCCCCATTTTCAACAGTCAATATTTCTATTTCCTTCCCTACAGGCGTTCTGAATACAGATACTCTTGATACCGTGGTTCCCTCAAACAGAAAGAATATAATCATAGCTGGTGATTTCAATTCTCACCACGTATCACGCGACTGTCGGTCTGATTCTTGTGGTAAACGCTGGTTATATTGGGCTCCGTCAAATAACGTTAACTGTGTAAATTCGCGAACCCCAACTTATGTATCCGGCAAATCGCGTTCGTTGCTGGACCTAATTTTTTTAATGTTCTGGTTATGCCATGTTGTTCTGCTCTACTGTCACCTCGGCCACGAACAGCGACCATCTTCCAACAATTTTTGAAATCGCGTGCCCAATTAATTTGATGAGTAAACATGTCCGCATCTATGTTAACTACAACAAATTTCAAGATTCATTGCGCTCAGTTTCAAATAACCAGGTAAGACTAAGTGATGAAGTAAGCGCACTTAATAAGTCCCGTCTTTGAGGATCAAATCCTGGCCGTCCAGCGCGCCCGTGATTGGGCCGGCAGACTAGATCTGTCAGTCCCGTCGTGGGATTAGCCGGGTGCCCGTTTTATCGCGTTTTGCTGGACCAAATAAAAGTTTATTCACTCTCTCACTCACTAACTTGTGTCATGTGATAAGCGACAGCTATAAAAATCCAGATTCAGGATATAGTCAACTAAAGGTGGTACTTATCCGCCCTGTTGGAATGCTGACTGTGAACTGTTTGAAGTCCCACCGATGGCATCGGTTGTTGGGAACTCGGCGCTGACGCCGGTGGTTGTACCTGGGTCGCAAGCCCCAAGGGTAGCGTTGGCCTGGCGGCCTGGGGTACAACTGGAAGCATCCGAAGGTCCCGGCAAAGCATGAGTCGACTGGTAACAACAAAACAACTTGTTTATTTTAACATCGCAAAGAGTTGGCGGTCAGGTTGACCGAAGTAGAGAGACGGGAGAGCACTTTACTCAGCAGAAGAAATCGGAGCCCTCTTTTTGGCGTCCGGGGGCAGCTGTCTTTATACTCTCGCAGTTGAGGGCAAGAAGGAACCCCTCAATAGACGAGCACGTGAACGTACAATGTCGTAGCGCTGTCGTAGCACAATGTCGTAGCACAATGTCGTAGCACACTGTCGTAGCGCTGTCGTAGCACAATGTCGTAGCACACTGTCGTAGCGCTGCCGGTCGGGCACAATGACTGTAATGAGAGGGTGATCCTTTGCGGTCGCATCGCCGCAGTCGCGCCTGGAAACACCTGGCGGGGAGCGTTGCGGCGACGACGATCGGGCCAAAATGTCTGCCGCCCCGCCGCAGTCGCGCCGGCAAAACCACGTGTCGCAGGCGAAACGCAACAGACCGCCCCGCCGGGGAAAGGAGATCCCGATGGACAGGGGACTGCATCCGCTGTCCGGAGGGATGTCGCTCGATGATGCTCATAACCGAAGTCGGGCGTCCCTCGACGTTTCTTGAGCGCAGCGCACAGAGAAGGCCTCGTTCTCTCGTTCAGGTTCGCACGGGACACTGCAAAGTGACTTCGGGAGAGTTCACATTTTTGTTCTCGTTCCCGGCAAGCGTTAGAACTACGCTGAAACTCAACCGCTCAGTCAGCAAGCACGGCACAACCCTCACTAAGCCCTGCCAGGCTCTTTCCCCTTTTTATACCACTGCCTAGTTCCTTACAGTAGTCTAGCATCACTCAGAACGCGTCCACAAATTGGAAAATTGCACTAGAAAGCATATCATCACTTTGAAACACTAAACAAAAGCAATATGTTAAAAAAAATCCTGCCTCAGGAAGAAAAACATCAGTAACCAACAATTTTGAGGCTGATTCCCACGTTAGGGGCTTCGACTTAAGCCATCGGCGTTACCGTTGAGACTCCCCTTTTTGTAACGCACCTCAAAGGAATATTGTTGTAAAGCGAGGCTCCAGAGCAGGAGGCGGCCATTTTTGGGAGAGATGGTCTGCAGCCATTGGAGAGGGCAGTGATCCGTCTCAATGATAAACCTCGAGCCGGCTAGATAGCATGACAATTTCTGAACGGCCCACACGAGACACGCACACTCTTTCTCGGTGGCGCTATACGCCTGCTCACGACTGGTCAGCTTACGACTAGCATACAGGACGGGGTGTTCTACTTCTCCATTTTCCCGTTGGCACAGTACAACGCCCATGCCTCGCTCACTAGCATCGCACTGAACAATGAACCCTGTTGTATAGTCTGGCGATCGTAGCACAGGCTGGCTTGTTAGGGCACTCTTTAGGGCGCAAAAAGCTCTTTCCTTTGTCTCGTCCCAGACGACTGTTTGAGGCTCTGTCTTTCTTAGAGCATCCGTCAGGGGAGCCGCGATATCAGAGTACCTAGGGATGTACCTCTGATAGTAGCCGGCGACACCTAAGAACGACCGAATATCGGTCTTTGTGCGCGGTTGCGGAAAGTCTCGCACAGCGGCCACTTTTATTTCAGAGGGGCGGCGACGACCCTGACCAATCACGTGACCGAGGTAGACAACCTCGGCCTGTGCTAACTGGCACTTAGGAGCCTTTACTGTCAAGCCCGCTTCGCGCAGGCGGGTTAGCACTGCCCGCAAGTGTGTCATATGCTCAGACCAGGATGCGGAGAATATCGCTACGTCGTCTAGATACGGTAAAGCGAATTCTTGCTGTCGCCGCAACACTTTATCCATGAGGCTTGAAAAACAGTATGGCGCGTTCTTCAAACCAAAACTCAACACTTTAGGACGGAATGTTCCCATTGGTGAAATGAACGCCGCATACCTACTAGCCTCTTCTGTAAGTGGAACCTGCCAATAACCCCTGACAAGATCTAGGGTGGAAATAAACTGAGCGCTACTAACTTTCTCAAGGCGCTCCTCGATGTTAGGGATCGGATAAATTTGATCCTTAGTGATGGAATTAAGCCTGCGGTAGTCGACGCAAGGACGAGGTTCCTTGCCCGGTACCTCAACTAAAATCAAAGGGGAGGTATAATCACTCTCACCTGCCTCAATAACACCGAGCTGTAGCATTTTCTTTACCTCAGCCTCCATAATATCGCTCTGGCGGGGTGACACCCGATACGCCTTGGATCGTACTGGCTCTGGGGAGGTAAGTTCTATATCATGAGTAAGTACAGAAGTCCTACCAGGCCTCTCAGAGAACAGACCTTGAAACTCTTGTAATAGCTGGTGTAGTTCGGTTTTCTGCTCGGGCGACAGCGGTGCTTTACTGATAAGGTCACTAATGACTTGACCGGTGTCTTCCCTGTTCGTCACTGAGCCTAGTCCCGGAAGCTCGACCGGAAGCTCTTCAGGAACGTTTACCATCATGCACACCACTGCTTCCCTTTGTCTATAAGGTTTGAGCAGATTACAGTGGTAAACTTGCTGTGCTTTCCGCTTTCCTGGCAGACTTACCACGTAGTTAACGTCCGACAGTTTCTGAACAATTCGTGCTGGGCCCTCCCACTGCACGTCTAGTTTGTTGTTTAGCGATGTGCGCAATATCATGACCTCATCGCCCACCTCAAAACGACGGGCCCTGGCCGTCCGATCATAATAAACCTTGGCCCTCTGCTGGGCCTTTGTCATTGCTTCACCTGACAACTCCTGTGCCCTTCTTAAGCGTTCGAGGAGCTTAAGTACGTACTCCACCACGACTGGGTCGTCGCTCCTGCCTTCCCATGATTCTCGAAGCATGCGAAGCGGAGATCGAAGCGAGCGACCGTACACCAGTTCAGCTGGCGAAAACCCCGTAGCTGCATGCGGCGCGGTCCTTAAAGCAAACATCACCCCAGGCAGACACAGCTCCCAGTCAGTTCGATGTTCAAAACACAATGCTCTCAACACGCGCTTCATGACGGAGTGGAGCTTCTCAACGGAATTCGACTGTGGGTGGTACACTGAGCTGTGTAACAGCTTTACCCCACACCTTTCGAGAAAAGTTGTCGTCAAAGCGCTAGTAAACACTGTGCCCTGATCTGATTGGATTTCCGCAGGGAAACCAACTCGCGCAAATATGGACAGTAGTGCATTAACTATCTCAACTGAGCTGAGTTCTTTAAGCGGCACTGCTTCAGGGAACTTTGTCGCTGGGCAGATCACAGTCAAAATGTGTCTGTACCCCGTGGCTGTTACCGGCAGAGGTCCCACTGTATCAATAACGAGCCGTCTAAAAGGCTCCGTTATGATAGGTACCAATTTCAACGGCGCCCTTGATTTGTCCCCTGGTTTGCCCACCCGCTGACAAGTGTCACATGTCCTCACGAAATGGTCTGCGTCCCGAAAACACCCTGGCCAATAGTACTCTTGCAAGAGACGGTCCTTAGTTTTCTTAACTCCTAGGTGTCCGGACCACGAACCCCCGTGTGACAAGCGCAACAGATCTTGACGATAGCATTGAGGCACGATCAGCTGATCGAACTCCACTCCTCTGCGGTCTAGATACTTCCGGTACAGGACTCCACCTCTTTCCACAAAACGCGCAGTTTTCCTGGCGATACCTTCTTTGACATTGCAGCGTATGTTTTCTAGGCTACCATCCTTCTTTTGCTCGGCTATCAAAGCCGACCGGCTGACTTTTAGCAACCTATCAAGTCCGTCTGACGTAGGCGCGATGAGCAAATCTGTAGATAGCTCTTCTAACTTTCCCTTATCGGGCATTTCCTCCCCAGTATCTGGCGCCTTTAACGTTACAGACTCAAGTTTATTCAGTTCGGGCGTGCTCTGAATATCAGCTTGCTGCGCCTCTGACCCTTTTTCGTTGTTTGATAACGTCGGCCCCGCAACTACCGCCTTTGCAGCGAGCTCCCGAACCTTCGATCTGGTTAAGGCCTGAACACTAGCTTCACCAAACAAAAGCCCCTTCTCGCGCAGGAGGTGATCGGACCTGTTTGAAAATAGGTACGGGTACTGGGGTGGCAGCATAGATGACACTGCCGCCTCCGTCTCAAGCGCTCCGAAAGGTCCTTCAATAAGCACCTTTGCTACTGGCAGACACACGCTATGAGCTTCCACGGCTTGCTTGATCCATGCGCACTCGCCCGTGAACATATGGGGTTCTACATAAGACGGGTGAACTACATCCATCGTAGCTGCGGAATCGCGAAGCACTCGGCACTCTTTCCCGTTCACGAGGAGGTCTCGCATGTAAGGCTCGAGAAGCTTCATGTTCTCGTCAGTGCTGCCTATTGAAAAAAACACAACTTTTGGTGTTGTTTCCGGACACTGCGCCGAAAAGTGACCCGGCTTCTGGCACGTGTAACAAACGCGCGCTCGCCTCATCTCGAACCGCTTTCTGCGTTTGGCTGCCGCCGTCTCTTTACGTTTGGTCGGACTGCTTTCACTCGCATCCTCACTACGCGTGTCCCTTTTTGCTCTCATGGGTGTGAACTTCGGCCTTTCAAACTTCGAGCCAAATTCACCCTTTTGACCGTCCTTAGCTCCGCGAGCCCGACGCGTCACAAACTCCTCGGCTAGCTCAGCGGCTTTAGCCACCGTACAAACGTCTGGCCTATCCAAGACCCAGTATCGCACGTTCTCCGGTAACCGACTATAAAACTGTTCTAGCCCGAAACACTGCAGAACTTTATCGTGGTCACCAAACGCTTTCTCTTCTTTGAGCCACTCCTGCATGTTCGACATAAGCCTATACGCAAACTCTGTATATGACTCACTTCTGCCTTTCTCATTTTCCCGAAACTTCCGACGGAACGCCTCCGCAGACAGCCGGTACTTTTTTAGCAGACTCGATTTTACTTTGTCGAAATCCTCTGCCTCCTCTCTATCCAAGCGAGCGACTACGTCGGCCGCCTCGCCGGGTAACAAAGTGAGCAAGCGCTGTGGCCGCGTTTCCCGAGAGAACCCCTGCTTCTCGCACGTTCGCTCAAAGTTAACCAGGAACAAACCAATGTCCTCTCCAAGCTTAAACGGCCGCATCAGGTCAGTCATTTTGAACAATACGCGTTCTCCTGCACCGTGTGCCTGACTTCCATTACGAGCGCGTTCCATCTCTACCTCAAGACGCTTCATTTCCAAAGCGTGTTGACGGTCACGCTCTTGTTGCTCTCGCTCTTTCTGTTCTTTACGTTCACGCTCTTCTTTTTCTTTTGCAGTCTCCCTCTCTTCAATGGTCTCAAGGCATTCCGACAGCTCGTCATCCTCAGCCTCTAACTCAAGAATAGCCTTTAGCAGTTCTGGTTTTCTGAGTTTGTCCGAGACATCCAGACCCAACTCTCTTGCAAGCTCCAACAATTTCGGTTTGCGCAACGACTTCAAATCCATGGCTGCTCTGAATGCTGCTTTCTCTACTGCTTACTATTGTCTTGCCGCAAACTAACCCGGCAGCAACGACAACCACAATTACCAGCTCTGTTTCTGACACTAACAAAAGCCTGGCAAAGCTCAGAAGAAGGAAGTCCCGCACTCACCAAACCTCGCAGGCAGGAATTCCGCGCAGTCGTTCCGCTGCAGGCAACCAGTCGTCACACAGGGCTCGTTGCACTGCTCCCGGATCGTCGTTGAGCTGCTCAGCATACAGTCAACTGCATCTCTTCGCTGCTGGCCTCCGTTGTCGCGATCTCACCGCTGGCAGACAGATGTTTGAAGTCGGAGGCGATCTCACCGCTGCCAACCAGATGTTTGAAGTCCCACCGATGGCATCGGTTGTTGGGAACTCGGCGCTGACGCCCGTGGTTGTACCTGGGTCGCAAGCCCCAAGGGTAGCGTTGGCCTGGCGGCCTGGGGTACAACTGGAAGCATCCGAAGGTCCCGGCAAAGCATGAGTCGACTGGTAACAACAAAACAACTTGTTTATTTTAACATCGCAAAGAGTTGGCGGTCAGGTTGACCGAAGTAGAGAGACGGGAGAGCACTTTACTCAGCAGAAGAAATCGGAGCCCTCTTTTTGGCGTCCGGGGGCAGCTGTCTTTATACTCTCGCAGTTGAGGGCAAGAAGGAACCCCTCAATAGACGAGCACGTGAACGTACAATGTCGTAGCGCTGTCGTAGCACAATGTCGTAGCACAATGTCGTAGCACACTGTCGTAGCGCTGTCGTAGCACAATGTCGTAGCACAATGTCGTAGCACACTGTCGTAGCGCTGCCGGTCGGGCACAATGACTGTAATGAGAGGGTGATCCTTTGCGGTCGCATCGCCGCAGTCGCGCCTGGAAACACCTGGCGGGGAGCGTTGCGGCGACGACGATCGGGCCAAAATGTCTGCCGCCCCGCCGCAGTCGCGCCGGCAAAACCACGTGTCGCAGGCGAAACGCAACAGACCGCGAATAAAGAAGAAAAGCAGCCTGTAGAATATTATTGTATAGCCAATGTCCACGTAATTGGAATGCTGCTCACCCTTTCACAGTACATCGTTCTTCCATAGCATATGTCACGTATCATTGTCCAGTTTTATTAAGAATATATTTACGCGCTTTCTAAAGAATATATATTTTTCAGGCGTCTATGCAGCTGTGTTTCAGTCACTTCTCAATCATCATCATTCGTTTAGCAATGGCAGTTTGTTATCATAGCCTTGGCGCTCTTTGGCCACTTCTGGCCCTTGCACCAATGAACGCCAGTCATCATCATCATTAATTGGAATTACTATATATACGTTGGAGCTACAGTCAGGCAGACAGTTGACAAAGTGAAATAATATTATAGCGCCTAACATTACAGTTATCTATCACAGTCTATTAATGAAAAAGAACTGTTTAGGTTTATACAGGCTAAAAAGACTGTTTCGATGTCAATAACTGTAGAATCCTTTAGTTTTAACTTCCACTGAATTCGTAGCCACTAGAGGAGGTTGCGAAAGGCTTAGAAGGCAAGTTAACATCATGTCTACCCTATCAGATATCGACGCATGAGCAATCTAATTAATTCATGGCAATCACATTAGAACAGTTAATTAATTTATTTATTTTTGTCGTTAATGAAAGTAGTAAAGTCGCTGCCAGCTTCAGTTCTGATGGCATAAGTTGAGCAATGATAAAAATAATATTTGGATTGTCTCCCCAGGATTTCCTTAACCTTATAAAGTTTTCATTAAATGGTGCATGAATTCATCCAGATTGAAAAAAATTACCGAAGCAATTCCGCTACTTAAAAAGCGGGGCGATGGATATACAATAGATACCATTATACCTATTTTTCTGGCTTCAAATCATGTAAAGTTAATCGAGAGAGCTTGGTATGTTCATATCAAAAAATGGGTAGGCGAGAACCAAATATTGAATGACTATCCAATAGGATTCCAGGCCTGGGTACTCAATCTAGGTGTGCTCGTGTTGGCTTGGAAAGTCGAATTCAACTCGCTCGCCGCAACAAACAGTACGTAGCTTTTAGTACATTAGATACTGTAAAGGCGTGTGCCTATGTCCAGCGCACCAACTTGATCAACAGACTTGAAAGTGTGAATCTCCCACTGTATATAATTGCATAGATTGAGAATTTCCGAAGCGGACGTACACTTTATTGCGATCGCAATGGTGTTTATTCTAAAAGTCACAAACGGACAAGGGGTGTTCCTCAAGGCGAACAACTCTCCCCCGCATGATTTAATATTTTACTTGGTCATATTCCAACACACCATGATGGGCACGTATACGCATACGTTGACGATATCGCATTTTAACGGTGTCAAAAGACAGACGTGGCCTGTATTAAACTTTGCAGCCTTATTTCAATCAGATTGAAAGGGTTACAAATGTCGCCAAAGATGAACAAAAGTGCAGTCATTGTTTTTCCCTTAACTTTTCCTATAAGAATAACACTGACGTATGGTCAGGAGACAATTGCACGGGTACAATCATTAAAATACCCGAGAATCAAGAGCCATTCCACTATGTGAAGGTGAATGACCAGCGAAGCTGTGCAGCGCAGGACAAAGAGGTCACAGAATTTTGAACAAAGGTACCAGGGTGGTCATGGTGACGAAAGGTACGCACACACATTTAATTCTATACATTTGCATTCATCCGTGCTATACATTCGTTACACACATTCGTTATATACATTCGTGTTTTCATTTCGCGATATATTGAGGCAAAGAACTTGAGGTCGAAATCCTCGCGCCGACTGGCAGTGGGCCGGTGCCATGAGGGGCCTTCGCAGAGGGAGGGGCGGTATGGAAACACTGGCATGATGAGCGCCATCGGAGCCAGCTGTCGAATAAGACAACGACAACGAGCGCACGAGCAGTGGCACAAGCCATTGCTGATGATGATAGTTTTACTCGCATTCATGAAAATTACACTGAACCTTAGCCATAAACGGCCTTGCTGTAAAAAGTTTAATTGGCCAACATAAACAGAGTACAACGTATCTAAAGGAGCAGGTGCTGTTCGTTTATTACGGATATTCAGTTCGCAGTCGTTCCGGAATGCGCAGGGAGACTCCGCTAATTCCTCATTTTATTTATGTGCGCCCCATTTTAGCGTTCGACTCCATGTTATTTTCTGCAGGTCTTACCTATAAATTACGCCCTCTTGTTCTTTTAGAACGCGAATCATTACGTCTATCTTGACCTTCTAAAATTTGTAGCGAATAATATTCTTTATCGTGAAACTCGCCTGCCTTCTCTTCAAACTCGGTTCCGGATGCTGACAGTCCAAACATTACTAAACATCTGTGCTTCTCCCCTGAGCCACTCCTACTATGTGCTCATTCGAGAGCCGACTGCATTCTGTGAGAATCAATGGTCGCGACTGCGTTGTCCCCAGGTAATTTTGTGCAGAAACTATTAGAACTATTAGAAGTACTGATCCGTGATGTGGTATTCTCAAGTGTACATGCTGCGACAGTAAGCGTTGCATTCTATGAGTTCCTAACAACGCTAAGCTTCCGCCTATCAAAGGTTTGTTAGATTGCCACCTTGAGAACATCGACATAAATACAGTAAGAAACACAGATCCTTCTGTCAGTGAAGAGAAGTTAGGAGTGGACATTTTTCCGCTATCCTTAAATTGATCTTACTCTCTTCGACCACCCGACTTTACACCAGTATTCCAGGCAGCGTTAATGGCGATCATTCTAGGTGTACTAAAACTTCTCATATCTATTTTTTCAGCCGTAATCATAGCCAACTCCTTGTCCGTTAGTTCTGATTTTAAGTGACAACTTCATCTACCATTCTCCAAGAATTTTATTCATCTATCCCCCAACATTTACGCCTCATCCGTTTTGTATGGTTACCAAGGCACATGGGGCTCGCTTTAAGTGAGTCAGCAGACGGACTAGAGGCTGCAAATCTTAAAGGCCCGGTACTGAATGCCCTAAGACCATCGGCATGCATCACTGCTGCAAAATAAGAAAATAATTCCAAATCATATATAATAAATAAAATCTATTTTCTGCCTCTTAGAAGCCCCTTGGCACACAAGAAGGCGTTGCCGAATACCAATGCTTAATTTTTATTCTCACAGGTCTGATTTGGCACCTTCCCCTGAATGTTTTTTTATTGCAACGAGCCTGAAACTAACGAAAAATTTTTATAGCGTGTCGTAGGTGGCGAAGGTCCTCTTCGTCAGCTTGGATTGGTCCTTACGCTTCCTGTGATACTGTCTCTTGAGACGTTCGCACTAGGATACTGCAATGAGAATGCATGTTATGTCAGATTTAATTTTGTAAATGAAACAAGTAGACGACCATGTTAACTTCACCGTTTTATTTTCCCCCAACACAAAAACAAAAATATTAACTTCAAATTTTAAAATAATATAGCTTGAAAATTCATACTAACGATTAGTATTCATTTATTATCTCACTCCTAAATTACAAAATTCTCTTAAAGTATTCTTCCCTTTTTACCTACTGGAGCCCGATTCATGGTCGATACCCCCGTAGTGGGTTGAGCCATACCGATAGGCACCAAACCCAACCAAACCAAACAACTGGTAGTAGTAATCGTTGCTGCCAATATTGTTATTTTTGCCAGTTCAACTAGTGGCTCATGCTCACTACGGGGGATTATCCAAGGAATCGGTGGATCATTCCAAGTTAAACCCACAAACAAACTTTCTGGACTGCTATAATGTGCCGTTGAAAGGTAAGATCACATGTTAAAATGAAAGCAGTAATAGTAGGAAGATTCAATAACCATTCATTTAAAAGCACAGAAACAAAAGGAAAAGATACGCTTAACAGGGCCATTCGGTTGGACTTTCTGTGAAATTCCCGGACTGCGGAGCAAACACCTCTCTGTCTGAATCCCAGAGTAGAGGGCCCAAACAAAATAGTCCAAGCGCAACGCTAAACCTTGCGCTCACTGTCAATGACTGGCCCTTCGGACGAAGCTGCCTTTTTTTTTCAGCCAGGAGAGTTGGCGAGGAGGAGGGCGGCTGGGAATATGGATGCGAATACGAGACGGCCGCCAGTGCAGAAATTTCTCTCGAAGTTCAAGTGAAATCGCCCAATGGCAGTCGCGTGTGCTTCTCGTCATTAATCAGGCGGATTATCGCGCGCCGCATCTGTCACCTGTCTTCCAGCGTAAATGTGAAAGACGCACAAACGTGAGAAGGAAAATATCCCCGTCTGTTTTCTTTGGCTGGCAGCCAACGAAACCGCCGTACGCGGAGACTCGTTTTTCATATGTTGCCGTAAAGGATGAACCAGAAAGGGCGAGTTCAGAAACATGTGTTAACACTTGTCGGCTATTCCACTTGGTTCGTCGTGTGGTATAAAGTATTCGTCGCGGTGTCGCTGTAATGCTACTTCGGCGTTAGTTTTTTTTACCCTGTTAGAAGGGGACGCAAATCAATTTCGTTTATCTCTATATGACGACATGGTAGAATGTTCAGCTTATATTTGGGTATATATCCCCTGGAAAGGGGCTAGGCTGATGATGGTAGCTTTTAAGTAAACCATAAAGCGGAATGATACGTTAAGCTGCATTAGTATATTAGGCATGGGCTATAGACCTTCTCCAGGCCATGTCGCCATACAGGTTCTCAAAGCCAACTATTACCTACCACGTACTCTGGTAGGCGCGCGATTTTATTGCTCCTGGGCCTTTTATTAGCATAGAGGAAACAAATCAAGCCGCATACTGTGCAGCTGCGAATTGATGTGGCTTTACAAGAAACAGCAAGAAGCTTTTTTTTTTTATCTGCCATTTCGGCTGCGTGTAAGCGACGTCATAGGTTTCTTGTGCAAAGACACAGTGCTGTCAAATTCTATGCATAAGTACCTTGTATTTTGGACATATTCAAGCGGTTTACATTGACAGTTGTATATTTGCTTATGGTTTGCAAAGCAGTTTTGAACCCACTTCGCAAATGGGCCGCGAAATCCCAGACTTTAAATTTGCATCGAATAATAAAAACAGCGTGAGTGCTACTTCATTATGATCAATTCTTCAGTTAACAAAGTCAGAAGAGATTGCGAGCAGCGTAGTTGTGCTTTGTGATTTCTTAAATTCATGTTGACTTTTCACTAGCAGATGCCTTTTTTTCCACCGTAACAGCTTGTTAAGCACCAAAGCTGGTGTTTAGGAGAATTAACAGTGATGTTGTCTGATTCATTAATTCGTGGCGTTTAGCCTTTCACAGCAACATTGTGTCTATAACAGTAGCCATAGTGTAAGGCTTTATATCAACCTGACAACCCGGGATGCCTCACAAATTTTGTATTGTTATTTGCTTTCAAGGAGACGGTGATGCGTGCCAGACTAGCTGGCTACTAGCTCTTTTCTCCTGATCCATATATTTATTTTAAACTTTCAAACAAGGAATAGAGAAAGACTATAATGACAACAGTTCTAAAGTTCACGTGCAACACAAATACACGAAACTAAATATTGCTAGGCAGTTCACAAGGTGTCAATGCTTATGGTCAGGTCTTTCGTTGGTGCAAAACACAGCGCTCACGAACACATGCACAAAAGCTACGGGGCACGGTAACAAAAGCGAATACGGAAACGGGAAGTGTTCAAATGTAGAAAAAGAAAGAATTATGTCCGAAAACAAAAAGACGTCGGCATGGAACTTACAATGATAAGATTTAGTAACTTTTAGATATCGTCCATTGGTAAAGAAACTGCAATAATACGCGCTCTGAACTGTTACAAGTTTTCTTATGGCCATGCACCCACGATTTTATCTAGCAATATTGACCTTCTATCCAGAGCGTGCCCCTTCGCGAAAAGCCTCTTACGGTGAGTAGCACATTTTTTCTGGTGTATAATAGAGGATATTCTATATCTTCCTCAGCCTCTTCACAAGAGCATACAGCACTGCCAATCTTTCCTTTCTTGTACAAGAATAATTTCGTAAAGGCTGAGCCAATTCTACGTCAACAAATTGTTGTTTTTATAAAGCGGCTGGGTTCAACCAAACAACCTTGCAACCTCCTTTACATTGTTCTAAAGATACAAGCGTTTGTGCATTTCAGCCCGCCCCATAGATATGCGGTTGCTGCTGCCAAGGTTCCAGCCGGCGACCTCTTTCTTAGTAGCAGAACGGCATGTTTGCTGACATTGTGCGGCAAACAGCGTCAAAGAGGGACTGAAGAAGCAGTCAACACGGGCGCTTTTCCTAGTCTTAGTCGAGATATTAGAGACTTTTAGCCCGTACGCTATTCCGGTAAACGGGAGCGGTTTGGGCGTATTGCCGGATTTGCGGGGCCGTAAATGTGAGCGGCCAGAGCGGTGCAGCCGCCTGGTAGCGTAGAGTTGAACCAGACAGACACAGAGCTAAAACTGCAGTAACCCACTATATCCTGCTTCGCTACTGGTGCAAATTTTTGGCAGCGGCGTAATTGTGAACACGATTACGCCATTATAAAAAATTTACACCAGCAGCTAAGCATAATATAGTAATTAGCTTTGTGTTTGTGTGGTTGAACCTTACGCCACAAGCTGGCGCCACCAATCTGGCCGCTCATGTTCACGCCCCCGATAAACCGGCAAACCGCCCACGCTTGCCGGAATACCAAGGTCTCTATTGCGCTGTTTGCCGTATTACGTCGTCATACCAATTGGCCAGCCCGGCTGGCAACCATTTTGCGTGTACACGACCATTTTGTATGTTCACTGAACCACCCCGCCGGAAAGTGATTTTGTTCACAGATTAAAGTAGATTCTCACATTTTATAGTATTTTTTTTTCACTCTTAAGAATTGATCTATCAAAACGTATACGGGTGCAAAGCTGTAGACAACATGAAATTGTAATGTAGCATGACCCGTCATAGAATAGCATAACTTGCTGCTTGGCATATGGTTGGCAAATTATACTAACGGGTCATCATCACTCACCTTCATTTATTTTACCTTTAAAGGCCACTTTCGGGGAATCACAGAAAATAACGGGGGAGGGGGGTATACAATACTTACGTAAATAGTAAAACATCAAGAGATTTCACAAGACATTTGAAAAAAGCAAAGAAAGACATAGTATATCGAGAAAAAAACTGAGTATTATTTTCAAAGATGATGCGTCAGCATTTCCTTGAATTTTAGGGGGTTTCCTTCGTTGACTACTACTTCTGGTCGGTTATTCTATTCTGCAATAGCTAACGGTAAAAATGATTGATTGAAGATATTGATCGATCCACGTAGACCCTGTACACTGCGAGTGTTGAAAAGGCCGCAGTATCTAGGCGGAAGTAGATGTTTCTCATGCAGATGCCTGAAATCGAAGTATAGCTTGTGAAACAGACAAAGTCCGGTCATGCTGCGGTGGAGATGTAATGTGTCAAGTCAAAGAAAAGCATTAATTTAAGTGGATGTTACCTGTTTAATCAGAGTGGATGCCAGCTAATCGTCCGTCAATGTTCCGTAGGGGTGAACTAAAACAAGCGCTCTGCAAACCCTTTTCATTTTCCGCTCATACAAAAAATATGGCCATTCTCATTCAGAAAAATTCTGGCATCATAGTGACGTAGGGAAGAATTCACAGAACGTTAGCATTACTGACATGCCCAACATCTTAAGACATAGCAAATGTGCGTAATTTTTTTCCTTCGCACGTTTAGTGCACGCACACGCGCATCCAAGCGCTCTGTAATGTGGATATTTATGCAAGCGAGTTTATTCAAGCGTAAGTAGTCACTTTCCTTAAATTCGACAGCTCGCTTAGTGCTATCCTTTACGTGTAACGAAAGAACGTCGTTTTATTCCTTTTAATGACTCAAAGCACACGTGCAGCACGCTCATCTGGGCGCAGCAACTGTCGCCACTCCATCAGAGGTATTTTGTATTGCCTACGATTTAAAGAACGACAAAAAAAAGCGCGACAAATGCAAGGCATATTTGCAAAACGGCAGCATCCGTGTTGCGAGTGTAAGAACAGAAATCTCTCTGTACAACCACAACTGTGACTCACGATTCCGGTTAGAGAACAGCTGGAAACATGCATGGGGAGTCGAGCTGCGCCAGCGGGAGTCATATTATTTGATAGAGCCTTACTTTTTGTGTGTGTGTGTGTGTGTGCGTGCGTGTGCGTGCATTTGCGTGCGTGCGTGCGTGCGTGCGTGTGTGTGCGTGTGCGTGTGTGCGCGTGTGCGTGCGTGTGTGTGTGTACGTGTGCGTGTGTTTGCGTGTGTGCGCGTACGCGTGTGCGTGTGCGTGCGTGCGCGCGTGCGTGCGTGCGTGTGTGTGTGTGTGTGTGTGTGTGTGTGTGTGTGTGTGTGTGTGTGTGTGTGTGTGTGTGTGTGTGTGTGTGTGTGTGTGTGTGTGTGTGTGTGTGTGTGTGTGTGTGTGTGTGTGTGTGTACGCGCGTGTGCGTGTGTGTGTGTGTGTGTTTCCAGCTGCCGCACATTTTGTCCACGCATAGCCGAACAAAAAGCACTTACGTGCCTATATGCGCCCCCCTCCCCCCCCCCCCCAGCATCACGCTTCTGCGCTGTCACTAAATTTAACGGAGGCAGTTTCGACATCGTCTACACGTGAAAAAGTGAATTACTCGAAGGCTCGATAAATGCTTTCAATTTAGATGCCCTCTTCGCACTTCTCTTGTCTCGGTGAGTACAGGAAGGATATTACTCACAAACATTTGTGAAACGTTTCCGTGCACGAATGAAATGTCCTTACCCCTGTTATATTCTTTCTTCGTAATTCTCCGGTATGGTTTCTGTTATTAGGTTGTGATGTATGACATTTCCTTTTGGTTTAAACCACGCATCCAAAACTTTCGTGCATGCAGAAATAACCTTTATATTGAGCGCAAACTAATTAATATGCATGGAAATTGACCTTGCAGCCAAAGGTGCGCAACTACAGGTGCCACAACTACAGCAGCCCTCCTTAATATAACTAGTACGTTAACTATGGGCCTCTTAGTGAAGGCAGCAAATATTTAAAGGAGTTTAAAACCACCCCTCGAGCTTGGTGATGAAACAGTCCGCGGATAGCATACGCTGCTGTTGACATCTCAGCCAAGTTTTGCAGTCGTGCGCGATGCGGAGAGCTTGCAAGCGGAGCGCGAAGTCACTTTTTTTTTGCTCAAATGCTCTTTTGTTTTCAGCAGAAGCTTGCTCCTCGCTCTTTTCTGGACACTTTATTTCCTAGTATAGCGAATTCCCATGAGCGGTTGCTATTGGTCAATAGCTGACATCGATCAAGGATGGAGGAGGATGAAAAGGAAGCAATGAAAGGACATACATCAAGAAGGGTGTTTGGATAAATGCGCTTCTTCCTACTGCTATTTCGAATGACTTCGAAATTCGAAAGCAAAAAAAAAAAATGCTTTCGAATTTCGATAATAATTACGTACTTCCCGGAAGAAGCCGCCCGCGTAGGAATTAAACTTCGGCCACCCTGCTTGTCGGTGTCGCAGCAAGTCGGTTCTCGCTAATTTCTGCTGTAATTTTGAACGCTCAACCAGCCACGAACCACGCCAAACTTAAGAAACAGACCACACGCACGCTTGCCCGCGCGTACTCGCTCCTGGCCGCTCCTCGTTAGACGCCTTGGCAGACTTTGCTTCGTATTGAGCTATTGACAGCGCTTCAAAATGCGCAACTTGGATGTGGCTACTATCCGTCGGCCAAGCTGGAGCAGGACAAAGTCGGTCCGCACCACGTAGCATGGCCACACTGGTGCGTATACGAGCGCGAGCGCGCACTCAAGCCCCGTCGTGCACAAAGCAAACGCTACGCATACGCACTACAGTTGCACGTAGCTGCCGTCTGCTAGGTAGCGTAGATACCGCGGTCGCCGCTGGGTGCCGCGACGAGTCCGCTGACTGAGCGCACTGCGGTTCGCTGAGGACAGTCGCGTTTGGCGCGTCGCAGGCACCAAAATCGTAAGTAGTGGAGTCTACGCGAATATCCAATATCAAATTTGAGCTGCACGCCACGGTGGCGTTCAGCAGGCGAAGCGTTGTGGGCACGTCCCGCCCCACCGTAGCCTTAAGGCTCACTCACACTAGGCCGACCCGACACCGATTTCGGTCTGCTTGCCGGCCGTTGGCGACATCGTTTTTTTACCTTCGTGTCGCCGCCTCTGTCACACTGTACCGGCGCCGAGTTCTCCGCCGACCGTCGGCAGATTGCCGGCGTCGGTAGAGTGTGACAGAGGCGCCAACACGAAGGATAAGACGCTGTTGCCGACAGTCGGCAGACCGAAATCGGTTTCGGGTCGGCCTAGTGCGAGTGAGCCTTTAGCAGTCCAAGGTATTGAAGAATGAGAGCGGAAGTCCCCTGAAGGGAGTGTTTGACTGCCAGTAACTCCGCTTCTCTTGAACGCATTGAAGTACTTTTTGCGGCAAAGTATATTAGAAACCGCCTGTTTTAACTTCAATTGCATTTCGCCATTCCGATAAAAAGTGGTTCACGGCCCGTTTAACTGAATGTTCAGTTCGTGGATGTGCTTGCGATTCGTACCCGAAAGTGCAGGAATTTGGGCTTGTTAGATATTTGTGACTGCGAATACAGCGCCTCTGTCCGTCCTGTCTACTTCGCACCGTATACCCACTTTCATACCCCTCTGCTGGGGTGCCGCAAACAGACCGTAGAGTAGAACCTCGATTAAATGAAAGCGCTAAAACTGAATTTCTGGTTAAACAGAATAACATCCTACAAATTGGTTAGTTTTGTATTTGCACAATGCAAAACAGCATTCCTTAATCGTAACCAAAATTTTGCAAGTCTCTGCAAACGGAACCAGAGAAGCAAGCTCTAAAGTATTTTTCTTTTCTTCAGAAAGCGCCAAAATCTGATTTTTTTTTTTTTTGACAACTGTCTACTATGCAAAATGTTCTTAAATATCGGTGGCCAATACTCAAGCAAGCAAAACTTTTATAAATTTTTAATACACAGCATGTGTCAATAACGACAGCTTGGCTGCACCACCACTGCAACACAGATGGCCGAAATAAGATCGACGAAAATTTCTGACGCCTTACAGCACGCCGTTCGCTAACTGTACTCTATATCAAAGGGGGACAACCTCGCGTTAATTGAGCCACCGAGTCGAGCAATAACAGCGATATCCTTGCCTTCATACGTCACCGGTGCCTTCTCATTACTGAAACTATAGAAGCCTCGTCAATCCAGAAGTCGCGAATCACGCGCAAACCACGGGAGAAACGCAGCTGCTACATTCACTTCTTGATGCCTAATATCTCGAACAGCGTTAAGACGGCGCATGGCATACAATACACCACCCGTGCAGATGTCTCTCAGTAAACGGAACTCCTGTTAATCGGAATATATTTCTGCGGTTTCTTGGGGCTCCGCTTAACGAGATTCTACTCCACATGCATCAGGAGCGGTTGAGTTGCGTCTTTTCTGCTCGTCTGGCGGTCACGTACTATACACCTATAAAAATATCACAGAAACAAGGCTTAACCGCTAACCATGTCAATATTAAAACGTGTCCTTCTTAACTACAAACGTAGCTAGCGCTTGCCTAGACGTAGGCTTTGACTTTAGTAAATTGCCACGAACGACTATAGCGGTTAGCATCATATTCATTAAGAATTATGTATACCTTGCTGCGTTTTCTAACTCTAGTTGTGCCTCTATGGAGTCAGATTTGTGATTTCCTTCTTGTCTTTTATTATTATTTGTGGCAACCATTTAAGCACAGGACAGTCATGGAAGTGTGAAGAAATAACTGGCAAGGAACCATCGTAGGCTCTAAATGCACTGTTCTCTTCTCCATTCCTGTAAATGTTTCTGTAGGCAGTATGGTTATGTAGAAATTATTATAAAATGCATACAAAGCATAACCCATTCTGACTCTGGATCCTTTAGAAGCACTCACAACTGCCCATTTATATTATAAGCGACAGTTTAGCCTATTGAGCTAGGAGCACGCTTGTCTGGCAGCCATTATAAAGATGGCAGTTCTAGTGGCCGCACGGTTGTACTGTTAACGCAGACTATCTGACGAAAATTTATAAGTCAAATCCAAAGCATCAAAATACCAAACGATGACATGACTAAGAGCTTCTCAAAGCTCAACTGTTGTCTGCGTCAGGTAACCCCACAGAATCCTACGGGAATTGAGCAGTGCATGCGTTGTTTTGAAGCAACGAAAAGATCTTGAATAAGTGGAAAACACAATTCGCATACACAAGTAGAGGCTATATTTTTGTGTCATCGAACACAGGTTAAGTCCCATAATCAGTTTTGTACCTAATATTAAGTCGTTGTGGATTCTGGCGACTATTTCAGCCGCCCCCAAGCTTTGTTTTCATATTCTCTTCTAATGACATTTGGCTTCTAAAGCATAATGCAGCGTTCAGTGTAGGGCAGCTAGCATTGAGTGCACTGAAGCGCTTCTGCCTAGATATCTTTAATCCACCTCGACATGGTCAAGGCGCTCGTACAAGAACGGTAAACACCGATAACACAAAGAATAACTGGGTTCTGACGCCTGCGCATGTTTAACTTACCTTGAATTTGAGCCGGCAAACCTGTTCCCGGCACGGTAACCGCGCAGTAAGCAGCAGGCGTCGCGTGCCTTCATCACGTGACGGCTTCTCTCGCTCGGTCTGCTCTCTCAGCGACGAGCGAGGCTGCTCACGTTCGCGGTCGCGTCTCTATCTCGATTTTCGGCCTGCACGGAGTGGTCGGAAGCATTCCTTTACGTAGACGGGGCTTACCCCCAAAGCCTTCTCGCAAATCCCCAAATGCCCGAGACAGACGGTAAGCCACACAAACGCAGATATGGCACGACGATGCTTCACGTGCTATGCGTGCCGCGAAGACGCGGTGCTGGGGAAATCAGAAATCTGCGGGGTGGTTTTGATTGATGGAGCAATAATTAACACCTCGTCCGTGACGACAGCGCCTTCACGACCAACTTGATGCTCGGACTACTTAAGCACGAGGCGATGGCCGCCGTCGCACATTGCCGAGCGCGACCTCGTCACGGGATTTTGTTTTCGCCATTATGCTGGCTCGGGTGCGTGGTTACGTCGCGTCAGCCGACGTTCCTGAGGTGCTGAGTGCGCGAGTGTTCTGAGGCGAGCCAAGCGGTCTGCTTCCATTGTTTCTTCAGCCCCAAGCTCACTAAGGAACCTCCATCGTCGTGTTGTTACTGGTAACATTTGATATTGATTTGATATCGTTGCTGTTTTCATTGGTTACATAAGACTTCGTCAAACAACAACAGCTAGGATCGTTCTTAGGCATTGCTATTTTAGTAGCATATTCTCGCTCTAAACAAAAACATTGTTTTTGTGATGATGAAATACCACGTGGATTATCAGAACATTCCCCCCCCCCCTTTTTTTTTCCTTCATTGCCTCGGCTTTTCCAAGTAGTAATTTGGGTATTAATTTTTAGGAAGCGATGTGATCAATGTGGCGTCACAATTGACTGACTCATGGTAAGGGAGGATTGCAATAATTTTTCCAGCTATGGTGGGGAATTTAATTTCAGTAAAATACTGGTACCAGTGTGCACTGGCGTGCTATGCCTAAAACCTGGTGCGTTCAAATTTGTTTCCAGCTTGCGTCGCAGCAGACATCTTGAGAAAAGCGGTTTCACTCTATCTCAGTGCTCCGCTGTTGATTGCACTATAGTTGGGGGACTTAATAAAATCAACATGACGTCGATAAATGCGATCTATGCTTGTGTTTCTCCTCGCGTTGGTATGTTCCGAACTGCGATTCACAGTTAGTAATTAAACAGGCGAGATCTTAACCAAAATGGTAGCCGAAAGCGAGACGTCTTTACTTCTTTAAAAGGGTCTTCCACCAACAATAAAGCGAGAAAATATCACACGTTTATAACCTATTCAAAGCTTAAACATGCTGTGTCTTCTTAAAAGCCCCCCCGCCCTCTTGCCCCGTCAGAAATATAACGCGTGACGTCATAGGCTGCCACAGGTGTCGCCTATTCTGTCGACGTCTGACGCTTCACACCAAGTTTTCCTACCATATGTTCAACTTGCTTTGTCATGTTATACTCTATAGACGTGCTCTTCAGTTCTACATATTGCAGGTCGGTGTCCTCGATTGACAGGGACTCAGTAAGGTACCCTTGTGGTAAAAATAACATGCTTTGAAGGCGTTTGTGATTTGGAGAGGCAAAAAGATGCTTGACGGGACCTAGTTTCCAAAACAAACACAACGGTGATGACAAGTTCGGTACCGGAGTGCTCCGGATTAATTTTCACCACCTCGGATTCTTTAACAGGAGCCTGAATAGAAACAGGCGACCTCGTGTTCGCTAGCATAACGCCATACCCACTGAGATACAGCAGCTGGGTTAACCAGTCGTGTTTCGGATGTAGGGAAGCATGATAATCTAGCAATATTAAAGCTTCAAAGTAATTGAAAACATTTCAAGGAATAATTTTTGTTAAAAAGGTTGATGGCTGAAAAGAATTGTCAATTTTCTTGGATGTAGGAAAACTAGAAAGACACTTGAAAGCGCGAAGTGTTGAGAGTCAAGCCGGATGATTCACTTAAGTAACCCCGTTCAAGATATGCACAGCTACAATGGTCACAGAGGAAGCAGCATGACACTTAAAAGTAATTCAACCAACAAATATGGTTATTTAGTGGGTGTCGTGATCAGTTCCCAGAACGTTGGCAACCCAGTGCTAACGTTTCATTTTTGCTTCATCACAGTGCGTAGGTTAAGCTACTACGATATAATTTATTTCCGTGTTCAAGGAGCTAAATTCTCATTCCTAATTCTGTGATCTGCATTTTTTTCTATTCTGCAGAACTGTGAACAAAATGACTACAACCAAGCGCATACGCCTCACATTGGTAAGATATGAAAATAGCGTTCTCTTGCGAAGTTTCTGTTCTGCATGGCGAATTTCCGATACTATATTCAGATGCCTGGGGGAAAAGCCATATACAAAATCAAATTACGTCATATTCCGAGCAACTAATTGCTCTTCTTATGGAACTAAAAGACATGTTTTTTGCCGCAATTGAACACTCACAAAAGGAAGACACATAAAGACAACACAGGTGGCTGTTGTCTTTATGTGTCTTCCTTTTGTGAGTGTTCAATAGCGGCAAAAAAACATGTGTTTTAGCAAGCACCAACTAGGCCAGCAAGCAGTTCTGTTGCAATCTTATGGAACTTACGCGAGTAAATTTGGTCATGTATACACGTTTGCAAGATACCATACAGCACTCAGGTCGTCGTATAATTTATTTTCTACGCAGTCAAAACGAAGGATTTTGCGTCGTTAGAAAAGCACTGAAAAGCGTTGCGACTCAAGAACACGCCACGACGCAACCTAAAGGCAAAATTAGCGAATAGGGTACTGCCACCTACACAATAAATTTCGTGAGTGCTGCTTTTTTTTTTTCTCGTCAAGTACAAAAGTGACAGCTGCACAGACGATCTCAGTCTTTCCTTAACTTGACACAATAAACAGACAAGTTCTCGGGTGCTCCTTCACGTGCAAAGCTTTTCCCTCGTTTTTTGTTTGTTTCTCTCTCTCTCTCTCTCGTCGGCACCTCTTCCCATGGTGTCACTTTTGCTGTTAGTGAAGCGTATTTAAATAAAGTTTGCTCCAATCCAATCCAATCATATTTACCATACAGGAGAAGAGCACAAAAAGATATATCATTTCCAGTGAAGTCATTCACTCCAGTATTTCTTCTCGTTTCTAATGCATCACGAGTAGAGACGAAGCGATGGCCAACGGATTATTGAGCACAGCGTTTCTTCAAGGTTTCTGCAGAGCCGGTATGGCACTTTCGGAAAACGACTCTATTTGAAATTCCTTCACGGGGCACGTTGACCTGCACTCGCTACAGCTGTACAGCCGTTAGCGCTTGCGTACACGGTCGTCTTGACACGTTCGAGTGCGCCTGTAATGGTAAACACGGCAATTAAAGGTGTCACGTTGAACGACTTCTTTTATTCTTTGCCTACATGGTGGCACATCTTTAACACTTCTCAAGCAGGCGACACGGCATACAAAGTGAGCTCGCGGACACGCTCGACAGGCGTTAACGCGAGGCCTTATTAAGAAATGCATAAATGTCACGTCTTGCGAAAGCCCTGTAACCTCAAGTCTTGTTTTCCTCCAGGATGTCTTTCTTTGATTAAAACATGAACACGTTTAGCATCTTGTATGCAATTTTGTTCTGTTTATGCATATTCATATTTTAACACGGTTTACTTCACGATACTCGAATAGAAAAAAAAAACATGACACTGACTTGTGCATCCTCGCAGTCACAATTCCATTTCCAGCGGACCCGCTTCCTTGGGGAAGTTGCAAGAAGAACTTTCGTTGCGTGAAATTATATCGCATACATTAAAACACTGCCCGTGTAGGACTTGTTCGCTTGGAATTGTTTGCGATATCTTGCGCTTCTCGTGAAACTCAATCATTATAAGCACTGGAGCGCTTCAAAGCGTAATTCATTCCAGAGGTTGTATAGTTAACGTAAATACTTAATTTTTGCCTTCCCATAACCCATACTGTTTAATTTACTTTCGACAAATATAAACATTGAGTAACGTACAGTTTTCTCTGGATGCTGGGAAAAGTATAGCGTATATTGGCCATTGTCACGGCATGTCACCCGTTCGCCGTCGACGCGAAGTCGGCGACGGGGTATAGACCGTTTTTTCGTAGGCGCCGCCATATGGTGAACGCAGTGGCGGCGCCTATGAGCAGCGCCATACTGGCTTGTGTGAAAGCAGTCTCTTGCATGGCTTGCATGGCAGGTATACACTCGGCGGTAGGTTCTGGCGTTTGTTTTCGCGGTCGTGTGGTCTGTTTAGTATGACGTGCGTCTTCTACGTGGTAAACGGTTCTGTGAGACGTGCTGAACCGGTTTAATGCGTCATGGCCGGAATTTCTGCTGGCGTTAAGGTGGACCGAACACGCAGCGCGATGTGTGCGCACATATTTGAGCCTACAATCAGCCTCAGAGATCAATTGTGTATTTCTGAATGTTCCAATCACTAATGTCACCTTATTGCAGTATTATCCTCAATTTCTAAGCTGTGGTTTAGGAGCCATGAAACATACACGACGATCGTAACAGCGTGGGTACCGTTCTGCTACGATAGGAGCTGTCATGTTATACTTTGACAAGCGTTAAAACTGGTCTCTGCAGGTTACATTGCGTGACTACTTGGTTCGATGGACGAGGTTTCCGCCCCTGAATAGAATAGTTTTGGCAAGCAATAGTAGCGTACCTGACAGTCTGAATTAAGCTTGTCCAGCAAAAGGACTCTTTACGAACTGCGCGAGCGTCCTACGCAGTGGTAGGTGCTGGATTACAGATATCTTTGTTCTATATACCGCATAGTCCAAGCATACGGCATCAGGGTTATATATTTATAAACGTTGTGCGGTGTGACTATGCCAGGTAGCATTGCGGCGTTAGCCCGTTTTCTCTTGCTTTTTCGAGAAAGAGGATGATAACCGAATCTTTTTTCGGATCTGTTCGTTCCGTTCTCTACGACGCACTCACAGGTATTACGAAAATATTTTCCTCAGAAATAACCATCGCATTATTTCTATGCGATCCCTCCCATATTTTATGGCTGTATACAGACCAAAAAGGCAATGCCGAAGCGCACAGCTTACATATGTATCGTGCTGGTTCACCAACCGCAGTGATCGCTGTGTTGAGCAGCGCCATCGGCCTCATGCAGGAAGGCTAGCGTAGACATATGGCAATTTGAAGCCTACTAGACTTGAAATGCGCGAGAACGATGCCGGTGCATCACAAATCTGTGATAGCTCCTGCCGCTTACATGTTTCGGGGTTGCCTTAGGTTGGCCGTGCACGAGCATGCGCGCTTACCCTTATGTTTTACTCCGTACGCCAAGCGATCAGATAGTGAGCAGATTTACGATTTCATGCTGCTAATACAGAGACACCGGTTTTCTTTGTTATATTAAAACCGATATAAGCAAAATAGTTCACAACACATACACACACCGCAACTGATAATCATGTGCGTACACCGCGGCTGATAAAGCGCGTCACATTTTTGCGCCCCCAAGAGATATTTCCGCCTACTGTAGTTACCTATGCACCGAAAGGCTTCCCTGACGACCTTATATGAACGGACATTGCGTAAATTTCACAGAGTACGATCTAAAGCATCTCGAAATCGTTCCGCAGCACGCGACAGCAATACTTTCAAGCAGCGCCGCGCCGGATCGCCCAAGCCAGAGAGGAGGAAAGGCTCTCCGCGCGCCCTATCCTCCTTGCCCGATGAAACGGTCTATACAAGCCGGTTGGTCGTTCCGTACTCAAGCGAACACAGTGAAGAGGTCAGAGTTGGTAGAAAAAAGAAAAAATTCATTTGTCGACTGACAACGATACACAAATTAAAACAGCGAAAACACTAACACACATGCACTTAATGTCTATCAATGACGACGACAAAAGAAATACAACGAACAATTAACACTGAATATAAAAACTAATGCTACGCAAGAATACACCTAACGGTTGTCCACTAAACAGAGTTCAAAAGAAAACAAATGATGGCATACGCATGGCCGGGCAGCAGCAGCAAGTCCACAAAGCGTGAAGCCGACGGCAGAACTTTCCCAAGAACGCTGGCGAGCCGATCTCGTTGCTGTGAATGCGACTGCTGTACTGGGTTTCCGGGGGTCTAGATCTGACGACGTCCTTCGAGCAGATTGAGCTGACTTGAGGGGAACCACCGTGAGATTCGGTGCAGACGTTGGCGTGTCTTCTGTTGCGTCAGCTAGCCACTCGGAGTTCAGACGCGGCTAGGCGGCCCAGGCGATACTGGACGCCACTATCCCCCTCGACGCCAGGTTCTAGACAGTTCAGCTTCCAGACTGCCTAGCTCGGTCTAAAACCTGCGTTTAAACAACTTATCCTTTCCCTAGTTCCCTGGGTCGGGGAACGGCAGATATTGGGGACGATCAAATCAAGTTCACACAATTGTATCCCGGCTCCTCCCAAAGTCTTGGCCGCGCCCCTTTTAATAAGGGACGAGGGAACGGTTGATTCCCCCCTCTGTACACTGAGAAACATAGCGTAAAAGGCCCATATAACGTTCTGGAGCGCTTTATAAAGGAATGTTTAACAAATGCTGTATTTAACCCACATTCAGTTAAATTAGCACGTACATTTTCTACAGGATTCCCCCCATGTTCGCTAACTTTGATTTCGCTAGTCTTTGTAGTTATTCTGTGGTAGCGGGCTAAATTTTGCACCATTCGTAAAGCACACTAATAGCAGTCCGGCCCACTTGCGTAGGTAGCTTACTGCAATAACCTCAATTAGCACACATGCATAGAACTTTGCTTACGCATTACCCCTAATGTGCCCCTTTCATTTCGCCAAATATAGATGAGGTGTCTCGTTTATTTCACCGAGGACACCGTAAAAACCAATACGGACCTCATATGATACAGAAAGATACAGAAAAAAACGAGGGTTCGAGAATTATTTGCAACATTTCTAATTAAGCCAGGAACGTGAGAGTATTTCCACACGTTATACTTAACATTACACTTAGCATTACACCTATGTCCGCCGACTTTGAAGTTATGGCCTTGTGCAGTCATTTTAGTAGTGAGCAATATTGCGGATAATCGCAGTATACGACACACTGGAACGCTTCAATGAGTAACTTTCTCTAAAGGCTAGCGTATTCAAGCTACACAGTCTAAACGTTTATCGTTCTTCGATCACGACATACTTACTACTTCAACGAAATACAAACAATATGGCTCACGTTGTTCACCGAGAAAACCGGGGAAACTAAACTGCATGAGTCGTGTAACGCACTAAAACTAGAAGAATACGTTTATTCAGTAATTACTTGCAGAACACATAATTAATATACACATTCAAACGTTCAATACACATCACGAAAAGAGCGGTCATGATTTCTCGTAAATTTTTTTATGTATTCGAGCCTCTTAGGGGAGCGGTAAAATTTCACGAACGTTTCATATAAAGCCTATATACACGGACCAAAAGCGAGGATTTTGCAAATTTCATTAAACGCCCAATTGACACACTCACTTCAAAATTTGTCTCGCGCGTTTCCCCGAACATTTCCCCCAAAACCATTTCTCCTCCATTTCACCAATATATAAACTTCCTGAGTGCTCTATATTGTTTAAATAAATTGTGAAAACAGGCGTATAACATTTCTGAGTGCTTCTGATTGGATTTACCACCCTCTTTGGGGAAGAAAATGACAGTTCGCCCTGGAAAAGAAGAGTCTGCATCATTTTGTTGCATTGTATTGGTTTATCTGTATTGTATATTGATACACGTTGCTATTGTGTGTTGCATTTTTGCCGCGTTCCCCAGAATTCTGTCATGCTTAGTTTCTCGACGGGGAGGAGTACGCATACGGATCTCGTCAGTGTCAATATATTTCGGGAGTGCACAGACTGCAGATAACATTGCGCGGTATGCGCAGATTTGCGGCTAAATCAGGATGTCGCTGACCGTTTGCACCCCTCGTGACGCATTCAACAGAACAAATAAAGCATTAAAATAAACCGTGCCAAAGTACGACATGGGCAAATGTCCAGTACAGACATTTTAGCGAGTCTCCACACGTCCTTCGTAAATGAATGAAGCTGAAGGCGATATGCCACTTGGTGACGCCCGAGGCTCAGATTTTGGACCATCGAATGAGCGGCAAAGTCCTCGCCACAAATTCTGATGCGGATATGTTGCTAAATGGGATATGTTTTATAACGCGAAAAATATATATATATATCGTGAGCTTCAAAAATGCATAAGAGATCAAAGGCAGAGATACATAATCAAGGCAGCTTTAAATATGTGCACGTCAGGTGAATACTATGTCGGTTTGCTCCATTTCATAGCTCAGTCGGATTCCATGGTTTTGAAACGAGGCTTTCTCTTGTTTGTGTGGTTAATGTACCACGACCATAAAATCACGGTTTTGCGCGTGGAGAAGGGAACACTCGTGTGCGAATACTTATGCTCATGGCAACAACTGTTATTGTTATATGGCTGTTTTACTAAATATCTTAAATACAACTGAACCTTGAACTTTTCTTTTGCCTTAACCTCGTGCACGCAGCTGGCCTGTGTATGCATGCTGCCCCGGTGTCACTCTGGAACGACGCATAGCCCTCGCACGGAGAAGGTATTTGCCAAGCTGAGAGCACTCTACGATTGCACCAAGCTGGCACTCTTTGAAGCCGGTCACAATGACACTGGTAAGCGAACGTTTGAAAATCCTGGATATCGAAGTATACAATTATTCCTACTAAAATAAACAAAAAGTGTTGGCCCTTTATAATTCAATGTTGCGAGACTTTCGCAAAAACGGCATGCGTAATGGTGCATGCGTTGCAACTCTGCGGTAGAGCATTGACGGCTTTGTTCATATCAGCAGGTTGCAATTGTGATTGCACTAGAGTGACTGTAGACGATAAAATGTCTGCTTTCCATTCATGCTGCACCAACAGCTCAGAAGCCATGAAAAGGTGCGAAATTTCCACGTTTACCTCTTTTTATCTATGCGAACCAATAGTTGAACTCCAGTTTCATTCAGAACAAAAAGAAAGATCTAAAAAGGACTGTCAGATGATATGAGCTTCAATGACCGACATATGCTTGACGAATATTACTCAAGATCGGAAAGAAAAAACGAGCACAGTGGATATTAACTGACACCATGCACCGTGTCGTGCGCAACCACCTCGTAGAGATAAATGTGTCACGAAAGCCTTGATTTCTGGTCTGAACAAGCATGAAGTATCACAATCGCAAGCTTTGAGTGACAAACACAACTTTATGGATGCAGTCTACAGCGACTATAGCTATAGTCCGGAAATGCGTAGTTAATACAGTTAACATGGATGAAAAATGAGCAGAAATTGGCTTCGTAATGCGGCGTTCTATGTTCTAGAAGCACTTCCGATACTTCAGTGTTTTCTGAATGTTCTTCAACCAAATTACAGGAGCCAGGTGCAACAGGACGTTCGACGGTTGGCACTGCTGGCCGCCGTCACCAGCGGGATCCACAGCCCGGGCGCCGTGTCCGGACTTCCTTCCTGGAAAAGTGAATTTTTCTGGTTAGTTATCTGTAGGCTTCGGCTTGCATCCAGAAAGCCCAGCTCATCTTCGTGACCTCCTTGCAGAAATCTACGAGCAGCTACATGGACAAGCGGGCAGCGTTGCTTTTAGATCGATGTTGATCGGAGTACTTGTAAGTGGTCAAGCGAAGCGTCCCCTAGTTTTTCGCAACCTGCGACGACGGGCAAATTCATAGCAGCGGGTTATTCGCACTGTTTTCAGCGTAGACTTTCTGCGTTGCCCAAGCGACGCCTCAGAAGCCACGGTTGGCAGCGCCTTCCACTCAGTGTAGATACCTTGCTGGCAGCAGAAAGCCTCATTTCTCACCAGCGAATGCGTAGGGCTCAAATGTATCCATTACTTTGGCCGCTGATGCAATGCAGATTTTTTAATGCCCGTTGGCAATCATAGGATACTTCACACGCTTTTCGGTCGCTATCTATCTATCTATCTATCTATCTATCTATCTATCTATCTATCTATCTATCTATCTATCTATCTATCTATCTATCTATCTATCTATCTATCTATCTATCTATCTATCCTTCCTACCTGGAGTCACATCCCCAGTGGCACATACGTAGTTACCCAAGTTGGCATCACACAGGTTCATTTAAGAGTGGAACACATCTACTGGCACATTGTTGGCATCAAAACGGTTCATTGAAGAGGAGCGTAGACCGAGTGGCACATACTCAGTGCTCTAAGTTGGCGTCAAAATGTTTCTTCGAACAGCAGTGCCTACCCAATGTCTCATCTACAGTAACCCATGTCGGCGTGGGAGATTCGTTGAGAAGCGGCACGTATGCACATATTGCCACATAATCAGTCGCACAAGTTGGTCCGATGGTTGGTTTCAAACCCTGTTACCTCATCACAGCAGCTCGATGCGCTAACTATTAACCATTCGAACCACCATGCACGGACAGCCCAGTGACTCAGGCAAGCTGGAAAAGGGTTAGATACAAACATAGATAGATAGATAGATAGATAGATAGATAGATAGATAGATAGATAGATAGATAGATAGATAGATAGATAGATAGATAGATAGATAGATAGATAGATAGATAGATAGATAGCCCTGGGGAGTGCGTTAAATACCCTAAGAATGCTAACGCCATTAAAGAATACCGTTAATTTCTCCGATGCTGAGCGGAGTCGAATCGCAACCTGACGTATTAGCATGCTGCGCCACAAATGAACTGGGTATATGCCGCTCTTCAGTTAACTTCTCGTCAACTTGGGTTGCTGAGTATGTGCTACTGAGTGTGCGGCAAGCGAGGGAACAATTCTCAGCGTTCTCAGGTACCGGCGCGCCGCGCTTCTCGTCTCGGAGGCCACGCGCGAACTTCTAGTCAGTCCCACTAGATGGCGCAGCGTGGCCAGAACGGAGAGCGAGAGAGGAGCCCGGTCGCCGTAAAAAAATTAAATTATGGGGTTTTGCATGCCAAAACCACTTTCTGATTATGAGGCACGCCGTAGTGGAGGACTCCGGAAATTTCGACCACCTGGTGATATTTACCGTGCACCTAAATCTAAGTACACGGGTGTTTTCGTATTTCGCCTCCATCGAAATGCGGCCGCCAGCCATGGCCGGGATTCGATCCCGCGACCTCGTGCTCAGCAGTCCAACGCCATAGCCACTGAGCAACCACGGCAGGTCCTGGTCGCCGTATGAAGCGTTTCTCAGCGTTCGCACACACCGGCGCGTCCTGCATTTCGGAGGGCACGTACAGGCTTCACGGCGGCGCCGCTAGATGACGCCAAGTGTTCTTGGGGAAGCGCGAAATAGGAGTCCCGCTGCAGTACACGAGTAATACATAATGCGCTTCTATGGTAGCAATACGTTTTGTCACTATATTAATTCGATGCTAACGCATTACCGTCGACAGTCATCGTGAGATGCCTTCTTCCGTTTTTATTCTTCCACTCCTCCTTTAGTGCAAGCATTGAATTGACATCAACGAGCTTTTTTTTGTGTGTGTGGCATGCGGCCGGTCTGATGTCGACAGAGATGCTATAGTGGAAGGATAAGCAGTGTGGAGAATGGCTCAAGCAAGAACACAAACGACGAGGGCTCAATAGGTTTTGCTGTTTAACACATGGCTGGGACATATGACAGCATTTCCGTTCTAGAGTTCCTCATGTCTTTTCTGGCGTTTCTATCCTTTCAGAAAGCTTTTATGGAAAAATAAACAACTGCATTATTCTTTAAGATGTGCCGCAACCCTGATTTAGTGCAATCATCATTATTCCCAGCTAGCAGCGAGATTGATTGATTGACTAAAAACATCTTTACTTGCCGAATATTCGTAGAACATGTGGGTGGGCCGCCTAGTCCGGTAGTCCACGAGAGCATTTGATTTCTCGCTACTACATGTGATAATCGACATGTAACAAAGTACTGCCACTGTATGATGTGAAAGTCGCGTACTGGCAAGCCCTTGCACACTCAACTAGCTCTAAAGAGCGGAGGTCGTCGTCGACATTTTCGTTAATGAGCCGCCAATTGGCAATCGCAGCGCACACTCTTAAAAAAAAATTACCGACGATTACGTTACTTCCTAATGCGAAATGTGAGCGCAGCAAATAAGCTGTTTCACCTTTTGGATAGATTGAGGCAAAGAAATCGAGCAACACATGTATGCGCTATCACATAATTTTTTTTTATTTTTCACACGTATTCCTTTAACAAAGACTCCACTAACAGTTTTTGACAGTCATGAAGGAAGCTTTGTGGTCGGAGAAATAGACTGATATATGTTCGACTTGGTACACCAATGCTTGATTCTCAAAGACGAGATCTATACAAGTGCCTCGCGAGGTTGTCACAGCCGTGGGGGAAGCAGAGGCTAAGCGCCGCCGCCGAGAAGACCCTGCCGTTCGCGCCGCCGAAGCGGAGGCTCATCGCCGCCGTCGAGAGCAACCAGCAGTAAGCGAGGCTGAAGCAGAAGCTCATCGCCGCCGCCGAGAAGACCCTGCAGTTCGCGCCGCCGAAGCGGAGGCTCATCGCCGCCGTCGAGAGCAACCAGCAGTAAGCGGAAGCGGAGGGGGGCGGCGTGTACACCCAGCGGCAAACGATGGGGGCAGAAGCGCGCGCAGCAAGCGGACAACACGATAAAGGGAGGAGGGAAGAGATAGCAGCGACTGACTGATGCCGCTGACGGCGATAGTGAGTCAACCCCAGCTATCCGCCACACAAGAACAGGGGGGGGGGGACCCTTTCCTCCTCTTTCTGCATGGCGGCGACGGTGTTCTATGCAGTCACGTTATCTTGACTCTCTAGCGGCGTCAGCGGCATCCAGCGGTATCAGTCGGTCGCTGCTAGCGCTGGGGGGATGAAAGGGGGGCGGAGCTGGTTACGAGGCCGACGACGACGCCGACGACGACGACGACGCCGACGACGACGACGACGCCGACGACGACGCGAAACCCAGGAACGGACGCCAAAGAGCTGCGCTCTAAAATTACCGACGATTACGTTACTTCCTAATGCGAAATTTGAGCGCAGCAAATAAGCTGTTTCACCTTTTCGATAGATTGAGGCAAAGAAATCGAGCAACACATGTATGCGCTATCACAGAATTTTTTTTTTTATTTTTCACACGTATTCCTTTAACAAAGACTCCACTAGGTAAGCTTCTGCTTCGGCGGCACGCACCTCTGGATTCTGACGGCGACGGCGCTGGGCCTCTGCTCTGGCAGCTCGTTTAGCAGCAGCAGCAGCAGCAGCAGCAGACGGAGGACTTCCATCGGTCGTCTCGCTCATGGCTCAGAAAGAACTGGCAGATAATTTCGCAGTGGCGAACGGCAGCGGCAATTTCGGCTCGGGCGGTGCACATATACAGATCCGCCGCCACCGATCTGGCTCTCTGATTGCCACCGCACAGGGGTTGCATTGGAGGAGGAGCGAAGAAAGGAATTAAGTTCGAGCCGGCGCTTTGACAACCGGAGACTCGCAGGAAGAGGGGGGAGGGGGGCGGCGTGTACACCCAGCGGCAAACGATGGGGGCAGAAGCGCGCGCAGCAAGCGGACAACACGATAAAGGGAGGAGGGAAGAGATAGCAGCGACTGACTGATGCCGCTGACGCCGATAGTGAGTCAACCCCAGCTGCGGAGTTGGTTTCAGGGACAACGCCGCCGATGCCGACACAAACAATATGATACCCTCGCTTCCGCAGCGCTAAGAACGCTAAGAACCAGGTCTAGCCGTGGGAAGGTGGTCACGTATTCGTCGACGTGCCGGGGCCTACGTGAAATAACCGGCGCGTCGGCAACTGAAGAGCACCCTATCCGCCACACAAGAACAGGGGGGGGGGGGGACCCTTTCCTCCTCTTTCTGCATGGCGGCGACGGTGTTCTATGCAGTCACGTTATCTTGACTCTCTAGCGGCGTCAGCGGCATCCAGCGGTATCAGTCGGTCGCTGCTAGCGCTGGGGGGATGAAAGGGGGGCGGAGCTGGTTACGAGGCCGACGACAACGCCGACGACGACGCGAAACCCAGGAACGGACGCCAAAGAGCTGCGCTCTAAAAAAGAAAGGTCGTTCTAGTTACTACTTATTTGTCACACTATTTACTACCTTGGTATAACTGCATTTGATAATGTTAGAATCCGCCGCGGTGGCTTAGCTGCTACAGTGTTGCGCTGCTAAGCACGAGGTCGCGGGATCAAATCCCGGCGACGGCGGCCGCATTTCGTTGGGGGCAAAATGCAAAAACACCCGTGTCTCGTGCATTGGGGGCTAGTTAAAGGTCCCCTGGTGGCCAAAATTAGTCAGGAGCCTCCCACTACGGCATGCTTCATAATCAAATTGTAGTTCTGGCACATAAAACCCCAAATTCAATTCAATTCAAAGGCAGAGTTAGTAAGATTACTGACTAATACAGGTAGTCACTGTTAGCTCTAGGTCTCACATATCAATTGCAAATGCAGTTAGCACCACGGTATACGAAGTTTGCAGCCTACGACGTATATATCAGGCCAGCTGTGTCATTTTTCATGGTGGATTCGATAAACGTTATAGCCTGGAAACTTTGTATCCCGGGGTGGCAGCTGCGTTTGGAATTGATAACTGAGACCAATGAGTCATAGTAACAATGATTACTTCGTTTTAGTCAGTAATGTAACTAACTTTACCGTTACCAACTGCAGTTATACGGAAGTAGAAATGATGTGACAACTAAGTCGTAACTACAATAAGACATTTTCTTAAGATTGTACATGTGTCGCCTAAACGTATGGCTGCATCTTTACAATAAAAAAAGCAATTTATTGGAGGCAGCTGAAAAAAATTAGGCTTCCCGAGTTTGTATAGGGAACATTGAACACGTATCTATTTTTTTTCGTGTGACACGTGTTTCATTTACGTTCTTTCATTATTCTCGTGGAACTAGCGGCAGCGAAGTATGACTGCCACTTCAATGGTTCATGGGATGGCGATGCTGCTGACTACACATCATGCACCAACTCACCCACTGAAGTAAGCTACGCATCACGAAATTCTTCCGAGCCCTATAGGTATAGTCTAACATTTAAGTGTTTACTTAGAAGTCCAACATGTAATTATATTCATAATCAGTCTCACGCAAAGTTGGGGCGTCTTCTGTTTTCCTTGTAAACTTTTTGGACATATATCATATGTACGATTCTGTCACGCCATTCTCTTGCATTTCAACAGAAAAGTATGTAGATCACACCAGAAAGCCAAGAGAAACGCAACAGAACTTATATTATGCCATATGCATGGGATTGCTTTGCAGTATAATGTTACTCAAGAAAACGCCACTTACTTTTATAAAAGCTTGTTGAAAGCTCTAAAACATTTGCTGTTCAGTTCGATACTTTTTTTAAGAGTTAACGAAATTCACTCGAGGCATTTGTAGGGCGAGCTTACTTTGTTAGTAACTCATATCGACAAAGTAAGCTCGCTCACATCAGGGCTGGTGGAGATTGCATAGCGTTCGCGGATAGCCTAAGAGAAATGTTCTATTTTCAGTCTCTATTTGCTCATACGAACGATTCATTTAAAAACATTGTAATTCGTTTTGTAAAACAGCCGCAGAAGCGACTGTGCATAGCCGTATTATCGTTTTCATTTCAGGCATCCGATGTGATGCTCTTGCAGCGCATTGCCGAAGATTTAGGCGACGACATGCCTTGGGAACGCAACCTGCACAGCGGTGAGGACGGTATCGTAGAAGAGAAGATTGGAAGCTTCAAGCATTGCCTCGAGAATGTCCTCCTAAAACCGCCTCCTCATTCAGGTACGAACGTGCACACATTCATGCAATTATATTGAATGTCATACTCGGTGCCTATAAACTGCGGTTATCAGTCGATTGTAGACGTGAACCTCGCACTTTGCAGTTTTCAACGAGTCCATCTGTCCCAGGACGTGGGACGGCTGGAGCTGCTGGAACGATACGCTTCCTGGTAACACAGCGTACGCACCTTGCCCTCAATTCGTGGCCGGATTTGTACCGTACAGTGAGTGCGTCACTTCAGTTATATCGCGTCATAAATAGGAATCTCTTGCTATCTGCTTGCTATGTCCACTGGTCTATAGCAGTTCATGACTAAGTGCATTGGTCAAATAACGCAACCAAGGAAACGTCACTTTGAGTACAAGGCAATGTGCAGGAATTGATCTGCAGTGCCTAACCCGCCGTGCTTAATCTACTTGCTATGCCCACTGGTGTCTGGCAGTTCATGACTAAATGCTTTGGTCAAATAACGCAGCCGAGAAAGCATCACTCCGATTTCAAGGCAATCTGTGAGAGGCGCTCACGAAACGCTCTGGCGCCATTCTAGACCATGCCAGTCGCTATTGGTATTCGTTTCATTTGAAATAAGCCCTATCCACAAACGTCGTCGTTTCATGCCATTATTTTGTCACTTAGCTGAAGGTATCTAGATACTGAGATACTTTTCTGGATAATTAACTTGACTACGAACCGAACTTATGAGCTCCGGAGCATGTATACGAATAAAGAATCTCACGCCATCTTGAGAAAAAAATTCTATACTCCTACCAAACTTTAAATGAACTAAGCCGCCATAATATTTCGGCGCCCCTCATAAACAATGTGAGCAGGTTTCCTGGCAGTCTGAGGAAGCACAGATTGCACGCACTGATAAAAACGCTTAGGATTCCTCAAGAAACATAGCGTGGCTGAGTTGGCTAGTTGGTGATGCATTCTCGTGAACGCACAGCGCGGAGATTAAACGTGTACGTAGACAAGACAATGACAACCGCTGACTATAAAGTGAGGTTCTGCTATCAATGCCCCAAATTTACACAAGAGACTGAAAGAGTTATCTGAAAAGCATGATATACTGATGACAGGAGCACTACTCTAGAAACATTCTGTCCGCAGCTCCATCTGTTCGCAAGCAAGCAAGATATGCGAGGCCCCTCCCGAGTTGCGGACCCTCGGTGATGTGGTTCATATATATTGAGCACCATGGGATTATCGGTCATTCTGACATCGTGTGCGCACCCACTGCTATAGAGGAAAAAAAAGGAGATCAAATCGCCGCGTCTCGATCAACGCACAACGCCTGGCTGCGGACGGCTGGGTGCAGTGGTATGGTGCACGAGTTGCGCACGAAGACAGCCAACGCTTATCAGCACCCAATGCGAATTTTACTCACGCAAACATAAGTGAGACTGAATTCATTATGGAGGAGCCGCATGATCAACTCACCCGTGCTGAGAAGTGGCTGCTCGAGTGCGGAGGGATCGTTACCAACACCTCTGCCAGGGTTGTTGCCGTGCTAGGCGCTTGCGCTTCTTTGTCCGAGTTCTGAGTTTCCGTTTGAATTGCGAGAAACTTCCTGGCGAACAATTGGAACGTTGACAGTATCTATATCTCTGTCTAGCCGCCTACGTCTTGGTGCTCTCATGGTCGTTTAGTTAACCTGGTATGTACCAAAATTGGCATAGTATAACAAGAGTGCATGAAGAACATAAATGATAGGCCATGACATGAATGTCACGACATGCGTGTCCTGTAGGTCGTGAAACAGCTGCCTACGTCTTGGGGTTGTCGTGGTCGTTTCGTTAACTTGGTAGGCTTCCTGAACACTGCTTTGCATAACATCGATTCCCACAGGGCATGGGATCTGCCAGCTTTTTAATTTGTGTATAGTTCCTGTTGTTTGTATGCAGCTGTGGTAAAAATACATCTTCCGCATGTCTCTGGCGTTATTTCGACGTAATAAAGAATTCTGAAGGACGCGTGGCATAGTAAAAATGCTCAGTTTGAAGTTGCAATGCAGTACCGGCCCATTTCCTAGTTCGCAACTGTATGCAGCAGCAAAGTCAGTTTACAGAAGCTGTTTTAGTATATGTGTTATGTATAATGTAAGCGTGTTCCGAAACTCTCAGCCATTTTTATAACAGCTCAGACATTTACCAGTAAAATAATGACTGAAAGCACGATTGCTGCATTGGTTCAATCATGCTACAGCCCCTACAATAGAAACAATGGAATGGCGTCGGGAAGGATTGTCAGAGTAGTTTCGCTGTAGTATTTGAAAGAGCTACATTAGCTTTCAATGCTGCAGCGCTTACTCGAAGGCGAGGTAGCAACTTTTTTCACCATACGTTTCCAAGCAGTGCTTCCAGCCAGTGACGTCTTCACAAGTCATGCTTCAGTCTGTGATTTCTTGAGGCTTCTGGAGTTTTCAATATTTCAGTGCAGCATGATTTATCATTATGTCTACATTTAATCCTTCAAAAAAGCACGCTTGAGCAGTATTTCTGTTTATTTTAAGGAGAAAAGTGTACACATGTGCTAAGCTATAGTACTGCGTAGGGTCCTTGCACTTAGGACGCTTCAAGATGACCTAGGACGCAGAAATAGTGTGACTTGCGGGCTCAGCACACCCTGTATGAGGACATTTTCGAACTGTGCTTGAAACGCATACTTCACACATGTAGAAGGGAAACAGGGGGCTTGATTTTTGTTATTCGCGACCATGAAAGCCAACAGGATATAAAGCCAAGGAACGCATAGGGGTAATTAGCTGTGATTGTAATTGAAATTGAGAAAATAATGAAGAAAATGGAAAGTAAACGCGGATGAAAAAAATATCTTGTCGCAGCCGGAAGACGAGATTTCCACAACAGCTAATTACCCCTAATTAATCCCATAATTCAACTTAGAGCACATAAATACCCAAGATAGTAGGCGGATTGATGGCCGTCGCCACAGCACAATTGCTAGTCCAACGCGCGCGTAATGCGGAGAACGCGGGTTAGCCTCCCATCGACGACGACATATCTTCTCGTCCACTTTATTTTTATGTTTTTCTTATTATTTTCTTCATATATATTTTGACCACATCTAATTACTCCTATGCTTTCCTTGGCTTCGTTGCCTGTTGGCTTTCATGGTTGTGTTTCACAGATGTGTGACAAGATCGTCACTATACGTTGTCCTAGTCAAATTTGCGCCATAGAGAATATAGAAAACAGCTTAGTGTCCGCGCAGGCACTCAAGTGGCCCTTAATAATCGCCTTACCTTTGTTGTCCATGACATTTAGTGTAAAACAAAATTTGCTTAGCCATCCCAACTTGCCTACACTTTGCTACGTTGCTTTCTTCTCTGTCATTTCCATCCCTGTCATGCGACATCAAACTTTTGTCATCTCCCTAGCATAGGAATTACGCACGATTACATCAGCAGTCACTATACTAATAGGCCTAGCCGTATACCTCGAGTGCCACTGATCTGAGTACACCTTTATTTCATTCACATGCGAAAGGACAGGCGCACAAGGCGTGCACTTCTAACGGAACTTGGTTTCGTCATCCCGTCACTGGCCAGGTCTGGTCCAACTACACGGCTTGCATCGACACCCACGATCTGCAGGTCCGTGTTATGGATACTTCAAATTATTGCTCTTCCCATTTTTTTGAACAGGTGGTAAACTTAAAATATAGCTTTGTGTACTTCATTCACGTAGTGTTGTAGGAAAAAGAGCAGAAAAACACTTGATGCACGCAGAACGACGTTAGAACACGGCATTAAAAACAACACGAGTACGCTACACGTAACTGCCTAATAAAAGATTAAAATTTACGCAGAATTCAGCGAAAGTGAACAGCTGTAAAGCATTCTTCGATCTGACCTGGACCGGAGCAAGAGCAATACATATTTAAGATATCACAAAGAAAATATGTGCTGAAATGACATGGTTTAAAGAAAGTGCAGTTATTCGTAATAATGTGACGCGAAAGACACGCTGGAGATTCTCCCTTCATCTTGGAAGTTCATGCTGTGCTTTGTTTCATTCCACTGCATGCATCACAATTCGGGGTGAATCTGTGCTTTAAGTAAACCTTTGCTGCTTCACTTCACAGAACGGCAACTTGGTGAACTCGCTGTACGTCGTTGGATATGCAGTATCATTGGTGGCTCTGTCTTTGTCACTCATCATATTTTTTTCTTTCAGGTGAGCACATTTATGTATCGTGGTGACCTTGTGCATTTTGGCCACCTTTGTGCGGTATAGCAGTAGTACCAAAAGTTAACATTATATACTTTGTCTTACAAGTTTCAAGCAATGTGAGCATATACTAATGCACATCGTTGATTCCAATTATGCGCAAGTAAAAGACGTTTCACTCTGTTCCTCTCATAAATGAAGAAAGTCGGTCGTATAACTTGGAGAAAGGTGCCTAAGAAGGCAATTATGCTAAATGAGGCAAAAAAGAATGCAAATTGTGTGCTAATTAAAGACTCCCTGGAATACAATAATTAACAGGTATCCCAAACTCCAGATCAATATCATATGATCAGCGCTCTGTCCAGTTAAAGTAAGCGTTCAGAAGGTAATGTTGTTTTTTCATTATTGCCGATGTCAGAATAATCTAAATAACCAAGCTTTTGCTGCTTCAACTGCTGCAGTGATAATCATCTTCCTCTAATTTATTAGCGCGAAGGCGCTTTAATAGCATTGCGAAGCACACTTTTTTTATTCATATATTTTTTTTCTTGCAGTTCACTTCGTTGCAGGCGAATAACTATCCACAAAAACTTGTTCACGTCGTTCATTGTCAGCAACTTCTGCTGGGTACTTTGGTACATTCAAGTCGTCGCAGGAACACATGTAATCGAACAGAACCCGGTGAGAGGACATCAAAGACACATTCTTGAATAGAACAGGCCAACAGTAAATGTAACCTGGTCAAGAGAGAACACACGTCATTTGCCCCTTCGGTTACCTACGGCAGAACTGGTGCCAGGCCCTGCACGTGGTGACGCAATACTTCCTGCTCTGCAACTACTTGTGGATGTTCTGCGAGGGTCTGTACCTGCACACGCTGTTGGTACTTGCGTTCGTCGACGAAGACAAGGCCATCAAGTGGTTCGTGCTCATAGGCTGGGGTACGTGCTTCTAGCTTCGGACAACAAGGCGTGTGGAAAAGGGACAAACAGGGTAGAAAACTTGTGGCGTCCATTTAAGACTCTCAGCTGCAATTACCTGCATTCGCGTTGGTGATTTATTAAGTCATTCTTATTCGGATGGCTATTCCAATAGCTCCCGTTATTTCTCTTGTCATGAGAGCGCATAATGAATAGTCAACACGGAATTAAAAGTACAAACGGTGGGTACATTAATAAACGAATTCAAGCATAAAAGCAAGCATTATCCTATGCACTATTTCGCTCCGTCCTGCCGGGTTGGGTTATTGGTTTATAAGTGGCGCGCAATTAGGCGCTTTGTCATTTTTGTCATGCTAAACACCTCCCCTCCCTTGCAGGTTTTCCCCTACTTCCAACTATCGCCTACGCCGTTGCACGTGGCTCAGATTCAGACGCTTCGAGAATGTGAGTGAAATAACACTTTAATGTATCTTGCTCCCTATCTTGGCGCGTCAGGTTGTTACAGTGACTTTTATTTTTGCAGTTCAAATAATGAGTTATAAAACTTACGCCGTCATAAGAATGGTGGTTTAGTACTTTAAGCGGATGACGAGTGTAAAATATAACAAGTCCCGCAGCAATGGCATACGTTCATGTATGCTCTCTTAAAGGGTATAGGTTATGAGGCGCATTGTCTTTTAAAGACATGTAGCTTTATGTTAAGCGGCCTTTCACCAGTAATTGTTGCCGCTTTAAAAAAAAAACGACACTCCTGCATAAGAATGCAGGCACAAGAAAGAGGCAAGTTATTTTCGCTAAGCAAAGATCCCTACGGTACCACATTTTAACTCAATGCATAGGGGCTGCCATGCAATGTCTTCCAATTACGCCGAACTGATAGCGACTATTTCATCCTCGCGAGTTGGTTCATCTTAAAGGTATAATAAAGCAGCGTGAATGGGTCGAAGAAAAGAAACATACACAACCGGGCTAACGTTGACTGCCAACCAAACAACTTTTAGTTTATTTCACTGAGTGAAGTTCGCCAGTTTTCCTTCGCTCGTATAGTGGTGTCTTCCACTCTGCACCCAATCCATGTTTATTCGTTGTTGTTTTTTTCTTTCTTTCTAGGTGCTGGGTGGAGCATGACGTGTGGTACACTTACATACTGAGTGTCCCTGTGTGCTTTTCAATGCTGGTAAGGCGATGCACGCGTCTAAACTTGTTGCACTGCGTAAGTGTGAAGTGAAAATACTAAAGTGACCTTTAGGTGCAGCTTTCCAAACGCGTGCAAAACCGTTCGCTGGTAAAAAATAAAATGTAAAGGGCTAGCACTGCCTTATAATAAACTCGTAAGGATATACCCATGAACAGTGTCATTACTTCTGCGAAAGCAATGTTAAAGTACGAGGAAATCGTTATGAAGAACACGAATCTTCTAAGTCATCTACTTCTATTCTGTGTTCGGTTCCTGCACGCTTGCACAGCTTGCCAGACATTTTTGGCCTGTCATCATGCACTTACTTCAATTTATAATAATGTAAAGCGGTGGACCATTGCAGATCCTAACAACAATATTATACTACGCGACGGTCGATTATCGAACGCAGCGGCGCGTGGGTACTTCATTATAATGTGATGCTGACCCACGAGTGATAGCTGTGATTTACCTTACGTTGGGCATCAGATCTGTTTATTTAACCCTTTGCAATGTCTGCTCGATTTGTGCAGCTCAGCTTTGCCTTCCTCGTGAACATCCTGAGGGTTTTGGTATCAAAACTAAGAGCTGTCAATTCTCGGGACCGGGAGAGTGCTAGGTAAGTGAAATAGTTTTACAGTTGAAGCAAGGCCATGGTTTGGAGGGCTGCTGCTTGTGTCTAATGTTCTTTTTTTTTGCTTGTTATATTCACTGAACTGTACACATATAAATGAAATGTCCTTTTTATGAGAGTTCTCGTGTAAGATCTCGGGATACAAATTGTCTGTCGTTATTTTACGTTCCTTGCATCAGATAGCTTCCAAAGATTTAGGAAACTATTCTATGTTGTTGCTGTGGACGGTCAATAAGTGTGAAATTATCAGTTTTGTTTAAAACTAAGCAATTAGCAACACGGCTTCGCCATTAGTATGATAACCGATCTTATTGAACTTTCTGTACGATAGTGGCAACTCGCAGATGATATGTACACTTGCACCTGTGCTTCGTCAACCTAATATTTCTTCCCTGCAAATTCGTTAATCTCGCCACTCCGTCTAAATATTTCCCGCCAATCGACAACGTCAACTCTACCCCCACCATTTCCCTTCCCAGGGTGTCCAGTTACAGCAAGTTACCTGTAGGGCCAAGTAGTGAATGGCGAAATTTGTTGAGCTCACCCTCAGGAGTGCCTCCAGCGAGAGAGTTCACTATACCTACCTACATTTCTTTCTCACTCATTCCTTCGGTTATTTTTTTCGCCATTGTCATTCGTTCGTTTCGCAACGCTTGCAGTAAGGACGAAAAAGCAAGTTGCAACTCGATCACCCGTTAGGCATTCAAATCCGCTTTATGTCCCCCCTCCCCCCTATGCTCTCCAGGAAGGCTGTGCGGGCCACACTGATTCTCCTGCCCCTCCTCGGCCTTCACTACGTTGTGACGCCATTCCGCCCGGAGAGGGATCGCATCTGCCTCACGTACGAGATCATCTCGGCCCTCGTCACATCCTTGCAAGTGCGCAGCCTTCCTCTCTCCGAAATGTTGTGGCCAGTGGCTGCCTTTTTGGCTGGCACTTGTTGGTTCCGAGGCTTTCATGTGATGTGAGGTGACCGGGATACGACGAATGACATCTAGAAAAAAAAAAAGAAATTTCGTTTGCAATTTCCCCGTTCGCTTCATAAAAACAACATTTGTAACATATATGGGTGGGAACTAGAAGATATACAACGTGCAAAAGTGTAATTAGGGTGTTCAATCTACTTCCTTCTCGCTATTGACAGCCAAGGTTTCCTGAAAGTTTCGCCTTGTGAAATAAGCAAACTAAATTCATGGAGCAAGGCAGAGAATAACAGCCCATTATCTCTGTATAGCAAATGTATTGCGTAGCAACTTCGCTCTAAAACACACAACAATGGTACATACCTCTTCTCGTTGCCAGACACGTTTCTTATATTTGTAAACATCACGAAACGTATATCCTTTGGTAGAGCCAAGGCAAAACAACTTTTTGTTTTTCCTCGGCGAACTCATCTGCCAGGGCTATGCTGCTTAAAGTTTATATCCGCATTGGAAAGCACGCGGCTAACAAAGAGCACATAAAATTTTGCATGTTTAAAAAAACGATGTAAACAATAACAAAATCGAAGAAGTAGGGTACAGCGACGTTGTGTGTCATTTTGGTTAGATTTTGTTCATTGTCCTCTACAGGCCATAACTTAAGAAACTTGTTGCTTAATTATGTATAGCCGAAAGTTTCAACACGTGATTTCCTTTTTCTCTACTTTGTTCCAGGGTCTTTGTGTCGCACTCCTGTATTGTTTCTTTAATGAAGAGGTAAGTACTGTACGTGATTTAACCAAATTTTTAAAAAGCAGTTAGCCCGGCACAAATAATGGGGCGGCAGTCACAATCTTCTCACTGGCGCTAGCTGGCATTATGTCTTTGTTCCAATGCTATAGAACCTGTGGTTTGTCCAACTGCGATAATGGCCACAAAAACTGCACAGGAATACTGCGACGCGTGGCATAGGCGGAGAGTATCAGTGGTGTGTGTCGACCACTGGGGCGATCACGCAAGTAGCAGGAATTTGACAAGAGAACGGACACAGAAAAAAAAAATACCCCGAAAAGAGCGAGACAAGACAGGTAAACTGAGTCGTACCTATAGGAAACAGCAATTTTTTTCTTATTTATGTGCAGCAATGAAGAGCGCAAAGATTGACTGGGTAGCCCATGCAGCTTCAGGTGACACTCTGCGTGCAGCAAGCAACTTATTTTTTGGATATATAGCTGATGTGTTGTGGCAAACGTGACACCGGCGCAGACATACAATCACATTGAAGGTCTCAAAGGGCCGCCTGCCGCGTGCATTTCCTCTCTGTCATTACACATGTTAGCGTCTTTCTGTATATTAAACGAACAGGTGGCCGAAACCGCGCTGGAATCCTATATAGCGCTCGTGGCGGGGCTGCGTGCAAGGAATACGAACGGCTGGCTGCCTTCCTGCCGAAGCGAAAACACGTGAACCAGGCGCCACCAGCATCTCAAGGCTAAGCTTAAGATGCCGCTTAGTATTCTTGCTGAAGCACAGGAGCAAGACCATAAAAATGTCCTGCGAATCGTCAAGATGGTATCTGTGGACGAAACTTAGAGCACTACCCGGGATGAATTTTCCGGCTCAGGCCCAACTCGGGTCCGTGGCTGCAAGCCAAGGCCAGGCCCGGAGTCGCTGGAGGAACTGAGTGTGTACAAGCCTTAAAATTGTAATTGTTTCGGCGGTGTGTCCGAAGACGTTACAATATAACTACATGCAGTGACAGTAAAACGTTGCGAAATTTTTCCTGCGAAGCACGCGTACAGATAACGCGAAAAGGCCGACGGAAGCATAACCTGGGTTTCAAATTCCTGGCGAGGCCGCTCACTGTACACAAGTGCACGAACAGTTTCGGCAGAAGGCGAAGCATTGGCAAAGACGAGGAGCTACAGCGTTGCGCTGTTGCTCCTCGCACGCTGTTCTAACAACACGCGAAGGAAAGCGACCCGGCACTAAGCAGCGCACGAGACCACTGCTGCTGCGCAGCAGGAGCATCGCCCCGACAGGTACCTGCCGTGTGGCAACGTTGTAGCGTGAGGAGTGTTGGCAACAGCGTTACTGGCGTCGGACCTATAGACTGTGCACAAAATGAGACAGGCGGGAATTGGCAAAGATTTTTGTGTTTGGCAGCGCTAAATTTAGCGTGAGGCTTACTCTTCCTTTCGCCCAAACCAGTGTATGCAGCAGGTAAGCACGCAACTTCTCGGTGGGAAGGATAATGTGCGAGCGCACAGCGCTCACCGCAGCTGTAGAAGCCAGAACGATGCCCTGGCTACGGCGGAGCCGATTAGGTGGAGCGTGAGTGTGATTCATTTTGTTGCATAGCGTGGAAGAAAATGGAGCACTAGCTGGCTTGGTCTCGTACCCGGCGTGAGAGTGACTTAGCTTCCTTTTTTTTTTTTTTTGCAACCAAACGCAACCCTCCATGCCCAGGCTACGCACGCGCGTCAATACCGTCACAGTAAGATGGCGGCGGCGCGAGCGTCGTAATTATTATAGCAATAAAGTGGCTTTTGTAAATAGTTCTTCCACAAAGAAAAAAACCTTAAATTTATTACGTGCAAAAGCAGCTGAATGTTCAAACGCACATATTTTGACTTGGGCACACACACAAAAAAAAAGTTAAGGTGGTAAGTGTCATGCCATATCAACCCAACGAGCCCCAGATGAAACCATTCTCATGCATAAATTTAATGTTCATGGAGGACACTGCGAATATTGTTAAGGCGGAAGATATCTATGCGCACTGTGATTATCATAAAGCACTAGTCAATGTGGTACAATAAATAAAGAAGTGGTGAAACGACAAAATTTCAGTAACACGTTCGTATCGAGAGCGATGAAATAGAGTAACTTCAAAAGGCGGTAACAGCCAGGCAGTATCAAAAGCATTTAGTAGTGTACCTTTTTCTTTCGCGAGAACAAAGCTTGGGTGTTTTATCACCAAGGCAACAAAAATATTTAGGAACTCGTTTTTTACACAGGAAATCAAACAAAAAGAATTACAACTCTTTTCTCTTTTGTTTGCTAAGGTAATTTATAGCCAGTTTCTTTTTCTAATTTGTCTCTTTAGCTTTGCATAGAATACGTTCGATCAATTACAGTGTCCACGTGTGTTCAAAGGTCCGACCTATAGGCTCATCAGTGAACGGGCTCGTGGCTTCAAGCCCCAGCCCGGCCCATTTCCGAATGCAGCAGGCCCAGGCCCGGGCCCGTGCATTGCTCTAAACGCGACATCAAGATGAAACATATAGCACAGCCCATATTAGCATATACAGACGGCATGAAAAATCAAGATATAATCGTTACTCGGTGTCTGTAGAAAACAGTTCTTGCCGCGACTGTGATTTGTACAGAAGGCAAAGGTGGCAGTAATGCGATTCTATTCTTCTCGCTCTTTCTCGCTCTCTCGCAGGCAACGTCAACTATAAGATCGCTAAAGTACATTGCGTGCAGAGCTTTCGGTGTTCGCATAACATTTGTCACTCCAGAGACGCTTTCGCGATATTAATTTTATATGATATAGATCTCATAAAGCCCTTCTTGGTGTTATTGAAGTAGCAGAAATTGCATAAAGTATGCTTATGAACAAGATATTATCGCAACGGCCTGTTTCAGGTCATGTGCCTTGACGTACCTTGCGCCGTTCCACAAACTTAGTCATGCAGAGATAGCAAGTTTTGATTTTCGCATAACCCGTTGAAGTCTCGAAGTGTAAAGAGAATATTAGGATACACCTTTCAACGCACCTTTTAGTGCAGAAATGAACTTGCTGCATAATCTCGTGACATATTTCTAACTTAATTTGTATGTCTTCCTTATGTATAAATGGTCCTCATTGAGCCGGTTTCATGTATTGCAATTGGGATACTTAACCTCATGAACGCCTACTAATATTTTTTTTTTTCATTTTCCGCTTCTTTATTTATTTATTTATTTATTTGCTCGACTTTCGATGCCATAAAGGAAAACTAAGTAAATATGCGTGAAACGTAGCCCAGGAGCTTTCTCACACATGTGAATTCATTACGAGTTTTTACCCTTATCTTCTCAAAAGGTTCTTGCAACTCTTCGCAAAGCGCTGTCGCAGACTCCGTGCGTCAGAAAGGAATGGCGTCGTATGTCCTTCGCCAACTCAACCATCACTGTGAGTTCATTTGTGTGCAGAAATCAGAAATACAGCCTTATGCCTGTGACAAAAAAAATATTTCCCGTAAGGGTTGAACGCTAGTTACAAGTAGCACACTTTAATTCAGCAAAGGTTTACAATAGCATTTGTAAACAGATTATGGTTTCCTGCCAGTTTGTTGCGTGTATGCAGAATTTGTTTCATTTGCTTGCATTATTTCTCTTAACCAACCAATACCGTGTCTTCAAGGGTGGTAAGTTGGGCAAATTGGCATGGTGACATCGAGGAAATCCGCGCAAGGAAAACACCGTACGAGAGAAAAGGACACAACAGGCCAGCGTTAGCGAGATAAGAAGGAACATACAGTACACAAGCAACACATTGTGTCCTTCCTTCTCTCGTGCGGTGTTATCCCTGAGCTGTCTTCCACGCTACCAGCATTCCGGATTCCGGTGTCCGTATCAAGCGAGTATCTCTTCTGTGCAGAATTATATAGCGCCCATTTGCTCTTTTAGTTTCTCATTGCAGTCACTTTCGGTTGTGCTTTGTCATCTCGGTTCATACAGGTGTGTACGCGTGGCGATCGCCACATGTACACACCAAACCACAGCGCTGACTGCCAAGTTAGCCTTCTATAAGCGCAGTTTCTGCACATTTGCAACATATAGGCGCATTCTATGCGGAATGTGAGTGCACAAGACATTCCTGAGCGGAAATAACGTCAGCTCAATTTTGCTGTAACGAACTCTTTTTTTTTTTTTTTCTAGGAACGTATGTCATTCCTGTAAAAGGGGGCTATGTATTGCTTTAATTTCACCCATATAATTCCGCTTCGTATTCACAAAATTGGGCTTCAGCAAGTGCCATCCGTCATTGTTCATTGCCTCGGTGGTCACATTACTATCTTACTGATCGGCGCCGGTGAATGCGGATAACGCTGAGACATAGGATAACTCTCTTAACTTTTTTATGTGAGTCCATATATGTTGCTCAAATTGTGACATTATGAATAATAACTTCATTGTCAAATATAGAAATATAAGGTGTAGTTTCGCTTTCGTTTTTCACATTAAACGTTACAGCTAATAGCACATTATCTCGTACACGCCCCTCTCGCAGTTCCTGTCAAGAAGAGCGTCCGACGGCAAAGGATTATCGCCATCACCTGGAAACTTTCAACAGTCCCTGCTGTGAAAGAAATTAAAGGTGGAAAAATATACAGCTCAATACTCGTCGTTATCATGCGCATTCTGCCCGTCCACGTGTGATAATGCGAGGCCTCACGAATCTTTAGACATGGACCTCGATGAACACCACATGACATCGGTTGCCTTGACAGCCGAACTCTGCAAGCCATGGGTAAACTTCGGTATACCAGCCACTGCAGACAAAGCAGTAGTACAGCAACCCGAGTACGTTGGTTTCAGAACCCACAGAGCGCGAAAAAGGACGAGTACACGACAGACACTGTACGAGTGAAGCGCTTTCACGTATGAGGTGCCGTACTAGTAAGTACGTCACGTCTTTCCCATACAATCCGCATTAGAGCACCTACAGAGCTTCGAGCCTAAAGGACGGAATTCTGAAGTGGATAGGCGTGTTTCCGAGCTGTTGGTAATTTCCTTACTGTGCGTGTGCATATATGCCGTGACAACGGCATTTGCATGCTGGGGACTTAGCAGTAAAAATCAGAAGACTTTAGCGACTCCCGATAGCCTTCCATTTATCCTCTGCGAAAGCAGCAGGTAACATCGGACACCGCCACCTCCTCAAGAACGACTTCGTTGCGGTGCGCACAACAAAGTAGTTGTCCACCACAGCATATTGCCTGCTTTAGCCTCCGAAATACTAGTGTCCGTGTATTACGAAATGCTATAGGAGAGCGCCGCCGCTCTTGGTGTCTGCGTGACGCACGAAACCCCGCACAAATTTCCAAGCGCGAATGTTGCTGATAGCTCAACTGCATAATCATCGAAATTAGTTTTTTTTTAGGCTTGCAGCGCAGCTCAGAAAGAGACTTGGTTTGCTTTTTCTGAGCTATGCTACAAGATTAAAAAAGTCATGACATACCAACTCGCCCAAATTGCCACGCTTTTGATCTAAATGAGTGAAGGTCTTCTGAGGAAACTATTGTTCCCGCAGTTCAATTCTGCGTGCGAATTTTCCACAAACTAGACTGCCCCATAAGTAAAAAACGCGTCAAACAGTAAGTCATCATACGGTGGAACAAGATATGGGATGCTGCGAGAATTTTTAACTCTCTCTGCAACCTTCTTTGGAGAACTTCTCAGAACAAAATGACATCTTTATTTAAAATTAAAATGATTGCCAACCAGATTGCTTTCCATTTTCCATTAGATGTTCAGCGTCTCTGTTCTAGTTTTCAATGTGATACAGTGTTGCTTCAATTTGTTAAGGTTAGTTCTCTTAGTACGAACTGCTAGCTTTCCTGTTATGATCATCTGGCGCTAGCAATATTTAGAAAGTTCCTATCTATGCACCATTTTACTCATTGTAATAAGTACCATGAAAGAAAGTAGAATAAATTATCGACAGCTCAGTGGTTAGGGCAAGCGGTTGTCAACTTGCAAATGCCGCACGGCATATCAAGTCTACACCCAGTGGCGTTAAAATAAAGTACTGTCCTCCTCCATCGTAAGGTGCGAGTGACGCAGAGGATAGGGAAGTGGTATACGGACAACGGCATAACGGGGATAAACAGGGACAGCAGACCCTGTTTCGAGAATTCAACCACTGTCGGAGACATGGACTTCAATTGACGTCACATGGACACAACGGTGACGTCGAAAGACCAAGTTGCGTGTTTTTTATGTCCGTGACGCCGCATGCACGGACAGAAGCAGCACAGACGGACGCCGCATGCCTGTGTGAGCTGCTTCGTCGTCAGTGTCGTTTCTTGCGCTGGAAAAGCTATCTCTAGATCGTTCAAGTTGTGTTTTGTTTTTCAGCAGTTCGGGTGCATTAGTGCAACGCCTCGTGGTGGATTCGCTCTTCATAAGAGGCTAGAACCTGCCACACGCGAGCGGCGTCGCGAGTCCTTTTTTTTTACATCCAGGAAAAAAAAGGCTGATAAACTCAATCCACGTACAGAACGCCGTACGACATGCTTCGTGGCCAGACTTCATAAGTGATCAACGGTGTACGTGTACTTCGAGAAATTGATTTACGCGCCGGGGAACCTGCGTTGGTTCACACTTATCCGAGTGCAATACCTTATGCAAGAAGCGGTTTGCCTCCGAAAGTTGTGAACGCAAAAAGGCTGTTCGCCTGAGCATTCCCTTCAAAAACGAACGTTTAGTTAACCTTTAACTTAAGAAACTAGATTTTTGTTTCACTATCGCAATGATATTTCTAACACGTTGCGTCCATAAAACGAGAACAGAGTGTACAAGTGCTGCTATAACTCGCCATATTCCGGCTCACTGGAAGTCTTTTTTTAGACATATGTTATTGAACGACTCATAAAATTGTCGATCCTCGTCTGTAGAATATGCAGGGGCTTTCTGTTGCCTCGCTTCTATACCGGCACATTACACGGACACCGTACCGATGAAGTCAGTACAAATTTCTATATAACTCTTCGTTCAAAAACCTGCTGCTTTCATAAAAAAAGTTTTTATTGAACATAAATGTACCAGGAAGAGCTCAGCGAACATTTTTTTTTATTTCTTTAATAATATGGTAGCATTCACACAAGTGCCTAAACACAAAGGGTGTGGCAGAAGGGAAGAGAGAGAGCGCGCAGGTCTCACGGATATGAAGAACAGGTCAGCGCAAGCGTACACACACGGCTGAGCTGCCGCCTAATCGTCTGGGAAACTGCTGCGTTCTTGAACTCTGCAAAACGTTTACATAACTGCAACCTGCTCGAGGACAATCACCACGGCAGGTACAGCTCGTGATGTATCCCAGTGTCTCGATATACTGCGGACCATGTCAGTCATCGGTCGCCCTCTTAGCCAGTTCAGCCGAGGTCGATGTTCCTTTGCGGCTCCTGGTGACTTTCTTGAAACTGTGGATGGTCCTTCGTCGCGTAGATCCGCCGCTCAGTATAGGCGGCAGGTTCCGCTTGCGACCAGCGTCCTCCCCTTCGCGGTGCGTCGGCGGAGGCGGGGCGAAGGGCGGCGGCTTCCGGAGGCCGGCGTCTGGCCGCAACACGAATCCCGCAGTGGTTCTCACCGCCGCTTGGCCCCCGGAGGCGGCGAACATGCGCTGTCCGAAAACGGCCAAAACCACGGTGGCCGCCACAAGCAGGATAAGCAGGTTGGCCAGCAACCACTGCAGCCAGCTAAGGCCTTTCGCTTTGCCGCGGCCACCTGACTGTTGTCCCCACTCGCCCTGCAAGCATAAAATGGCCGCGAATGGAACCAAATATAGCAGTGATCCCGTTCGGCTGATCACAGGGGAGGAGGCGGAAATAACATGTGTAAGCAAGGCGCAAAGGGACCGGAAGGTATACTTCCTGTTCCTTTGTCTCCCTCGTGCTATTTTTCTGGTTTCCTTCCCGTAGTAGCACGTACCGACACGTCCAACAGGCCACTCTTATGAACTTCGTGTGCGTACCTGCGACCCTTCTTCGTCCGACGGGAAGAAGGCATCGGCCAAAGGCGGCAGCTGGTTCCCTTCTGCTCGGAAGAAAGGCTCGCGCGTCGGGTTGGCCAGCTGGAGGACAGCCGTCCGGACCACTCTGTCCGGCGGCAGTTTGTTCACGGCCATCATCGCGGAGGAGCGCGACAACTGAACGGGCCGTATAAGGAGCATGGCCGGTGCAGCGGACGGCTGCGAAGAACCGCTTCGCAGCCGGCCACTGTCGCTGGTCGGAGGAGGCGGACGCCGTAGAAGCGGTACGAGGTTACCACGCTGAGCCGAAGATGACGAGACCGCCTGCCCCGTAGAGGGCAGTTGGTAGTGACCTATCGTTTCCTGCATATCGGCGCTTCTTGCCTGCTTTCTTGTTCCTTCCGTCGCGACGCTCTGCGCAGGCTTGCTTGCTTTCTTGCTTGTTCCTCACTTGTGGCGATTACCCACTACGGGGGATTGGCCAAGAAGCCAGCGGTTCAAGGCTAAAGGGAAGGGGAGGAGAGAAAAATCTAAGCAAAAAACGAAATCAGGGTGAGGTATAACATTTATGATAATTAGGAAACATTAGGAAACCTGGCAGATAGAGAAGTAAAAATAAATGTCATAATACATAAACAGCAAATCTGGTGGGTTTCTTTTTTGTGTGGTGATAGAATAATTTCGAGCATAATCAGCGATTTAATATTTAATGAACTATTAAATTAATCATTTCGAGAATTAACATGGTAACCTTTTTTGTGTCACAGAGGTAGTTTCAAATACCCATGCAGATGCTCCTGTGGCTAAAGCCCAATGAAGAAGCCCCAAAGATAACAATTTTGAGTAGTTAAAGAAAAAATTTTTAGAATGAAAATTCCAAAGTTCTTCATCCTATTTCCAAATCGACGACATGCTAGTAGAAAGTGGTCAATGTTTGCAAGTTCCTGGCAGGTAGGAGGACACAGAGGGGAGGTGCCAGACCGGACTTGTATAGGTGCCAGACCACACTTAATGGTGCGATATGGCACCATAATTTTCTTATAGAGCCAACGGGCTCCATTTCGTTTCGTTTTCTTTGATCGTGACATCTGTTTTGTAGCACCGGTACAATATATTCATACGGTTCAGATATATTCATCTTTTGCAAGCGTGGGTGTTAAGCCCAGCGACCATTTAATCTCAGCATCGTTTGGTAGCCGTCGGTACCAAAGTCGGCATATGTGCTGGGAGTTCTGGAAGTTTAATGACCAATTACTTTTGCGTGAATGCTTCCTAATGCTTTTGAAAAAAAGAATAATTACAAAGCATTGTATAGACTTCTGAGTGAATTTCATGAGCTTCAACGTCTACATCCGGGTCAATATATTGATGATATTCATAGTACGAAGGCACAGAAAAATACAGAAGTGTACTAGTGCACGCGCGAGAGCAGTGTTTTTGGAAAGAACTGCTTTGCAGTAGGTCCCTAGGTGATGAGCACTGACACACGCTGTCTAAACAAATACTAGATGTAGAGTATGGTGGAATCAATGTTAATGAGCCAACCTTCAATAAGTAAAGCGTCTTTCAAACATTATCAAAACCTATTTCGAGGCCATAAGCCATTGGATACAGACGCTGCCATCAAATCTGTATCGTTGCTACCCTAGTTAAATCAAGATGATTATGATTATACAAATGAAAACATTCATATCGATGAGGTAACTGCATGCATAGATTCGTTAGCAAAACGCAAGATGCCCGAACCGGATGGCCTTACTGCTGAATTTTATTACCGTTTTCGTTCCCTTTTATTATTACTTCAGGTGTACAGCGAGGCCTCGGAAGTAGGGTACCTACTTGCTACAATGTACGAAGGGCACACTGTCCTCTTAGCCAAAAGCGATGATGAGACTAAATTGCAAAAAGTGGACGGATACCAGCCTATTTCCTTATGCTACGTCGATTTTAAGATGTTTGCGGAGGCATTAGCAAACCGTTTGCAAGTTGTAATAAGATATGTGGTCGGTGACCATCAAACTTGTGGCATCAGGAACCGGTTCATTCAGACCGACATTCATGTTGCGAGATCGATGTTAAAGTATGTAGCTGAGGGGATTTGGCAGGTAGCAATGGTACAGCTAGATCTGGCTAACACGTTCGACAGGGTGAATCACTCGTTCCTGTTTGCTGTACTAGCGCATGTAAATATTGGATCCCTGCTCCTTAGAGGTGTCGGAATATTTTATGCTAATGGCTCAACGAGGCTGATAATGAATGGTTCTCTCTACGATCCATAATAATAATAATAATATTTGGGGTTTTACGTGCCAAAACCACTTTCTGATTATGAGGCACGCCGTAGTGGAGGACTCCGGAAATTTTGACCACCTGGGGTTCTTTAACGTGCACCTAAATCTAAGCACACGGGTGTTTTCACATTTCGCCCCCATCGAAATGCGGCTGCCGTGGCCGGGATTCGATCCTGCGACCTCGTGCTCAGCAGCCCAACACCATAGCCACTGAGCAACCACGGCGGGTTCTACGATCCAATTAGACTTTTATCATCAATAAGACAAGGATGCCCTTTGTCACTGCTTCTGTTCTGCTTGTATTCCAAGCCACTTTGTATGAGCATTCTGAAAGAACAAAATTTCCAAGGGTTTAAATTTCCGACTAATGAGATTTGTGTTCTTGCATATGCAGACGATGCGGCATTTTTTGGTACTGATAAAGAAAGTGCAAACACTGCTCTTGCAATTACAAGAGATTTTCATGCGGCTTCTGGTGCAAGCATTAACTTTGAAAAAAAGCTCAGGCTTTTGGTTTAAATTATGGGCCACAATGCCATAAGATTATGCAGGCATTCAGTGGAAAAAGATGTGTACCATTTAGGTGTACCGCTCCCACGGTATAGAAGTAGCAACACTCATTAGTTGGGAGAAGTTGGAAAAATTCAACCTAAAGTGAATTCATGGCAAGGGCAGAATTCGTCAATATTCAGACGTGCTGAAGTGTGCAACATGTTCTTAGATCCCAGTCTTATGTGCTGCAAGTACTGCACCACTAACGAATTCGCATTCAGGCACTGCATCGCATATCTGCAACATTTATTTGAAGTTCGAGTTGTGAATCGACGTGGCGCAACAATCCCCCTTGAATGTAGAGCTCTAGGATTGGTTATCTCTTCGTCAGGCAAATTGTTTCTTGCCCGTTTTTCTTTTGAGACCGTGACTATCCGCTTTTTTTCATGAAATGTTGCAACTCCGATTACATCATTAATCTTCCTAATGTAGTAGTGTCATTAAATGCCAAAGATCTCCCACAGGCTGCTTGGGGCTTTCTCAAGGAGGTCGTTCTCACATTTCTTGAAAGTCAAGATTCCGCCTGGAGTACATGTTCACTGCGAGTGGAAAAACAATTTCTTTGGCACTGGTGTACTCGATTTTCTCGGATCCTTTGTATTGTGCACCTTATTTAAGCCGACCTCATCAGGATGTACTTAACCCTTTGAGACGCTGTCTACACAATTGTGCACAGCAGCAGAGTGCATCAATAGCAAAAGCACTGATGAAAGTAATGGTATTTAAAATGTGTTTCATACTTCTTGAAACACTTATTATAGGAACTGTGCTGCAATTTTGAATAATGTGCAGAATGCTTTAGCAAAATGAGCGGGAAGGTGGACGGCCGGGTGTTCTTACTGTTTCAGCATGTTGTATGTAGCGGGTACACGGCTTTCATTGCTTTTCAGAATGTCGTGCACCAGGCATAATTTTCAAGTGGCTGGATAAGTGCTTTTCAAGCTCTTAAAATCACAAAATAGTATATGTTCTCATATTTGTTGTTCACGTAGAGAGTTCTTGCATGGAGTCGAAATTTTGTAAACTTGACAAAACTCGCTGAATTGACAATTCTTAATCTTTCATGCAGCTGTACACTTTGTACGATTCTGAAGATGTAAGAGATGTGGTGAAAGCAAGTTTTCAATCAACGTGATAAAGTGGCATCTGAAAGGGTTAAGCGGGTCCGAAAAATGTGTGTATCTTCTGAAGTAAAAACATTTTTTAAAATTACAACTGGAAACACTCCCTATTAGAACTTGGTAAAATTCGAGGGGCTGCTTTGTGCCGTGGTCATCAAATTGTCAACTCTGTCCACGTGCTGAGATCATAGATCACTGTTTCATAGATTGTAGGGATGCTTTGTTTTTTTTTTGTTTTTTTACATTCTCCAACAGACTCTTCGAAAAGACGTTGACATCACTCCATACACAATTTGGTTTCTACCGTTACGGGCGGTCCTCCCTACATGTTCATAGCACTTGGTTTAGATGAAAATTGTGTGATCATCATGCCGAAAGCCCGCAACCTAAAGGTGCTTCTTTTGCAAGAGTTCTGCTTATTTAAAAAGTGTGCAAGCTGCACAGGAATCTACACTTGACTGGATGCACTTGTTGGAAGTATGTGTGTGTTTGCCTGAGTTTTGAGTGCGTAGCTTTGTCCACTCTATATCTTCAGTTTTGTTTTCCATGTATTAAAGAAAAGTGAGTGTTAAACCTAGTGGGTAAGACACTGGGCTTCTGAGCATGGGGTCCTAGTTCAAAACTCACCATCACCAATGTTTTTTCATTTCAAATTTACTATGTTTTACAGATTAATTTCTTTTTATCTTTTTTATTGATTATGACAGTACCAATCGTCCACAGTTACACTATTATAATGATGAAATGTCTTGACTAATTACGCACGCATTTCCCAGTTGCAAAGTGCTATGGGACAGACCCAGTTTCTCCAGGGTACTTGCCAAAGCATGCTTATGCATAAAAATCATCTACGGTTGAACAAGCATCCCTATGGCAGTGTCCAAAAGAGAAGGCTCAAAGAGACACAATTACTGAGAAATGATAAGGTGGAATGCGTCAGTGATACTTCACTGCCGATTTGATCTGGCGATCTTATAAAGTTCAAAAATACAGGAGGTCTATGACAGTAGCAGCATCGTTATTAGTTTATTTCACTTTCCAGCCTCCTAGGAGTGTGTAAGAAGTTTCTTTTTCCCGCCCAATGGCCGCACAAAAAAAACTACAAAAGAAACCGCAAGATTCATTTATGTGAACACAGTTTCACTTTCTCTATCAGCTTAAAAATAGCAATATGATAAACCTTGAAGCTGCCTCTGTCAGGATTTGTCGGAGCTACAACGGCACGCACCATAGGCGGTGGAAGAAAGCAGGTTTAAACCGTTTCAGATGGGTCCCAAACGCAGAATGAGATAAACTATACCGAGCGGCTGACAGGCCACAAGACCACCGAAGACAAGTTGCGGTGATGGGAGACAGCAAGCGACAGCTAAATTAATGTAGTTTGAGTCTGCAAACACTCTATGAGCAGGCCTAGACAAAGAGGGAAAGAAAACAAAGAGGAAAGACAGGAGGTCAACCAGACGAGCGTCCAGTTTGATGCCCTGCAATGGGGGTAAGGAAAAGGGGGAACAGAAAGAGGAAAATAAGGAACAAAAGATAGAACGAGTCTTGCACACATACAGCAGGACACACAGCTCTAGTACAATTGGTGAACGATGCTAGTGTTCCTCAAAAATTTCAGTAGTTCACGAGTAGCTTTCGGAGTCATCGATGGATGTGGACTGGGTCCAAGAACATTTGTGAATGTTCTGCTAGACTCGAGTCTGGGACTGACACTAAGAACAAGATGTGGAATCTTTATCAGACGTTGGAGAGTGCCTTCCACCAAGCAGTGGTTCATGGCTAGATCTGCCACAGACTTCTGGTGATCAGGATGAACTTAACTACATCATGGCTTGGCTTGGCAACACCAAACCTGCCTGCATAAGTTCAAATGGGCAGTCATTTATGATCTGTTTGCCCCCCCTTCATAGGAAACGATCACAGTGTTGCAGTTTTTCGCTTCCTTTCATCTCACCTGTGCTGCAAAGTTTAGGTGTTGTTTCAGTTGGTCTTCTTGCAAACATTGTTTCAGTTCATCTTCTCCAAAAAAATTATCATGCAATAAAGACCTAGCCAATCACAAAAAACATGCAGCTTGCCACAAAAATGAATTCAGGTAGCATAACCTTTTCTTTACTGGTCATGTGAACTTGCCCTTTGAAATGATTGACACAGTCATTGGCAGACATATATGCAGCAAATTTAATATAAATGCAATGGCACGAAAGCAATGGCCATAAACACTAGAGGTGGGCCAATATTTGAATAAATAAAATAATATGCACAAACTACTCGTATTCAAAAAGTAACTATTTGGTATTTGCTATTATTTGAAGCTAACAAAATATCTTTGCAACAGAGTGATAATGTTTTCTCACTGCTTTCATCTGCTAAATAATTATTAAAAATTTTCAAGCTGCTGTCTTATTACTGTTCTGATCTACTAAAATAAAGTTATTGCAAATTATCAAATACAGGACGACTGAAGTCAGAAGCTTATGCGACTATTGAGTTTTGCTTGTAGTCTGTCATTTAGCGTTTAAGCAGTCTGGTCATGTAGTATATTACATATTACGTGATGATCGTAGCTGTTTACAACACAGAAGTGCTTGAGCAGTTTTCTTTTTTACGCAACTTCTGGCAGCTTTTTTTTTGTTGTTGTTGCTGGCAACCACTTATTTAGCGTTTTCGTAAAGTTCCATTGTGCACAGCATGCCATTGAGTCTTGGAAATAGTGTTTGACCAGCTTCTTAAGATGTTAGGGCACTATTCATGCAGTTTTTAATTGTAATTAATAATCTTGTGCTTAAAAGTGACTGTCCTGACAGCAGTGGCATGCTAAATAAATCGCCATGTCAAGTGTTATAAATATATATCAGTATCTCTCTAGCTTGCCAACCTGAAGATTTGACCTTTTCACTTTGAGCGCTCCACTCAGCATTGCATCAACATTGTTAAGGAAAAATGGTTGAAGTCAATCAGATTATTCTTTTCTGCAGTGCAGAAAATGGCAGGGCCACGGCAATTTGCTTGCCACTGTAATGCAGACATGTGTCTCCAGTGGATTAAATTGAGAAACTAGAAACGGGGTGTCAACTGCCCATCACCCCTCACTTTTAATACCACCTGCAACCTCTTTTAGCATACCTGCCAACCTGAAAATTTGGAAATTCGTAAACATACTGCGGCAGGGGGGAGGGAGGCGTGCGGCAACACTTTCTTTTTTAGGGGATTTACCTTTTGCGCCAAGCCTACTGACGTTTTCACAAGCACAAGTCAAATTCGTTTCTTGGAGAGTAAAGAGTGAAAATTACACTGGGGCACAATTTATTTTTGCAGTGATATTGCTGTTGCAGACTTTGCCTGCTTCGGAAACTTCTCCGTGTAGCAGACTTTCGAGTGTTTTCTTACACACAGATGAGCGAAACTCCAAGTTTTGTTCACAGTGCTGAATATTCTCCTACATTCAGCAATGCTGTGGGAATAGAGAGAATACCCAGCATAACAATTGAAATTCTGTGGAACCTGAGCAATCAGTCAACACTTCGAACGCTTCCCAATTACGACCACGGCACGTCGCTCCTTGGCTCATTCAATATGTCGGCTGGAACCTGACGTGCTTGCAAGTTGGCAAACTCGACTTCAAGCCCGTCAATTGCTTCTTTTGATTCGCCACTGTGCTGGGGTAGGATAGCAGGGAACGCCATGATAAAATTATGTACGCTGTTGAATGAAGCAATTTCCAGAGCTTGTACTTGTGCAACTTTAGCCATCTTGAGATTGACGTCTTCTAGCGGGAATATGTGGCAAATGTAATCGCATGCTGCCATTAAGTATAGACGTACAGCAGAGAACTGCTCTCTCTGAATGCAGCTCAGTGTCTCAACCACAGAGTAGGTTGTGCTGCCAATGACTGTCTTCATCACCTTTCTGGTTCTCCATAGTCAACTTCCAACAATGAATGAGATGCCTTGACAACACCTGGGCAGACAAATCTAGTCAGGAGATCCTCGAAAAGGCAGTTAAAGAGGCCCCTCAGTATATGAATCTGAGGAGCCTGTGCCTGAAGAAGGCAGTTTGCCTTCTCAAAAAGTGGAATAACATTTTAGAGAAAAAGACAGCATGCCCTGTTTAGCTCTGGTGACAAATAATAAAACAGGCGCTCCTCACAGGTCACGTGGCTGGCTTCCCCAGAATCCTTGGTATGAAGTCCCAGTTTTTTTTGCTTGAGGTCCAGAATGAGCTCCTTTACTCTTTAGCAAGAGTTCATCGCCGTAGGTGCTTTTTTTTTCCCCAAGGCCTGCAGCAGTCATGTGAAGATGTGTAGCAGACTTTGGGGTCAGTGCAGGGTTTTTGGGGCTTCGCGAGGAAGTCTTCAGAATTTGGTACGACTCCAAAAACAAGCTCTGCTTGTTGCACTGCTTTGTTTCAGATAAAAAAAAGTTGAGTAGTGGTTTCCACTGGTCGAGCAGTCTCTTCAAACACTTTCCCAACGACAGCCAACGTGTCGGCAAATGTTTCACCATCTTTCCGACCTCGACGTAAAACATTTTATGAAACTCTTTAAGTCGATCTTTCCATTTCGAGCTTTTCTCAAGGTAAAAAAATATGTCTACCGAAGTCTCATCAACCTTTACAAGAAGACGTGAAGCTACTTTTTGGGCGGTCAAGTTGATGAGCTGGCACGGGCAACCAATCCCTATCAAACCTAGTTGAGCCTCTCTCGATACAGTAAAAACGAAGTTTTTCTTGCAGATCATGACATTGGCATTGTCCGAACACGCAGCCAACAGGTTTCGAACAGGCAAATTCCGAAACTTCATCTCGTCCAGAACCAAATTTGCAATCTTGTGACCCGTCGCTTTTCGTTGCATTGTCCTGAGGCAAAAGGCGGCGGCTTTCGACTCTACTTGTTTTTTTAACGAAATATGTCACAACAATAGGGTAAAGCTGCGTATCCCTATTGTTACTGCCATCCACAGTTATCGAAAATACTTGCTGTTTTAGGGCATCCTGCAAAGGAGTCTCCGCGTTGGCGGCCATTTCCCGAACAATTGACGTCTGTTCGTCTACAGGTGTAGCGTTTCGCTTCTTCGAACTTGGGGAACACCTTCTGGAAAAGCGGTCCGGCATGGTCGCTGACACTCAGCAGGATGTTGTGTTCAACTAGAAACACCGTGAAGAGGCATTCTGCACGAATCACACAGAGGTTGTTGTCGCTCTGTACAAAGCTTGCTAGGCTTGGCTGGCTGTCTGCGATTCGCACATATCCCTGATGTTTTTTCAAAGCGATGTAGACCATGATGTCATATTTGCCCCCATGCGAGATGTTCACGTCACAGGCACACATGGTGCAAAATCTAAACTTCTCCCCTTTCTTCGACGGCATGAAGGATGAAAATTCTGCCATGTGCAATTTCAAAAACACTTCGAAGTACTGTCAGGGCTGCGAGCTCGCCATTGCACTGCGAAGTCGCTACAGGCCGGAGCGGCACTGCGTCCGACACGGCAGCTAATCACACAAAAGGCGAGGCCAACACTGCAGTGACTGAAGCTGACTGAAGTCCAAACCCGCGTGCCCACGCGAACAAAGGCAACAGCGTGGCAACAGGTTTGCAGAGGCGCTATCGAGCTTTGGATATGGATTCGCGACCACCCAGTAGGCGACAGAAGTCACTACAACCTTGCAGCTGCTGATGACGATACCACGCATACGTATTGCCCTCTCATGGCAGTACAGGGTACCAGGGCGTAGTTTTACTACATTTTCATGTGTTGTTTTTTCGCAAATAAGATGTTTTCCATAAAATTTCAAGCAAGATTCGTAAAATCATAAGACTGCTCGAAATTCGTACATTTCATGAAAAATTTGGAAGAGTTGGCGGGTATGTTTTCACAGGTGTGGAAAGGCTTGCCTAATCTCAAAAGTACATCAAGCAGCCAGTAGCGTCCATCCTACATGAGCACCGACTTTCCTTGTGTCTTCACTCGCAGATTACTCAACACATCAGCCAACTTGTTAAAGGAGCATAAAATCAAACACTGGTACATTATTGCAATTTATTCCTGGGAAATGGGTACATACTAAGTAAAAATACAGAAACCAACACCTATACCATTTTTAGAGCAAATAACCAGAATTCTCCACATGCAGGCCACTTCCCTCAATCTTTGCGCCGAAAATGTACACCACAAGGTACAACTCCAAGATTCAACAGTTCTCTCATACCAGAGTCCACATTCAATCTTTCTCCACCCAAGCACATATGGCCAAACACAAAGCGAGACAATATGCCATGAACTAAATGCACTAATGAGATTCGAACAGAATGATCAATCTTCAGCATGCACCACCACTAACAGATGCTTTGGTCTGCAAATGGACTGTGCAACTTTAAAGAGACCGACATCTGACCAAAGGTGTCTCAAGATCATGGTGTAAATGAAAAAATTTTCGTGTAACAATGCAACAGGACATTTGCAATTGAATGAGGCTATATTTTAATATTATGTGGGCACACAAAGTAGTGCAAAACTGGACGCAGTGACACTCAGAGAGGTTAAGCCACCGCTTGTGATCACAATTCTGTGTATGCAAGTTAGCTGTCAAAGTGAACTGTGCCTTTTGTTAAAAAATGCTTTTGCTGTATATTTTATATTTTTATGGACTCTTCAGTGCCCTTTACGATTTAAAGAAAGTTCATGTTGACACGAGACTCTGCAGCCATGGCAATGAGTGAAACGGCGATGTCTCTAGGTACTCTTGTACACGCACAAGCCTGCAAGTCCCCGAGTGTTCCATGTGGTGTTTTGTGGCCTTCCTGTAAGATGCAAATTCCCTTGAAGTCGCTTTGCGGTAAAGATTCTGCATAAAGCTGTGCTAACCTTGCCAGACAAGCCTTGCAGAAAGAATTTGGCTTGGCTCAAAAATGACCGAAGTATAAAAGACAATGCAAATAGAAAATACACACAAAAACAGAATATACATTGCCGAAATAAATCTCATTTTTGAAAGCATCAGCCACGTGATGACGGCCTTGATAAACAAAAGATGAATTGATTCCAGCTGGCACCACACATGCCGATGGGTTCTCTCCCATGGTGGCATAGCATTGCTGTCACGCTTACGTATAGCCATTTCCAGCACAAAACTGCTCATTGCGACTACAGACGGAAGCAAAAGTTTCCATTATTTTCTGCATAACTACTTTAGGACTGGGAACTCTGTACAGCATGCTTTGCATTTCAATTAAAAAATATGTAAACAGGTACCTTAAATCAGTTGTCAGCACCCTTAAAGTCCGCACAGTTCTCGCACGGCTCATTTATAGTTATCCACTCAATCGCACAAGAGGAAACAAAAATTAATAATGTGATCTAGTATGTTGCCCATGTGTTATTCTTTCTTAGCTCAAGTCTCCATCGTTGTCTCAATGCAGTAGCTTCCTACTCCTTCACAATCTTTGTTCTTCTCTTGAAACGACATGTAGAATGGTGTTTCCAAATATTGTCGTCTTTCCCTTCTAATGTTTACCTCAGAATTTTATGTTGCACATTACTGTGAGCGGAACGAGAAATTGTGCCTCTTTGAAGTAGCTTCATGAGTATAGCATTTCATTTTCAGTCATTTTACCTTTAATTTCCTCTTCGCACTAAGACTTATCACTAATACTTTTGATTAGCTAAGAAATGCTACCAGTGTCTTGGGCGACAAGCACCAAGACCTTCTAATATGATCAGCATTTTTAAGACACTTTTAAGATACTCAGTGGGCGTGTTCCGCAGGAGATGTACCACAGGGTATGTGCCGCTCTTCAATGAATCTGATGCCAAAACTTGGTATCTGCTCCTCTACAAAAAAAAAAAAGGAACTAAAATTTCTCTGGTGCTGCGCAGAATCGAACACATGTCACATATAATATAGAGACACTCTCGTCTGAACAAATGTTCAGACATGTGCCACTACAGGATGCACAAAGGAGCCCAGCTGCATTACATGCCTCATACAAGACACATTTCGGCAGAGGAAATAGGCCGTGTTGCTATATTGCTTCAATTCTAATCGCATCAATGTCAACAACACTTTTAACATGCACTTCAATATGTAGAATACTTCACACAGACAAAGAAAGACACAGAAGCTGGAAATGACAGAGGTGGTACTCCAAATAAATCCTGCCATTGCATAACAAAGACACACAAGATAAAAACAAGCAAAGGTAGACAATGGTGACATGTAGGGCAACACCTACATGAACATAGAAGTATGACAAACAGTTTCGGTGAAAGGGTGACCCGAAACACTTCACAAAGACGATATGGGGATAGGAACTGTGGCCTGACAAAGTCAGTTTCAAGCTCATTGAAATAAATGTTTACAGATAATCTGTGCTACATATTAGAACAAACCTCTGGTATCTCCGAGTGATAGCTCTAATCCCCACAACTCAAAGTTAGCAGATCTTTTCTCAATCCCAAATCTGAGCTGAAGGAGGCACATGTGAGAAGTTCCTGTCGTGCTCACACTGATAATGGAGCTGCACAAGGACCCTGATCTTTGCTGCTCGGTTTATTCACACCATGCCCTACCTTTTTCTCATTGAGGAAATACCTGTACTTTAAACTGAAAAAAGTTTCTACCATTTAGAACTTCTTGCCAGCAATTTTGTACCACATTCAGCTTTCACAATGTGCTTTCATCATTGCTACCTGTCACAGATACATTAGAAGCATTCACTGCACTCAGAAATATTGTTTATACTTTTTTTTAAGATGGATAAAATATGTTATGAAAACCCTGAATAGACAAATGCACGATAGCACTCGCCATCAGCAGTCAATTTGAAACCATGGCATCACATCCAGCTAGGACTGTGTGTATTTGTCAATGCTGTCACCGTAGCCACAGGCATTAAAAACAATTAAATTCTGGTGTCTGAAGAGCCAAAACCAGAACCTGATTAGAGGCACGCCATAGTCGGGGACTCTGAATTAATTTTGACCACCTGGGGCCCTTTGACGTGCACATAAATTGAAGAGCAAGAGTGTTCTCGCATTTTGCCTCTATCAATGTGTGGCCATAGTAGCCAGGATCAAACCCACGGCCGCAAGCTCAGTAGAGTAATGCCACAGTCCCTGGGCTACCCCAGCAGGTAATCAACATTAACACCGCTAATTCCCTTCTAAAGTGCAAAGTCAGCCTGGGTCACATCTGCAGGAATTAGTTGAAGGTGTGCATGAAAACTGAACAAAGCTCGACCACATCAGCTCAGATTCAAACAGCTGCTTGTTTATGTGAAACCTCACCCCTTTACATTGCCACTGGCACACTAAGCCCGAGGGGAAACATTTAAGTGACTACCAAACTAGCCGAGGGCTATGAATCCACTCAGCGAGTGCAACCTTTATGTTATGAAATGAATAAATAAAAGTCATTCAAGCAATACTTGCTCTCAACCACTTGGATATAAAAAAAAGCTAACAGCACTCAAAGTTGGGCACAGCTACATGTAAAGAACTAGCATTACATAAGTGAAGCCCTCCATCTTGAAAAAAAAAATTTAGACTGTCCTGAAATGGCTGGTTGAAGTTGAGAATAAATATATAAGCCTAGTAGACATTCCTGCTGCTAGAAATATTTAAACACATGCCACTATTACTGTTCATTCTAATATATGCAAGTTGCAATAAAAGGAAAAAAATACAGTAGACTTTCGTTAATTCAATCCAACCGAAAGTCCTGGTTGGTGCCCATACAGTTCTATGAGCCTAAACCTCCATTATTTTGATCTCAAAATTAGCCTTCGTCTAACAATATCGTGAATGGCGATAACTTCGACCCCATGCGCCACATGCCGTGTTTTGAGTGAAAGCGTGCGAGGGTGAGCCGGCGATCACAGCTCAATCTGGTGCACACGATGGAAGAAAGCAGAGAGCAAACACGCAGCCGTCCGTCACGCCATGAGAGGATAAGAGGGGGCTTGGTGTACTGGAATACAGCAGTGTGTCGTCCAGCGGTGAAAACATGCCTTTTTTGCCATGACAGCCGGATGTGCTGGAGCACGTCTGTCTACTACAGCGCCATCTGTCACTTCAGCCTGGAGTCATTGATGGCAAGAGGAAAAATAATGGTGCAACACAGGGCCTCCAGGATTAGCAGCAATGGTTGTTGCGGAGGTGATGCATGTACGTACGGAGCTCGCCGATTGCTTGCTGTGGTTTTTCCTGCCGCATTAGCCCATCCTTTATGTGCACGGCAAGTGCTGGGTTTACAAATGTCTGTGTGCGGGCATGCACTGAGGTTCCTGCATAACGATCAGAACTCCAGACTGCTTCAGATCGGGCACATTGAGAACATCGGCTGTATTCTTTTCCTTCGGTTCCCTTTTACGGAGCTAAATATCTAAACGTTGGCAGCTGCATTCGTCAAAGAGCAGTATTTGTTTTTCTTCAGTGAAACCTGGCGGCTGCTTTTCTGGCTGATGCAACATGAAAGGAATCCTGCGCAACCCGCCAGCCACAGTGAGTTGCACTGTGCCTGGTGGTTGCTTTGTGCCTCCTTCTGGGCGTTTCATCATCGTGTTTCGAAATACTAAAAGCCTATGCATGATAGCAAATGTAACGACCAGACGAGCGTTTATTTGTCTTCTGCAACCAAAACCCTGACCAGACAATCAGGAGCACTGAATGATCTGCGGTTGGAAACGTGCAAGCTTAGGTGGTGTTACTGATATATCCTAACAGTTCGTATTATTTATTTTTCACAAATCATAATAATTTCAATTGTGTTTAGAAAGTGTTCTAGTTTATAAATGCAGAAAATTTTGCACGTTTGAATTTCACACGTTACGCACTCGCAGCGCCTGTCTGGTGGCATCAATGCAGACGCATCCCCGGTTATCCCATTGTTTAGCTGTGCGGACAACACACTGCCCCATTCCAGTACACCAGAGAGGGGAGAGGGTGGTGGGTGCATTGTGCTCCGGCAGCAACGCAGCAACTGCGCATTTCACGGCCGGGCGCAAGGGGAACTGACAATCGAGGCTCAATCTTGCGCGACATATATGAGGGAAAGCGGGAGGAGGAGCAGTGGCGGCTTCGACTCTGCCAACAAGGGCGTACTTTGCATGGTCGCGCGCGCCATATCTTGAAAGGGATGTGCAGACGGCTCGTACCTTTGTGCGCATTGTTTTCTCGCCACTCTCACGCTGAAGTGATAGACCATACGAAAGTTACTTTCCTTACTCCTGCTGTCATGCTTGCTCACACCAGCGTTTTGACAGCGAGTGGCCGCACTTGTAGCGTGTGATGTGCTCAGGTTTGCTTGTGCGCGCCAACACCATCAATGTTAATTCAGTCAGTACGCCAATGTTTCGAAGCTTATACAGCCGATAAAGCTACTATCCTTACTTCATATAGCTGTCTGCTTAATTGCTATCGCAATCGATGCTTTACTTTTTGGGTGAAATTGCAACTTTTCTTGACGTTTCTTGAATTTGATCCACCGGACAGTTTGACTGGTTGTATCGGTCTCATCATGATCGAATTCATGAAAGTTGACTGCATATAGAACAGGAAATGTTTTAGGTAAATACAGCAGAACCCAACACAAACTTCTTGTGCGATCTTGCCAAAAACTGTTCACAAAGACAGGAGAGTGTATAAACAGAAACAATAAGATAGGCTGATCTTACGGGAACCATGCACCGCAACATATAACAAGGAAATTGTTATGAAATGGACAGTGGCTACAGGGTTCTACTATATCTGTCACGAAAGGTCTGATCATTGTTAGGGTCACTACTTACACATAATTAGTACACAGGATCAACAAGAATGCCACAAGTAAATGAAGCATTCAAAAAGTAGTTTCATCTGAGTTGTGTGCATCGAAATTAAGCAGCCCTACAGGTGTTCTTAAAAAGAGGTTCAACTAGCTTGATTTCGAATTCCAGCAGGGGACCCTGCCAACCATTGGCGGTGTCTTCTAGTGGACACATCAACCGTAAGGGGGGGGGGGGGGGGGGGGGCATGTTATTTCCCCTGCACTTTCCTTCTAACAACTTCAGAGCAATGTTCTGCACTCACCATTGTTTTGTTCCCGCTCTCAAATGTTTGAGATTTCATGGCTGGCAGCGTTCGATAAAATACTTGGACTGGTTGTCGGCCTGGTTAGAAAAAATTTAACCTCGCCGCAGCAGAATTAAGCTGCTGCAGACAGATATACCAGATTCGCAGCCTGTTGGGAACAAAGTGCAGTGAAACCAGGCAAACAATGATGCCATGTGTCCTACCAAATGATGTGAAAAAGAAAAAAACTGCACTCGTGTTGGAAAATTTAAGTGAAAGCAAAGCAGCAGCAAGCATAAACTTTTCTTGTGAATTTGTTGGAATAGAAACATCGGTAACTGCATGCATATTGATACCATGGCAGTACAGTGATGAGAAAAGGACAAAGCTTATTTCTCCGGTGCTTTGTGTATGTAAATATGAATGATGTATGACACACCAAGAAGTAAATGGTACTGCGCTAGAGAAAAGAATTTCTTTGGGTACTGTATTTACCCGATTCTAATGCACCCCCGAATCTCGCATTTGGGGACGTGCACCCCACTTTCGCAGGTGTAACATGACAAAATAAAAATGTATCTAAATGTAACGCAGGCCTGACTGTTAAAAAGGTGATCCAACATGCCCGTCACGTATGTAATAAAGAAAAGACGTGCCAAAATAGACTTTCACTGAATAAAAAATTTTTCTTAATGAACTTTCACAACAAAAGCGGCACACTGTCGTTGCCATTTGTGCTTCATTGGCCACGAATAGCAAGCACACGTTAGCAGTATTCTCAATCGATCACTACAAGATTCTACGTTACTCTGCACCGGATTTGTCGCACCATATAGCTGACAGCATTCCTAGCAATGTGTGCACATAGCAAACAGACACACACACACGCAGAAAAATATGTTGATGGGCTCCCTGCAATAACCACAGGAGAAATCACCCCTCTCCCCCATATCGGTGGTTCTCAAAGAAAGCAATCGCCTACGTTCCCTACAGCACAGAAGACCGACTACGCAAGAGCATCAAGCATGAAATTAGGAGGCTTATCTGCTGAAGCAACAAGTAACAATGCGCTATGCATTTCCAATGTGAATCACTGTCAGGTCTTGCTTTTAACTGATGCACATAACCACAGATGGTGTTAGTACAGTCGCAGCGATCGAAGCAGCACTTAGTCTTTTGTAGCAGCTTTCGGAGCAGCAAAAATAACAGTTTGGAGGAGAAATATATGCTTTTGGAGCAGTAACCTACTGCTCTGGTGTAAAGAGGAAGCTCTGTATAAGTGTTTCCAGAAACATTGCGTTCAATATGTATTATACTAAGATGCAAGTATTCTTTCTTTAACTTGCTGTTCTATTTTATTGTTATTATTAAAGAAAATGAACATAAGTGCAAACTTAATCCTAATTCACAGTCAGTTCTGTATTTCAATAAAACCCCCCCACTAAGCGACTGCGAGAACGGTACATCGAGCAGCTGTGCCCTCACAATCGTGCATCACCATAATTACATAATTATCATTGAGATTATTATTGGACACTGCAGGCGAGTTTCCGCTGTTTTTGTCGTGCCAGCGTCGCCATGAGGTTACATATAACGTCCAAATGCAGTAAGATGGCAGCTTCATGCTGTATATGCTGTAGCTGTGATGGAAAGCGCACGAGGATGAGTCACGAAAGATGGTTGTTTGATGCACAACGTTTTCTCACATGCACCAAATATTCTGAATTCAGAGCAGATACATGTCAACGCAGGCCTGGCACAATACCTGCAATAAGCTACCATTTCGTGCAACATGCAGCAGGATTTCCTTCACGGCGCAGCTTAGCATAATTGGCACACCCCTTCCATCACTGGTTGGAAATGCACTTGCCTACAGTGGCCAAGTGGCTGGCTACAAGGTTCAAGCTACAAGTTTCCATTTGTGTGTCTTATAGCGCATAGACCTAGCATGTGGCTAGACCATGCATGGTCTCATGGTGACATCGGCCTGTGCCCCTTTTTGTTTGAAAAAGAGTGCAACCAAATCAGCTGACTGGCCAATCTAGACAAGTGCGATTCACACTGTAAACATTGTTTTTTTTACTATGTGCCATGGCGTACAAGGCTCTTTCCTTTCGCTCTCTCATCTCTGGATATCATCAATGGCCAATGTCTTGCAAACAGTACTAGGCTACAAGATGCTACAGGACTTAGCAATAGCATATAAACAAACCTGAACTCTGCAACTCATCTCAAAACAAATCATCTGACCAGCTCTGGTTTGAACTATATTCTCACTTCAAGAAAAACATGGGTGTAGGTAAAAACATCAGATGCAAAGCATGATCCTCCATTTCATTATCTGCTTTTCTAGAACAGTTTTATTCTAGAAAAAGCTATGCAAGACAAGCCCCAGTCATTGTTTATCATTGCAAAAATTAATTTGTACAGTTTATTGGGTACAGAGCTGCCTTACATAGATTCAAGTCTCATACACATGAGTAACTAAATGTGAAAGCAGAAACTGGCATCTGCCTGAAAGTAGCATGAAACTACAAATGAAACCTATAAGGGCTCCTCAGAAAAAAGGAGTCACTTGAAGTATGATTAGTCCTGCTTTCGAGATGAACTCCAGAACCACCGCCTTTCCCTAGGCAGGAGATTTACCAACAGGGCTAAGCGGGAGGCTAGTGGACTGTAGGGGGCAAGAGCTACATTACTGACACTTCTTTCTAGATTTGTGCTGATAATACTTAAAGAAAAATTTGCCAGTATGGTAATTTCATAGAAATAGCTAGCTGTTCAATGCTGCTGTGCTTCAGGTCTTGCAAGTTATGTTTAGTTTATACTTACCGAATTTATTCGAATCTAGGCCGATAGTTTCTTTCAAATAATCATAAACCAAACTCTAGGGTCAACTTAGATTCGACAATTTAAAAATGCGCCAGTTTGTAATTGAAAATGATGAATTTGGTCCATAACTAGCGTTACCTAGAAAAGTCAGTATCGCAGCCGCTATCTGCTGTGCCATTAGCCAACTGAAGTACGCGAGCGACGCCGTTATTTTGATGTCTGTCATATCGGCATGCAGCGTGACCCGTAGCGTGACATTATCATAATGGCATCAAACAGGCGATGCCGCTTTCAAATAAAAAGTTGTGCTAGCCGTAGAGGCATTGTCAAATGTTCAAGCCGGGCGGGCCTTTGGCATCGATGGGAAAAACATGCGTCGTTTGAGGGGTAACCGGGAGGGGGGGGGGGGGCATCCGTGTGCCCCTGCAATGTGATGACAGCGATGAGGAAAATAAGCGCGCGATAACAGAGGAGCTGTTCACCGAGATCGCGCCGCGTTTCGATGCATGCGAGCCAAGCCCCACGATCTGCGCGTGCACCAGCACACTGATGCCTACAGGCTCAATGATAACAGAGCGAGCTTGGCATGTTCATATTAAATAAGTACCGTTTTCATTTTGTGAATGCTGTCCTCACATTCTTGTTCGGCCTATATTCAAGGTAAGCTTTCTATTTTTTCGCGCTTCAGACATTGGGGGGTCGGCTTAGAACCGGGGCCGGCATAGATTAGACTAAATATGGTAGTTTTCTTTGCGACTGCATCTGTCAACATTCGGTGCACTCCTAAATAAATTATGCCACTAGCTGCTTTTCAAGTGAAGCTTGTATTGCGTCACAAATTTCAGTGGCGGTGTAGTTATGCTTAGTAACTCAGGGGACCAATTGCAAGGCATGCTCACTGACCTGGAGAGGCAAAGCAGAAGGGCGTGTCTAAAAATTAATCTGCAGAAAACTAAAGTAATGTTTAACAGCCTCGGAAGAGAACAGCAGTTTATGATAGGTAGTGAGGCACTGGAAGTGGTAAGGGAACACATCTACTTAGGGCAGGTAGCGACTGCGGATCCGGATCATGAGACCGAAAAAATCAGAAGAATAAGAATGGGCTGGGGTGCATTTGGCAGGCATTCTCAAATCATGGACAGCAGGTTGCCATTATCCCTCAAGAGAAAAGTGTATAACCAGCTGCGTCTTACCAGTACTCCCGTACGGGGCAGAAACCTGTAGGCTTACGAAGAGGGTTCTACTTAAATTGAGGACGACGCAACGAGCTATGGAAAGAAAAATGATGGGTGTAACGTTAAGGGATAAGAAAAGAGCAGATTGGGTGAGGGAACAAATGAGAGTCAATGGCACCTTTGTTGAAATCCAGAAAAAGAAATGCGCATGGGCAGGGCATGTAATGAGGAGGGAAGATAACCGATGGTCATTAAGGCTTACGGACTGGATTCCAAGGGAAGGGAAGCGTAGCAGGGGGCGGCATAAAGTTAGGTGCGTGCATGAGATTAAGAAGTTTGCAGGGACAACATGGCCACAATTAGTACATGACCGCGGTAGTTGGAGAAATATGGGAGAGACCTTTGCCCTGCAGTGGGCATAACCAGGCTGATGACGATGACGATGATGATGTGGTTATGCAAAAAGAAAGAACAGTTGCTCCTAGAGCAGAGCAGAGCAGCTGCGGGAAAGGGTGGTTTGACGAGCTGACAGCTTCACTGGAGCATGAATCATTTGCAAGGATTTCAACTGCATAGGCGCGCGATCACGCCATGCGCGTAACTCATCAAAACACACTCGTCAGAGCTGTTTTGCTGCTGCCGGGCAGGAAAATGGTAAGAAAGGGTTTCGCATGCACTGCACCGGCTTTGTTTCCATTCCGTTCAGTTCAGTCTCTGAAAACGAATGGGACAGCCATACGTTGCGTGTTCCCCCAAGGAACACGCTGGCTTCTACGAGCGGCGACGAGAACTCGCTCGTGAAAGGGCTCGCCGTTGGTGTGCCTTTCCAGCCATTAGAGCCGCCCGAGCCTAGGCAATCTGATAGCAACGATAAGAAGATCCCAAGCTGAGGGAGTGGGAGGCCGAAGCAATCTGGTACTGTTACCTGTGGGTTACTTGACCGTAATGACGGTCAGCTCCATGCAGGACAAGCTTAGCTTACTCCTATTTTCCGGTAGAGGAAAGGTTGGTTATTTTCTCATCGGAATTTGCTTTCTTTGATAGAACGATAATTTGGAAAATTTTACAGCTCCTTTCCACGTAAGAAAAAAAAAAACAATTGGCGACTGTACTTATTTCATTCAACAATGCAAATTTGTCTGTTTCCCTCACTCAACCTGTGTTTCCCCAAGAAGAAAAAGTTTACTTTTTTCGTGAGGCATGCGAACCTCAATGGTGTACAAGACTAGACAGAAGGAAAACCATCGGCATGTTGTATAGCTTGAAGTGTTCTGTCTGTTCCGCTAGGATCCCTGTAGACACCATGGTGCAATATGTACACAACAAGAACATGGGTATTTGTTTGCACCATGCTCATAGCAAAAGGCAGAACACTGCCCTGGCTCCACTTCAGAGCAGACTGAGTTGATTGTGAGGGTGTGTCCACTTGGCTCATTTTTGCATGCAAATTCACTGTGTCTATCACATCTCTGCAGACAACCCTTCAGATGAGGGCCACTTGTGAACCATCGATACTGGGACAGCACAATGACAGCTGTGCCAGTGCTAAGGGTGTAGATACCCCCCACCGAACCCTGAGTGTAGAGAGAGAAATAAAAAGACTTCAAAACCATAAATAGCAATGGCAGCAATCTTGAGCTGATAACATGATGCTTTTGGATTATCGTCAAAGCATCACCACATGCTACCAAATAGGGAGCATATCTGTATGCACTCTGTCAGGAAGTGCAATATGCTCCCTATTTGGAAGCATATCATAATGGTGGAAGTGCGGCAGGCACAGAGTCATGGCAATGTGATGAATTGGTACTTAAACAGCTTTGACTGATTAAAAGTTAAGACATTCTACACTGTTCCCACTGCATGCATACACTAAGGGTACGAATCTTCAGAGGGTTCGCTAAATGCCAAAATACACCATTGAATTATGTTTCGATACCGCCGACACACTCAGTTCTGGTTCAATCATGAAATGTCTGACAGGTGCAAGAGGTTCCCCATTTTATTGCCTTTAATTCTTTAAGAAATTGCACTTTGTGCACACCGGTGTAACGCTTACATCACTGGTCAGAAAAGCCTTGGCCAACAGATTCATTGCCAATTACAGCGATGTTCAGACAAAGATCAAAAATGAAATAAACGATAGTTAGCTGGAGGTCTAATAGAAGTGAACTGCATTGAAGAGCAAAATTATGCCACTGAATACCCCACATAAAAGTTATGAAGCAGTGTGCTTACGCTCATCTGCAACCGCGAACACGTCCACTGTAACTAGGGTAGCATCCTCAATTTAATTTCCAGAAAATCAGCTTGCTTCATGTTTTTATTTAGTCCTTAACGATCCTAGGCAAGTATTTAGAGGTTTGCCTGCCTTTTTGGTGGTGCCTTTATTTCAAGCTTGCAATACAGATGTTAGTTTTGGAAAACTGTCCAACAGCCGACACGTACTTAAAACAGAGCTCACGCAGTAGATTATTGGTCTTCATAATATACTGTAACAGAGAATGAATATGGCAACTGCATGCCCAGTCTACACAAAAACTTGCAAAAGTGCTAAACAATGATGAGATCAGAAGCCCAAGACCAAAATATATTTACCAATCAACTATTATGCAGAGCTCATTGAAAGCAATGGACATTGCTCAACACAAAATTGAAAACTATGTTAAGTCTACTTTTGTAAAATTAAACGAAAAGAACATTTTAAATTAAGGGGAGACGCTCCTCGAAGCAACTTTTTTTATTACTTGTATTAGAGGTTTCAAAATTCAGTCAAGTATAGAGTTTTCTATGCAGATTTCAAATATGGCACTACTTCTTGTTTAGCTGTTATAGCTTTAGAGTTATGTGATGCACAATGCCAAAATATCGTCACCTTTGTAGGCACTTCTTTATATAATAAATTTTCACAAAAAGCATCGTGCTGTAGCTTGTTTAGCTCTTTGTAGATTGCAAAGTGCCGATATGTAGCCGAACAGTGTGTACAATTACTGAAACTATGCGAAAAATTTGAACATTTCAACTAATTTTTTTTTCTCAATTCTCTGAAATGTAACCATGTACTTTTGCAACTTACTGCTTCGAGATATTGCAATTTCAAGTACACATTAGCACTGTGCATATCTTCAAAAGTATGTGTGCCAAATTTCGTTACTATAAGGCAATTGTAAGTGTACAAGGTTATTTTTATGCGATTGTGAAAAAAATTAGTTGAAGTTTTCCTACTTCATTTTTCATAGTTCCAGTAATTGTACACGCTGTTTGAATAGATATCGGCAGTTTGTGGTCTACAAAGAGCTAAATGAGTTACAGCACAAAGTGTTTTGCAAAAATTTATTACACAATACAGTGCCTGCAAAATCACTATTTTGCCATTGTGTAGGACTTAACTGTAGCAGCTACACAGAAAGTACATATTTGAAATATGCTTGAAATGCTCTATAAGTTGATGGATTTTCGAATCTTTAGTACGAATATTAAAGATGTTTTTTTTCAAGGAGCATGTCCTATTAACCACTAATGTCAGCTGATCACACGGGAGACAAAGCCACTAAATGCAATGCAGACTTACAGCAAGTTTCTGCATATACTTTTGCAGAATTTATACATGCTGATTGCTGCTACATACAACGCAAAATACCCTAAAGTATTCCCCAAATGCGCAAGTCTTTCCATATGATTCCTGTGTCAAAAGCCCTGCACTGTAGCTATGCCAGCTTTGCTACACTGCTCACTAAATTGGCTTCATATTATTCTGGAGTAATTTGTATTACCTTACATTCACACGAATAGAAACTATCACATCAAACAAATCAGTTCATTACGATCAACAACTAAACACTGCATAAAGTGCAGCACAATACGGCAAGCATTCGCTGACAAGTTGCAAACACCAATAAGTGCCATGGCTTTCCAAACATTTGATATTCGCCAGCACAAACATCAGCCAATGTCCCAACAAAGACATTCTCAACTCATCATGATATGCACTGGTCTCTAAACAAGGCTAAATAAGTTCCTTCTACTCACCCCTCACTGGCACACTGATATGTACTTGCTACAAATGAGACTAAACAAAAATATGTACTCTCGTATTCATTCTAGCAGCAGGAATCTTGTTATGCAACAAGCTTATCCAAACAACTGTTCCCCTCACATCCTCACTCAAAGCAACTATGTTTTGACATCGCTGAGTTTGAGGTACTGCACTATGGCACGCCAGCAATCAACGTTGAGTGCGTCTAGCTGCGTACTCCCATCAACAGCTTCACAAACAACTGCTGCCTGCACGACGCCTGCATAGACCATGTAATTCTCCTGCATGTAGCACCTGGCCCTCGTAATGCTTTGCAACACGTGGGACTCGCACTCTCCAGACAGCATCACCAGATGCTCCAGGAGCGACGCTGTGCCACACAGCTCGTCAAAAGCAGCGGCGCATCTGTGCTCGTTGGACAGTACCCCTGGCCCTCCTCCGCCATCCATGCTCATTACAAACCGTGCCGCCTTGTTGAGCAGGCCCAGGTTGCGTTCCAAGGCGTCGTCCAAGGCTGCATTCGCCCGCACCACATCATCCCACGCAGTGCATCTGCGCAACACGTGGCAGCAGTGAATGATGCGCAGCAGCTTCACAAGATTCACAGTGTCAACAAAGCTACTGGCTCACTGGAGAGCAAGGACATTAGCGATGTTTTTTAACAACAGTGTATAGCTGAGTGTACCATGAACAAGACAACTAGGACAACAGAAGGAAGTGAGAGAACTTTTGTCATCGTTGTCTTCTCGTTTTCACTACATCCAGCTTCAGCTTCATACCCGCTAGCCCACTGGAACAAGCTGGTACCAGTACCAGCCAGTTAGCAGCTAGTAACTCAAGTATTGGTTGCTTGCTACAGCTCTTGTGGACAAATATGTGGGGTGCTGGAGTTCTTGCAGGCTGTGCAAGAACCTCCATGTTGCCTCAAAACCTGATGCGTTGTCGCCTCCAGAATAGAAAAAAAAGGAAGAAAAAAAGGGAAAAAAAGAGGGAAAAAATCCTCTCCCCCATTTTTCTCCTTGTGTGATGTCTCAGGTTTTCCGAACCCATGCGCTGCAGAGTCTGCTTTGTGCACCTTTTCGTCTGCTAGCCTACTGCTCCAGCTGCCATGAAAGATACACAGAAATCTAAGCATCAGCTGATTCCAGAAAATGAATTTGTGGTTCTGAGGCATTCTTAACATAACACGGCAACTGATTATGTTCGTTACTCTGAAAAGTTCAGTATTGTGAAGTCCATGGTACTGAAATAATTTTACACTTAAACTATAGGAAGACAGCAGGAGATTTCTGAAAGTTTCTTAAAGTGGTGTTTGTAGTAACGAGGTTTCACTGCATATTGATGTGGGGCAGGGTTTCCCCCAGAAATTATTGCAACAGAGTTGGAGGGGGCTAAACATGCAACTAAGACCATGTTTTATTTCGAATGCAACCATGGATTGTAAGTTCACCAATTTTACATTTTGTATGCATTCATGATGCTATGTGAGCAAGTGATGTATCCTACTGCAATCGCCAAACTTTGCCAAAACAATTAATGCACAGCTTGTCACTGTCAAAATGCGCATTAAACATGTGCCGGCGATCCAAATCAGTGTCAGCCAGTAGGAACGCTTCCTGTGTCCGCGTGGCAGTAGTAACAAATTGCAACGCTAGTTTTATTCACTTTTTCGCTCACTTTTTTCTTTTTTGTTTTTGGATGGCGAAATACGACGCTGTGGCTGTCTGAAGCTCAGACCACTCCTCTTTACGATGGTTCCGAAATAGCAGTGTTGCGTCAAGGGAAAGTTCTGGTAGTCGCGTAGTGCGATGGCAACTCCAGTAGCCCAATTTTCTACCTAATTTTTGTCAACAGCGCACCAGAAAAGGGGTACTTCCTCAACTTCTATGTCACTTTTTTTTTCTAATATTTCCCCACGTGATGAAGGAACACCCAAGGATCATGAAAAGGAAAATAGAGAATTTTGACCGGTGAACCCAAGAATGTGCAGTAGATTCAGAAAACTGGGGTTAAAACAGAGTGGTGGGCGGTAAACCTGAGCTGTGGGCAGCATTTCCGCTGCTGCCCACCGTAGGGAGAACCCTGCTGTTGAGGCAAGAGATAACAATAAGGCATGAACATGAAGCCGCACAAAGTGAAACATGAAGCGACAGAAGGAAGACATAAGGTGATAACTTAAATCAACCAATTCACTAATTAGTCAAACACTCTGGCAACACAGTTCACTCGGACTTCAGCATACGTAACCACATGCAAGCGACAGCCTCGTTTCACCTATACAAGTGAAGCAACACATGAAATCCCAATTACAGCTAATAACAGATCAAGAATGCATAGGTGAATGCGCTGTAACAGGAGTACATGCATTCTGGCCTATTGTCACTGCTCAGCCGAGTACGCGAAGCGTGCGGTGCATTAACTTGGCTTCGTTGCTTTTGCAGGGAAATGCACTGCGCATCTCTGGAGCGCTAATGCTCCACACGTGGGCCACATGTGCACATCACTATTGTGACAGCACGACTGTACCAACAGCGACAGCACGAGTGCACCTTGGGCGTCTGTACATAATTTCCACAATAACACATGTGAAAAATAGAAATGCTGAACTGTATACTGCAGTTCAACACGTTACAGTAGTTGCTCCATACTTGTTACCGCAGATACACAAGTCTCGCCAAACTTTCGTAGAATATCAGCTTAGTGAAGTACATGAAGCCAAATTTTTAGCATATTGCATAGCAGATCAAGACTGCCATTTAAATTCCATTTTTTGCAATTCTTCCCATTCCTTATCAAGTATTCAAGACAGCCTTAGAGATTATATGACCATCAGTCACTAGCTTAAGAATTTATTTTAAAACTGTTAGTTCATTTTCATCAATGTTGAGCACAAGCTGAAGCTTTTCTCCAATTCAAAACGATTGCACAATTTCTGCAATTAGTGGTTAAATACTACTAGCTCAACAAGTGTTGTCAGGAAGCAGTCTACAATGTTTACCGCCATGGTCTGATAGATCCAAATAGTCCCACGAGATATTATTGCGTATGCCTTGTCTGCAGGTGTGATCAGAGACCAAGTTAAGGGCTCCATATTCTGAAATAGCTCCATATTCTGAAACATAAGTAATGTTTGGTATTTTGCAAGCAGTGACAAACAGCAATTGTATTCACGCATAGCATTGGTATGCATGTGTTCTATCATTAGGTATCCTCAACCAACCAGGCAAGTTATTCCCGTCAATGCCAGCCATGTGCGAGTGGGCTCACACTGCTGCAGTCTGACCCGGAAGCTCTCAGATAACTACACCAGGAGAACAATGGGAATGTGAGACACACTGGTAGGCAGGAGATGTGAGGCAAGGCAATGACTAGAATTGCCTTGCATATGTCCTGTGCTTAGCAGGTTCTCTTGGGTGCTTAGTTCCTACAGTAGACCCAGGTGAAAACAAATCAACAGAATGAGAAGAATGGCCACAAATGTCAACCTTGACAAGATGCCAAAACTACCACACATGAAAAGAATGCCAATATAATCTCCTGAATATACGCCAAGTGCAAGGTGTCGCAAACAGCAGCTATCAGTGAGACTATCGAGCTCTGTCATGTAGCAGTACCCTCTTCTAGACAGTTATGCTGCTATCTGAGTACTACACCACTGCAGACAAAACATGAGCATGGCTAATTAAAGCAAATTTGGCAACCAAACACTATCACTGTGGTGTCGTATCACACTCTTGATTTATTGCTCCTAAGAGGCACTTTGCCATTTGGATATCATCTGTCTGGGATAGAACAGCTGCCTACAATCTTTCAGAATGCAAATATGTAAAGCAGTTACTGTGACAATGACACTGCACATTAAGATTGCCTTTGTCCTGATTAAATTCCTGACCATAAGTTCCAACACTGTCCCCGACAAACAAATACTTTCTTACAATTAGAAATTCATAATACTTCAAAGTGTCTTGCAAGTTTTTAGATGACCATTGAAGTGGGCATAAACACAAATAGCTACACAGCTAGCCAGGCTTTACTGCAAAAGAGCTTCAGTGACCAGTTTCTAAACACTAGCACTTCTTTATGTCGTGGCAATGGCAACTCACCTGAGGGTCAGCTTTGACAGGAACATGTTCTTTGTAACCATAGCATAAAGTGCACCAAAGGCAGCTTCTGGAATGGCATCACAGCTCTTGATACGAAGCTCGACCAAACTCCTTTTGCACTGGGATACGAAGAGGGATAGCAACTGCGCAGCTTTGTAGTCCAGCCGAGGAACAGTCAGCGATAACTTCCTGGATAGGTTGGAAGATTAAATTTCACTGTAATGAGCTAAATGAACTTTGTGCAGATGACTCCTCCGATAACCTGAGAAGACGCATGCACTGCTTCAACAGGGGAGCAAGTGACACACACACATGCACACAAGCCTGCAGTGGCAATTTTTTTTTAACATGGTAGTAGTTACAGCAGCAGTACAGTCGAATGTCAATACAACGAATGTGGGTATAAAAATATACTGAATACAGTAATGTAAATCTTAAACGTTCTTTTGACAGTCTCTGCATATTATGAATATATGCTTACAATAATATCACATGTAATGAAGATATTTTTGTGTAAGAAGCAACTTCGTTGCAATGAGGTCTGATAAGTGTAGCAGTAGTAGTATAGGAACGAGGAAAAGATCCATGTTTACATAGCACATATTGCCGGGTGATTCCACGAGAGATCAAACATGCATGTCCACTTCATATTTTTGTTTTGTCTCTTCTTTAATGTCATAATAATATTCTAACTGCACAGAACTTAAAATTTTATTCATGAAAAGTGCTTCCAGCAAGCCAAAAAAATATTTGAAGATGGCGCGAGCGCCTTCCTATTGCTTACCACAATATTTTCCTATTTCAAGCCCAAATTAAATGCAAACTAAAAACGTTGTGTAGAATACCTTTCCTGCAACTTTTAATAAACTTCACAGTAAACTACTTCCACGCATTATTTTTATGCTGTCCACAAACTAAAAAAAAGGTAGAAAAATTCCAAACATGCCCACAATCAAAAATTTTTCAACTCCGATGCGTCCTTGGCACGTTTTCTATTTCCACAAACTTGAAAAAGTGCCACACAAAGCACACAAAGAACGTTCTCTTTGCAACATCCATGCAAAATATCTTCCTACATGAAATGCGACAAGAAAATATAGTTATTAAACTAGCTTTTCTTTAATGCGTTTTCAAAAAATAAAGAACATCGGTTCCAATTTCTGAAAAAAATTTTGGATTGAAGTTTACTTATGTCACGCAAAACTTAAGCAAGATAATATGTTCCCGCATTTGCTTTATTCACAAAATATAACAGGCCAAAGTGACCCAAGTTGAGCATGCAGGCTTTAGTGCCCTACAACTTGTTCCAGTTTGTCAACCCTTTCAGGGTCAATGACTAAAATTTACGGCACCGCAAACAAGTCCCAAATGGTTGATGCCCTATATTTACGACGCTGTCTATGCACTTAAAAAGCGCACCAATTTCCTAATTTTTTCTTTCCTGGCATGTGCTGCCACTATGTGGGAATACAGGGAATCTTTTTCTCGCGCCTCCCTCTCTTGGTTTTCGTTGCATGGTTTGTTTTAGAGCTAGTTTGCTCCAGTGTGTCTATAGACTACCGCTCGTGCATTGGCGCGAGGACGGGCACGCGGCGGTTTTGGCTTCTTGCGCTTGTAAAACTGATGGCTATCTTGTTACTAATCGCTCAAAGGGCAGCCGCCTGTTTCTCGCTCATTTAGTGTTCACAGGGGCGAGCATAGGAAGGATGCCAACGAGCATGTGCTTCATTTTTTCTTTTTTCTTCTTTTGTGGGGGGGGGGGGGGGGGGGACTCGCGATATCCAATTGCCTCTGGTTGGCGATAAGATGAAAATTAGCGGGAGTTTGTCAAACGTTTTGCTTTTTTGATGGGCACACAACCACAGTTTTCTTGAGTGCGCTCACCTACGCAATTCAATTATGCTATGGACGTAAATATTAGTGTAAGAGCAGGAACATTTGAGACTTGCGAAATATTCTCGTGCGTGCATATTCTAAGCCTTGAACTATAACAATGTATCAAACTTTTTATTCGGCTAAGTTTATTTGCTTTCTTTATTGTTATTCATATTTAAAGAGTACATATATACCAAACCAAATATATTTTTCTCACTTTATGGTCACCCTAGAAAAATTACAGTAAATTTTTTTCGAAATAGGTTCCTCAGAAGAATTGGAATCTGCAATAAAAAAAATCGTCCCTGGGCGGTCGCATATGGAGAAAAAAAAAAACACCCAGAAAGAGTTAAAGGGTCACTAAAATCAAATACTAAGTAGACGTGAACTGTTTAAATACCATCCTAGGAACCTCGCAACGCTTCTTTCGTGCCAAGAAAAAACTTGGTTTATGAGAAAATTGCATCTGAAGGGTCCGAATGCCTTTTTCTAAAATTCAAATCTCTCGCAACCCAAACGGGGGAGTTATGACGTTGCATATGCATCACCATCCTTTGTTGCCTGCCGCTGGTGAGTAAAATGGCGCCCGACAGATGGCGGTACTGAGACAAGTCAGAGTAGTGGATTCGCCACTGCAGCTGCCTTTTGGTCAAGCGGCGTAGACCGTTCGGACTTCCCACAACATCAGATGGAAGTTGAATTCTCTGCTACTTCCAGTTTGTGCGAGTTTCGCTAGCCAGCAAAACCAGCACAGCACTACGCGATCAGGAAAGTACCGAAACGCAAAAGCGTGGGCGGCACAGTGTCGAGAGCAAACAAAACCATTCAACTGCCTGCGTTGTTGTCAATGGCAATTTCAATGAATTCTCTTTTTCTGAAGATGAAATAGAAATGGACAAGTAGCATTTTATTTCATCTTATAATACAACACAAGGATGTTTGTAGCAAGTAGTTGAGCACTAGTGACAGAATTTAACTGAGGAGTGCTTTCGTCATCGAGCAAGAGCTTGAATGTCCCGGGGAAGTCTCTAATCATGTCCAGCATTTAACTTAATTTTTCGGTTATTAATGCTCTGTTCGCGATAATACTGACACCTTAGAGATTCTCGAGCACTAATCTATCGCTTTAGTTTGACTTAGTATTTGCCTTTAGTGTCCCTTTAACATTTACTCTCTTTCAAATAAAAAGAGAGAAGGCAATGGTTACCACGACTGAAGGAAAGTTTACTTGGGTTTCTTATTCCGGCAAGAACAGAGAATGTGTTTTTTGCTCTGTTTTCTGGGATGCAAGATAGAACAAACTTGACACTACTTGTGGTGTTCAAACAAACTTATTGCACGTCCTTTGCAGGTAGTATTTAAATGGGTTTAACCATTGTCAGCTGGCTAGCCGCAGTTCTTACAGTGAACAGTGCATATGCGCTTGACTGATCACAGACACACATCCACACATACCATGACTGAATTCCTGGCATGCGCGGCACTGGCTTCCGCTCCACTGACTTCTGCAGACAATGCTCCTCGATGGCTGCACCAGGCACATGAAGCAGGGCTACATTCTTGATGTTGCCGCTGAGTTGGGAGACCTTCTCAGGTGCCGATTGAATGGAGGTGGTGCCTCTAGACCTCAGGTTGTGCAGGGAAGCTTGGTGCTTAACGAGTCCACTCACACTGTCACAGGTATTCCACCCATGCCCGGTAGCAGAAAACGTCCACCTTGCAGATGTATACTTGGAGTGGCACAACTCATAGATTTGGTACCTAGTTTAAAAATGGCTCGCTGCACCATCGCTGACGTGTGTTACACGACAGTAAATGGATTCTTTTTCACCTAACACCTCATGCACTCTACCTAGGACATAGAAGGTATGCACTACGTCGTGATGCATGTCGTTGCTTATCACAGCAAAGCTGAGTGTTGCTTTCCTTGTCACGGTGACACAGGTGAAAATGGAGACTTTTTTCTTATGCCAATGGTACGGTTGTGTTTCATCTGAGAGAAGGACAGGCCAGTTTTCCACAAAATCAAAATGCAGAACAATGCTTCCCCGCTGCTCGCCCTTCTTTGCTTCATGAATAGCCGCAGCTTGAGAGCAGCACATGTATTAGTGAGGAATCCATTTGATCACCCGTTTGCCAGGCTCTTTCACAAAAAAGGTTGTAGACGACGTGTTCTTGATCAAGTCACTGCTTTCCCAAGGGCGATGGCACTTTTGGGGTGAGCTGTTTAGAACATCTGCAACGTCTCACAGATAGAACGTGTCAAACCGCTTTGAGACACTCTCTCTCGCCGTTTGTGATGACTGACAACCTCCTCCTTGTTCGGGCTTTGACGAGAGCACCCAAGTTCGTGACAGTAGCTGAGTACACCTTGTACATTCGATGGGCTTAACCTTGACCTCATGCATGAATCAAAATATGACCATATTCCATGCTTCTCGCGTCAATTTCGGGCTTTTCTGAGCATGTACGTTGCGGTAGCTGAGACTGCCTCTTAAATGCATTTGTTTTCAACTTCTGGTGGCACGATGGTAATGAGACGGAGGCACTCTCAATAGGACCTTGAAGCCTTGTACACTTGCTTCAAGCTATTTAACCAGCCATTGCATGCAGGACATTCTGTCACGGATGGTTAAGGTGTACTGACACTTGCGTATGCAGCGTTAAAGTTGAACGTATCTTTGTCACCACGACACTGTAAATCTCAGCCCACTTCCTCTTTCCGTAAGATCATCTGCTGCATTTGTGAATGGAAGACGGTGGCTTCAGTGGTGAAACATCAGAAGAAAGGTAGACATACCTGTTCAAGTTGTCAATCGCGTGTTCCTGAAGGAATGCCTTATCTGCTTCAATGCACATGTCACCAAATGAAGACAGGATTTCCTTGAGGCGCATAAAGCAGTGCTGGCGGACCTCTTCGGTGTCACAAATATCCTCAGCCTATGGCTTCCGCAGGGAGGCAAGATCCAAAACGTTTACACAACGGAAATTTTTTTCTTAACAATCTTTTTTTTTTTCACATGCGTAAATAATCGGCAAAGAATACTCAGATTGAGCTTTGAGCCACATGCATCGTGTGTAGTGAACAGCTAGACCAACTTGAAACGTTTATCCTGAACAGCATTGCACTCTTTCTGTTGCTTTTTCTGTGCCGCTGTCATGACAGCCTCCAGAATGTCTCACGATTTCATGTTCTAGAACAAGGCCATCTAAAGCTTTTCACTGAGAAAATGTGTAGGCCACGTTTGTTATCAAAGGACATTGTAGACCTGGTGCCACCAGTGACCTCTGCTGGTCTCGGTGTGGGAAAGTGTGTCAGCAAGGTGGTGACAAAATACCATAAATTAGGCAACTTCAGCAGCCTTTGGTTCAGTCATGCCACACTGCACTTTTTCGGTCAGCTGAAACGCAGAGGTGAATGTCGAGGTAAAACAGGAAGACATCTGTGAACGACGCAGGAAACATGTGATAACAGGAAATTAAATAAACGCTTTGGGAAAGACTCCGACAAGTTTTCAGAAAGGCCCAGTGCGAGTCGCAGATGGAGGTGCTGAAGAAGGTTGCAGTTTCCATTGTACCCGGGGGATGGGGAGCAGGCAGCGAAGTACACCTGCTGATTATGGAAGTGCTCTGTCACTACAGATTAGCCTGCCTTGACACCGCTCACAGATGAATTACTGTGTGCAACAGACAGATTTTGGCAAAGTCAGCCACAACTTGCGCTCGCGGTGTCTCGCATGGTGTTGACAAGTGAATAATAGAGGAGCGATTGCGATGCACACAGAGGTTGTAGGCTGCAAACTCGGTACGCACTAGCACTTTAGGGGGCAGCAGCCCCCCCCCCCCCCAATGCACATGCTAGGCTCAAATAAAATGTGGCAATGCATTTTTGCTGAAAACAAGGTGCTAGAGTGAAGTTCTGAAGCAGCAAGCAAATTAAAATTAGCTTGGCATACAATGCAAACTGAAACAACCAGCTAAGGTACTGAAGCCAGCCCGCTCAACATGTGCCACTTTAGCCCACTATATTTTGTGAATAAAGCAAATGAGGAAACATTACTGCACCTACATTTTGCCTGACATATGCGGGCTTCGTCCAAAAATTTTTCAAAAATTGGAACCAGCCTTTTTTTATAGAGTTTGTTTATTTAACTATTCTTTTCTGCTTCACTTGTGTTTCACTTAGGAAGACAATATTTTGCATAAATGATGGAAAGAGAACATTCTATATTTGGCACTTTTTTCAAGATTCTGTGTGAAATAGAAACGCACCAAGACAAATCAGAGTTGCAAAATTTTTCTGATTTCGGCCACGTGTGAAATTTTGTTACGTTCCATTAGTTTGTGGACAGCATAAAAGAATGCATGGAAGTTGTTTACTGCGAAGCATATTAAAATGAGTAGAGAAGTTTTGCGAAACCATTTTAGTTTGCATTTAATTCGCTCGTGAAATCTGAAAGTATTGTGGTAAGCTATAGGAGGATGCTTGTGCCGCCACCTTCAAATATTTTTCTGACTTGCTAGAAATGCTTTTTGGGAATAAAATTTTTGATTCCGTGCAGTTTGAATATTTTTATATGACATAAAAAAGCTAGACAAAACAAAAATATCAAGCGGACATGCATGTTTGATCTCTCGCAGAATCGCCTTACTGATGCTACGTGATGTGTGCCTGGTACCACGAGTTGGAACGTCAGCTACCAGACGACAGCACAAAAAGAGATACCAGCAGAAGCTGAACTTTCAAAATCAAAATAACATTTTGGGGTTTTACATGCCAAAACCACTATCTGATTATGAGGCATGCCATAGTGGAGGACTACGGACAGTGTTTGACCACCTGGGATTCTTTAATGTACACCTCAATCTAAGTACATGAGTGCTTCTGCATTTCGCCTCCATGGAAATGTGGCTACCGCAGCTGGGATCAAACCCACGACCTCAAGGTCAGCAGCACAATCACATAGCCACTAAGGTGTTGCAGGGGTAAAAAAAAAAAAGCTTTGAAGCCGAGAAAAAAAAAGCACACAAGCAGACACCCTCGTACAAGAAGCATAGAAGTAGAATAACGAGTAAAAGATAAAATGTAGCATTGGAGAAGCTGCACAAAGTTTCAGAAGATGCATGTATTCTTCTGAAACTCGGCGATCGCCAGCCATGTTTGGGAAATGTTTCAGCAATAATATGCAAGTCCTATAAGACAGTTATAGTGTACCCAACTACAGTGTATGCTATATGCTATAGTATAACGTACGCTATACCGTATAGTATAATGTACGCTAAGCAGTGCACGTTTGTTTCAGTTTTATTTGTCCTGCGAGATCTTCAGATTTCAGAGGCCATATGCTGCCATCGCAGCTATCTCCCGGCTTTACCAATAGGTGGCGCTGACATCTCGAATGCTTCTTTTGTTGGGCTTCGACTCGTTCGAAAACAGAAGCGATCTTTTTTTAATAATTTAATATTTGGGGTTTTACGTGCCAAAACCACTTCCTGATTATGAGGCACGCCGTAGTGGAGGACTCCGGAAATTTTGACCACCTGGGGTTCTTTAACGTGCACCTAAATGTAAGCACGCAGGTGTTTTCGCATTTCGCCCCCATCGAAATGCGGCCGCCGTGGCCGGGATTCGATCCCGCGACCTCGTGCTCAGCAGCCCAACACCATAGCCACTGAGCAACCACGGCGGGTGTGAAGCGATCTTAAAAACTCCACAAGGTTATCTATAATACTCTGTCATCGAAGAGGCCTGAGACTGAGGGTAAGCCGTTTGCAGTCATTTGCTATGAACGAAGCGAATTTTACAAAAGCAATGCCAAATTCAATACAAAGTGGGCAACCGGGACCGCCGCCATGTTTTACGTAAACTACGCAAAGACGCTAATGCTAAACCTGAGAAATAGCGTGTACGGTAAACATTATGGTCGTTTAGCGTTCTGCGTATACGCAGTGACGACCCACCATAGTATAGCATACCCAATGGTATAGTGTAAGGTAAACTAAAACTAATTTCAGGCACACCCACAAACTTAGGAAAATCAAGCTTCTTGAAGATAACAGGCTGTCTACCAAGTTGATACTTTCAAATTCCCCGAATTTTTCAGGTTTTCCCCCGAGTGACTTTACAAAATTCCCTGAGTGACACAGGACGCTGTTTTAAGTCAAGACGGGATGACACCATGTCGCTCGGTGCTTTCACTTAATGCAGTGACTTAATGCAGTTTGAATAGTAAGGAGTAGCATTTACGTTATTAAAAAAAATCGTAAGGGAGGGTTAGAAAAATGCATGCCGAATAAAATATAATTGAAAACAAATGGTAAAACTCATTGCAAACCCAGTCCAACATTCTCAAATACAAAAAGAAGATGCATAAAAAATTTTTTTTGAATATTCCCTTGAGTCATGAATTATTACCAACTGTAGATACCTGTGTGAACTATAGACAGTGCTTCAGACTCCACTGAAAGCAAATCAAAGTGGTAGAATGACTAAGCATTTTATGATGAGTCATCATAATTACAGTTTAAAGTAATAGTTCTGCAGAAATTCGTAAGATGGAGAGAAGTAAGCTAGCTGCCTGGTTAGCTCAGATGGAAGAGCGGCTGCCCCGGAATGGTGGTCGTCCCGGGTTAGAGTCCAGGAGCAGGATGAATTTTTCTTCAACTACGAGGCTTTTTTTTTTCAGGGAACTCATTTGGGTTTCCTTTGTAGCATTTTGCTACGATTGAGTGGATGTCTCATTTTCCTTTAATTACTTCACTCCACCTTGCGGGTTTCCACAGAACTATTATGTCAAACTCTTGCCTTTGCTTCAAGTTGTTGACAAATTCGACTTTGACCTGCCAACTGCTAGCCGCCTGGTTAGCTCAGATGGGAGAGTGGCTGCCCCGGAAAGGCGATGGTCCCGGGTTCGAGTCCCGGACCAGGTTCGAATTTTTCTTCAACTGTGAAACTTTTCTTTTGAGGAACCCATATGGGTTTCCTTTGTAGCATGTGCTACAATTGAGTGGATGTCTCATTTTCCCTTAATTAAATATTTGAATATTGTAAAGTCAGCCATGCTACATTTTTTCATAAAAAGGATTATATCCCCTGCTCGAATTACATGCACAAGTTATTCATTGGCCTCAAGCCCCTACCCCCCCCCCCCATTCCAAGAAAGAAAAAAATATTTCAAGGTTGCTACCAACATGCCCCACATCAAACATCATATAAAAAACACTGTAGTGCCTTCACCAAAGTTGTACTCTGTAATGATACAGATCACTTAGGAGTAAAAGGGAAGTAATTTAGGTTATCAGAAGGTTCACTTTACACTAAGTTAAATGTGGGTGCTCTATTCCTTGCTACCACTGCACAGAAATGGCAAAAATAGGTCACCTCCACAAACGTGGATGCCGTGACTGAAGAGGATATGAGCTATTTATATGAACTGATAGCAAGCACCTTGGTATGAGGCCCAAACTTTGTCACAAGTGAGGTTCTCTCTCAACAGCTGGTGTGTCAACATTAACTGTCCTGACATATTCTCAGCCTGCGCACAATGCCTCAGTGAGGGACACCTGCATCTTGGCTTCAGCCAACACTTTTGCTTTTGAGCCCAAGCCATAGAAAGAAGCAGTGGCACGCTTCCTTTCCCATTCATTGCTCGATGCATAAGTGCTTCCTGTTCTCATCCTTCTTCCACCACGCGTTCGCCCCATGGACAATTTGAAGCATCCTCTTGGTCAGTTGTACAGTCTACGTCCAATTTTTCGGACTCCCTAAGGGTAAAAAAAAACGTCTGAAAAATCTGACAGTTTGAAAAAATGAATGCATGTCTTTTACTGCCTGTGCCTGTAGCTGAAACCGCCACAGGCACATCTGAAAAGGCCTGCCCGTACACTTATTAGGCATGTCAGTTCTCGTACTGTGACAGGAGATGGCGGGTGGACTCGTGTATAATTAAGCAATACATACTGTGTCCCGCAACAAATGCCCCTTCCCACACTTATGCTTCACCGCAATAATTTCGTGTATGCTTCACCGCGAAAGATTGTTGTATCAAGGCGAAGCTGACTTTTGGGAACCAGCATTATGCAATGCGCCGTGCTTTCCGAGCTTCGAAGCCAATGGCAAGGACCACAATGTCAGTGTCGGTGCCTTTGCTGACAGCGGCAAATTTTTTAAGTGAAAAACGCGGCATCGATAGGTAAGAACCTTAACAGCAAATGTGGAGAACACTAGGCTGTGAGAGCCTAGTGTTTGCCACGGTGGTGGCTACAGCTGCCAGCGGGTCTGTGTGCGAGAGCGCAGGTTCGAGGCGGCGTGGTAATCAAAACAGAGGCGATGGTGGCTTTGATTAATGCCGTTTCGGCCCTGCAGTCACGGCAAAAAGACCGGAAAATGGGACGGCGAAGGGTTCTTGCATCCGAAATTTCAAACATTTTTAAACATTGACTCTATGGGGTACGTGGCAGTACCCTGAGCCAAACTTCCCGATTTTAACCTGAGTATTTCTAGACTATTCAATATCCTTGAAAATTCCCGGTTTTCCCAACTGGTAGACACTCTGTGCAGCCAACCACTATTTTCAAACTTCTGCTCGACATGGTACCTTTGTGCCAGAAGGTGCAACATTTCAACATTCCATTGTGTTCGCTCACAAGTACACTTTTCTCCAAGCGACTTAACTGAAAATGGTGTTAGGTTGCCACGTTTCACAAGTTCAACCATTACCCACCACAGTGAGTTAGCAGCCATGATATTGCACTGCTAAGCACAAGGTCGCAGGATCAAATCCCTGTCGCAACAGCTGCATTTCGATGGGGGCAAAATGCAAAAACGCTCATGTACTGTGCATTGGGGGCACATTAACGATTCCCTGGTGGCCAAAATTAATCCTGAGTCCTCCACTATGGCATGCCTCATAGCTAAATCATGGTTTTGGCACATAAAACCCCAGAACTCAATTCAAAACAAGTTAAATCATTGTGTCTGAAACTTTAGAGACAAATTCTTTTTTTTTACAGTATAATCTTAAGAGAACAGGTGTGACATACCTTAGGCGTGGATTGTTTTCTAGAGCAGTGAAGATTTCAGCCAGTGGAATCGCTTCCTCAAAGTCATTGAAGGACCTGTGCAGGTCCAGGTGGAAAGTGTGGAAATGTGCACAAGTTGTGAGAGCAGTGCACAAAGAGCTGAGGAGAGATTCCGATGCAACACCGCTGTCTACGCTGCCACCGCCCATATAGTCGATGTGGAGGCAGCGCAGTGAATTGTTCAGGGACAGCGAGGCATACATGGAGCACAGCACATCACCTACAATACCCCAGTGGCATATCTTCAGCTTGGAAGCACACGAAAGGCCCTCAGCCAGGGCCGGAGACACAAACGATGGAAGAGGCACAGATAGAGGAAAGTAGACGCGTCCGGGGCACCGTTGCTTCAGCATCTCGAATGTAGGGCCCGCTTCTCTGTAAACAAAAAGGAAGTATACACACTTTTATGCCAGCACACTAGCTTTCCAAAACTGGCTAACTCTTTACTTCCCGTTGACAAGTATAGTCATCATGAAATTTCGTACCAATGACGACTGCAGTCGTCATAAAGAATAATTTGTCACACAGTGAGCCTACGATACCTATACTCGTACTATTGCATCTAGTGCTTCCCAAGACTAGATGGACACACTTATCGATGTTGTGCCATTTGTGTCCCACCTTTCATTATATTGCTGCCTCTGACACTCCTGCATAAAACATGGCTGACTCCTCGAAACGAGGTGCTGAAAGCCTGCGTAAGAGAAAGTATTTTGACGACTCCTCATCAGACGACAGCTCTGTAGAGTTTTACACAGACAGGGAAAGTGATGTGTTCTCATCTGAGGAGTCTGAATAGTGCAGAATTGGCCGCTGTGCCACGGCTTGCTTCCAAGTCTACCATATGAAGACGGCCTACTAACAGCTTTAGGAGCTGCGGAGAAGTAGCCACTATTCATATGCATGTTATTGCAACGTTCAGGTTATTTTTTCTTTGTATTCTCTTTTTTCATAGTGTATCGAGCCCTGCAAAATGCTTTTTTGCAAAACACTAGGCCTATAAAGGAACTCCATTGAAAAAAAAAATGGTGCCATTTCATTCAGAAATAAAAAGAACTATAAATTGAGCGGAAAAAATTCTGGTACATTTGGTAATCTTAAATTTTTTTGCAGTAGGGAAAGGGTTAATATATCTTGAAAGAGTGTAGGTTAGGGTGTGTTGGTGTTCCATAACCGAGGTTTTTTAGCGCATGAAAAGGGACGAAAGACAGTGGCAAGACGCAGACACAGCGCTATCACTGTGTCCGCATAGCAATGTGTCTGCGTCTTGCCACTGTCTTTCGTCCCTTTTCGTGCACTAAAAAAGCCTCGGTTAATATATATTCTGCTAGAACTACCGTGTCACATAAAAAAATGGGCCACATCAACAAGAGTAAAGAAAGCCATGGAATACATGAGCTACCTTGCAGAATCACAAACCTGTCCATGCAATGGTCCTTGCCCGTGGCACCCATGACACCAACTCAGCTTGGGTTAGCCACGAGGCACTCACTGTAGCCTCAGAAAGGATATTCTGCAAGACATTTCATAACTAAACTTCTAGTTTCAGGCCGCCATAGCTCTCTCAATGAATTTCCAAGGTCATTTGCAGTGGACAGTTCTAGATTGGAACCAGAATGACATCTTGGATGTTCCACTGCATCTACAGTTGCACTAATAACTACGGCGTATAAGGTGAGTGATACCTTGTCTACTATGCTATTGTGGGCATTTTCAGAAATCTAGATCCTACCTATGAGGGATGTTCATAATGAAAGCTCTAGTTGACTGACCACATGAAATGTTCTGAACTGCACTAAAATCATAGTCATTCTTGCACAAAACCATCGGAATGACACAGCCGCAGCCAGAAAATTAACTCCCGACTAATTTTCAGCCACAAAATACCAGTTATTCAGCCACTGACGAAAAAAATAAATGCCTCTAGGGTTCAAACCAAGAAAAACCAGATACACTACATGGTGCTGCTGCATCTTTTTTCAACAGCTATGAGTGTTTAGTCTCCCACAAAGTGTGAATTCGTATACTTAATGCCACACCCTATTCTTATATGAAAAACACTCATTGATTCCTTATCCGACTTGTTCAGTCTTACGCCACTCGTTCTCTCAGCTCTCTGGACTTTACGCTTGCCACTGTTCATTAACAAAAATAAAAGCAAGATTACACCAGAAGTGCAAATCTTGCTTCTACTGCAAGTACTAAAGGAAAAGTAAGAGAATAAAAACAAAGTGCATGAATCCATGTGAAAGGTGAACCTGATCTTTGCACCAGTTAGAGCCTATGTCAGGGTGACTGATAATCTTGGATCAGCGAACTAATAGCCCTCTCAAAAACAAGCTTGAATGAGCAGTGCTGCTGGTCAAGAAATAAGACCACTACAGTACAAGCTAAATATGCAACACAAAATTTCCCATATAATTGCCACTCATTTGAATAACATCATAAGCAGCTGATTATGCCATGCGTCTCGCATAACTTGCACCAAAATTTAAAAATACTAGTGCCACGTAGCTGAACAGAACCAAGGTAACATTGACTGCTGTCCTTTGGAGCAAATTGCTATACATTTCCCTTAATAACCTAATTAGTTATTAATTATTCAACTGCATAAATATTATATTCAAAGAAAAAAATGATTAAATTGCAGAACATCCCAGAAATCTATGCAAGTTGCAGGCAGAAAATGGACAACTGACTGTTCTCAACAATTGTAGTTGTAAGAATTTATACGGTGTGCACTTTCTGTTAAGCAAATCTGCCCCTAGCAGCAGATAGTTTCCAAGTCAAGCTTAGGTGGAGGCTTCACGACTGGCTGCAGCACTCAAGGTCTCTGGCCACACCACAGTTCATGCCAATACACTTGTGTGCTGAAGGGCCCCTCAACAGGTTCGGGCAATGAAAACAGGCAAGCATAGTATGTTGATAATGTGGTGATGTCTCTGCAAAGTATTACATCAATGTATACAGTAAAAGCCACTGAAAGTTCAAATGAAAGGCCATGTGCCCTTTCCAAAGGACGCACTCTACCCGTCCGCAATTTACTCCACATAACATACTACCTGCAGTACAACTCAACACTTATAGAACCAAGGTCAACTGCCAAAGTAAGCAATGTTACATGGCGCCGCCACCGTCGGCAACATTTGTGGTGCAGCTGTCACAGCAGGCTCCACATGCTTCTACGCCTTGCTAGTCATTCGACATGGAATATTGCCACATGCAGGTTTGGCAGTCCATAAAAAGTTGTCACGCTCTTTGCACACCAACGCAGTAAATGTCAACGTGTTGTACCTGGCTGCATGAGTGATTATAGGGCATCGGCTCCACATGACTCAGATCTTCATGCAGTGCGGAATAGCGCAATTTCCCTCCTTGAAAAGAAACTGTCAGACAAATTGGGCACATGTAATGTGTGTTGCAATTATGTGTAATGTGTAGACTAGATAAACTGCAATTTACATACATCTTTGAGCACACAAAATTTACACAAATGTGAAAATTAAGTCACATAACTTTATAAGAATAATGTTATTATAATGTTAACATTATTAGAATAACGTTAACATTATTAGAATAACGTTTTTTGTAGAATTATACAGCCATTCTTTTTACTGTGTAGGACTGAAAAATAAACATGTAGGTTGAGAACAAGGTATTGTGCTTGTCTTTGTATTAAAAAGAGCAGAATATTCCAAGTCAATTGGTTTCTCTAGGTCCTAAATACATGTGACATTAACACACTTTTGAAAAATTACATTACTTGCAGAAGTAAAAGTAGACTGCCATTATCTTTCTGTTTAGGAATGTTGGAATATAATTATTGCAAATAACTAGTGAGAGCCAGCAGCGCCTGCAGAATCTTTGTAGAATGAAATAAATACTAAAGGTTCTACATGCCAAAACCACATGATTATATGGCAGGCTGTAGAGGGGTACCCCCTTATAAATTTCGACCAGCTGGGGTACTTTAATGTGCACCTAATCTAAGTACACTAATGTTTGTACATTTTACTTTCTTCAAGATGTGGCTGCCATGGCCAGGATTGAACCCACGATCTCAAGCACAGCATCTCTACCCCATAGCCACTTGGCTACCACAGCAATTAAGAAGTAAGTGTTGTTGATGATTCTTACCTTCAGCTGAGATCTAGAAGTGGTGCATGATGCCATGAGAATAAGCTCTACAGTTAGAGCACTAACTAATAGCTCCACGCTGAAATACCAAAATTTTTCTCTTTTGCCACTGGTCATCCTCATTTATTGCAAGCAATATGAAAAATCATTTCAGTGACGATGCCTTGCCCCCACATCCAGTTCTTGCAGCTAAATTGCTATACATTACTTAAACTTATGTAGTGACGGCAGCTTGAAATCCCAATATCATGACAATACAGGCAAAATATGAACAGCCTTGCATTTCTTGAACACGTGCTTGCGATCGCACTGATGCTACCATGACGCCATGACGCTGTAAACTACGAGCACTAATAGTTCAATGCAGAAACTTTAACATTTTTCTCTTTTGCTATTTCTTGTGCACACTGTGGAAAGCCATCATTTCAATGCTCAGGCCTTGCCACATTCAGCCCTTGCTGCTAAATCGCTAAATATTACTCAAATTTATCTTGTGACAGTAGCTCAAAGAGAAGCCCCTGTAGCATTACAGTCCATGAAGTAAGCAATCCCACATTTTCCTGAATACCTGCTTGCCACAGTGCTGGAGCTGCAGGTATTGCTCATGCTGTGTCGTCTACTAGCGGGAGACCATTATAGCACCAGCGCATTATAACCAGAAGTGGTCCGCATGCTGTTTGAGAAGATAGGCGGGGACGGGGAGTTTTGCAACTGACCTTGATTCTATAAATGTTAGTACAACTAGCCAGCAGCAGAAAACTTGGAGATCGCCACGAATGGAACATGCAAGAAACATCTCTAGAAATGCACTGTGCAGCAACAAAAGAAGGAAGCGTAAAAAGAAACAGGAGATCATGGGTCATGACCTATGACTCATTTTCACATCATGTAGGTTGGGGGCCAGTGATGTAAGCGTCACGACCCCATAGCTTCAATATGGGAGAAGGCAAAGGAAGAATGTCCGTTACAAGCGTTGGTAGAGGCAGCCTCTGCTGTGTGGAAAGCAGCTCACAACTTGGCACCAGTGCATTAACGTTTCCCTTGCTTCTGCATTTTTCCAAGCCCTTTCCATACATTCTTGGTCTACAATGCTCCTTGAGCACACATTAAAGTGTCCTGTGTACAACAAAAATTACTGATAGCATGAGGAGCCTTTTAAGTAGGGCTGAAAAGGGTAAATATTTGAACATGTTGGTATGCTGCACTGCTATACTAAAAGAACAGCAAACAACAATACAAGAACGTGAGCTGACATTGCATCCTTCCTCACTCCTGCACTTGTATTCTTTACACACATAGCTGGCGTAGATGCCCAATTACGGATTACGTGTGTGCCAAGAGACACAGCAGTACCTTTGTTTTTTGGCTGGTTGGGCATAGTTGCTGATGACCAGAAACCTTTCTTAAATACTTCTGAGCACGTGTGTACCACAGTATGAAGAGCAGGTCAATTACAAAATCCACTCTACCACATGGCAACAATGCTTCCCATATAACATTTCATTCATCCTAAGCTTTTTTGCATATCTTTTTTGACAATAGAGTTGGGACAGAGGGACAATGTCAGAATGCTACCGACAGAAGACCTAAGATAATTTGTGTATTTAACCCATTAAGGCCCAAGAAAAATCTACCAGTTACAATTTGTAGATTTTCTTGTGTCAGACGATCTTTTCACTGTAGATACATTGTGCAAGTTTTGTGAGTGGTGCTTTATTCTTTGAAATGCTACAATAGTGTACTTCATGAAGTGTGCTGGGCCTTTATGGGAGCAATACCTGATGTAGGTCACAATATGTATATACTATATCTTGGAGTTTCCGAAAACAAAAAGGCTTGCAGCAAAGAGTCAAAGGAATTTTACGTAAGCCCACATAAACTTCTGGTAGCAAAATTTGCATTTTAGTGGGAAATATTGTTTGTTATGGAGGTGTATTTACTTATCAAGTGTGTAACACAACTTCATCAAGTAACATGGGAGGCCTTTGCTGTTGCTGTCAGTCGTGCATGCGTTGCAAATATATTATTGATGCAGATGTAGACCCGATAATTGGCGATAAATACAGGCATTCAAAACTAAAGCATTCAGCATTTGGTTCAGCGGTAACTGAAACATTCAACAGACTGGTGACATCTCCTCCAATGACGGTCTGTTCTTGCATTACAATCCTGTTGAATGATTGCTAGGTGTCATTTTCGTTATAATTTTCTGTCATTTCAAGAGATGGGATCTACGCCTGGTTCACCAATCTGAGTTGCCCTACTTTTATTGCATAACTCATCTCGATTGGCATAGGAATATACAGTCTTTTGTTTTCTGTTCCCTCCCACTCATTTTCCAATTTTATAATAACGGATGCAAGAATCGTCCTTCTTTTTAAAGATTCTTCGTATGATATCTAAATAGTTTCTATTTATCTAAATTTACTCTAACACTGCTCACTATTTTATTGACTGAGAAGACAATATCACTGTCGTCTTTGCGGCTGCAAGAAAGGAACAAGGAGGAATAATAACAATGTTGGTGTAATTCTAAATACATTTCTTTCCTGCAACAATCTCTGAAGTTCCTGTAGCCATCAAAATATATTTTGACAAAATACAGGTAAAAAAAGAAACCATCATGCATGCTTCGAGATCAAGCACACCCCTTTAGCATGCACACAGGCCCAGCGTACTTTACAAATACACCTGGATTCATTTTCTTGCGATGGTATAAATATGTATGGTATATGGAATGTGATGCATCTATTGTTTACACCCTTCTTTTCTAAAACTTACCCAAGAACTTTAGTTTTGCAAAGCATTTAATATGCTTAACAAAAAAGTGAAGAAGCTGCATGTAAAGCAGCACCTGCTATGTTCAGCATTTTTCCAAGTTTAGCAATGAATAGATCAAACACATCATGCAGCTGACAAAAAACAACAATGCGGTCATTTACCCAGGACCCTTCTTAGCAAAATTTTCATTCGAGTTTAATGGAGCAAATGCAACTAAGGCCATGCTGCGCCAGTCACTGGACAGTACAAAATCCAATGTTAAGGCAGCAAAAGCTGCGTTACTTTAAAGTTGATGTAAATAACCAGTTTCATCTAAAAACTCAAACAAGTCAGCGAATGGCACAAGTAGTTTATCTCACAATATTAAGGCAGGGTGTAAAGGTATATGCAAGTAATACAAATTGTTTTAAATGTTTCTGCCTTTGTGTTTCAGCATATGGACATGACATAATATTGCGGTTTACTGTAAGCAATTCATGGCATTTCTCACAAGTTGGTGGGTTTTCTTTTCTCAGTAGAAAATTGTGTGTTAGATGCTTGTGTCCAATTTGAGGTCGACATAAGATCACCTCATAGAACTTCTTAGCAAAATGGCATACCAAGGAACACTGTTTTGTCTGCAATTATGTACAAATAAAAACGGTACTGTACTTTTAAAAGTACGCTGGGTGCTAATGGGTTAAAAATGGCACACTCCTGCTTTGATAAGCAACCTGTTAATATGTGGTGTGACGTACATGCCAGTCTCAGAGATAGTTGGCAATGGCACGAGACAAGTATGCAGGGCAAATGTGGTCTAATAGATAAAGCATTGGGCTGTTCTACTGGGATACTGAGGATTGATCTGATCATCAAATTCGCATTACAATTTTATTAAAGAAGCCTAAAATGATGCAAGAAAGGAACCTACCTACCTAGTGCAAAGTGCCTGGAATGAGGACACTAATGTTTCATTAAAAAAAGTTCACAAGTTAACTTCTAGGTACATTCAGTGTTTTACATCCTGATTTGAAACACATTGTCATCTAGACATCATATCCGGGGACAAAATGGCAAACTTCTGAGGCATTCACGAGCCACCACACAAAGGACAGCTGTTCAAAGCGTTAGGAGAAATGAATTGGGCTCATACTTGAAATTGCACTGCATTCATTGTGTTCATTGGTTGTAATACTCTTGTACAAACAACTGTGACACGTTAGGGTTGGCGTCTGACACCACGTGGCAAAAAAGAATTTCATCCGACCATCTTCGCCGTAATAAGGCGTGACTTCTCCGGCGATGGTTGGCGTCCTGCACAGCGTGCACAAAGAACTTTCTCTCACCGGACCTTTTACCAGGCCTCATCGAAATGAGGCGTGACTTCGCCTGCTATTGTGGGCGTCCTGATCCACATGCAGAAAGAACTTTTTCTCACCGGACCTTTTACCAGGCCTCGTTGAAATGAAGAGTGACTTTCTAATTCGCCATGACCGTTTCGAGTGTGCCTGACTGCGGGAAGCCCCGCAGTGTACAGCTTCTTTTGTGTGTGTGTGTGTGGGTGCGAGTTTAGAGAGGCCCTTTCCTCGAATTGGACCTAGAAGAGAACTTCCACGAACCCGCAAAGCGCAGAAGAGGCGGACAGGCGTCTACAATTCCGGGAGGCAGGACGACTTCTTCCTTCAGCAGGCTCGGCATAAGCAAAGGAGGAGGGGCCCTCTTTCCGTGCCGGTCACGTGACATAGACGGAAGCAAGATCCCGCCCACGATTGTAGAGAGCCTATTTAAGGGGCTCCGAAATGTACTTTTGATCACTTCATGCTCTTCTCATTTTCTTTCATCTACCTTTGAATAAACTGTGTAAGTTTCGCACTAGAAAATCGTCTCGCCCTTGCTTGGTCGCCATGGTCTACCGGATGCCTGCAGCCCGCCGACAATGCCACGCTACCCAATAAGTAATGTTGGTCGAGCTTCGATAGGCAGGCGCCGCTACTACTCGGCAGCAGTACGATACGCTACCCTGGAGTATGCAACACACATTATCTGTGCACCCAGCTTAGTTTGCAGGGTCCAGATGGGACGAGGTGCCCTTAGGTATAAGTGCAAATGAGGATAAGCCGTTGTTGAAGCCTTGCTTGTTGTGAAATACACCCTGCTGGCTCTTTAAACGCAGTTTGAACTTTGAAAAACAATAAAGAAACAGCACAGCTATAGAGCGATATGTTAAGAGCTCAAATTCAGATTTGCACACCTTGGCATGAATGACCCATGTTAGCACAGGGAAGGCAAGACAACATGCATCAAAAGTGGGTACAACTTCTCATCCAGTAGCATGCAAATTCTTTCATTCTGAACTGTCACTAAAGTGTTTTCGCTTGACCTTCACCACTATAAGGACAGAGCAGACAAGAACAGCAGTTTTCATGGCCACGTCTAGTTATGCCATATTCAACCATAACGTGCTAACAGACAATGAAGCCAAAGAAAGCACTAGGGAAATTAAATGTTTTTAATTAGAGTGTATAAACTGTGCCACATGCGGCTGAAGGGATGTTGTACATGCCACCATGGCGACAAGCGACACTGGTTAAGATTTCCAAGGCTAGAAGGGTATGTGTGTAGTATATGTACACACATACCCAAGGAAGTTAATGATGGGATAAGTGTCGCCATAGCTCAGTTAGTAGAACATCACAGTCTAGTCTAAAGTCTAGTCATCCTATGAGGAATCGGGCAGCTGTTCTTTTGCAGTCGCATATGTCCACAAGTAGATGCAATGCCAGATTCCTGCTGCATATGTAGTGATCCTTACTTGAGCTGAGCTGCATCATATGCTCCTACTATTCAGCCAAGTCAATGGAGCAGATGTAATGGAGTGGTTAAACGCAACTGACTCGGAAATGCGAGGTAGCAAGTTCAAATTGTACAGTAGCGAGCTTTTTTTTTTCAGCCCAATGTATTACCGTATGATCGCCCAGTTATGATCAGATACATGGCTATTGTCAATAGTTCAGATATAAATTATTTGCGATTATTGATGTCCAATTTACTTGCAAGTAGAGATAAAGGTCAAGACAAGTTCCCAAATACTCCAAGAAGTTTTTTAGGCTTCTAATAGCGTGACATTAGCACAGTTAAAGGTGGCTTACAAGAAGTGTACATCCAAACAAAGTTCAAAATGATACGTCCTTTAGATGTTTCACTTATACTATAAAGAAGTGTTTTAGATGTTCATTAGCTCTTTGTGTGTTTCATGGGTTGCCACCCCTATGCACACAAAGCTAAAGCCTCTGCTAACATCTTGAAGCCTGTAGATAAGCTGCAGTAGCTCCTTCGTGAAATGAAAATTTAGTGCACTTTGAACAAATCTACATATTATGCAGATCCTTGGATCCACACGTGCAACATCAGGCTACAGTGAAGCAAATTCCAGTGTCAGACTATGAAAGGTTGAAATAATGAGTATAATAATTGAGTATTTTCACACTTCCGGCAAGGTCACTGTAGTATTGACTGTTAAAGTTCTCATTTCCGCACAAAAGAAAAACGTAAATTACAATGGGCATGTCTATGAAGAAAGCATTCCAAGGTTCCTGCAATGGAAGCATAGCAAATTACATCTATAGAATATAAACAAAGATTATGTGCAAATACTGCACTTTTCTCCATTAGTGACAAGTGCATGACCTCTGTAATGATGGGCCTCAGAGAAGAGTGCAATGAAGCCCTTCAACTGTGACTCAAGGGCTTCATTCTTACTACCTAGACGTCTGACCCAACCAAATGAGACCTAGCATACTCACTCTATGGTACGGGTGGAAGTGAAGACCTCGGGCAGCACGAGACTCCTCAGGGTTGTGTTGGCGGCCACAGTCGAGCATAACTTGGTCACCACGTCACCTTCAAGAGTACAGTCTGGCAAGCTGAGTTGCTCCAGTGTGCAGTTGGCAGACAGTGCTTTGGCAATTTGCGCTGCGCCTTCAGAATCAACAGTACAGCTTTCTAGTGACAATGTGACGAGTGAGTGATGCCTCTTTAAAAAGTGTGCCAGTGCCCTTCCCATTAAGGCTTTGACCGAGGTCGACACCAATGTCAGGTCCTTAAAGCACAGAATACCCTCCAGTGCAGCAAACAGGTCTTTTAGACAGTTCACACAAGCCCTGCGTCTGTCCAGGGATCCGAGGTGCTTGCAGGTCATGCCAGCTTTGCCGAGCCCCACTAACGTAAGCTTCTGAATAGCCCTGTTGCTCCTGAACAGCTCTGCCATAGCGTCACAGGCTGAGGAGTCCATGCTATCTTGAAGGCTCAAGTCTCTGAGCCACTCGCACGAGACAAGTGCAAGAAGCAGGGTGCCGGCGGCTTCAGGGGACAGTTGGTTTCCCACGAAGGTGACACTGTGCAGGGTTGACGAATTTCCGCGCAGAACTTCGGCCACTTTGGGAGCGATGGAGTCACTGATGTGAACGTTCGAGAGGTCCAAGTCTCTGAGACACTGGGGCGGGCCAAACGCTTCAAGGAACCCGCTCTCAGGCTCGAGCCTGTAGCGCGGTCGCAACACCACACGGTGCAGGTTGGGGGCTGGCCCAACGATGAAAGAAGCCACGAAGGAGAGCCGTTCCACATGCATTCGGTCATGCACCCGGACCTCGTGGATGCAGAAGTGTTGTCTGGGCAGCCATGCCATGAGGAAAGCACCGTCATTTTCGTTACCACTGCCGCCACGGTACCTTGCGCCGAAGCCGTCTCGGTCGTCGTAGGAACGCAGGCATAGCTTCCCCGGCTCGAACTCTGTCAATACAAGCCTCGCCGGCCGCAGAGCCTGGTTCCATGAGGCTATGTGTTCGATGAGCCAGCATTCCGCGAACGCGTCTGCTGAGCAGGCGCGCTCTGTGCTGAGGCCACGTAGCAAACGTTCAAGACTCCAGCGCCAAGGGTAACGGCCCTGTTCACCCGATCCCATTCTTTGCTGTAGAGACCGTAACGCGCCGTCCATGCCGGTACCTAAAGCGCAGCTTGTAGCCGATGAAGTCCGTCAGTGCCACAGCCTCAATGGGATGCAGGTAAATGACACGCTTCGTTCAATCTCCCGAGTAGCACTGAAGCTGCTGAAGCTGCCAGGCACCCAATGAAAGCAGCCAGTCAAACAGCATGGCGTTACCCAGCATAACTGCCTAGCATCGCGCACGCATTTTCGACGTTATAGGTGCGCGTGCGCAAATTCTACTGATACCCCGATATCTGATCAACCGACGGAGTATCTCGGGGGCACGGCGCACTATGTTGTTACTAATCAAACAAAGTTTAACGCGGAACGGCGGCGGGTTCGAACATGAGAGACACCACCGCCAGTGCCGCCAGCGCGTTGCAGCTTCATCTTGGCTCGTCTGGCGATCTGGCTGACAGTGGCTTAATTGCTATTTTCATTTGTGTCGTTCCGGTTTCGGTAAAATTTTTGTACACGCTACATGGTGGTGATGACGTTTCTTATTGCTTCTTGTTACATTTAAACATGTAGGAAGCGTTTTCTCCCGCTCTTTTTATCATGCTTTCGGTGCCAGCAGTACAACGAATCATAATCTTCAGCTTATGTTTTAATACTCTTATATTCTGAGCATGACTGCCATGAGGGGCTTTGGCTCATATAATCGTTTCTGGCGCTTGCAACACATCACAGCACAGTCTATGAGATTTACAAGGGAGTCGTCGCTGGCGATCCCATCTGGAAACAAGAAAACAAAATTGACGGTATTTGAAGTATGCAAAAAGCATAGCCTTCAAGATTGCGGCACGCCATGCTCGGAGGCTATACAAATTTACCAGATTTTTTTTTTCCCCCTAATTTGGTAGGAAAACAACCTCAATATGGAATTACATATAAGCATGTAAGTCCGTTTCATGCAGAAACTGCAACACCGAAGCTGCATAAATCTGTTGCTGCTGTCAGTTGGGCAGTGCTTAATAAAAGTACAATTTCTGAATGCCAATAGCGGACCTGTTTTAGTGCCTATGGAACAATGTAGAATCCCTCCAACATATACCCGCCCCTCACTATCTTTCTTTTTTCTAAGCTACATGTCCTACCTTGCCAGAGGGGTGAAATGGGGAGAGACCACCTATTCAGACGCCTGCATCTACGTAAGTTAGAGACTAGGAGAGTCCGTTATTAGTATAGTTGAAATGATAATGTGTGAAAAAAAGAAAGGAAGTGCATGGTTCGCTCTTGCCTGAAGGGCAAAAGCGAAACATGCGTTTGTGACGGTGTTGTTAGCTCAGGCAAGAGCGAACAACACAAATCTCCCTGACAAATCTCCCCCAGCTAGTAGGCACTGTACGAACGCGCGAAGAAGGATATACTGGCAGGTGACACTTTCTGATACCCTCGTGTCACTTAATAGGGCGCTGCAGAACTGAAGATACATGTGAAGATACGGATACTTATCACGAGCATCACAAATGTAAAATGTATCTGTACCAAACGCAGACAAATAAATAATCGATGTCAGTATTTGTGTCAACATATGATGATTTCTTTAGATACTATCCTGTATCTCAAGAGACCTGATAAATCTGCATGGTAAGCCAACAAAAACATGTGCGTTTAGCGGGAAAAAAGCGTTCATTATCCTTTGTCGTATCACAATTAAACTGGCTTCACGCTGTCAACGCTTGCCTGTCCTTTTGCCAGTCACGACCCCGTTTAGGAAGACCTCCTACATTATTGCTGTCTTATCTATGTGGCCGGCCGCAATTTTCATAATTAATCACCGCATTACGAGCGTATAAAAGTTAAGTGTTCTATACTTGTATGCTATGAAAGAACCTAGAATTAATATATTTTTCTTTTACACTAAACCTATCAGAAGACTGCGCATCTCAACGCTCGCCGCGAAACTGTGTCGGGTCGCTGGGGCCGGTCGCACAGGATGAAACATATTCGAGTAATCATTCTATTAATTCATCTGATTTGTATATATAATAGCCTACTATCACCCAGGAAATAAGGGAGGGGCGGACGAGTCAACAAAACCGTAGCAGGCAAATGGACAGAAGCGATGACAGAAGGGGGGATTGCAGGCGCTACCACTTCGTGCGTTGGGAAGGGAATTAGTGTCCACGAGTAAGGCTTCTCGTGATGTGAAAATGAAAACAAAAGTGAATAGTGTAAGGAATGTACTCGTATATGTCCCAGCGTCGGCCACACGCTGTTAGATACGGACCATTAATCAGTATCGGTCAAGTTCTCCGAGCGCAACCCTTTGCCGACGCTTTCCAATTATGGTGCGCCGGTGCGCGTCGACCGATCTACAGGAACCGCCAGACAGGATGGCTAACCCGCCTTCGGGTGTAGCGCGTGGAGCTTTTGTCTCTCCCCCCCTCCTCATCCTCCTCCTTCTCCCATGTGACGCTTCCGGAAAGTGTGCATGGAGGTCGACACGCGTATCGAGGTATAGTTGACCTTAGTGTCGAGAAAAGTAAAGCACAGGAAGGTCATTCAAGGACGACCAGGCGAGGAGGCAACGCCAGATAGATGCGGCCATCGGAGGGTAGAGTTCAGAGAGTGTCCACATTGGCCGAACATGACGCCACTTGCACGGGCCTTACGATTGGATGAAAATGACGACACCTGTGCGGGTTCGCCTAACGGACGAAAATGACGCCATCTGCACGGGTTCGGAGATTGGCTGAAAGTGACGTGACCCCGACGTACTGAAGGGATTATAAGCCAGAGAACCATCGGAAAGGGAGAGACGTGCCACAGGCCGCAGCGTACGATTCGCTGCCGGCCGTCGATTACTTTTCACTGAAATTTTACTTGTTTCTAAGTCCTGTACATAATGTAAATAAACCTTCGCTTCTCAAAGTCCATCTGAACGTCGGCCAACTCCCGCACTTTACGGCAAGATCAAATAACGTCCAGCTGCAGTCTGCTCGAACTGTGCAGTGTCCTTGCCGCTATCCACAAGATTCGCGAAGAGGACTTAAAGGGCATACAGAAACCAGGAGACCAAGCGATCACTTTCACGGAAACAGCTTGGGACACCCTGAAGCGACTAGCGGGCATCCAGAGAGTCGGGACCACACTCAGGGACTGGAAGATCCGTGGCAGCAGACTCCACAGGAACCATAATTTGTAAGTGTGGGTGGACTGGGTGCTGGTATACGCGGGCAGCATCGATAACAAGGGCGCGCACGTGCTGGCGAGGGAGAATCAGGCAATAGATAGCTCCTGAATTCCCGGCCATCGATCCATCTCCTACCCGCACCGAACGACCCAGATGCGGCCGAACGCGTCAGCGAGGTCAAACAGAAGAGGAGGAGTGCTATATGGCGGTGCAGACTCCGACGAATGACTATGTACCAGCTTCCGAAAAACCTACCACGCGGCGCTCAAGCGCTAGTGCATAAAGCGCGCACTCTGGCTACGCTCTGACAGCATAGTGTTGCGACTGGGGGTCCGAAGACGTGGAATGTACTTTGCTCGTGGAGGAATAAGGGAACGTGGGGCTAGGCTCGATATTCAGGACGTTTTAAAAACACGTTTATATTTACGTATTTACAGGGAAATTCCAAGTACTACAAAAAAGTTCATGATGAAGTTGTAGCAGCCCATCACTGCAGGCGTCCGCCACTCCTTTCATGCCTTGCGTGATCATTGTTGAGTCAATTCCCCCAATCCGGCGTCAGGAGACCGATGACATCAGGCCCCACCAATCCGGAAGTCTGTTGCCTTTTCCCTCCGTAAGGTGCTTTGTCGGAAATGCATGCACATCACTGAGCACAAACAGGGGAATTGGGATCGATCGTACACTGGCTCCGCTTGTCCATTGACTCCGCTTATCCACTGACTCCGCTTGTCCATTGACTTGCACTATTTGCTCAAACCTCTCCTGACCGAGGTGCTCCCGTGCTGGCTATAAGCAGAGTCCTTCCATGTTTTTCTGGTCACGAAACTCGGCCGTCACGCTATGGGAGAGGTTCATATGCTGCCCAAAGGTGCCGCGACGCGGCGCCACTGTGCCACAGAGGGCATCGTTCGCGTACCGAAACGCGTGCGCAGTGCGAGGCGAGCTGAGTGTTCGGGTGCGTTCTGTGCATGTGCTGCGCTATTTTTCGAGTGCTGGGCTGTTTAGTTGAAGTTGAGGGGTGGGACAACGAAGCCGAACACGTGTTGCAGGTAACAGCTGAAGAAGTAGAATGGTGGTATCTCTAACAAGCCATTTTAAAAAAAAATTGCTGTATTTGTGATGTGGCTACTTGCGTTCGTTTGAGAGTTGTTTTGCCATGTGTTATGAAATGCTTATGCTTTACACTTTCTTGTTTATAGAAACAATCGATTATGCATTCTGTATTTATTGCCATTCGTTTGCTGGTGTTTGTTTCCTGCCCCCCCCCCCAATGCATATATCTCATGTTTGATGTTATTTCTTTATGCTTATTATATCAGTGTCATGCTTTTGACCAACTTCTTGCATTGTGAATGGTGGACCATTCGTAACCCGACGTGCTGTCTGTATTTCGCTCCGCTTATTTACATGATAAATAAATTATCGTGCTTGTATGTTGTTTTTGCACCAACACGTTCTATTTCTTTTCTTAATCGGATTATAAAGTTTTTAGCATATTGTAAAAAGTTGCCCATTAAGAACCAAAATACCTAGTCTCGTCGTTTCTGCGTCGGAACCACGAGCGGCGTGAATAAGTGCTGGGCTTCCTGACTCTTCTAAACGACTGCTTGCTACGGCAATTGCCTAATTACAATACAGCTAGTTTCAACTGTGCAAGTCCTAACACTTCACGTTCGCCTTAATCCGTTGCTAAAAGGCGCACCGAAGACATTCAGTAGCGAAGTTTGTCTTGCATTAATCCTACCTGAATCTCATTCAGAAATGGCATCGCTTCGCAGAGAAATCTTAAGGGCACGGAGCAGCTCAATTTCCTTTTCTTTGTCATTAAGTATTCTACGGCAGCAGCCCTTTGCAATAATAATTTCATTCTTTCGATCTCCTTATAAGATGCTGCCCACAGTCAGAGTCCTTCTCTGCCACAGTTTAACAGAAAGTGAACAGCTGTGCTCGGCGAACAATCTGGCGCTACGCGCAACGGAGAGTTGGCGCTTACTTACGGGTAAGCGGGGGTGCAACAGCCCATATGTTTGCATCTGGTGATAAGTGGGACCACTGGCGCTTTGTTGCGAATGCGCGGTGTTTAAATGAAATTATGGGGTTTTACGTGCCAAAACCACTTTCTGATTATGAGGCACGCCGTAGTGGAGGACTCCAAAAATTTTGACCACCTGGGATTCTTTAACGTGCACCTAAATCTAAGTACACGGGTGTTTTTGCATTTCGCCCCCATCAAAATACGGCCGCCGTGGCCGGGATTCGATCCCGCGACCTCGTGCTCAGCAGCCCAACACCATAGCCACTGAGCAACCACGGCGGGTGCGCGATGTTTAATTTCAGGCTAATATTAAAAAGCGGAGCCCACCGAAGTGTTGAGGCGAACGGCGATGATGAAGAAATCTGGACGGAGACCGCCCGGCCGTGTACAGCGGACGCATTTCGACGGGGGCGAAATGCAGAACACCCGTTTATTTAAATTTAGGTGCATTTTAAATACATTTAGTACCGAAGTTTATCTTGCATTAATCCTACCTAAATCTCATTCAGAAATGGCATCGCTTTGCACACCTTTAGGTGCATTTAAAGGCATTTAGTAGCGAAGTTTGTCTTGCAATAATCCTACCTAAATCTCAGATATTTATTGATATTTATTTAAATTTAGGTGCATTTTAAAGGATCCCAGGTGGTCAAAATTAATCCTGAGGCCCCCACTACGGCGTGCCTCACCATCGTATCGCGGTTCTGGCTCTTAACATCCCCGATTTTTAAAATTATTTTTTGGTCTTAGGCCGCCGCAAGCTCCATGTTATGAGCGGCTTTTTTTTCGTCCCGTGCGCTCATATAATGGCAGAAGAGGCGCTCAGGCAGTAATTTAAACATATTCAATGTTAAAAATAGTTACGTGAAACTAAACCGACGGTTGAGGAAGTTGAGAAAGCTAGAATACCGAGGCTGCCCCACACACAACCCCAGCGGGCGGCGTTCGCATGCCCTCTCATGCACGGTTGCGCCTCTAGCGGCGGGCGCTGGCTCTATATGAAACTGAGGCGGCAGTTTCGTGACCAGAAAAAAAAAAAAAAATGGAAGGACTCTGCTATAAGTCATCCGTTCTGAGAACTATTTTGACAAGGCCGTCGGCCCGTTCCCCATAATCGCGCTAGCCGTGATCGGAGGTTGTCGTGGGGCGAGCGGTCGATCACAACAATAGTGAGCTCTCAACCGCGACCATTCCTGCTTGGATGGACAAACGTACTGCCAAGTTACGCCTCTCTGAAGGCCGCTCGCGAGGCTAAATATAGCTCCGGTTGGGTCATGCGTGGCGCTACACCGGCGACATCTGCGCATGAGACACATACAAGATCGAGTAATGGCTTCTATCCTATACACAGCCATACCAAAGTAATCTTTGAATACTGTTGTCGCGCATACAGACGAGGACGCAAGAAGGTGCATAAAAGACACAGACACGGGGCTATGAAATAAACACTTGGCGCCGTGTCTGTGTCTTTCATGCGCCCTCTTACGTCCTCGTCATATATATGAGCTACAGTAGTACTCCGAGGTGCGATACCAACGAGCCTGCATAGCAACATTAATTGATACCACAGTAAAGCGCATGGCATTTATTGACGCAATAGAAAGCTTACATGCAACAGCTAGCGAAGGTCCTGCGGTATAACTTCGCACTCATGCTCGCTCACAATTCGTAATGAGTCCGCCTGGGTCAAATGTGTTGGGCGCGAATAGGCGTCCCTCTTTCTTACTGCCCGGTTCTCTTCTCTCAATTTCTGCACCCTACGTGTAGAACGGGCGGGTGGGGGAGGCATAACCGAACAAGCGGGAAATTTCTGTAAAAGGACTGCGCACATATAGGCATCATAAATACTGATGAGCGCAAGCTTCACAGATTTCATCTACTATGGCCGAGTCCGCTCTCTCAAACACCACAACTCCCGTTCGCATCGACAAGCGTACTGCCGAGCTGTACCTCTCTCAATGCCGAGAGAGAAGCTAAATTTAGCTACAATTGCGTCATGCATGGCCCGATAATGGCACCATCTCTGCATGCGTCACATGTATGATCGAGAAATGGTTCCTTTCCTCTCACAACGACACCAAAGTAAGGCATGTGGTTAGTACGATTGCAAAGATATAAGCGGTAATATCATAACGTGTTTTAGTTACATGGTGTTTTAGCTAGCGAAACCCTTTGACCGAGGTTGAAGTGCATTTAAATAGAGCATATTTTGGCTGTTAAAGATGATTCGACTTAACTAGAGCATGCTTGACTTACGACACATAAAGGGAGCCCAAAAAACGACATCACCGACGTTTGCACCCTGAGCTGGTTCACGATGATTTGGAGATCTTGAAGGGGCAACGCAAGACGGCTAAGACAAAAAAGCAGAAAAGACGCAGGACAGCGCTGAACTCGCAACTAACTTCATTGGAAAGCATACACACATCTGAGTACCACCACTTATACCCACGTGCTCCCATCGATGGTGTCAATATCAGTGCACAATGAAACAGCAAAACCCTGTAATCTAATGTTATACGGTGAAGCTGTTTAAAAATGCAAATTCACTCTCATCCAAAGTTAACGAAGGCACGCTTACATAACGCGTTCCTTTATTTTTTCACGATATGGTAGACCTCAATAATTTGCGTCGTAGATTGACTGCTATGCGCAGAAATAATTGTGGTATCTCCATGGATTGGAGCGCACCCACGTTCAGTGAAACGCCGCGCGACATGGGAGTAGGCGTTACCCACTATGCGAGCGCCTAAGCTGTGGCAATGTAATGTGCAGGCAGCGACCAGTTTGGCCCATATAGAGGTGACCGCACGGAAAAGGACGCTCGTAAACAACCCTTCTACAAGACAAAAGCAGGGACGCGTGCTTAGTAGTGCAGCCTTTCTTAGTAAAAGTGGAAACAGCCTGTGCCAACTTCCTATCAATCTTACCACAAATGTTGATTTGGAGCAGGCACCATGTTTTCTCTATACAGACGAACATCCAGAAGGCGCTATAATAGATGGTCAGAGTAGTGTGGGACCGCACGAGAGGATGCCATCACGAAATGATATGTTTTAAAGATATTTTGTTTAAAAGATTTTAAAGATATTCGAACTTAATATATATTTTGAAATCTGGTCCTAAGTTCTTGACTTATAGCCACGCAGCTATGTTTGCTGACGCTATTTGACGAGCAAGGCAACAAAATTTTCAAGTCTAATTAAGATACTTGTACACATCTCGCATAGCAAACGCTCTGAAAAAGTAAACTACTCTACTTGCATATGTGTTAGTGAAATGAAGTTTCAAATGTATGGGTATCGTATTCACCAGGCATGTGCTTTAGCAGGAACATACGTGCCCGTATTTTGACATCCGAGTGTTCGCGCAGTGCTTCGTTCATGGGTTAATGCTAAAGTTCTCACCGCACATAAGCTGATTTTTCCGCAACCAAGGCTGAGAAAAAGGTTCTTTAAAAAAATAAAGCAGATGTTAGAAAGATTAACGGCAACAACGCAATGCAGCGTTAACAGGCCACAAAGCGTGTTTGTTCGTGTGCGATAAAACAGTACCTAACATTATTTGTAAGTTATTGACACTTCTAAAATATGTTTTCGTCAGGCTAGGCACGTACACGCAAGTTGTAAACAGTTAAAGGAAAAGTGCCTAGTTTACTGAAATTCGAGGAATGAAATGGATCGGCTCATCCACTCCCGATCGAAGTTGGAATGGCCCAACTTTCACCATTTAGAGGAATTAAAATGAGGAGAATTACGCGGATCTCCACTTACCGGAATGAAGTGGAAATAGAGGGTACTCCACAACTCCGCTGGCCAGTGGGGGAGATCAGCAAGGGAAAGGGAAGGGATGGGGGCGTGATCATCACAGACATCAATTACAATGTAGTAAGCCGCAGTTAGCTCAAGCAATGGGCGGATACAAGTAAAGGGGCGAAGAAGGCGCCCACCCACCCCAGAAGTGCCCAACCTTTCCCCTAAAGGGAAGAGAAACCACTATAATCTTCCAGTGAACTGCGGAATACTTTTTGATTAGCCAAAAACGGAGACTACATGTAAAACTACACGAAAATCGCTTTGGTATAGGGAAAAAGAGCAGCTGACCACGATAGTATGATTTCGCTGCTGGTATGCCAGGTATCCCGCGTGTCACGAATTTCCCTACGACATGATGCGTACCTCGATGCGTTCCATGAAAGTGCTGGCGTAAAGAAATAGCTAGAGCCGGGCCTGGACGCGTTCGTGAAAGAACTATCCTATGCTCTATCCGCTGACCACGCCGATAGACGCCAAAGAAGACACAAAACGAAATCAGTCGCCCCACACACAAGTTTTAGCAACCTTATGTCGAACAGAGTTGCTAGTATCCCCAGTTTCCGGGCCGGCTGGCGAGCACACGACGCCCACCCACCTCAACCAGTTTCCAGAAACCATAACCAGCGGCGACTTGCAGAATACTTGCAGAGTCAGGCTGTCCCAGCAGCAGCGGAGGCACAGGAGCGCTGATGCTCCGCGGGGCCCGTGTCGAACGGAGCCGCTTTCGCGGTGGAACAGTGGTGTTGGGCGACACCGAGGAACACGCGTGTTAAGTGATACGGCGGTGGTGGGCGCTTTCGTGTGTAGCATACACTTAACAAGAAGTACAGAAATCACCGGATAAGGGAGGAATATAGGTGATAAAATCCTCACAAAGAAAAATATGGATCACTATTTCGTTGACTGTTGAGACTCTTGCTGCACGCTGCTCTTCGGTGCAGACTTAGGTGGTGGTGTCCTACGTACGGTGTCCCCGGGCCTTGTGTTGCGGGGTACTGGTCAAGAATCTGGAGGCTTATTTTTCCTTAATTTTGTTTAGTGTTTTCCTCTTACTGTCGGTTAGATCTCACTGTGAGTTCACAATGTGTCTTTCTTCTCCCGGCAAGAGGTATTTTCTGAGGACGGCTTCCCTTCCCAATAGTGATATTCCTATAGAGGCTTCCTTGCGCAGTGGCATTCACAGTATTCTAGTTGCCCTAGTGCCGACCAATGGGAGATTCATCTACCTGAGGAATGCAAAGGTAATTCAAGAAGAGGTGCGGAAAGCAAACCCGAAGTTCCAGTTCCTGATATCTGACAATTTGGCAGAGGGGGCATTTGCTATTCGCCGGACCAGACCTTCGTCTCCGACGTTCCAAGGTGTGAAATGTTCGCGAACCACCCGGTGAGCTCTTCTATTCCTGCTCATCTAACTTGCGTTAAGGGAGTCGACTCGAGTCTATGTGCTTCCGAGGTCCTGCAGACGCTTTCCACGACAGGTGCCATCTCCATCTACCGATATTCACGAGTTTCTGAGAATCAAAGAGACCCTACAGAGTCGGTCATCGCCACCTTTGCAGTCACAACTAGGCCATCAGAGATCAAGGCGTGGTCCTTAATAGTATACAGTGTTGAAGCACTTTGTCCCCGCCCACTGCAATGCGTTCAGTGTTGGCGATATGGCCATAGCATTAAGGGACGTAGATCAGATCTTCCGTGCCGCATTAGCGGCGAAGGCCACGGTGCAAGTACGTGTCCCTCTCGAGCGATGCTGTTTCTGTTAAGGTTCCCACCCTGCGGACTGCACGAAAGGCCCCGCAAGAGACCGAGAGCTTCAAATTGCACAAATTATAGAACGAAAACGATGTTCGGGTCGTGAAGCTTAGGCTATTGTATTAGAGAAATCATGTGGGTAAGCCGAAGCTGCTGCTCGTCAGCCAAAAGCTATGGATGTATCTCATGGTGATGCATCCGATTTCTCGTGCTAGTAATGTCCACCTCTTCGAATAATCCAGCTGAAGGACAAGAATTATAGCATCTGCCATAGGCGATTTTTTCAAATGACATAAAACTTAAAAATGATCGCCCTGTATAAAATATAGCGGTCGTATTTGAATCAGAGTGAAATGTTGGCTTAAAGGTATACAAATGTCCCTACATGTCAATAAACATGCAATCATTGTTTTCTCCTTAACTTTTGCAATCCGAATAACACTGACGTATAGTCAGGAGTTAATTCCACAGGTACAATCATTAAAATATTCGGGAATGATTTATACAGGAAAGTTTTATCAGGGGACACACATATAATACGTCGCATCTAATGGAGCACGTGCTGTTGGCTTATTACGAAGGGTCAGCAGCAGCCGTTTTGGAATGCGCGGGGAAACTCTGTTGTCGGTTTATCGTAGGCTTGTCCGCCCCTTGTTAGAGTTTGGTTGCGTGTTATATTCTGGAGGCCCTACTTATAAATTATACCCTCTCGTTCTTTTAGAACACGAGTCGTTACGCCTATTGTGTTGACCTTCCGAATTTCTAGCGAATATTATTCTTTATCGTCAAACTCGCCTACCTACTCTTCAAACTCGATTCCGAATATTGAGAGTCCCCACATTACTGAACATCTGCGCTTCTCCTCGGAGACGCTCCTACTGTGTGTTCATTTGAGAGCCGACTGCATTCTTTGAGAATCAATGGTCTCGACTGCAATATCCCTAGACCCTAGGTATAATTTTTGCGCAGAAGCTTTTAGAACCATTACATGTATTAGTCCGTGATGTGGTTTCCCCAAATTTACCTACTACGACAGTAAACGTTGAATTCGATGATATCGTAAGAAAGCTAAGCTTCTGCCTACTAGATACCTAAAAGGTTTGTTAGATGACCATCTTGAGAACTTCCACATAAATATAGCAAGCGTCGCGGATGCTTCTGCCAGTGAAGAGAAGGCATGGGTAGGCATTTTGTTCGCCATCATTAAATTTATTTATTTATTTATTTATTTATTTATTTATTTATTTATTTACTGCAGCACAATTGGACTATCGCAGGAGTGGGTTTGTGCATTGCATACAGCATCAAAGCATTTTTCTGCCCAAATCAACTTCAACACCGCAGAATTCATGATTGCTTCAATATCAAAGATACAACAGGTAATAATAAACACATCACAAATCAATTTAACTGATACAAAATTTCCTATAAAGACAACGACCTCGTTTCACCTGGCAGTAAGCTACATTTTTCAATTGTATGAGGAAAGAAGCTCTACTTAATAGTTTAGTAGGCGGTTGAAGTGGTTCAAGGGTAATATTGTGGCAATTCCTAGCAGGTTTCAATTTAGCAGGAGACAGATAGGTATTGGTTAACCAGTAGCGTGGGGTGTTATAAATGAGATTATGCAACAATTTAAGGCATTCGCGATCGCGCCGCACGTACAGAGGTTGTAGACCTAGTGTAACAAGGTGAGATGAGCGTGGGAATAATTTCCAGTCATAAGCGCGGTAAATGGAACGGATTGCTTTCTTTTGAACTGATTCGAAGGTGCTAATTTCATATACTTTATAAGGATTCTGGATGAGGTAGCCATCTTCGAGGATGGGTCGGATGAGCGATCTTGTTTCACGCTGAGTTTTTGGCAATGTACAACTTAGATACCCTATCTTTTTTTGGTGCTTTATTGCATCTGGTATTCAATATGCCTTGACCACGACAGGTTAGGCGTGAAGATGAGGCCATGGTAGCTGTGTTTGGACACCCGTTCAAGGAAAGAGGCATTAAACGAATAATTAAACAAAGAAATAGAAATGCGCACTGAAAATAAAGTGACTGTTTTTCTAAAGCTTATATTCATTTGCCATTTCTCGCACCACATACAAAATTGTGTAAAAAAAATCATTAAGTGAAATGTGGTCAACATTCGTGTTAATTACGTTAAGCAGCCCACAGTCGTAAGCATGAAGGCGGATTTTTGGGGACACATGATTCGACAAATCATTTATACACAATAAGAACAAAAAAGGGCCCAGCACTGAATCCTGGGAACTCCGGACAACACATCTACTGCAGACGAGTCTGAGGAATTAAACGGAACATGCTGAGAACGGTTATATAAAAAGCTAGTGATCCAGTCAACTAAGGAAGAGTTATTAAGTATAGCGCGAAGTTTACGGAGAAGTTTTAAATGCGTAACCGTGTCGAATGGCTTGGAAAATTCTAAATAAAGGACATCAATTTGACTTCCAGTGTCGAGAGCGTGTGAAATGTCATGCGAGAATACTACGAGCTCAGTTATTGTACCAAATACGCGAAGAAAACCATGCTGGGCATCATTCAAAATGTTATTCTTTAAAAAACAAACTCCATAATATACTTGTATTATTATTATATTGTTTCGTGTCGAAAGACACAGAAGAAAGATACTATTTACATTGTATTTACGATGGGCCGTGACCAGCAGGCAGACACACGTTCGCGCCGAGAGCCCAGACCCTTCATCATCGTTTGCACGCCGGCTCGTCTCTTGAGACTCTGCTGATGGTATCGTAATAATATGTTCAAGAAGTTTACATTATTCAAAGGTTAATGAAATTGGACGATAGTTTAATTGGGACAGCTTGTTGCCGGATTTATAGATGGGAAGAATGATTGAATAGAATTTATTGATAGGAAAGACAGAGAGGTCGACCTGAGCTACTGCACTCGATCTAGTCTGCTACTCTGCACTGGGGAAAAAGGAAGGGGAGTGAAAGTATTGGGATGGATGATGATGATAAGAGAAGTGGTGAGTACTTATGTACATGAGGCAGTTGCCTCGCTAGAGCAGCTCGTCGAGCTTGGTGTCCTGCAGGAACTTCAACAATACTTTTGTTGCACGCATTGAAATCGCACTGTCAGGCCATGGGCCGAGGATAGCTTCCTCCGACAGTAGTTGTCTGCCAACGCTGGCTAGGAAACTGTCTAACGTCCTTCGCTCCAGCATATATGCTGGGCGACTATGCTGGAGCGTACGTGTTGCAATGTTTCGGGCATCTGGCAGTGTACACAATCAGGGTTGTTCGATTGGCCGATGAGGTGTGCGTAGCGACGGGTGGAAGCAACGCCGAGCCGAATCTTGTGTAGCAATGATGTTTTGCTCCATGTAAGCTTCGGGGGCAAACAGAATTTACCGTCTGCGTCAATCATATGTAGACGTCTGTGAATGTTATCAGAATGGGCTCTGTAAGCCTTTGTAAGCTCCTGCATGAGTGCCTTGATCATGGAGTTGGTGTCAGGTCGCGAGTAGGCAATCCCTACTTCATCAGAGGAAGAGGAGGTCGATCTTGCCTCACTGTCAGCGAGTTCATTACCAAAAACACCACAATGACTAGGCACCCATTGAAAGGTGATCACGTGACCACTTAACTCGGCACTATGATGAAGTTCGACGATTTCCAGCACGAGCAGATAGTATGGTCCTTTCTTTAAAAAGTATTTTAGCGCCTGTAGCGCTGATTTGGTATCGCACAATATCGTCCATTTATGGGGTGTCTGCGTTCTCATAAAACGGACAGCCTCCCGTATTCCCACAAGTTCCGCATCCGTAGCTGTCGATTTGTGGTCTAATCGAAATCGTTGAGTAATTCCAAGTTGTGCGATGACAAATTCGGCCGTTGTGGCAGATGGCGTGACCGAACCATCTGCTTCAAACCAATGGAGGAAACGTGAGATTTCTTCATGATTCCGGGTATCTCAAGCCTAACTAGTGGTCTTGGCAATGTCCATGGAGGTGTCGCGGGGATGTCGGTGGCCTGGAATCTTGCAGGTACAATGCTGGCGTGACATGCAATAGCTTTAGAAAAAGCACAGTCAAGGTTGGTGCTTGGAAGTGTTGACAGTGGATGGTGTGAGTGTCTGGTTAGCAGGCGAAGATAGGTTCGCACAGGTTCACAAGACCTGTATATGTCGATAGGACAAGCCCCTGCTTCCGCTATTGTGCCCTTAATTGACGTGCAGCGTGGCAAGCCAAGACATATCCGTAGGGCTGGTGCCTGAAGGCTCTCCAGCGTGCGTATACAAGATGACCCCATGTTAGATAACACAGGCATGCTGTAGCGTATGTAGCCCACAAAAAGTGCCTGGTACACTTGGAGCAAACTTCGCTCAGAGGGGCCCCATCTCAGTCCTGATATTACACGAAGAACGTGCATGGAAGAATATTTGCCAATTTCCAAACTAAAGGCACTGTCGAGGTAGATGAAGACGTTTGTAAAATTACAGTCAAATACCGACTAGTCCAAGCACAATATAAAAAAAGGCCTTCCTCGCTTTGAGTGCCCCGCTCTACAACGAATATTCCAGGCAGCGTCATTGGCAATCATCCTAGCTCTACGACAACTTCTCACATCTGTTTCTTCAGCCACAATCATAGCCGATTCCTTGTCCGTATGTTCTGCTCTATCAGTGTCAAATTCATCTGCCATTCTCCGAGAATCTTATTCATCTATCCTCCTACATTTACGCCTCATTCATTCGTTATGGGTACCGGGTCACATGGTACTCACTTTAAACGAATCAGCAGATGCACCAGCGACGGCACCTCTTAAAAGCCCAGTACTGAAGATCCTAAGACCTTCGGCACACATCACTTCTGCAAGATTAAAGAAAATTCTGTCCAAGAAGGACATTCCAAATAATATGTAATGAGGAGGAGGAGGAATAAACTTTTATTGTAGAACCAGCACTTTATGATGGCCGGGCCTAAGCCTCCCACGAAGGGACGTCGAGGGCTTGCCTCGCCGCCGCCTCGCGGGCGTGCTGGGTCGCCCAGGTTTGGTCGTCGAGGGCGGAGCTCCGCAGAGCCTCATGCAACCTCGACGAGAGAGTCGTGGTGTTAGTCTGGGTGTACTGTGCTGGGCACTCCCATAGCATATGCGGAAGCGTAGCCGGGTGAAATCCACAGCACCGGCAGTTGGGGGTAGTGTAGACGTCCGGAAATATAAGGTGGAGGCGGGCGGGTGAAGGGTACGTGTTTGTTTGTAGTAGACGCAGGGTGGTAGCCTGCGCCCGGCTGAAATTTGGGTGAGGCGGGGGGAAGATTCGGCGACTGAGGTGAAATGCCTTAACGAGATCGTTATAAGTTGTCAGACTGTCCCTGGTGTCCAACTCATCTCCAGTGACTCCGGCGCGGTTGACTAGACCTCGCGCAATGGAGTGGGTGACCTCGTTGAGATTGGGGAGGTGTGGGTGGACAGGGCCCGCATGGGCCGGGATCCATGTTAGGGAGATTATGCTGTCTTTAGAGTGTGGTGCCTGGCAGAGGATGCGAAGAGCTTGGGGAGAAATACGGCCTTTGCTGAAGTTAGTAACGGCTGAGCGAGAGTCACACACTATGGTGTGACAGGTGGGATCCAAAGTGGCCAGGGCGATGGCCACTTCTTCAGCCGTCTCGGAAGTGGGGGTAGTGACGCTGCAGGCGTGGTGTAGGGCTCCATCGCGTGTGGCGACGGCCACAAATCGTGTGCCATGGGAGTATTGGGCTGCATCAACAAATGTGACGCCAGGTACGTGGGCAAGGGCTTTTATGACAGCTCCGGCCCGAGCTTGGCGCCGGGCCCTGTTATATTCAGGGTGCATATTTCTAGGGATAGGGTCTATGTAGATCCAGCTACGGATGTCGGTCGGGATCGGTTGTTTGGGGCCCTGTTGCTGATGGTAGGTGAAGCCAAGCGTGGACAGAATAAAGCGCCCCGTTTCAGTAAGGGTGAGCCGTTCAAACTGAGAGCGTTGTTGGGCTTCAATGAGTTCGGAAAGGTTGTTGTGAACCCCCAGTTGGTTGAAGAGTTCAGTGCTGGTGCAATGCGGGAGCCCAAGTGCTTGCTTGTAGACCCCTCGTATGAGGGTGTCGAGTAATGTAATGAGTGACACCAAATTTCAGCGCCTTATATTCCCTTGGCACAACAGATGGTGCTCAACCAGAAAATTCGAAGTTTCATTTACGAGAATTCATTGCCGACTACCAATGCTTAATTTTTATTCCCACAGGTTCCCTCAATGCCACGTTCCCCTCAATGCATTTATCGCAATGAAACTGAAACAATAGAACATATCTTTGTAGACTGTCGTAGGTTCGAAGTGTACAGAAAACTACTTCTAGAAGGTCCTCTTCACCAACTTGGATTGACCATTACGCTTCCTGTGATGCTTTCTCTTGAGACGTTCGCACTAGGATACTGCAATAGGAACGTATGAGATGTCATATATAATTTTGTAGATGCAAAAAAGAGACTGCCATAATAATGTTATTGTCTTATTCTTCTCAACACGAAAACATAAATATTAACTTATAATATTAATATAACATAGCATGAAAATTCATATTTACGATTAGTATTCATGTAATATTTTATTCCTAAATTACAATACTCTATTTAAGTTACCTTCCCTTTTTACCTACTGCCGTCCGATTGATGGTTGATATCCCGTAGTGGATCGAGCAAAGCACAAAGCCACCAAATCAAACCAAACCAAACTAAACCAAAACAGGGCTATATTATGATAAATGGTTGTAAAAAGTGCAGAAATAAACTGAATAATGAATTAAATGTTGCCAAAACGAATTATTTTATTGAGCGCCTTATGATTATTTGAAAGCGACTGTGGTAAAGTCCGGCGCGAAGTTTCTATTAAGGGAAAAGAGAATAAGAGCCTGACTGAAATCATTGTGCCTGATGGAATACTGTCTGGTAGGCCGCGCTTTAAATTAGTAATTTTTTTTATATGAGTAGACCATCAAGTGAAGTACTTGGCACTGATCTCGTATGTGATAACCTCGTTTCTTCTTTGTCAAAGTCTACCTTCCTCTCGCCTAGCTTTCTCAATAAACAACCATGTTATTTAACAACTTAAAGAATTATGCGCCTCCGGGCCATGAAGACATAAGGCTTTTTTATACGTCAAATGTGTCGCGCCTTCTTTGTGCTATGTTCTTTCAGACATTTCTAACCTGATGCTTACAACTGGAGTGTTTCCTGACGAACGAGGAACAGCTAAAGTATGTCAAATATATAAAGGGGGTATGATCGAAGCGAAATGGCAAATTACAGACCTCTTTCCGTATTGCCAATATTTTCTAAAGTGCTTGAAGGAGTCACTAATTGTAGGCTTGAAATGTTTCCCCTTTTTTGTTTTCTTTTTACTGAACGCTACCTCACATCTGCTGCAAAGCTGAACTTTTTTTACCAAGAAGTCCATAGAGAAAGTGCTACCTGCTTTTAAGGTTAAGATTATTTAAAATACCGAGCACAAATAATACACTTCTTGCTTATTCTTAGATTTTCGTAACGCCTTCACCTGCGTACTGCGTGATATCCTTTTATAAAAGGTAAATTACTGGGACACACAAACACACACACACACACACACACACACACACACACACACACACACACACACACACACACACACACACACACACACACACACACGCACGCACGCACGCACGCACGCACGCACGCACGCACGCACGCACGCACGCACGCACGCACGCACGCACGCACGCACACACACACACACACACACACACACACACACACACACACACACACACACACACACACACACACACACACACACACACACACACACACACACACACACACACACACACACATTGAATCCTAATGATGCGAAAGTAACTAAAACAGTACAGTTCAAAAATATTACAAAACTGAAATGCAATTCAACGAAACAAAACATGGTTAAGAACAATGCCGTATGGGTTACATGCCTATAGTTTTACATTGCTATGGTATGGTAGAGCATTCAGGAATTCCAACAATGGCAGTTACTGAGTTGTAGCAGGTAATAAATACCAATGATTGAATGGTGCATGAAAAAAAGAAAACAACGTACTGTATTTAAATAGGTTGGCACGTGTAAAGAAAGTTGAGTGTGTATGGCATGTTGGCTTCGAGTAAAATATTCGTCGGCGTAAGTTAGGAGGCTGTTATTGGATAGGTAGCACAATCAAACTATGAAAAAACATAATTGTTTTAGTGACTCATTCTACCGTCGATCTGAAAGTCGTTGTAGGGTAGATACGCGACTAGCTGATGAGGGTGAGGAACGTCATATATACGATAGATGAAGCGTATAGTGTTTTTTTTATTGCCTCGATCGCATCAATCTCGCATTGTTTATACGGATCCGAGACGCAAGTTGCGCTGCGTTTAAGCTATATGTTGCGTAAGCAACATATATCATGCATCATCGGAACATCCTCGCAACGTTAATCAAAAAGCACTAAGGATTGTTGTTTAGAAAGTGTCATTTGTGCAGTTTTTAAAGTTAATGTTCATTTGCCTAATGGTGCACCATTTGTCGATGCCCCATTTGCCAAGTGATGCACTAGTGCTTTTAGAGGGACAAATACAGTTCATGGTCGATACGTTTTGGTTGTTGGAAAATATGTACCCTTGAAGGGCAGCCGACTAATACAGTTTCGCAAATGGTCTACTTGTTACAAGAGTGCACTGCCTTGTGTGGGAGCTATTCGTCAAAACAGCCAGCTGCACCCAGCAGCCAAGCTCATCAAAGTTCGGGAGGATTACAGGCATAGTAATAGAGAGTTTTAGAATAGGGGCCCCAAACGTTTTGGGGCCCCAAAGAAATAGCGTCGACGCCACTGCGCATGCGGAAGACGCAAACTCCGTTTGGGTTTTGCGTTGGGAACGCTATCTCACCGATTTAGCGAGAGCCCAAATAGCGGCCCCAAAAGCTTTGCGTCGGCAAACATGGCGGCACCCATCGAAGCGACGGCTCTAACCTAGCACAAAACTGGGTTTGATTCGCGGCAACGCGTGAAGTTCGCAAGCTAGGAGAAGTGAGTACGGTTATCGCTTTCTCTCAACTAGCGTGTGTTATTAAGATTGACTCATTAGACGCCGCTGATTTTGAATTTGATTGTGGATTTTATGGCTCGTAGGCCTAACACGGCTAAGCTTGGCTGGTGAAGGCTAGTAAAATTGGTTTGCTCAAAACTAAGCGCAACTAATTGTTTGCTGCTTACAGAGAATAACCTCTAAATTGTACTTAAACGCGAATACACGCAAATAAAAATTATTATTCCTATCATAAAATGGTATATTTTATTTAATTATTTCTAATAGATTTTCTTTGACGCCGTAGTGGCGCTGTCAGCGCAAGACGCTATCCGCAAACGTCAAACCCTATTCTAAAACTCTTCACTCCTACGTACCCCAACGCTAACACCCGCAAAGCTCTTTGGGGCCCCAAACTATTGGGGCCCCTGTTCTAAAACTCCCTAATATTGCACAAGCAAAGCACTAGACTGCGGTAGATATATAGTAAAATCGAATCCGCATGCATGCTAGGGGCGCTATAGACCGTTTTTTCATGGGCGCTACCATATTGCTACGCAGTGCCGCCATCTATGGACAGTCGGCATGCTGGCTTGGGCGAGCATGGCAGGTATACGCTCGGCGGTAGTTTCTGGTGTTTCTTTTCGCGCTCGTGCGGTACATTTAGTATGGCGTGTGTCTCCTACGTGGTAAACCGTTCTGTGAGACGTGCTCAAGGGGTTGAAGTCGGTATGGCCAAAGTTTTTGCTGGCGTTGAGGCGGACGGAGCATGCAGCGCGATGTTTACGTGCGCGAATGACTGAGCCTACAATCAGCCTCGCAGATCAATGCTGCATTTCTCAATGTTCCATTCACTAATGTGACCTTATTGCAGTATTATCCTCTAGTTCTAAGCTGCGGTTTAGGAGCAATGAAACATACGCGACGATCGTAACAGCGTGGGTACCGTTCTGCTACGATAGGAGCTGTCCTGTTATACTTTGACACACGTTCAAACTGTTAGCTGCAGATTACATTGCGTTACTACTTGGTTCGGTGGATAAGGTTTCCACACGTGAATAAAATAGTTTTGGTTAGTAAAAACAGCATACATTATAGTGTGAACTATACTTGTCTAGCAAAGCGACCGTTTACTAACTGCGCGAGCGTCCTAAGCAGTGGTAGGTTCTGGATTATAGATATCCTTGTTCTATATATCGCATGGTCCAAGCATGCGGAATCAACATTTATAGATCTATAAACGTTGTGCGGCATGTCTATGCGAGCTCGTATTGCGGCATTAGCCCGTTTTATCTTGCTTTTTTCGAGAAAGAGGTAACCGAATACCGAATTCGGTTACCGAATACCGAATATCGAATACCGAGATAACCAAATTCTTTTTTCGGTTGTGTTCGTTCTGTCCTCTACTAAGCACTCGCACGTATTACGGAAATCTTGTCCTCGAACATTGTCATCGTATTCATTTTATGCGATCCCTCTCATATATTATGCCTTTACACGACAAAAAGGCAATGCCGAATCACATAGCTTATATATGTATCATGCTGGTTCCCCAACCGCAATGATCGCTGTCTTGAGCAGTGCCACCGGCCTCATGCAGGCTAGCGTAGACATATACTGATTTCAGGCCTACTGGACTTGACATGCGTGAGAACGATGCCGGTGCATCACAAATATTTGATAGCGCCTGGCGCTTAGATGTTTCGTAGTTGCCTTAGGTTGGCCGTATATACACGAGCATGCGCTCTTATGTTTCATGTTTTTAGTCCCCACGCCAAGCGATCAGATAGTGAGCAGATTTACCATTTCATGCTGGTAATACGGAGACACCGGTTCTATTTGTTGAATTAAAACCGATATACACAAAATGGTTCACAACACATGCACACACCACGGCTGATATAGTGGATAATGCACGTCACATGTTTGCACCCCCAAGAGATATTTCCGCGCACTGTAGTTACCAATGTATAGGAAGGCTTCCCTGACTATATTATATGAACGGACATCGCGTAAATTTCACAGAGCACGACCTAAAACATCTCGAAATCGTTCCGCAGGGCGCGACAGCAATACTTTGAAGCAGGGCCGCGCTGGATTGCCCAAGCCAGAAAGGAGGACAGGCTCGCCGCGCGCCCTTTCCTCCTCGCCCGATGAAAAGGACTATAACGTAAAGCTCTTCCAAACTTTTCTATTCCGATTCTTTAACAGGCCATCCAGGACTGGCCAAAATTTTCGGGCCATCCCCCACTTTCCCTGTCTTTCGAGCGACGTCAGGAAAATCGCGAAAACGCCGAAAAATGTGGGCACTAATTATGCATGATTAGACCGAGCGAAACGAAAACAATTATTTCTGATTCGCCGCCTCATTCGCAATTAGCCCTCTGCTGTCGGTCAAACGTTTTCGGCCGGGGCCCACTTCGTCTGTCTGTCATTAAACCGCGAAAATCTCATCTCGCCAAAGTGACGTGTACGCGTTCAAGACGCATTGATATGCCGAACAAAACTGAATGTTTCTTAATAGCTGGAAACTGCTCCATTCCGAAAGGATGGCTGCTGGTCATTCGCTCTGGCAGTGGCTACTCGGAGGTGCCGGGGAGCATAGATTTATTTGCGTATAATAATTTTTTTTGCTTGGCAATATAACGTTATCGAACCCTTTCGGCACGCATACGAGATTACTCTGCCAACTTTTCTTTGCTGAGGATCCGTTCTGGCGGCATCTTTACCTTCCGTAGCCCGCCGCCACGATTTTCGACCAATCGCGAGCTAAGTAACGGGAAGTAGACCAATCGCAGACGCCGGCACCACCCTCCTCTTCCGCTTATATAATTTCACCGTGCTGGTTCGGTCCAATCGAAAACATCCACACTTGAGTATGCTCCTCGCCTCTTGTCAGCCAATTAGATAAGAAAAACTGCTCAATGTAGACAATGCTACTGGCTTTGAAAGCGAAAAAAAGTGACCTCCTATAAACGAGGAGCGCGTTTGATTGGGCTTTTCGAATGGGTTACCGCCAGATCTTTTCGTTGGTGGTCACGTAAATTTGACGTCAGGAGACTGCAATAAACAGATTGCATAGTCTTACGTTAGAGGGCCCTAGGTCACTATTTCCCGCCTCCTGGCTTTCAAAGAGGATGCCATTAGAAATAATCATTACCGGATAGTTTATAGTGTCTGTAAATGGAGCAGAAACCACTGAGCATGCCCCAATGCATTCAAAGATGAATATGGAATCGATTGGCTTAACCGAGGCGCTATTTTTTAAGGACAGACAGATGAACGATTGGCGTTACAAAGGAAGCCTAACATGCAAAGAAAGAAACTTTGTACTATGAACAATATAGCTTAATTTACAAAAATATATGAAGATTTCAATGTAATATAGGATCTTTAAAGAACTAATTGTGTGGTATATGCCACCGTCCCGTTTGGAATATGATGCTCATATCGCCACCACCACAAGAACAACCGCAGTCAATCTGCTCCATCACGCACCCTGTCTACTGCAGTTTAACAACTGAAGCTGAAAAGCCACACTTGAATGAAGCTTAAATTTAACGTATTGCTACGACGAAGTCAGACGATCGGAAGGTGAAATTATCGCGCTATACGGCATCGCATTAGCCTATGGAAACATCTCTATGGAAAGCCTGACATCCATGCTCCTTAGCGATTTCTTTAAACCGTGTTACAAAGGCGATGCAAACCACAACTAGATGGCGTCCATAGGGACACCCTTTCCGCATGACGGCCGCGTTCGCATAATTACGGCATGTATAAACGTATAAGGAGCATGTATTTGTTTAGTCTGATTAGGGAGCTTGATGGTAATTATTGTACCCCTATGCAGGTGTAGTGTGCGAGCAATAACTTGAAGCTGTAGCTACACGGCATTTCGTCCCCCCCCTCCCCCGTTCTCCCAGAATATGTACATGTTTCGAACAACACACTTCAACTTGGGTGTATGCACGCTCGACTTGCTTCCTTCCATGCGGCCTATTAAACCTGCATGAAGCTTCATATCGAATTAAGCCTTCTTTAAGACGCAATTAATGCAGTGTTATATTTATAGACAAGGTTGTCGTTGTGACCACAACTGTAGCTCTGTCGGTTTTACAGAGCCTCAGTTTCACACATTGACTTCAGTCACCTTGGATTCTCCCTATGGCCCGCGGAGATGGCCAACGGGGTAACGTGTCGCTGGACTTCCCACTCTCCAAACGGCCTCCAGGAGCGACCTGCGCTCTTCTTCGCAGAGAAGTGTCTCGGTCTCCAGAGTTGAAACGGCGTTCTCCGGTTTCTCCGGTGGAGTACACCGGGCTAACAAGCCGAGCGGAATGGCCGTTAGGCGCTGCAGAACCAAGGGAAACAACGCCGATGTTATTCTCTTCCGGCATCCGCCGGTTGTTTCCTCCCGAAAACAGGGGACCTGCAGCGCCGGGCGACGACGTTGGAGCCGGTGTTGCAGCGCTACCTGTCTTAACGCCGAAGTGCGTGGGTGGGTGGTCCCGCATCGGCGAAAGCATCGGCTCGGTCGAATTGTTCCACGCGCGTTCGTCGACCAATTCTCTCGACCGAAGGCGACCTCCCGCGCTGATCATGATGGCGGTGCAGCAGGACAGAACGGCCAGCCCGAATACCAACCCGGTCACCTTGCGGAAGAACGACTGGTCGGAGGTGATGCCCAGCCACTGAGGAGCCCCCGCCTCGTCGTCCAAGAGCAAGTCCGGGCAGTCTCCTCCTCTCCCGCCGCTGGGAGGCGGCGCGTGGGCTTGGTCGTAGCCCCACATGTGGAGAAGCAGCGAGGTCGTGGGCGAGGACGACCCCGAGTGCGGCGCGCCCGATGACTCGACGGGGGTCTTGGTGTACCACACTCGAAGCGGAAGCGCAGGGTACGCCGAACCCAGGGCCGGGGCCGACAGACTGCTGCGTAGGAGTGCGGCTACCTCGCGTCGGCCGTACATGGTGGGTGTCTTTGGCCTCAGTAGTGACGGTGGTAAGGAAAAGACGGCCTCGTCTTCTTATTTCTTGTTCTTGTTTGCCATCGATGGATCATACCCACTAAGGGGATTTCCTCCTTTCACGTTCTTAGTCGTCATCTTCGTCACCTTCTTTTGCTCCAACGGCACGTGCGCGCAGTGCCCAGTGGGTCATGTAAGGTGAAGACTATATAACGCTCTTTTCTCCTTGCCACGGTGAGGCGTAGGAGGCTGGATACACGGTCTCCAGGCCGACCTCTCGTCCTTTCTCTTATTGAGAGCCTCCTCCTCCCCCTCTCTCATAGCGCTCATGTTAGCTAGGGGTGCGCGAATATTCAAATTATCGCGCAATCTTTACTAATCGATTCGAGAACCCACTATTCGAAATTGTCGAAGATTCGTTTCTGCTAAAATATAAGGGATAACAGCGCTTGAGTTCAAGGCGCTCAAGACAGTCATTCCATGCTAAGTGTCCCAGACGTGTTTCTCGACCATCGCAGATTTTTCTTTAAAAAATCATAGATATTTTACTACTTTGCTGAAAGTGATTTTCCAAGATATTCCCGAAAAAAAAAAATGTTTTGGCGAAGCCGGTGGACGCAATGCACTGCTATGCTTGCACTCACTGACATGAAAAGACAATTCACATAGCCGTGTGTTATGTTCAATGTGTGATTCACTGAACACACCCGTTAGACATACATAAATACATACATACATACATACATACATACATACATACATACATACATACATACATACATACATACATACATACATACATAAGAAGCCAACAATGACACGAAGCACAGCATAGGGGAAATTACTTGTAATTCTTTATTGAATTGAAGAAATGATAAATAAAAGAAAATGAAAGTGGTGAGAAAAAAACTGGCCGCTGGTGGGATACGAACCCACGGTGCCATTATCCCATGAAATTTCTGGGGTAATTGTGTTTATCTAGTAGAACTAACCTTGGGTGTGTTAGCCAGCGCCACCACTCGCGGCATTGGCGGCAAATGTGGAACATCCTTTCTGCCGCAGGCGTCACGAACACTAGAACTGCTTGGGTGAAGGCAACTAGCCAAGAAACCCACGCATGCTACCTGAAGTCATCAAAGCTGCCGGATTCGAGACTTTCGCTATTTAATGAACGAGAGAAAAGGAAACCGATGGGCCCAATTTTTACTTGCCATATCTTAAAGGGACACTAAAGTGAAAAATGATTTCTGCTGCATCAGTAAATTACCTTTCTACAACACCAAAAAGACCACTCTTACAACGATAAGACGATTGGTAAGCCAGAAAAAGCGCAAGTATGAAATACGGGTGGCGACGCCTACTTGAGTTCCCGCACCTGGTGGCTGTAACGTGTTGGAGTTTGATGGCATCTTCTAGGGCCTACTAATTATACATAGCGGTACAGATTGACTACATTGTGTTCTAAAGGAACCAAATATTAAACGTGGCAAGTTTCCGGAACCTTTACTCAGCCAACGCGACCCAAATGCGAAAATATACTTTGGAATCCCTGACGTCACGCTGACGTACCGCCGCTGGGTATCGGCGCGAAATTCAAATACTGATACTTGGACCTCCATTTTCTCATCTAATAATCAAACTATTTTTTTTAACTGACTGCCTGCAGGGTTGTCAAACAATGCTCATTAGTCTAAACTGATTTATTGTTTCGCTTTAGTGTCCCTTTAAGAAGCCGACAAACAATGACACCAAAGACAGCACAGGGGAAATTATTTGTAGTTCCTAATTGAATAAAAGAAATGATGACTAAATGGAAATGAAAGTGGATGAAAAAACAACTGGCCGCAGGTGGGATACAATGACAATGAAGGGCTTATACCCCCTTAAGCAATGGATCATACCCCCGTAAACGCGGCCTCCCCATTACGACGACAGAAGAGAAGTGAAATTCTACGCTGGAATGATGAGTGGCAACGGAGCCAGCTATAGGAAGACGACGACGACGAACGGGGGAGCAGTCGCAGGAGCGCGTTTGTTCCAACGAGTTAGCTGCGGAAGAAGAGGACGATGCTCGAGCCATTGCTGATGATGATAGTTTTCTGTTAACAGGTGCGTACAGACGAATTTTGTTCAGCCTAGCAATACAAAGCTTTAAAAACAGCCGTCAAACCACACGACTGATGACGAAACGCGCGCACTTTCGCGTTGATCAACGTACGTTCCCGCCAGTCCTTGGCCGGTGGTCGTTGTCGGATACTTTGACGCAGGCATCTCAAAACCGGAAACGAAGCAGTGGTTCACCCAGTTCGTGGAGGAGTTTGGCCTCAGTTACTTCAACGATTCGATTCAACCAGCTACCGTGCACGGGCCATGCACCGATTTACTTTGGCCAGAAACATTTCTCAAATAACAACTGAAAACATGTGCGTGTATCATAGCGCCCCCAAAGCAGTTATAGCAGTAATTTCAATGTATTAAATAAAATAAAGGCTTTGTAAACTGCATTGAAACGTATGTCTGTGTCATATATCACTTTGAAGAGCAATGTGCGTGATGGGCGCACATCATGGGATCTGTGTTTGATAAGTTGCCAAACATTAGGCGCATCACATCAGCAGCTTCGCTGATATGATAGGAGGATAGGAGTGGATTGGCGGGAATTATTTAACGAATTTTAAGGTTCACACGTTGGTAGCTTCGTACCTACTGGAGTCGCCACGCGATCCTCCGATGAACGCACACAATATTAACTCTACAAATTCCTCTCGTCTGAAAAAACATAAAAAAGGTATATAAAATAAAATAAAGTAGAAATAAAAATAATATGCATATTCTCCATTTGTTCCGGCTGATCAATCTGAATTAAGAATCGGCAATACGTATTAAACTACGAGCCTAAAAAGGAAACAGCAGGCCCGTTGGCATAGTGCCATTATTTTTCTGTGAGCCACGAGTAGGGCTCGCGCTCAAGAAAAGATAATAAAGACGCTGCGTACAAGACGGGTAGTAGAGCATTTAATCGTCTTCGAGCACGCGAGTGTATCGGAATTGAAAATGCCCGAGGCAAATATAGAGGCGAACACACGGAATGGTTTCACCCCTGATTGGAAAGGTTTCGAACAGCCGAGACGAGTACGTCGTGACGAACGAACCGCGGTTCGACAGCGACGCCAGCCCACAGGGCGTCGTCCGTCGCCGTAGTCGCGGTCGCGCCACCGTCGTGCCGCTGCGAATCGTTGGCGTTAACTGTTGCCGACGCCGTCGGCCTCATCAAATGTTCGTCGTCTCCCGCACTCGCGGTTGTGACCAGGGACGCGTCCGCGCGCAGGTCGGGTGGCGACCTGGGGCAGCTGGGTGGTGTTCTGGCCACTCAATGGCCGGCTTGGGCCACGTCGGGCCAGTCTTTCTGTTGGCTCGCCTTGTACAGATAGGCGACCAGGAGGACGCCTACGCCGACGAACAGCCCGATGCAGCTGCACAATTAAGAACCATGGCGTCGGCGAGCGGCTCAGGCTACTCTGCTCCGTCAGCGTGCTCTCCGAAAGGAAGGCCGTTCCGGACGAGGTGCCCACCGCCTGGCCCACAGCGGCTGGTGTGGCGCCGACGTAGGCTCCTCGCCATGTTGCGGACGTCCCCGGCTGAAGAGGCCGGTCGAAAGGGGACGCGAGCCGATATGGTCGCTGCATTGTCAGAACTAGCGATGCTGCGGCTGATGATGATAATAATGTGCCTTTAAAAACGCGTGGCAGCGTGCCCACAATGGCGGTGAAGCCAAGAATCGGGTGGTTGTCCTAGTGAGCCCCGTTTCCTTTTTCAGGAAAATCTGAGATGCTGGAATTGTTTCAGCGATGTTATTGACGGTTCGATGGAATATCTACGTATTGAAAATTTTCGGTACCTAATCACTTTAGTGTACGCAGATAGTGAGAACGAGTGAATAACATTAATTTGGGAGACCAATATTTTGGTGCCCGGAAGTGGGCGGCCACCCTATTCAAGGTATCCGTGGTAGCCGTGCTGAAGTAGCAGTGCTGATAGCTATAGCCCTGTTCGCCAGGCGTCCTCGGGACTTGGGCTTGTCAACTGAGCTTTTCGCTGGTTTTCTGTTGGAGCTCGAATGGGTGTCGTCCGTGTGTTCTTGCTACATTACCAGACAGGGTGCCCGGCGTGCTGTAAAATTTGAGAGTCCCTTGTGTAGGTTTAGGGATACATCGCGTTTTGAAGAGCGCGCCGGTGTCGGCGTCATACGACGGCTTATTGTCTGCAAAGCTTGCTGTGTGGTGCCGGGTATTCCCTCCTCTTCTTATAATGTTCTAGAATCTCAGAATATTTGCTTTGTACCCTTTTGTCTGGTTCTGGCGGTAGACGACGACCTGGTGAGAGAGTAGAAATTGTTAGTTCATTGAAAGGATGCTCGCACTAACGATTCGGTGGCCTCATTTTATTCCATCCGTCTATTTCTTCGGGACATCAAAAGTGGCGCGTACACCTGCGACGAGTGTGGATATATATGCATGCATTAAGCAATGAAAAAAAATGGTTCCATGATATAGAGAGGGTGTTTCGCTATGTGGACGTATTAGGAAGGTTGCTAAGCCTGTATTGATTGCTTTGTATCCAAGGTATGTTTACAGAACTGCGACATTGATGCCATGAATTGCCTCGTGCATTGCCCGTTGTGCGCTTCGTAAGAACGCACCCGTACAAGTGAAGCACCGCACGCGCGGATAATGACGCTCGCGTAGATTTTACGTGTAACGTCTAACTGGACATAGCTGGGGGCCTTGTAGGACAGAGAAAGATTGAGAAAAATGCCTTTCAGCTTCCCGTTCGGGTCGTCGATACTGGCGAAAAAGTACTCATATAATAACCGCTGCTCAGCGGCTCTGAAAAGGTCTATTTTTTTTTTCTCGAGATAATCCAACAGCCATCAAAATACTTGCCGGAAAAAAAAAAATATTGTGCAGATCCAACGTAAACAGGATGGAATCTAAGTGAAGCGAAGTTTTTTTTCAAGCGGTTAAAGAAATGCTATAAATTTGCCGATTCCATTCCTGCGTCTTTGGCGTAAAGAAAACTGGCGCGCGCATGCGCGTTCGCGTACCCGTTGCTACGCAACGGAACAAATTTTGTATTGGCTATATTTCCGATTTATTATAAATGTACCGGCTGCTATCTTGGCTAATACCCAGTTGTGGGTACTGGCCATAATAAGGAAATCATCATCGTAATCAATACGTGCACGCGCTTCTTGACCGAATCACCCATTGTGGGTGACGTGCCATAGTATCGTAATCACAAGGATCATCAACACGCGGCTATAATCTCGAAGAGCTATAGCTGGCGTTGGCACGAAACGTACCCCTCATTTCTTGGACAGTCTCCCGTTATGTGTACGTGCTATATTGTATGGAAATCATCATCATAATCACCACGTGGAGGTGATCTGACAAAGGTAGTTAGCGCTGGCGATTGTAGAGGTGTGATCCTTCTCTCAGTTAATCGAGCACGTCTTGCGTCCCATCTCTCTTTTCTTTTCGTCACGACAAACTTTTCTCAAGAATTACCATTATGGGGCTTCCTAAAGGAACTTGTCGACACTATTCCATTCTTGAAAGCCAGATTCACCCTTGAATATTTGTATACCGTTAATCGCACGTCGCTAAATGTAGCATTTTTATAGATAACCTTCTCCCTGAACCTCTGTACCGAAAGCCGTATCTGTCTCTATTTGGTTAAGATGTTATTTGCCATGTCCGTAGAATGTGCATTACGCCAGCAGCGAAAACGTTTTTCTTTAAGCTGCACACCTCCACCCTGCCAGTTAAAACGTGGCTTCGGGAAAAAGGACTGTATGTACCCTGGAATACAAATTGTAGACTTTGCATTCCACCGGAGACAATATAACATTGCTTTATACTTTGTCGTGACGCATTTAATTTTTGGGACATTTTACAAAGAACTGTCAAAAAAGACTTTCCTCTCACATATTATGGTATCCGGTTCTTTCCTTACAAAAAGACAACCAGTAATGCACCATACGATTTGCTTATGTTATTAGGCCTTTATTCATTACGAAGAAGTCGAATGATCGGCAGACATGCCGAGCCACCTCGCTCGACAAGGTCTATCTTCCGAGAAGAGACTGCTCAAGTTCGTAGTGTGGTTGCTACCTTTGATCCCGTACCTGAATGGATTTCGCGTTTGCACACTTGTGTTTGCTTGCCAGAATTTTGAACTTTCATTGGACTGTATACAACGTGTGCATTTGTTTCTCATGTGTGTTGAAATGTAATGTAACAATATTGGTTTGACATTGCTCATAATTCTATGCAATAAAAAAAAAGGTGTCATCGTGGCCTAACTGCAGCAAGGTTATAGAGTGTGGAGAAATAGGCATTTACAGTCTCATGCCGGAATGCCGTGTCCAGGTAAGCCGATCTATAGTGAGCTGTATAACGGAGGTGGAAAAAGCATATGTATTAGAGTTTTCAACAATTTTTTTTTACGTGGGAGAGCATTAGTATTCATTTGAGAAGCTAACTGCCAGAAAGCGCACTGCGAGGTACCCTTCACGCATGAATCCCTGCAGATATGGACGCGAAGCAACATTTCTCGAAATTACTAAATTTGGTAACAAAGTGCATACGAAGCGCTACCTGTTAAAGTTTGGTTAAGTAGAAAAAAACAAACATTTTTGTATCTTCAATTAACCGTCGTCGCTGTGATGTACCGCAAACTATAGAAGGCGGCTTTATTAACTGCATGGACGCCCATATTATGTTCAGACGTTCTCCAAAACACTTTTAAAAAGGAACGTGATGTAAAATCTCATACAATACGATACCCTACGCCCACTAAATGTGAAGATATTGCCTGGTATATTAGATATTGAAGATGTGCGATTTAACCGGCAGTAACTTATGGGTCCGCATGTTAGATCGGAATGCGAAACGAATTGTACCTTCGGAGTCACATTTCACTCAGACGATTTCACAGCTGAAAGACTTTTGCGATCAAAGCGATTTCCAACCGGACTGGTAGCCATTGCTGATGCAGTGTGTCCTTTTTCCTCCTGTTTTGAGAACTGTTTACAGTAATAATTGTAGTGTAAAGTGTTTATATCGTGCTTGTAGACGCCTCTATGGCTATGTTGGCCGCTATGTATACAACTTATGCATGTATGTTTTATATTTCTGAAAAATATTACGAAAAAGAAAAGCGATTGTGACCTAATAGTTAGAGCATCGGGCTGCCACGCCAAGGGTTCGAATCCCGCCGACAGACTCTCTTCCTCTATTTTTTTGAAAAGTGAGATTCAATATACTCGGCAAACAAGAACTCGGCCAGTGAGCGACCCAACGTCCGACAGACGGACAGACCGACACAGGCGAAGCCATGGAATGGTAGACAATGAAAGCTTCGCCTTAGAAAATGGGCTCCCATCCACGCTGTGAAGGTGGTTGGCCAGAGAACATGGAGGAAGGAAATAATAGGAGGGAGCATCGCGAAAAGGCGATTGAATCCAAACCTGTCGGCCCAGCACGTGGTCGCACGTCAAAGTGCGCGGTGAGTCTTAGTATTCCCGCTCCGCAGGCAGAGGGACGGTAGGGCAGCTGAACAAGCGCGTACTGAATAAAAACTAGTGGCATAGCTGCTGGGAACCAAATTTCTCTGAAAATCTCGATTCTTGCTGCGTCATCTCGACGCAAGAGGTCACATGTTGGGCCACCCCTGAGCAAATGTATGTCGCCCGGAGCATTCGCTTGCCAAGGCTGGCTGCGTGACGTGACATCGAAGCTGGGGTATCACCGCAGAACACCTATATGTATTACCCTATACGATAGACCAATATGACGTAGCCTTGAATTGGGTCCTACCGAGCTTTAGCACGACGCCATTGTGCATGTTAACGTCGCTGTTCCTTTCGTCACTCACCGTATTCGCGCTGCTTTTCAGGCGTACTAACTGTGCGTGGCTTGCTTTGGGCAGGAACCGCTGCGCCCTACCTAGCCTGGCCATGACGCTGTTGTGCATATTGACGTTGCTATTCCCGTCGCCGCTCATTCTGTTTACGTTTCCCTCCGGGAGCCCTAACTATGCGTGGTCTTTCCATAGCGCTATCAGGACACAAGTGAAATCAGTTGCTAGGAAGCTTCTTCTTCAATATTTGAAGGTGTAGTTACGTCGCTCCCTGCTTCGTACGCTACAGTTTCTGTTCCCCGGCAACTGCAGCTTAAGCAAACTGCAGCGACCGCTATGCGCGAAGACGAACTTTCTGGTTCTTTTTTTCCTCTGCATGGCCAGCGCCGCGAATGCGTGGAGGCGGGCGCCATCTGCTGGGACTGCAAAGAACTCAGCGGCGCGCATGGTGCTCGCATCCCGCTGTGATTGGTTGAATTTTTGCCCACGGACACAACAACAGCATTGGGAGGGGGGGGGGCGTACAGATATACAGCTTCGCTGTAAAAAAAAAAAAAAAACTCACATCTACGTAATGCTTTGCATTACCGAGATGCCAGTTGGAGTTGAGTCTGTTTATTCTCTAACAAACCGAAAATGCTTTGAAGAATTTACACTTTGGTTTTAATGCGAAAGGATCAAGTGGTTCATGAGGTGGAAATTCCGGCATTGGCGGTCTGACCATGCGATGGCAGAAAAAGACTACGAGCCCTTGACGGTGGGTGTCGAACCCACGACTTTTGGTGTTAATTGAGTTGAATATAATTAATGCACAATTATTTAAGACATAGTTAATTAGAACACTTGAACCTTTGACCTTTGGTCAGAGTCGAACCCACGACCCTTGGTGTTAATTAAGGAGAAATTAATGAACGCACATTTAATAAAATTGAAATAATTAAGGCACTTGAGCCCAGGACCTTTGGTGCTAAGGCGAAGTTAATTAAAGCACAGTGAATTAAGGTACAGTTCATTAAGGCACTAGAGCCCCCGACCTTTGTTAGGAGTCGAACCCACGACCTTGCGTTGAGGCATAATGTCAAAGCATCGTGCGGTGGTCGCAATGCTTTCGCATTCATCCACGTAGGGATAACTAAGTGCCCCTTGAATTTTTATGAATCATATATCTGTTCTGCCACGAACAGTTAATGCTTTTGCGGCGTGTTGCAAATTGATGCGGAGTGTAGCACGTGATGTCTGTCGTTGTGGCATCAATCAGGTTCACGGAAAAGTGGAACATACATGTAGCGGCACATACCCACTGGCCTCTGGCGTGGGCATACCTAGTGCTTTTCGGGATCAGCCCACATATTTAGACTGCACTGTTCTCGGCATCGGCCAAAATTTTTAGACTGCGCAATCTTCGGTATCGGGCCACCTTTTTAAACCACTATCTTCTTGATCGGCCTGCATTTTTCGACTGGACATCTTCGGGCTGCGTAATCCGGAGAGGAACAGATGGTGTGTCGCGCCGACAGTCGTTAGTCGTCCGGAGGAACTGCAACATGCTCGGCTACTGGGCCGCGTACACTCCCGCGTTGCTTCGAAGCCACACACTGAATGCCGGGTCAGTGCCCAGTTTGAGCAGAGAGAATAATAATTGTGTGCAGCTGCTGCTCCTTCCCAGTCACCAGAAAGACACACCGGATCGCGGCGATAGCTTCGAGGCGAGATGGACAACGCATGAAGCAGCGGAACTTGTGCAGACTTTATTTAGCAGCCTGGTTGTGCCACGCGGGAAGTTGACGTCAGAGAGTTTAATTGAAGAGCGGCACATATCCACGGGAACGACTCACATTAATATGACTGGATGCGTACTGAACGAGAAGAAAGAGGGTTAACCAAGGGGCTAACACTCCCAGGTTTACTTCTAGTAGCAACACATAAATACCCCGGAAAGTGGATGGGAAAACGGCGCCGCGGTAATGCGAAGACGTGGGATCGTTCTCCACCTGCGGCAAGCTGTTTTTTCATCCACTTTCAATTGCATTAATTTGTGATTTCTTTATTTCAATTTTAAGTACAAGTAATTTCCTCTGTGTTGTCCTTGGTGTCTTTGTTTGTTGGTTTCTTATCATACGTGCTCAGTGGCCCATGCCCAGTTGCGCATACCCACGGGAACGGCTATATGTTGACCAGTGACCCGAGTTGGCGTCAAATAAATTCATTGACGAGCCGCGCATTTATAGTGATACATACCCGGTGCTCCCAGAAGTACATACCCAATGCCCTTCAGGAGTGGCTGATATTGTTAGACCGCACTATATTCGGTATCGGCCCACGCATTTAGAATTCACTGTATCGACACACAGAAACGGTCAGGTTGTCTCCAAATGGTCGTTACATGGCCGTTACGGAAAACTAGGTTGAACTAGCCAAAAAATCTTCGCATTAAAAAAAAATAACAAAACAACGACGATATACCGAGATACCGCGACACAACACAAATGTTGGCGTGAGAAGGAGAGGAATGCTTCTCATTAAATATGTTATCCTGAGAAATTGCGTCAATTGACGCATACGCATAAGAGCGTAATAGATAGTCAAAATAGATAGTCGATTAAGGTGGCCCGGTCGACGAGGCGTGAGCTGGAAAACACAGTCCCCACCGCCCTCGGGAGCGCTTAGGGAGGGGGGTTGGTCGGGGTTCTGATTACGCTTGCATAGGATGTGGTAGAGTGCGCCTGATTTACTGCAGAGTCTACACTCCGGGGAGTATTGCGTAGCGAAGAATAACTTTAATCGTACAGGGTGAGGAAACGCGTTCGCTTGAAGTCTTACTAAAAGGGTGTTTTCCTGTCATCTGGACAAATCGGGCTGGGTAAGTGGGAAGGTCCTCACATAATATTGCGTCTTTAATATCGCGTGTTTCCAGGTAACGCACAAACGGGTTTGGGATAGTGCTGCCCCCCCCCCCCCCCTTCGATTGGTGAGAGCGCGGGCCAGGGAAACAGGTGGAAAGGCTGGTGGCAGCGCAATCGCGAAGTCGGATTCTCTGTGCGAGGGAATGATACCAAAGCACGTGATCACGTTTCATCGAAGCAGCACGAGTTGCACAGGCGAGGGAGCGCGCGACTCTGCACCTTTCTGGCAGGATACGGACACGCTTCGCCATCTATCGGCACAGAGCCTTTCGGAGGTGAGAGAAAACAGCCGGATACCTGCAAAGTGGGCGATTCAGGCGAATAATGCTTCGCATTTAAGAAAGAAAGAAAGAAAGACAGAAATATTGCCGCTTAGTTTGTCACAAAACCATCTTACCGCCACTATTTGCCATGGTGAGCACGTGTGCGAGAGGCGGAAAATGTGCAGAAAAGGGAAAAAAATGTGTGCAAGCACGAAACGGGAGAAGATCAAGCCGGAGGCGACGTTGCCTCATCGGTACAGACAACGGCACATGCGCAGTGTGTGCGCCGTGGTGGGAAGTTAAAGTCATGGAGGAAATTAAAAAGTTCTTACCTTTATAGGGAAAGCAATGATCTTCCGTTTCTCGCTTGCCTTCGCCAGCGTCCACTACGAGCGCTACGTCGGAGCCGAACGTCACGTCTGGCGCTGTCTTCTTTTGTTGTTGCTCGAAGACACCCTATATTTCCGGTTGTCTCGGCTGCGCTTTTCTTGCCTGGCCGCGCAGTCTTCGCCTTGCTGCTGCGAAGTTGGCGCTGTGGCGCGATGGACCCTGCGCTGCGCTCCCGTCTCGAAAGGCTCGCAAGGGTGGTGGACCCGTACGGCGACACGCCACGTCGATTTACCACCGCGGGAGATGACGCCCCAGCGTCGCCGCCCTCGCCGGACCGTGGCGATGACATACGTTGGTAAGGTTACGTGACGAGCGCTTCTGATCTACTAATTGCGTTGTGATGCGCTGCGCATAGTTCGGTCGTTGTCAGCCATTAAACTGAACTCGAGATATCGTACCTGATTTACTTTTTTTTTAGTTTACGGGCTGTGAGTGCGTTCCTAACAGTTACAAAAGGAAGAAAGTGCAGAGAAAGGGCATCGGCTTCTCCGCCATTAACGGTCGCTATACCGGAAGCTCTGCCGTAGCAGTAGTGGCAGCAGCGTATGTGTGCAACGGCGGGATGGGTAATTTGTTGATCCGTGTGAATGCAGGTGTGCCTGTTGGCTGTGCGTGGCGAGTTCAAGCGCGGAGGAAAACGTTTGCTGCCGGGATGTGGCCGAAGTCGTTGCCAAAGGCACCGAAGACTGCATCACCCGTCACTCGTATTTCCCCAGCATTTGCCTCAATCCCGGCGTCCTCGAGGCGGCGTTCTACGCGTTCCAGGAGCTCGGCGTGCGAGTGCAGGGAGAACTGCACGAGTAAGCGAGATACGCGGCCACTTTATTTTCTTTTTTTTTTGAAGCAACGGGTTTAACGTTGATTACTTCTTTTTGCAGAAAGTACCGCGTCGTTGCCTATCGCCTCTTCACAAAGTGGATATGGAAACGACTGGGCAGGTGGGATCAAGTCGTGCTGCCTGCATGTGTCGTGGAACGCATCCGACAAGAGTTTCCCTCGGCCGCGTACGTCGGGTTCCTGCACCCTCGTCTGGAAGACTGAAGCTTCGCCCTAACGGCAGCTTCGTCGTTGATATTTTCAATACCGCCACGTGCACGGCCAACTTGTTTTATGCCTGTCCGCTGCGCGCAGTGCAGCATTGAAAGGTTAAATTTGCCTCGCGCACCCACTGATAACGATCAGGATTTGCCAATCCAGTCACATTTCAATCCCACAGCGTTGCCAATCCATTCAACTCATAGAAAGTATTCGGCTACTACTAAACCTTTTTTTTTTTTTTTTTTTACAGAGTTTGGTGGGAGAACGCCCCCCGGATGGGATGTTACAACTTCGAGTGACTAATGTAAACTTTCGACGGGGTTAGGAGCTCTCTGAAATTATTGACGCGAATTTGTCAAGGAAGCATTTTATGGGACCTCCTGGCAGTCGGGGCTGTCGCCCCATTAGCCCATGGGTTAATCCGACCCCGACTACGCACGCTTATCGCAGTTTGCAAAATTGCATCCTACTTATAGGGGCACGACGTTATGTTCGTGCCAGCGCCGAGCTGTGTTGTGTACGGTGTTGTGTTCGCAGCACACTCAGCGGGCCAGCGCCGAGGTGTGTAGTATTACGTTGGGTACATATTCTCACGGCAGGAACGTAGGCGTACAAAACGCAGACACAGGAAAAACGAGCAGGAGATCAGAGACGTCGACTCTCAAGTCGCACAGCGACGGAAGAGAAAGAAGGCGTAAAACCCACCCGCGCATGCTCTGATGCGCGGTGATGCGCGGTGATGGAGGGCAGCCCCAACCCGTCAATCATGGACACCTGTGGGCACTCGCGAAAGACAACGGTTTAGACCAGGGGTCTCCAAACTTGTTTGTTGGCCAGAGGGCTGGATTGGCAACCAGTGGCGGTGTGGTGGGCCGGACGACAGAGGATTAAATAAATATTGCGAGAACTGAAATTTGGACGAGTTTGTATGTCTTCCTTTCACTGTTAAATCAATCCTAAATATATATTAGTTAAGATAAATTAGTAAATGAAGTAATTGTGTAGGGCTTCCCCCTCCCCCCTCCCCCCCACAATATTCCACTTCATCGACGTCCTTTATTCCAGTATTTAAAAAAAAATATTTAATGACATTTTATTTTCTGGCACAACATTCAGCAAAGAAGCGAAATAGCTATATTTCAGGATCAGAATTTCGCTTTTGGCGCGAAGTCTGAGTGGGTATATCGAGCTGAAATAATATTAAGCGTTCGTGGTGGCAAACGAGCTTGTTCATATTTCCCGGTAGAACGCATTTTTTTTGGGGTGTTCGCAGTCATTTTGCCTGTACCAAGCAGATATATACAGTACGTTGAGATGACCTGGGAAGTGTCAACACACCATGCAAAGGACCCTTTCTCTTGCTGCCATGTCGTCGCCACGATTCCGGTGTTTCTACAAATCCGCGTTGAATTTTGCGTATATAGTGTTTATGTATCAGTAGGGGGGGCTGAAGTTTGGGCTAGTTGGTGTAGTAGTGTGAACAAAAAGATTTCGCAATGCACAGGACTGAGTGTGCACGTGTTGTTTCGTATTGCTCTCTTTCGTGTTGTTCTGCATATTACGCTAGTTTATCCTTTAAAGTGTTTACGTTTAAAAGTTGACAGAGAACACGACTCGTGCAAGTTGGAGTATAAGCTTATTTTAGTAAAATGAGACATAGAAACGTTACACGACTACGCGTTTGAGAAACCGCCCATTTTCCTCCCGTTCTGTTCTCTGTGATCGCATCATGCAGCCTTAATTGATATATTTTGTGGTATACTATTTATGAGAAAAAAATGATTGCCATACTGGATATCTTTCTCTTTAAAAAGACGAGCTACTTCAAGAGATATCTTGAGGTGCGCATAAGCATTTCCGGATGACATGCTAAGCTAAATTTCTTGCGCGTTTGAATCGATGAACGTGGCTGAAAAATTAACCGCGACTGAGCGGCTAATAAATTAGTCGATAGTTAATTCACTAAACCAAGCATTAAAACGTAAGCCTTTTAAGACGTAAGGCGAGTCGTTCCAGCGAAAGTAATAATGACGGATTCTGTGGGGATCTGTTTGTTCTCAGATAAGCGAGGGCAACGAAATACAGACACGGCTTTGGCCATAGAAAAGATTTATAAAATGTCTGAAGTGGTAACGCTAGAGTCGATTCCACGAACTTGACCTTTAAGCAAGGTGTTAAGGAATAAAGTAGCTCACCGGATGTGAGGCAAGTGCTGTACATTTGAGGTCAGTGACACAGTTCTGGCCCGCCGAAAAGCAGAGAACGTCCCCGCGACCAAACTGGAGTGCTTCAATGATTAACTGGTAGTCAGGTGTCACCTTCTGAAACTCTTCCTGGATGAATTTGGGGGTTTTTTGTTCGAATTTATTTTCCATTGGTCGGTACCAGGGCCACAGGAACGTTGGCCAGTCCGCTGCGCAAGAAAAGTTCAACTGGAAAATCATCGGGTGCAAGAGGAGCCGACGAGGCAGCGTTTGCCTGGCCGAGTGAAGAAACAGATATCAGTCTGGTGTGCGTAGGTCACTCACTGCCCGATATCCAGCCGTATTCCCGTGAGGATACACCAAGAGGGGTCTCTCGAGCGGTATATTTCGACGACGAGAAATCTGAGCGTTCCGACCGCGAAGACGTCGCTAAGGAAGTTTCCGCGTTACCCAATGGTGTAATTATGCCTTAAGGGCAAGCCTTCATCGCAAAAAAAAAAAACTGCCCACACACTTTGAGCTTCGTCTACACAATGCCCATTACCTACTCCTCGCTTTAAACAAACATAAACAAGGTTCATTTTTGAGTTCGCCGAGTACGCTGGGGAAACCTACGCAACAAACCTCGTGTAAAGGAACAGAAAAGAGAAGTAAAGAAGGATTCAGTGATTATTTGTAACGCTCTTGATTAAGAAATGCCATAAGTTCTAGACACATTGCATTTTAGATGCCCCTCCCCCCTTCCCGCATTTACTAAATTATAAGCGTTTTGTTACGCAGGGTTACTTCGGGACATAAAGGAATGTAGGTGATGACTGCAGCATGGCAGTGTACAGCGCTTTCTTAATTTCTTTTGCAATAGCTGTGCTTAATACACGCATATTTTTGTTACACACTGACTTTCTCCAGTAGTCGGGCCATTTTTGCTTAATTTGACTTTGGTAGTATATGTAGTTATGCCAGGGCGGCGTGCCAAATTTTGTGCCGCTCGTTATTTGCAACACCCTTAACTCAAAGCCACACTATGGACTTCGGCTGTAGGAAATCTACAACAGGCCAGATATTTTCGCTAACTGTAAACTTTGTGTAAGCAAGAGTTTCCTCCAGATTCTGAAAAAAAAAGCGTAATATGGCTATAACACTTTCAACCACTTGAAAAACGAACGTTTTACAAAAGCTTTATTTTATCCTCATATTTTTAATTTCCCGCACGAATTCTCGGTGTCGTTGCCCCTACGCTTGCTTAATTTGGTCGTGGTGGCATTTGTATTTAAGCCAAGGTAGCAGGATAAATTTTGCGCCGCATGTAAGCTCCCGCATTCATAAAGCTCCCTAACACTGACATACGTAATATTTTGCAAAACCACAATTAACTCACACACTTCCAACTTTGCATAAATATTACCCATGACGTAATCTCTAAGTTCAACAAATATAAACAAGGTGAGTAATTTTGTTCACAAGGGTACGTAAGGGAAAACAACTCCTAACCTTGTATGACGCATGAAAAATAACGAAAAAGACTAGGTTTAAGTAATCATTTGCAACGCTTTTAATTAAGCCAGGAGCGCGAAAGTTTCGCGATGCATCACACTAAGCATTCCCATTACATTCACTGAACTTGCAGATGGTGACTTGTGCAGTTATTTTAGGATCCAGAGACATTGCGGATAATGTACCGTGACACTCTGGAACGCTCGAATAAGTAATTTTCCATAAATGCTGTAATAACCCTACACAGACGACACATTTATTGTTCATCAAACACAATATACTGCTTTCATGTAATATAAACAACATGCCTCACATAGTTCATCGATAATGACAGAAAAATTAACTGCATGACTCGCATAACGCACAATGACTTGAAGAAGACGAAAGTTCTGTAATTATTTTGAAAGCATATCATTAAGTAACACACTTAACTGTCTGTGCACGCCACAAATAAAGAGCCCCTGATTTCCTTCGAATATGAAAATTGTGCCCTTCTTGCTCCTAACAGGGAAGCGGAGAAACTTCAAGTCTTTCATATAACTCATTTAGAGGTGCCAAAAACGAGGGTTTACTCTTTTAACCCCTAATTGACACGCACAGTTCATTATTTGCCTGCACATTGTCCCTAACGTTTCCCACATTGGCTCAAAATATAAGCTTCATGATTTATCTGTTTCTTTTTTCAGAAAACTGTGAAAACAGGGATACAACGTGTTTGAGCGCTTTCAGTCGCAGTAACAGCTTTGCTATAAAAGATGTTCAATGGTATAGAGATGGCGTTTTGATATGTGAATGCAGTAGGTAGGTCGTTAAGCGTGTTTCGAATGCATGTGTCCAAGGGCCGTTCAGTTCACCGCGAAGTTCAAGTAATTAATACTCGCGCACTTTGGCCATTGGGCTCTTCGCAAGAACGCGCTAGTGCCAGTGAGATTCTGCACGCGCGGATAATTGACGTGCGCGTCAATGTTCCGCGTAACATCGTAACAAAGGTAGCTGTGGCCTGGGACCTTGCAGTAAAGAGGAAAGTTGACATAGCTACGGCTCAGCGTCGCTGAGTAGTACCGATATTTAGTAATAAACCAGTAATCATCAAACTACGTGATGGGGCAAAAAATTTCTGCGCGATGACTGTATAATCGCATTATCGACACGTCTTATTGCTGAAGACACCTTCTGGTGAAATCTTGAATAGTCATTCTGAGATTTTAAGTGCTTCGGTTACAAGCAACATACAATTTATCTTTATGTAGATAACTCCAGTTTTTGCACGATCGAAGGACAATCTCCATGAAAGGGGCAGACGGGGCAAAAATGCGTGGAGGAAGGAAAGAACTAGGAGGGATCAATGCGCAACACGACTGAAGCCAAACGAGTCGGCCCAACACGTGATCACTACGTCAGAGCGCGCAGTAGGTTTAAGTGCACCCGCTCTTCAGGCATACCCGCGGCAGAGCAGCCGAACAAAGGCGCTTAGATTAAAAACTACCGGGAACCAAACATTCTCGCCCAATACACTGGATTTCAGAGAACACTTGCTGGTATGACTTTTTGAGAGAAAAAGCGAAGAGAAATGGCTTCACGGAGAAGGCTGGCTGCGTGACGCAGTGCTCCCCCCCCCCCCTGCCCCCCTAGCTAGTCTACTTGCTTCAAAGTTGCTACTACTTCCTTCCTTCACACAAAAATAGCCACCCGTCTGGAGTGGGCAGGGTGGGCGCCGCCATGCTGGACCATGACGTAGTTTCCGTTTCATCCTGTTGTCGGATGTCTGCGGAAGAACTGGCCATAAATTGCTTCGGCAGTGAGATTCAACAGACTTCAGCGATTCCTCTGCGCATAATTTGTTTGCCGCGATAGCAGTAGACTCTCGCGTATAGCGGACTGGCGCCATCTTTTCAAGAACTACTACTGCGCCACGCACACGGCGCATGCAACGCTGTCCTCCTACGCTGCTCTATTGCCTATCGCAGCCCCAGAAACACACGTACAGACGTAACGGTTCTCGGGGGTCTCTGTGAAACGCGATACCTTGCGCATATTGCCAAGGCGAATATACGTACGCCACGATGTGGTTAGTGCAACCGGCTTCCGAGTTTGTGTTGCCGCATGGACTTGAGTTCCAATGTCGGTGTATATAGCAGGCAAATTCTCGTTTTCAAACGCTTAGGCTCTCATTGGTCTACCCTCCCCACACGTTCTGCCAACGTTCGTATGCAGCATAAGTGCCGCAACATTTATACCGAGATAATTGAGCACCATGCGCTATTTCATTAACCGTTCTGTGTGCTCAGAGATACCTATGAACCGACTATAGGTACATTTACTTGTACATTATAATACACATTTCCTCCAATCGCTTCCCAAGTTAGCTCGAAAGCGTTTGAGTAAAATATTAGTTCAGGAGGTGAAATCGGATGCATGTGCAGCTGTTTGGGAGTGGCTCAAGCACATTCTTTCCGTCAGCTTTCGTGAAGACCGTAGTGTCGTCACAGATGACGAGAAGCACCCGTGAACTGCGTCTCGAATAACGCGAATGGACATCATAATTCAGAATGTTGCGTATGTCAATTTACGGCAGAATATTACACCTTCATCTTATGTTTGAGCAACGAAAAGTGATATTATTGCGATTATCTTTCGTAGGATACTTCGCACACTTTCCGGTATCTATGTATCTAACCGTTTTCCTTTCATGCCAGCCTGGGTCGGTTTGTGTGAACTCGGGTCACCGCTCTTCAAGGAATCTCTTTGACACCAACTTGCGCCACTGGATATGTGCCACTGACCATGTGACGATGGACATAATAATGATCTTAGCATACAAAACGTAACGTAACACCTTTGGTGGGCGTAATGTCCTGCACTTCACGACGCTGGTTAGTGTTGAGCGACTTGTTGACCATAGCTAGAATAGACTCCATAGCAGGGCACCAATGAGCTAACTGACATTCATTCGCAGAATCAGGGGCCTCTGTGAGAATGGCGAATGACAGCAATTAGTCTTTGCGATATGCGGCAAGGTTCAGACCCTGTGGTAGTATTTCAGGTTGACTGTAACAGTTTACGGTCCACAAGCTAGAGCGCCCGGTAGCAACTGACCGAGTGCAATAAGGTATCGGCACATTCCTCTTGACGCTGCTCAGATGAACGAGTTATACGCTAGCGTCAAACTTTCCGTCGATGGCAGGGAAACACACGACTGAAATCCACTTAGCAGATAACGGAGGCACAACTGTATCCACGGACGCACAAAACACACTTTTGACGATAAGGCGTGCCTTCCATAAACGCAGCGACTTTACTCCAATGGCCGCGCGGATTATTTTCCGGAGGTGGTGACTGGTGGCGACGCCGCGAAGACGGTGACCCGCTTACGCGAGGTGGTGGTGCTGTCAAGCAGCGATCGAATGCTCGAGAATAGGAACGGCTTGCACAAACATTTAATAAAGAAAATAATAACAAATTTGAGAACGCGTTCTAGTGTGGAGTAGCACTTGTCTATGGATCATTTAAGAACGCGTTCCTAACTTCGTTATTATTTTCTTTATTAAATGTTCCTGCAAGCCACCCCAGTTCCGCCGCGTTGCCGTCTGTTGATGAGGAATGCTTCCTGAATGTGCATCCGTAGACGAGTACGTTTCTACAAGTGGAGCGCGGATAGCGCCTACACGTTGTCAATGGGTCGAACCTCAGTGGTTGGCGGCGACTGCAGTGCCTGGCAATGTGGACCAAGCCGCCGCATCTATAGCACACAGGTAAGCGACGATCGACGAACCGCTGCTCGAAGCGCTCAGCCGTGGGAGTTCGCTTAGCACAGTAAAGTGGCTGAGCCTGCCGCACAGGAGGAACTGTCGGCCCGCGTGCAAGCCTGCCGGGGCGAGGGCGTAAATGTGTCCACACATGGCCATGGTGTACTTCAAATAAAAAAAATGAAAAAGCTGCGACGAGCACGAGCAGCCGCCACGAGCGCTTCTCGCTCATTTGCTGCCAGATGACGAACGAGCCAGACATCCGGCTCCGGGCGTAATCCCCGTCGTTGTTTTGCTACACGGGGTCCCGCTGTGGATTATGCCCGTGATCCCGAGACACGGGAGGTGTGCACGGAGCTGCTGGCGCCGTGTATTGCGGTGAACAGGCAGCAGGTTGCTCAACAGCACGACGTTGCACGCCAGCAACAGTTCTTCGCGTGTGATCTAGCTGCCGTATATCGCGCACGCACGCACGCACGCACGCAGGCACACACACACACCCGTGGATAATGATAACCGAGATCTAAAGCGATTATGTACCTCGGCTGTCTGTAGGTCTGTGGAGGTTACATGCCGTTACTGCGCCATAATACTGTTTGAATATACGAAGAACAGAGACGCGCTTACTGGCTCTATTGTGTGGGTCGAAAATGCCGCGCTAAAGATAGTATAAGCCGTTTATCTGAGGTTTTGGCTGTCTGCAGGGCGGACAATCAAACTTAGATGGTGGACAATTGTTTTTCTTCCGCCAATGAAGCTAATCAGAGCTAACTGCACTTCGATGAGCGAAACGGGAACGTTGGACTGGTGTAGTAATCGGAATGCGCCAGCGTTAACTGGTGTTTATCCAGATTCTGGAGCTGAATGGGCTTAGTAAGAGCTGCGACGTAGGTCAGACTACTAAATCCTTCTCTAGGGATAACAGCGTTTATTTCACAACTAGATGCGTCACGTGTCCGCGTTGTTTAATTATCTAAAACGCATCGTACGAGGTAAAAAAAATCAAGGTCCTTTAAACACACTGATGCCCACTTCAAGCTTTTCTTCAAAATACTTCAAGCTTCTTTCATTAATATCCTTTTTCTGCTTATTAAAGTTCTCCGTAATAAAACATGAAAGAATAACAAATCTGCAATCCCTTAGAGACAAATCGGCCGCAGCCTCTCTCGAGGGCATCCAAACGCTTCGAGAAAGTCAGCGATGTCATAAAGGAACTCGGCCACCTCGGACCGTACGCGCTTAGTGTCCTGCCCGGGTTCGCGGCAGTAGAAGTAAATGACCGCCAGGTGGTAGAAGATCTGGCTGAGGGAAGTGCTCCACTGACCCCAGATGATGTTGTTCTTGTGCCACTCGGAAACGCCGAGTGCGCGAACACACGACACGAGCGCTCGCCACGGCCACTTGAGGCTTCGCTGGGAAGCGCGCACCCGATTCTCGCGGCGGTTGCAGCGAAGTCTGCTCACGACTTTCTCCGCTCCGTCCGTCCAGTTTGCCTCAAAAAGTGAGGACCAGATGTTGTCCGCCATCGCCAAGCCGATCAGTGCCATAGGTAGCAGGGCCATGGACGGCTTCAGTTCGATGGTCGTGTACAGTCCAAGCGGAATGCTCACGTACCCTGACATCTGTGCGGGATACGACATCGCGATCGATTCCGCCGCACTTTGCGGGATTCCGGACGGAGTCCTGTACCGCGAGGAAATGAGTCGGTACTCGCGTACGTAGAGGAGGTTGGCAAAGTGATTGTCGCCGAGCCTTGGTATCTCGAGCTCCAGGGGGTAAACGTGGTACGGCAGCAGCGGTTTAATTCTTCGCAGCTCCTGCTTGGCGTGCAAGGCGTCCTCGGGTTCTAGAATCTCTCGGACCTCTTCGTATATACTTTGCACAAGGGAGTCGAATGTGCTGACGATGACTTGGTTGTGCTCCGTCTTCGCGGAGAACGAGAGCAGAACACTGAGGGCCCAGAGAGGAAGTAGCTGCGACGCCGTTTCTTCGCAATATTCGTGAAAACGTCGTGCTGGCGTGTTCTCAAACTCAAGTATTAGCTCAACTGCCGCCCGAGCTAAAACGAAGGCAAGCGCAACGGGTTGCGAATTCCGGTCTGTCAAGACTGTGAAGCGATGTCGCAGGACGTCGACGGGCGAGTGGTTGACCGAACCGCCTAACTTTCTTCCGGTGAACTCCTCAACGACGCCCGCCCACAGCCTTGATGACACACCTGGGATAAGGCGATTTAAAATGGTGCTGCTGGATTCGATGTAGTCACCTGCGTTGCTAACTACGCTACAGAGAATTGTTGACAAATCGATGAAATCGGAGAAGGTGACGTTCACTCCCATCGTTGGTATCACTTCCTCGAGGACGTCACTATACAGTGTTTTGGTTTGCTCCGAAAAGGAGGACAGCGCACATGATTCGTGCGGATCGGCGACCAAGAAGAAATTGGATGGGTGGTCGAGGCCGTATGCTCGATTGGCGTTGCGCGAAATCGTGGTATACTGAAGCACTGCGCCACCCGGCCGATCAAGGTGTACCGAAGGGTCAGTATGAACGCCGTACACAAGATTAAGCTTCACCATCAGCACGAACATACGGAGCGGCGTCACTGAGTCTGGTTCCAGGTAGAGCATCTCGAAAACTGCCCGAGCAGCACTCTTTACGGCACCTCCGGAGTCCCAGCGAACTGTGAGACAGGCCCTGTGGTAGCTCAACAAGGCACGGCCCGCGTCGCTCTGCGACAGGCCAGGAATTATCCTGTCCGCCGGCGGACGCTCGAAGTCTTCCTTCAAGGACGGGCGGTAATTGTAGCAGGCGTACTGATAGAAGTCTGCGCAGGGATTGAGGGTCATGTTTGCCATGGTCCAGATCATCTGCAGCAGGGGTCTCATGACTCCCGCCTTGTCATGGTCTTTGCGGACGGCGCCCATGCAGGAGGCGCTTGAATAGCAAAGTGCGAGGCTCACTCCCAGGCCGGCGGCTGCCGCAGCGAACGCAGCGCTGAGCAAAAGCGTGGCGCCCCACTTGTCGTCGGTCAGTCTGGCCGGTGTGCCGAGCGATTGGATGGCTGTCCTCTCCGATGATCGCCGCCGGCTGCTGCGGATGCTCGATGAACGACCGCTCCGGGGTGCAAAGTGCCGCTGTCCGAGCCAAGGAGAGCGCGGCATCCTTGGGCGAAAGAAAGCGTTCTGTCCGCTTGGACTGTAAAGCTGGCGGAGTGACTGAAAACGCAGCTGGTTACTTCTTCTTCTTCAATCATCTTCTTCTTCTGATGATGATAATGATAATGTATTTTAGCATCCGCCCACTCTTAGCCAATGCCCTTGAGTGGGCAGATGCCACTACGCATCCACAACAGGGAATGACCAAGAAAAACGGGCTGCAGAGCGAGAAATCAAACGGGAAAATCATCATAGTATATAGAGAATTGGGATGTTGCAGAAATATTTATTTAAGATAAATAGGTAAATAAATAAATAAATAAATACATAAATAACCACAGCAGTCAGTTTACCATAGAAAAGAAAGCAAATTCGCAGAGAACATCTGACAGCTTTGTTCTTCCCGCTAGCCTTTATAGGCGTTCGCTAGCAGCTTTAAACCTTGCAAAATAGGCATATATGAATGGTATATTTTTGCACTCTCGTTAATTGTAGTGAAACTGTAATTACTATCAGACGTTATGGTAAATATTAAATCGTTTGTATCTATGTACAATTACTTCGCAAGCTGACTGCTTGTGGAAACAAGAAATGGGAAAGAAAGTAAACGAACACTGATCAGCAAATGCGAATTTGCTTTCTTTTTTATGGTAAACTGACTGCTGTGGTTATTTATTTATTTATTTATTTATTTATTTATTTACCTATTTATTTTAAATAAATATTTCTGCAACGTCCCAATTCTCTATATACTATGATGATTTTCCCGTTTTTATCCTTTGAAAGACAATTTAATAAGACCTTGAGAAAGTTAGCCTGGTAAGACACCTTGCATGCTACCTGTAATGTTCAGGGAGAAGGATAAAAAAAAACTAGGAAAAGAATATTACTAAATGAACAAAAGAAAGCGCACATTTCTAAATGGCACTATCTCCGAGATTGGCCCACGAAAGGGGCTAGAAACATAGCCGATACGGAAAAGTGGAGGCAACTCGCCAAGAAAGACATAGTCTTAAAAAAAATACATTTATGTAGAAAAATTTGGCAGCGACAACTCCATTTGGGGTGGAGCGATACGTAAAGCGAAGCATCACGGAGTTTAAGGTGTTGCGTACTCAAACACGTTCGGGTATCCTGAAGCGCCACGCCCGCCCTGCGTTTTCGTGCTCCCTTGGGGTTGTTTTGTAAGCCGGGCGGTCTGCGTCCCCTAATTTTGCCTACGAAAAATCTACAACTCTATATTGTTGGTTGGTAGTAGAAGGGCACTCTTGCGCTACTAAGCATGAGGCCGCGGGGGTGAAATTCCGGCCACGGCGGCCGCATTTCGATTTTGGCGAAATGCAGCAACGCCCGTGTACCGTGCATTGTCTGCACCTTAAAGAACCCCAGCTGGTCAAAATCAATCCGGAGTCCCCTACTACGTTGGGGCGACTCCAGATTCCAGCCCGCGCTCAAACAGGGCGAGCACATCTTGCGCCTAGTATAGCGCCAATGGCGTTAAGGAAATCGACATGCTCAGACTCAGTGATGCGCTAATAACAGATATCATGCCTTACGCCTAAATTGATCGCACACAAACTGGAAGGGATGACGCATGAAACAACAAAAATCGCCAAGAGTGTGGGTCAGTGAGTAACAAATTTATTAATCGAAGGGGTGAGGGGGGGGGTAAGGGAGGCTAAGCTACGTAGGCTGCCAGACTGTGCTTCGCCGTGACGTGTTCAGCTCGTGCCAGGACCCGTGTCTAGGGACGGTAGCAGGGCATAGCCACCAGTTGTCACAGGCCGCAACAGCGTCTTTTCTCGTGAAGATAAAGAGGTGCACTACCTCCTTATCAGTCAATCAATCAATCAATCAATCAATCAATCAATCAATCAATCAATCAATCAATCAATCAATCAATCAATCAATCAATCAATCAATCAATCAATCAATCAATAAATAAATAAATCAAATTAGCTTTTATTTCTCAACGAGAAATATGTGGGTGACGGAAAAAAAGCCGCTAACTGCAGCGTGACAAGGCTCTTATCTGTTTCCTGTTAGCTGCTCGCTGTAATCTGTAACTTCAAAAACACTGGCCCTGGACTAGATAATTTATACGCTCGCTGTCTTAAATTAGTGGCTCATCTTGTCTGAGACAAACTAAGCTACCCCCCCATCATAAACCTAATTTTCAAAACAAAATGGCGCAGACGCTAAAGACTGCTTATGTGTGGAAATGCGAGAGCATTATACTGTTTGTAGACCTCAAAAAGTCATGAAAGCGCTCACTTTAAACGCTCATAACGTGGCGCCACTAGCTCCCCCTTGGCTGCGCCGTCACGTGCGCAATGACGCACGCACTATGGCCGCACCTATAGTACATCAGAGAGATGGCTTCGACGTGACGCGTGCAATGACTCACGCACTAGGCACATCTTTAGTCAAACAGAACCGCGGAGCCGCGGTAGTGTAGGAAAAGCGGGCTCGTCTCGCACCCCGAAGGACCAGGGCTCGACCCCCACCCATGTGGAAATGTAAAAAAAAAAAAATTCTTTTGAAAGTTATTAGTTCACATTGTTTACAGGAACCTTCTTCGGAAATTTGATGTCAATTCGACTATTCTAGAGCGCAGCTCTCAGGCGCCCGTTTCCGCGGCGAGCGTCGGCGTCGGTCTCGGCGTAACTAGCGTAACCAAGCGAACGAGCACAACATCGAAGTATGAAAGAGCGAACGCGCTGGGGCAGATGAAAAACGACGCGAGCCGCGAATGGCAGACACCAATGAGAGCGGCCCCTTCGATGACGTACGTGCGGAAAACTGGTTTCATGCGGACCCGCCCGACCGCTCCATGCCTGCTCATGTCTGGTCTCAGACGCACCGCTAGTTTCGCAATGCCCCAACCACTGGCACGCGTCGGAAAGCTTCGGCACGCGCCGAAGCGTCAATAGCATTAAAAGCGTCGGTCCGGAACACGGCGAAGCGTGACGACGCGTAGCCATTATGTCTACTGCCGATGCTAGAAGTTTGCCGACGCGAGGCGGAGCTGCTCCGGCGTGCACCAATGGGAGGCTGCGACGCGTCGCAGGCGTCAACCAATCGGAGGCTGCGAAGCCTCCCGCTGCTATGCCTATAATGTCCGCCCATGCGGAGGCGCCGGCACCAACGATCGTCAGAGTTCTTTGGACGCACGACGCGCGTGACAGTGTTCCTGAAAGACAGTGTTGTAATAGTAGGCCGACAACGACACGACCGACCGACCGACGACCGTGCGACGTGGGTCCGAAGCGACTTCGAACGACGCCGACTAATCCAACCTGCCCACTGCGTTCCGCCGGCTCAGTACGATCGTCTGCTAAAACAGCCAACCGAGTCACGATTGCCGCACCTACTGTGCTTGTTGTATGTGTATTTTGTTGTGCTCAAAACGAATGGAAACATGTTTACGAGCTGTTTACGTACGAATCTCACGACGCTAACAAATTTAAGCTTGTTCAGTGCCGGACAACACGCACCCTCTACTCCCGTCTTTTCGGTTGTCGCAAGCTCATGCCAGCCTACGAGGATTGCCTCAAGTAGCACACCCTGCAATACCAGCGCAACATTGCCCTAGTTTATACTGCACGGTGCTTGACAACTCTCTGGACAGCACTAATCTTTCTTCAGTTCGTCTGAACAAGTGGTCAGCCCAGCCCGAGCCCTCATCGCGCCTCTATGGCCCGACACCACAACTCCATGATTATATCTGGCATACAGAGCTTTCTCATCACCCCCCTTGGCCATTTGGATTCCCCTTGGCCATTTGGATTCTCCTTACTTGGATTACCCTGACTCAATGGCGGGATTTAGACGAGGCCGTTCATCGATTGATAGTGTCATCGATCTGGTATCATCTGTAGAACAACAAAAATCTCGGAAGCGATTATCAGTCGCACTCTTTCTTGACGTGAAAGGCGCTTACGACAACCTTTCCCATAAAACCATTCTAGACGCACTTCTGACAGTTCAACTAGGAGGGCGAGTATATCGATGGATCAGAAACTACTTGACACAAAGGTCCTTGTTCGTGCGTACGGAAGATGGTCCGACTACCGACCACTACACATGCCGAGGCGTTCCCCAAGGCGGTGTTCTAAGCCCTGTTCTTTTCAACCTCGCGCTTCTTGGGCTGGCTGAATCCCTACCGGAAACAGTGAGTGTTTCAATATACGCCGACGACATCTGCATTTGGACATCAGCGGTCACTCGCCTGCAGGTTCGCGCGAGGCTACAGCAAGCAGCAGCACAGGCATCTGACTATCTTCAGACACAAGGCCTTACCATCTCAACAGAAAAATGTGCGTTAGTCGCTTTTACGCGAAAATCGATGTCTGGTTATCCAGTATACATCAATGGCGAGCCTATATGCTACAAGAAAAATCATCGGTTTTTGGGTGTCATTGTTGACCGGGACCTCTCTTGGAGCCCTCAGGTTGCCCACTTGAATAAGAGGCTCACATCTATTGTTCACATATTCAAGTTCATCGCCGGCAAAACATGGGATCGTCAGTGGGCTCCATGCTACAGTTATATCGAGCACTTTTTATCGGATTTCTGCGCTATAGTTCTCCCGTGCTTGCTAAAACAAGCAAGTCAAATCTTCGAGAACTTCAGCGCGTGCAAGAACAGGCACTACGTGTTTGCCTAGGCCTTCCGCGGAGCGCCTCAACAGCAGGAACCATTATATTGGCTCAAGACCATCCGATCACGACTTACATCAGCACCGACTCGCTTAGGGCCGATGTTCGTCATATTTCACGGATTCAATCAAGCTTTCTTGCCTGTCTGCCAGAACGACGACCACAGGCATCCTTCTCCAACGAGGTCAGCAAGCATCGTGCCTCCCTACCATCGGGGTTCACACCATCAGCACGTTCAACCTCAGCTTTGTGGTGTTTAAAACAACCTCAAGTGCGTCTTACGGTTCCAGGGATAAGAAAGAAGAACGACCTGCCTACCTTGGCCTTGAAGCAAGTAGCTCTGGATTGTTTGCACACTTTCTACTTTGACCGAGTCCACATATATACGGATGGCTCTTCCACCCAGACCAGCTCCACTGGGGCAGTGTGGTTATACCATCACGATCACTAAGCATCCCATACAAGATTTCTCACTTGACAACATCGACCTGTTCGGAGCTTGTTGCCCTCCGAGGTGCCGTTGAATATGTTAACAACCAACCGGCTAATCGGTGGGCAATATTCTGTGATTCAAAGGCGGCCTTACAATGTCTTCTGTCATCTCTTCGTCGCGGGTCCTGTGAACAACTCGTATCGGAGATACGAGTAATGCACCATCACATGATTGCGAGAGGGCACGACGTCGTGTTTCAGTGGCTGCCTGGCCATTGCGGTATCTCCGGCAACGACCTCGCTGACGAAGCTACTAAGAAAGCACACGATGGAGCAACCGTTGTTTTTATACCTTTATCGCGTACTGACGCAGCCCAACACTTAGGCAAGCTAGCGCACCGTATGACATTGGAGAAGTGGCACACACCTGATTTCACTCAACATCGATTGCATTCCCTCGATCCATCTATGCAACTGCGGCTGTTACCAGGGCTTCCGCGTAACGAGGAAACAATGCTGTGCCGCTTACGCTTGGGCGTCGCATTCACGAATGCATATACGTTTTCAATTGGAATGGCTGATAGCGCCGAGTGCAATGCCTGCGGTGTCGAAGAAACTATAGACCATCTACTGTGCTACTGCCCATCATTTGAAAATGAAAGACAAGGTCTCTGCACAGCCCTCAACCAGTTAGATAGAAAACCGTTCACCTTGAACAAGATCTTGGGACCATGGCCTCGCATATCGCAGCTACAAAAGGCCACAAAAGCGCTGCTGCGATATTTGAAAGATACAGGATTGAGTCAGCGTCTGTGATCCGGGCTGAGTGACTGAACGATATCCCCGGTGGACTTTCTCTTCTTTCTTTAATCTTTCCGTCCCCGTTTCCCTTTCCCCAGTGTAGGGTAGCCAACCGGGCTCAGTCCTGGTTAACCTCCCTACCTTTCATTTATCATTTGATCTCTCTCTCTCTCTCTCTCCTTACTTGGAACCAGACTGAATTGGCACTCCTGTGTGTTGTGCACCCGTCGAATGTGTGCGTGTGTGCCGTGCCGTGTTATTGAGCAAGTGTGTGTGTGTGCGTGCGTGTGTGTGCACGTGGAGGGGAAGGAGGTGTCTTCTGCATCCTGCAAATTCCTGCTCTAGATGGCTGGTTATCAGACGTTCTAACATACAGGCATCAGCCTCTTTTTTAGTCTAGAGTGCCAAGTTACCCCTAAGATTATTATTATTATTATTATTATTATTATTATTATTATTATTATTATTATTATTATTATTATTAGAATCATCACTAAGACCACATTGATTGTGTTGAAGCCAGTGTGACACATAATTCAAAATATTTCTGGAGCTTTGTGCGCTCTCACTCTTCTAAATAGAGTGCCAAAGATGTACACCTTCTTAATGAAAATAGTGATGTCTCAAACACTGCTGATGCCTTTGCAGAACATTTCTGTTTGCTATATGGTGTGAAATATGCTTCAAGTAACCTTCCTTCTCAGTCTAGCACAGTGTGTACGCTATCAGTCAATGAATACCTTGTTTCCAAGTATATGAAGTGCCTTAAACTTTCCCTTTCTTGTGGTGTTGATGGTGTTTCTTCCGCAGAGCTTATGACGTATGGAAGCATACTTGTTCCCTGTTCTCACAAACATCTTCAATAGTTCCCTAACGTCTAGTACCTTTTCTAGGACTCAGAAGGTAGCATGGACATTGCCCATGCACAAATCAGGTGCTAGATGTGCAGTTGCTAATTGCCGACCTATATCTATCCTCTGCAGTGCGTCAAAAGTGTTTGAATCGATATTGGATTCCTTGCTTTCTGTTATTGCGAAGAGCATTTTAATAAATGAACAGCATGACTTTGTGTGCCGACGACTTAAAACTATTTGAGACTTTCAACAGTGTTCACCACTGCAATGACTTCCAAAAAGACATTTTTTCACTCTCAAACTGGTGCAGAAACAATAAGTACTCTTAAATGCTTCCAATACTATGGCATTGAGTTATATGCAGAAAACGCACCATGTGAAATTTTGATACACCCTACGTGATGCTCCACTCCTTAGGGTAAATGAAATGAAAGATCTTGGTGTGTACTTCGACAAAGTGCTAAGCTTCTCTTCGTATAGATAATTACACAACATGCCATTCACGCTCTTGGAATCGCATGCCGTATATTGCATGATTTCCACTCACCTGTTATATTTCTGAAATTCTTCTGTGTGCCTCTAACTACTAGAGTATGCCTCTGTAGGAGGGGGTGCAACAAGGAAATCTAATTCTGACCTCATTGAACGCATCCAGAATAAATTGATGTCTATCTTACACCACCAGTTTTGCCATTGCGGCGATCACACTTGAGCCTTCTCAAATATACTTCAACTCGCACCTCTAGATTCAAGACTTAATTAATCACACCTTTTGTTCCTGTATAAGGTGATCCATGACATTATACATTCCCCAGAGCTTCTTGATCATATGCGTTTGCTCGTGCCGCAACAGTAAAACAGGTAGCATTCCACACTCGTTGCCTGGCCTTGTTGCAAGATTGTGCTATGTAAGACTCGACTCCAAAACGTACTTCAGAGCTCATTTCCTGTGTTTTGTGTATCTGTAGATAATCACGTAGGATTAACTCCCTTTTACTTTTCCGCGTTTCCTTTTTTCCCTATTTGTTTCTCTATCTTCCATTTTTTTGTCTACTACATTCATGTTTTCTGTACATTTTGTCTCACATAGTGCTCGTTAAGTGCACCAGTACAAAGGCTCTCTAGCTGTTCCTGGGCACTACAATAAAAATTTGAATGATTGATTATTATCGTAGTATAAAATAGTGCTTTTTAAGTATGTACTAGTATACTATTTCAGTGCAGTAGCTTTTGTGCAATTAAAAAAGGGCATGAATTAAGAAAGTGCAATAATAATATTATGCTATGTGCCTGATCATATGCATTGTGTTGTTAATTTCTTGTCAGCTTTAATAATGGCTGGCTACTGTATTCAGTGCTGTGCAATAAAGTAATATGCCACAGCAATTATTGCGTGCCTGGCAGAACAAATTGAACATATCTTTCTCAGTCAAAACATCATAGCACGCTGAAAACAATAAACTGCATTTTTTTGTGCTGACGAAGTGTATAAATTGTGAAAATAACCTGTTTATATATTTCTTATATTATGCAAATGAGCTGCTCCCATACATTCGAATAAGCGCTTCAGTAGTACGACTTGGCAAAGGGCAACGAGAGACCCCTATTAAAACCCTCCGATTCTCAAGCTTGTATTATCTGACGGTATGTCATTTCATTAATGATTGTTTGTTTGTTTGTTTGTTTGTTTATACTGTAAGCCCAAGGATGGACCATTACCGGAGTGGATAGAAACACAACAAAAAACAAAAAATATCGGTACATGTAGAATAAAGAACAATAGCAGTATCTGTAAAAAGTGACATGCAGTGATGACAGAGAAAACACTCGCAATATGCGCATCAGAAACAAATGCGATGATGCAGTCATATCCGCAAAAATAAGATTCTCCAAACCAGCAGTAAAAGCACTGACAGAGGAACATGTGACAAGTGGATTGGGTAATTCATTTCATTTTTCGATCGCCCTAGGAAAGAAACTATACTTGAATATGTCATTCCGTGTAACTGGCGGGTGTATGTATAAACTGTGCTTGTGTCTGGAGCGTTGATCTGGTGAAATTATAAAGAAATCAGTGAAATTAAGTTTAACCTTTTTATGAACAATTAGGTGTAAAAAGTTCAGTCAGTCAAACTTAGTCCTTAGTTCTAAAGCGGAGAGGTTTGCACGTCTGCATAGTTCAGTAGGAGAGTGCACGCGCTGATACTTATTAAATATGAATCTGGAGGCGAGTCGTTGAACTCTGTCCAATTTATGACGGTTGGTTACAGTGTGCGGGTCCCATACAATGTTAGCGTATTCAATAAATGGCCTTACTAATACCTTATATGCCAAGCTTTTCACTTCAGGAGTTGCGCAGTACAGTTTTCGCCTGAGACTCCATAAGACTTTATTTGCCCTGCTACATACCTGATTGATATGCGCATTCCATCTCAAATTTTGAGTAAATATTAGTTCTAGATATTTATATTCTGTTACTCTTCTTAGTTCCTGTGGACCTATGCTGTATTTGTAACCCAAAGTCGCCTTCTTTTTTGTTATGGTCATACAAACTGATTTTACTGGGTTCAGTGACATTTGCCAATCATTACACCATTTTAATATTCTTTGTAAATTGTTGTTAAGTTCTAACTGGTTACTTAACGATTCAATCCTGTTGTAAATGACGCAGTCGTCTGCGAACAACCTAAGTGGAACAGTTATATCAGAAGGCAAATCGTTAATAAATATAAGAAATAAAAGAGGACCCAGGACACTGCCTTGGGGTACTCCAGACAAAACTGGTTTGGGCATGAATTTAATTTTATTTATTTCAAGATACTGCTCACGAGACTGAAGGTAGGATTTAAGCCACTTAGTAATATTTGGATTTCTAAATATTTCATTCATCTTTAAGAGGAGTTTAGGATGTGATACTTTGTCGAATGCTTTGGCGAAGTCTAGAAAAATTAGGTCGACCTGTCCTCGGCAATTTAATGTTTGTGAAAGATCGTGAACGGTTTGAACAAGCTGCGTTATTGTAGACCTCCTGCGAAAACCATGTTGTGCTGGTGATAATAACTTGTAAGCTTCCAGGTATTTTGACAGATGTTTGCAAACTATATGGTCAAGCAGTTTGGAGCAGGTACTCGTAAGAGAAATAGGCCTGTAGTTTCCTACCTCAGATGTGCTCCCACTTTTGTGAACTGGAATTATTTTAGCCTGCTTCCAGGCTGTAGGAAATGTTCCCTGGGTGAGCGAAGATTGAAAGACTATGGCAAGATATTTAGCAACCCACGGAGCATACCTATATAGGAACTCATTCGGGATTCCATCGGGGCCGGGGGATTTCTTAATGTTAATGCGCAGAAGAAGGTTCAGGACTCCTGCCTCGTTGATGAGAAGGTCAGTTGCTGAAGGGCGGTCAGAGGTGTCATGAAAGTACGGAAGTGTGCTATCATCATTGGTGAACACGGAGGAAAAAAAGGAATTGAAATTTTCTGTACGTTCTTGGTTAATCCTTTCATCCTCCTCTTTGTGTTGTTTTTAGAAGGGTTCACATACCTCCAAAATTTACTAGGTGCGTTATGAAGGAAATTTTTCGGTGTTACATTAAAGAATCTCTCCTTGGATTCCTTGATCAGACGGTTCAAGTCGAGCCTCATGTTATGAAGCAAAGTCTTGTTTTGGGCGCTAGGATCTAGAGAACAAGCTATTCGTTTCCTTTTTATCCTCCGTTTGACATGTATTATTTCCCTTATAATCCATGGGTTATTTCGTTTACATTTTTTGACACCTATAGGGATAAATCGCGTAATGCAATGCATCGTAACCTTGGAAAAAAAATCCCAGAGATCGTCAGTGCCACCATTGGATTCATAAACAGACATAAAGCTATCAAACGCCCTTTCAAGGTAATCCAAGACACTAACATCATCAGCAGCTTGAAAGTTTAGATATTGGATGCTTGAATCCTGTTGCAAAGGGTACGATGACATGTTCAAGGACAGAATAACCATTTTGTGGTCAGATAGCCCTTCATCAACAAGACAGTCAATCACATGCGGTGTCAAAGCATTAATGATTAATATAAGATCAAGTACAGATGACCTTGTTGCACACACCCTAGTATATTGGTTAACAAGCTGGGTTAAATTGTAGGAATATATTAAATCCAGAAACAAATAAGAAGATGTAACATCTGTGTCATCGGCTACATATGAATGCCAATCAATAGCCGGGAGAATAAAATCACCTAGTAAAAGTATGCGATCTTCCTCTTTCACGTGCGTTTCCATGAATTCTCTTAGCAGCATAATGTGTTCTACTGGGGAGTTCGGAGGCCTGTATATCGCTCCGATGAATACTGTGCGATTATTCAATTTTGTAGTAATCCATACAGCCTCAATATTTCCTGGTATTTGTTAAGTAGAAAATATGATATTTCGTTTCACCAAAACGGACACGCCTCCGCCTCTTCCATCTCGATCCCTCCTAACCAGCGAATATCCGGGTGGCGCGATTTCGCTATCGAGTATATTTTTATGCAACCAGGTTTCAGTGATTACAGCAATGTCAGGAGCGTGATCAATAACTAGAGCTTCAAGCGCATGCGCTTTGTTTATCAGGCTTCTTGCATTTACGTTGATTATTTTGAAACCAGCATGTTGGCCCTGCATGCGTCAATTATCGCTTGCTCCTGTATCAGTTCGCAGTTTGCACCTTTCCTCACGTTTTTCATTCCAGCTGTACAGCGTATTGTTTACTTTTAATTTATCAAAAAGCAGCTTTACCTTCTTTTCTGCCTTCTTCTCCTCACTTGCCGAGGCCCATAGCATTTTTCTTAAATGTAAAGAAAGACAAACTTTATATGTGGAAGCCAGTTACAATAGAACATGGCCCTTACACTGTGAAAATGTTTTGCAGCAATACACTCAATGTGAATGCGTCAGGATGCGGTGTTGATGCATCAAAACAACCTAGAATAATAGAGGTGCTCCATGGGCTAGATTTGACAACATCAGGAATCGGGGGGAGACAAGCTACGAATTACATAAATTTTAGCTATTCTAGATTTTTTTTTTCTGAGTACTACAGGCTGATTTTCTCAGAACTCACTTTTTCACGTTTCTTTCATGCACCAACAAGCATAATAATATTGACACTGATGCTTTATCTGTATCCGGTTACCATATTAAAACACTTTTACCGCTAAACAATATTAAACGTTATCGCTCGGTGCAGGATGCGCCTGAACGTATCGGAAGATTCGCGAATGTTATCGATCGTTCTGTCTGTTGTCGACGAACCCTGTTAATCTGACTGCATACGCGACACGAATTGTGTAGTACTTTCTGGAAGGCGCGCGGGCACCAGCGAATAGGCTGTAACTTTCGACGACTGATGTATGCAAACCGACGCGCTTGACCCGCAGATGAGATTTTCGACGATTGCCGACATTGCTCGCCGCTATCGTTGCAAATCAGTCTGCACTATTTATTTACCGTCACTACTACGTGACAATATTTCCAACACAGATTTTTTTCAGTGATACTTTGCACGCCTAATTCTTACATAGTTGGTTGTGCAATGACTTACGAAAAAATAGCATGGTACAACAGTTTTTGATATGATATGGCATCGTCGTGAAGCTGTTTGCAAAGCGACCTTGCAGACAGACGATGCGCGAGCGCTTATGCCGATATTTTGTGCACTATTGTTACTTCAAAAATAAAAACAAACTGTTGCGGCAGGCGTATATTCATTATTCAAACGCGTTTTTTTATTCTAGAAGCGCATACAGATCACTAACTTATTGTTTCAAGCTTAGTTTACAGCAGGCTGTTTTAGGCCGGACTTTCACGGATGAAGACAAAATAGTCCAGCAACAGTGCGCCGCAGCCGAGGAGCGAGCTTCGGCGCGCGTCAGAGCTTCTGTCCAGTGGTTGCGTGCCCTCTTCCTCCGACCAACGCGAAGCGAAGCATTCGCTTGTCGGCGCGCACCGAAGCTTGCCGACGCGTGCCAGTGTGGTTGGGTTATAATATCGTCAACTCGCGTCAGCTCATGCTTGTTTGGTTTGCTTGGTTTGGCCTCGTTCGCGCTTGTTTCGATTGTCCTGGTTTGCGATAGTTTTGTAATTTGACTGTATGCCCGACGCGATTTGTGTAGTACTTTCTGGAAGCCTAGCGGCACCAGCGGCTACACTGGAAGTTTCGACAAGTCGTGTATGAAAGACAACGTGCTCGACTCGCACATTAGATTTTCGATGATTGTCGACTATGCTACGTGTATCGCTGAAATTCTTTGCCTCAGTATATCGCGAAATGAAAACACGCATAGAGCTGCGCTAAAATTTCGCATTAGGGAGTATCGTAATCATCGGTGAATTTTTTTGACGTGTTTTTACTCTTTGCACCGTCGGCCATTTTTGGTACCATTCTTTGGTCACGCTGACTACGACGGATTTTCGCATAACATGGGGGCACATAATTCATTCGTATTAATACGGTGTTTTCCCTGGCTTTCTAAAAATAGCAATATTCCTGGTTTTAAGAAGGGCACTGACAGGCAACTCATATCAAATTACCACCGTATTTATATTATTTAAATCTTCAGTAAAATCACAGAACTTCTAGGAGTGCGTCTGAATTGTTATCTAAATACGTTTAAGAAATTAAACAACTCTCACTTCAGCTTCAATTCTGGACACTCAGCAAGCCAGGCTATTCTTTAACAGATCTTATTAAAAATACATTTGATTCTAGAAATATCGTTGGTGCTATATCTTTGGATTTTTGTAAAAGTTTTGGTGCTGTGAACCCCAATATCTTCCATAACAAACTTGAGGCTTATGGTGTCACTGGTTCTCCAATAAAATTTTTTAAATGGTTTTTACTAAACAGGCAACGAATCTTCAGATGTGGGGGCTGTTTTCCTGGAACAAAAACATTTAACAAACGCGTGCCTCAGGACTCTATTTTAGGTCCACTACTCTTAACAATCTATGTTAATGACCTGCTTAAATAACTAATGGATACTCACGTGGTTTTACATGTTACACTACTGGTTCATCATTTGTTACTTGTATTGCTTATTTAACTCTGAAACTAAATATTGCTTTAAGGTAAAGTCAATTGGTCCTTAGCCCATCTAAGGCTAAGTTTATGGTTTTTCAATCCCCGCAGAAACACATACCTAACACTACATCTGTAATTCTCGAATTACATCGTATCACTATCAATGAATCTGTGGCATTTGTTCCTCCACAAAGAGATACAAACCTTAAACTTTCATAACCATATACACACTTAAAATGTGAGACTGCATTAGGCATCAGAGAACTCATAAAAGCCCGGTCATTGTTTTCTCAACATACCCTTCTTTCATTGCGTTTTGCTCTTATTCATAGCCACATCAACTATGAGATTGTTGCTTGGGGAAACACGTACAAATCTTACCTTTTACCTACTCAGCACATTCAAAATCAAGCCATCACCATCAACACTAGGACTTCTAGCTACTTGAGCGTAAACTGCTTACGCTGTGCTAACATGGTTTCTACAGCGAAGCTGTGTACATCTACCCCAAATGCGTTTGTTAAGTCTGTGAAAAAAAAAAGACTCAACCAATCACAACGGGAAGCGCGCGCCGCTTGCGCCACTGGGTTCCTTGCAGCACCAACAGATGGCGGAAGTGTTTTAGGAAAGTTAAAGGAAAGTCACCAAGGAAGTGGTTAAGAAATGTGGAGAGGCCCTCTCTCAAAGTGTTGTTCGATACTGTCGGGCACCCTGACAAATCAGCAGCGTATAGTTCAGTGAGTGGAATTTTATGAATTCTCGAAAGGAGCTCGAAGTGCCTTGCAGTTTGTGGTTGCTTGGTTTGAGAAATTTGAATTCTTACGGTGTTCATCCGCCAAAAGTGGTTTCAGCTAGTTGGCAAATGTCAGTGTGTATGGTAATGTGGGATCGTTGTCTAGCTTACGGTAACGTTCTTTGGCTGTCTGGGAGCCTCGTGCTTCTACTTATTATATTTCCACCTTTAACTCCTTCCTTAATGACAGTGTAGCCCCGGCGACCAAGATCTGAAATGCTACGACTCTCTGAGGAAGTTATGTTCTTAGGTCGCTTAGCTGTCTCGGATTGTATTATAACTTCTTTAGTGACTGTTTTAAGATATGGGGCGAGTTATAAGGCTTGTTCTGGTTCAGGAGTCCAAGTGAATTGGGCTCCTGGTGATGTCGTCTCGGTATCTGGTACGTTGTTATCTGCGAAAGAATGTCTCATACGCATTCGTCGGGAAAATTGCGAAAGGTGCTTGTGAAACTCGAATTCACTTATTGTGTTGTTCGTGGGACAGGAGCTCAGGCGCCTGCTATGTAGGCCTATTTCTTCCGTACTTTACGTTTTTAACATGTGTACAACATTAGGCTGGTTTAATTTTGTGGAGACACTTCAGCCACGTCTGGCATTTGTTGGTTCGCGCTCCCTCTTGTTGGCGTGAGGTGGCTGTTTGCATGGAAGGTTGCATGGAACGACAAGAAGGGAAACACACACCAGGGGTGTGTTCCCGCTCTCCTCCTTCGTCTTTTCGCGCTGTTCCCTTGTCGAGTATGCATCGACTAGCCCAAGCCGCCACGGGGCTGTATTGTGTGTATTACGTCGTTCATAGACTCGATAGTTTCCGCGGCGCTCTGCTTGTTGAAGTTGTTTCATCATGATCATCAGCCTGGTTACGCCCACTGCAGGGCAAAGGCCTCTCCCATACTTCTCCAACAACCCCGGTCATGTACTAATTGTGGCCATGCCGTCCCTGCAAACTTCTTAATCTCATCCGCCCACCTAACTTTCTGCCGCCCCCTGCTACGCTTCCCTTCCCTTGGGATCCAGTCCGTAACCCTTAATGACCATCGGTTATCTTCCCTCCTCATTACATGTCCTGCACATGCCCCTCCCCCATTTCTTTTTCTTGATTTCAACTAAGATGTCATTAACTCGCGTTTGTTCCCTCACCCAACCTGCTCTTTTCTTATCCCTTAACGTTACACCTATCATTCTTCTTTCCATAGCTCGTTGCGTCGTCCTCAACTTCAGTAGAACCCTTTTCGTAAGCCTCCAGGTTTCTGCCCCGTAGGTGGGTACTGGTAAGAAGTTTTGTGCCTACATTAATAATGAAGTGTGTAGTGTACACTGGCCTATTAAACTAGTGGGAGAATATCTTATGTTTGCGCCCCATTCAGATGTCTTATGTACGGCGCGTGTGGGCCTGCTGGGAAGTGTTTCTTCAGATAACTTTATTGGTAATTTCCCCTTTTCTTGTCAAAGATGGAAGTAGCTGCGGTGTACTCAAGAATTGAAGAGTTCAGGCTCCCAAAATCAGATATTACACCGGGACCCTCATCAGGAAGTACAAACAATTAGTACATTAAAAGCAGCATAACAAGCAATAATGAAAATAACAGGGAAAGCAATCCAAAGGGCAATAATTATTTAAAACTGTGGATTGTAATCTTGTAGGTAAAAACATAATCAACAAAAGTTTTAATTTGACAGTACAATTAACACGCATAATACATTATAAGTAAATAGGCAAATAAATAAATAATGCGAAACGCTGATGAAGGAGACGTTTAGGACCAGTCCGAGAAATATTAAATTACAGGGTTCTACGTGCCAAAACCACGATCTCATTATGAGGCACGCTGTAGTGGGGGAATAATTCGGACCACCTGAGGTTCTTTAACGTGAACCTAAATCTAAGTGCAAGGGTTAATAAAGGGAAAATCAGACATCCACCCGTTCGCAGCAATTGCTACAAAGGAAACCCATACGGGTTCCTCGAAAGAAAAGCTTCGCAGTTGAAGCAAAATTCGTCCTGGGCCTGGATTCGAACCCGGGACCACCGCCTTTCCGGGGCAGCCGCTCTACCACCTGAGCTAACCAGGCGGCTAGCAGATGGCAGGGCGAAGTCGAACTTGTCAGCAACTCGAAGCTAACCGCCGCGCGTATAGAAGATGAGCGGTCGCCTAGTCGACTGTGAATCAGCAGTTTTGCTGTAATTGATAGGCGTTTAGAGGCTCACACACGCTTAGATAAAGCGAGTGCAGAATCTCCAAAAAGTGGCTACGGTACCCCCCTTGACCCGTGTTCAGATTGGGGTCGTTAGAATCTGCTAGCGAAATCTACCGTTATTTTGCGCCCAGCAATATACGTGCCAAGCAATTGTATCTCGTGATGTCTGTTCTTCAGCCGTCTCACAGCCTGTGAAATTAACAGCATGATTAGCTACTTAATGCAGGTATGGCTAATGTCGCTTGCCTTCTTGCATGTGAGCTAAAATGTTCGACCAGCTTGAACGGAACATATTAGAGCACTGGCAATTGCAGAATAAGCTGTTTAAGTGATGTGGCTAATTTCACCTGAGCTTATGGCCTGAAATAGTTGAATTCATATAGGAGGCTGTGGCCAAGTACTGCACCAGAGTAGCCAATCCTGCTCTGGTGAGGGAGTGCGTTGCCGGTTCTGGTCACCGGTGTCAGGCCGCACTCCAGGCCTGTTTATGCAATTTTATCAGCACGTGGATTTTTTTTTTATCCGGTGGAAAATTGCGCGGCACCGGGATTCGAACCACGGTCCTTTTGCACGCGAGGCGGATGCTCTACCTCTACGCCACCGCTGCATGCTCTACTACTACTACTACTACTACTACTACTACTACTACTACTACTACTACTACTACTACTACTACTACTACTACTACTACTACTACTACTACTACTACTACTACTACTACTACTACTACTACTACTACTACTACTACTACTACTACTACTACTACTACTACTACTACTACTACTACTACTATATTATTATTATTATTATTATTATTATTATTATTATTATTTATTGTTAGTATTATTAATTAGTATTATTATTTAGTAGCCTCTCGGTGGTCGGCATTTTTCGTGTCCGTTCATGAGCAAAAAAAATGGCTGTGGCTTAGCTAAGGTTAAGCCCAGGATGCGAAGCATACTAGCCTTTATTTTAGTTGTTGAACCACTGTTTAGCCTGGTGAACTGCTGTTGCTTGGCTATATTTGGTTCGGCTAGACGAAGAAACAACTCATGCGTTACTCTGCTTCGCCTTCAAGAGTGGAACGCGACAGCGTTCCCGTCGACCCGCCAAAGGGTGTAAGACAATGGGCTACGGCGCAGCGACTACGCGCCCCGCATTGGACGCGGTGAGCGTCGAGCAACGCAGCGTTCGGCGCGGCAACGAAATGTGCGCCTGAGCAAGCGACGCACGCCTGAGCCTTAGAAACAGCTCGTTTCTAAGGCAACACCGCATTCACTAGAGGCGCTTTTGTACCGCTTTGAAGCATCGTACTCGTGGCTCAGTGGTAGCGTCTCCGTCTCACACCCCGGAGACCCTGGTTCGATTCCCACCCAGCCCATCTTGCAAGAGTTGAGCCAAAGCCACCTAGAAACAAGCGCAGCTGCTTATACACCGCCGCGACGCCGCGAGCGACGGCGCGAGTTGGAGCCCCCTTTCTCCTCTGTCGTGACTTCGCGGTGTCACGTGGTCAGCCTTGAAGGCGACACCGCCGCGCCTGAGGAGCTGGGTTGAGCTCTAGTAATATGCTTCGCATAAAATTATCGCCATCAACAATGACTCATCCCCCTCGTAATGCAGAGGCTAGAAGCACTCAGCAAAGTGAAGCGAACATTGCATAAGTTCTTTGGAATCACGCATTCAACGCACAGAGCAGCGTACATTTAAATAAAGAACAAGCTCAAAGCAAGCATCTATCATCAACAGCAATGGCTCATACACCCGTAAGCAAGCAAAAATGCAATGGCTCATACCCCCGTAAGGCAGAGGCTGCAAACGCTCAGCAAAGTGAAGAGAAAAATGCGCACATTCATTGAAATCAATAACGCAACTCACAGAACAGCATACGTTTTAATAAAGAACAAGCTCAAAACAAGCATCCGAACCATAAATAAAGCATTGCATACTCGCCCCAGCAGTCGTAGTGGTGGTTTTGCAACAGCTTCACTGGATATCCACTTTCGCAGGACCGGGATGGCGAGCCAATTTCTTTATTATTGTAAAGGAAGAAGAACAACAACAATGAAAACTTTAGGTCAGATCCAACGCAGTGTTTGAGTATGTGATGCGAATGTTCCTTTGTGTTTATAGAAAAGTTTTTATTTGTTAAATATGGGGCTTGGCTGTCGATTTGATGCAGATTGACGGTAGAATCGACATTCTGTAGCTTCCTTATCGTGATGTTTTTTTTTCTTTTTTACCATAAACCGCATCTCCAAACTCAAATCTCCTAGGCGAATCGGAGTGTACTCTGGGCAAGGCCATACGTGTACTGAAGGATAGTGTCCCCGTATAGTCGCAGGGCCTTTTCTTTCCTCGTGCCACCCACTCCGCTGCTGGCAGAGCGTCATCACGTCATTTACAAGCGATATAAATAGTTCTACTCGATACGCAAAAGCCAAACCAGGCGGAAACAACACCGGCTTAAAACTTGCTTCAGCTTTTATGCTATCGGCGTCGGAAAATGCGCGTTCCCACCGTAGTATATCGGTAGTGCATGCTTACTAAGCACGTTCGACATCTTCGACCGCAACCGTCTCACGCTATCGTGTGCACTCGAGAAGTACATACGCACCCTCGTCACCGCGCGATATCATATCTCCAGCCTCTCTGAGCACGACGAGATGTCGCGCACAGGGGCTGCACGAATCGAGCTGAAAGTGCTGAAGGCGCGGAAGCTGTTTGCTCCGTGCCGTGCGTACGGACCGTTATCGGCTATCCCTTTCATGTCCGCCGCGCCTCCACCCGCCATATTAATCTTTGGAGTAAACCTTCTCTGCAATAGCGTTCACAATGCAACGTTAAAACCCGGTTTAATTACGTCACAGTGCACAGCCATCGCTCTAAAGTCGACCGTCCATTAAATAATCAGCGCAAACCCCCGCAACGCAGCGGGAGCCGCCATTGAGTTCCGCTACCCTTCACAGAAGCAACAGCATAGCCGTATACTCGTAGGATACACAAGGCGACAGCTGTCGCTTTGAAAGTTCACTAAGTTAATAATCAATTCTTGTAGCGTAATGCCATAATCATAACGTATGTCACGTCACATCGGCTCGTGAACTTTCGCCGTGTCTTCGCCATATCAAATAAAGCCAGAAGCGTGAGAAACACTATACCAGCCATCACGAAACCGCGGGTTAGAGACAAATAGAACTATTCACTTTAGAAGCTTGTGCATCGAAAATTAAACACGCGCACGGAGTAAACAAAGCGTGTCGCATAAAGCAAAACCTAGGCGATAGAAACTAGACGGCGTCGCCCCGTCCGAGTTGCGCAACGGGCGCACGTGTACGTCGGCCGGCCGCGTGCTGCAGCATGCACTGTCATTGGTTGAAGCGCCTGCTTCGTCACGGTGCGAAATGAATTCCCTCCCCCACACCCTCGCCAGAAATCTGCGTAGTTCTGCGCCCGGTAGGAGTGCCTTCTTCCTTTCGCCTTAACCACCATGTTTAGCAACATCTAGGTGGCGTAGTTGCTATTAGGAGTACCTTCATCGCCACGCCTAAAACGAGATTGCAGACCTTTTCTAGCAACCGTATCTTTGGCTCAACTCTGTGATGCATAAGACAGATGCGCTACTGAGGGCGGGCTTGCAGCGGCACTTGGTTGCGCTTGTGCAAACTACAGTTTTTCCTGCCCATATTAATCCAAACGGTCAGCCGATTCATTATTGCCAGCGCGAGTGAGTTTAATCCAGGCAGAACGTCCTTCATGAACCTTCGGATACCGACGCAAGCGAACATTGCGAAAATGTTAGGAATTCACTCGAGTACACTGAAGTGAACATAATCATTAGTGATCACCAGTATTTCGACCCTGTCTACTATATACTTATAAAAAATAAGTTTAATGAAACTGATTCATAGAAATTACAATGAATAAATGAACACTACCACTGTCATACTAAACAAAGTGATTCGCGATCCCTAGTGACCAGACCGTACCATCTCTTAGTTATAATATTTGAATTGCCATTTTTGTTACTTTTCGTTTGATATCCATGGTGCTAAGCTGCTTAAAAGTTCGATCGCATTGAACGGAATGTATCGCCAGTGATCACTAATGACTCGACATCATCAATTAACAATGGTAACTAAACTTCTCATGCAATCACTTTTTGATTGATACCAATGACGACTTGCACGTATCAAGTTACCACTGCCATACTAAACAAAGTGAATTGTGATGACTAGTGACTCGCGATCCTACCGTCTCCTAGTTAATGTAATTGAATCATCGTATGAGTTTGTATGAGTTTTCATTTGATATCTATTACGCCCCCACTGTATAAAATACGAGAACGTCATACTGAGCGTATCACTAGTAATCACTAATAACCCGACATGATCGGCCAGCAGCGGTAACTAAAGAAATAGTCATTTACTGACTTTTGCATTGATATAAATGACGACGTATATGAATAAAGGCTATCGCTCTGATACTAAACAAAGTGATTCGTGATCACTAGTAACTCATTCCTACCACTCCTAGTTATCGAAAATGAGTCACTGTTCGAATGACCTTTCGTTTGATACTCATTACGCAATGCTCTATGAAAGTTGGCGTAATTACTGTGCGATTGACACCAATGACGACGTGAGAGAATCAAAATTATCATTGCACCAGTTAAGTAAATGATTCATCATAACTATTAGCTTCATCATGCTCGTTTCCAGCCCGTCTCATTGTTTAATAACTGGTTTTATGACCTAGGGTTGAGGATTGGGCGAGTTGGTATTGCATTCTAAAACTGGTAGTACAGCGCAACATAGAAAGGAAGAAACAAACAAACCGAGCGGGCCAGATGAAAGAACAGAGCGCTGAATTCCGACTGGTTTATTGGCAAGTTGCACGAAATATACAGCTACAAGAAAGCGACAGGAAATGTCGTCACAACACTTCACAACACGTCTCACCGATCGAAGACATGAGTCACAGAACGCGCAATTCTGTCATGCACGGTTAAACTGATCAAGAAATCTTACTTCCTGTGAAGATGGCGCGCTAACACACGTGCTGCCAGCCCTTGCTATGAGACCAGCTACAATAATCTCCTGCGTAAGTTGTGATCGGTGCTTTTTTAGCACTTCACATCGATAAAAATTCGGCTTACATCCACAGTCGCAACAGTGAATTACTATGTGTCCCCGCATAGCTGCGTGCCCATTGTAATCATGTTCTTTTAGCCTTTCATTAAAGCAGCGACCAGTGTGGCCTATATATCTCTTCCCGCGTGATAGTGGAATTGAATAAAGAAACCCAACCACGCAAAACCCAAAACGCTTCTTTTGCATGGTCGAACAGACGTAATGCGCGGATGGAGCGGATTTACGATCGTAGAGAGCCTGCGTAGCGTATCCGGCGCGCAAAACGCTACTTCCACGCTATCCTTGCGGCCAATCTTTTTTCACCTGTGAGAGGCGTTATGCAAATATGGTATGACTACCGGCCCCTTTCGTTCATTATTTCTTTGTTGGGCTTCTCTGTTACTGTCCTTTCTTATCTGCTTTAATAGCTTTCGAACTATAGCTGACAGTAGTGTAGCCGGGTATCCGGTACACTAACACACTATCTTCACACATCCGTATGACGTTTTGTGAAGTGTTGTGACGACATTTTCTGATGCTTTCTTGTAGCTATATATTTCGTGCAACCTGCCAATAAACCATTTGGAAGTCAGCGCTCTGTTCTTTCATCTGGCCGGCTCGGCTTTTTTTCTTTCTATGCTGCGCTTTACCAGATTTAGAATCATTTTATGAGATTTCATTCGATATTCATGACATTATTAGTGTACAAAACCTAGAGAACAAAGCATAGTATGTTAAAAACAAGTGGTCACCAATGAATTCAGTCTTATTAGTTAGCTGTATGTTGTGATTACTTAGTTAATTGCTCAATAATGCAATGTAACTACCGATTAGTTTTCATTATTCAAACGGCAGCATAATGTTTATGTATCTAAATGTCAGGTGGAACATTTTTACATGCGCCGGAATTTTAAAAAAGAAATGGCGCGCACAGCCGGGCTTAATGCTTGGATGTCACTTCATAAAGCCATTTGGTCTGCTGCTTATTGCAGAATCTGTCAGTATCATCTTTCCTTATACGTCAGGGCGCGAATATGGATAAAAGCTGTACATTCGAGTCCAGCAGTTTTAGCATGAGCTACGAGACCGTTCCCGTCAATTCAATGACGGACGAATATTTTGCTCCTGTAGTGCTGCTTCACCGCATACTGGATGAACAAAAGTTGAAAAATTGAACGATCGGAATGAAGCCAAACTGGGTCTACATATAGAGGGACCCATAGAGTGTATGTCACTAGCAGGGCCGTATAGCCTGGGGGGGGGGGGGGTCTTACGGAGCTTCCCCCCCCCAGCCCCCCCCCCCTCCTCGAAAAATTATCCTGCTGTCATGCACCGCTGACCAAAACCCCCGGTGCCGGAAATTATTCTGGATTTGGTCTAGAATGTCTTTTTGACACTCGGAAAGACATTTCAGCGGGAACATTGCAAACTCGGGCTGGATTTCGCGGCAACTCCCATGCACCGGGAGTCACATAACGTAAGGAGCCCCATCCGAGCACAAACTTTCAAAAGCGTTTTGATGGCGAGTGGGCTCGTCGCTTCATCTCGCGGAGGCCGCGTAATCTCAGGAGCGTATAGATTTCAATTCCAAGGTTTTATGGGTATAAAGTTCCAATAAACAATTGATGCGAAAAGTACACTGACATTTCCAATGTCGCGCTTTAGATTTTCAATTCCAGAATTTGCTGGGTTTAATGTTGTTATAAACAATTGACGCCAAAGATGCATTGACTTTTATAAAGTCGCACATCGGACCATACAACGCGACAAACCAAATCAACACACTATCAGACAAGTTGACAAAGCACGCAGCGAGGTCAAATGAGGCGAAGCGTTATGGGGGTTGTTGCGCACTCCAGGGTAGCGTACCGTACTGCTGCCGAGAAGTAGCGGCGCCTGCCTATGGAAGCTCGACCGACATTACTTATTGGGTAGCGTGGCGTTGTCGGCGGGCTGCAGGCATCCGGTAGATCATGGCGACCAAGCAGGGGCGAGACGATTTGCTAGTGCGAAACTTGCACGGTTTATTCAAAGGTAGTTGAAATAAAATAAGAAGAGCATGAAGTATGAAGTATAAAGTATGAAGTATGAAGTATATCAAAAGTACATTTCGGAGCCCCTTAAATAGGCTCTCACAAGTCTGGGCGGGATGTTGCTTCCGTCGATGACACGTGACAGGCACGCAGAGAGGGCCCCTCCTCCTGCAATACCGAGCACGGGGAGGAGAAGTCGATCCTCTTTTCGACGAATCCGGGGAGAAGGTCGGGTGAATGACCTCTCCGGCGCCGTGGGGTCCGGCCAAGAGAGGGTAAGGGGGGGGGATGAGGTAGCACCCACGGTGCCACGACCATGAGAGGTGAAGGGGATGAGGTAGCACCCACGGTGCCACGAGCATGAGAGGTGAAGGGGATGAAGTATCACCCACGGTGCCACGACCATGAGAGGTGAAGGGGGGGCGATCTGTCGCCCGTGGGCTCCGGCCCAGAGGGTAGGGTGAATGACCTGTCGCCACGTGGTGTCAGACGCCAACCCTAACAGGGTTCATTTCTGTCGTCATGTCACGGAAAAGAATGTCAACATTTTTTTCACGTGCGCCAAATCATTCATGTCAATACACTGAAGCCAGCAAAGACAACTACGTTCTTATTTATTTTTCTACTTTGACTTTTATTCGCGCAGACCCATTGAACTTCTTCGATTTTCTTGTTCTCGCTACCCGAGGGCTGCCAGAGACAGACAGCGCAAAAGTTTTACTCGTGTTGCCCCAACCACCGCGCGGGGCACTTCGATGCGTCTTCGTTTTTCTCTGGCCGAGTAGATTTACGACTAGCAGAGTTTTGGACACCTTCTGGCTAGCAGACGATAAAAAGCAACAATGGTCGCTATACGCCATCACTGTGGGGACTCGACGTATTGCAACGCGTTCGCTTGGGCGCAACCTCGCCGGAAAGTCTTGTCTCGCCGGTGTAGGATACCGATCAGTATGCGTATGGCTTTCTGTGAACCGAGCGTCTCACGTTTTCTTCGATATTACTTCGGTAGCCACATTAGGTGCTCAAGGTAGGCATTCGATTGTGGCCAACATGCTTTCCCTTGCGTTTTTTTTTAAATTCCCGTGTCCCCGCCCCACAAAAGAAAGAAAAAAAACATTGTTGGGGCGCAGAGAATTGCCGCATGGTGAAAGTTCATTTCGTTACTTCTTTTGCAGAAAGTAAAAGACCATGGGACGCTTCAGTTGCCGGATACTCTTACTATATTATTGCGTTAGCAATTATATGGACACCCCAGGCGCATTCCAGCCATCGCCGTCGCCCTCATGTTTCGTATCAAGTCCAAGGGCGATAACATCATTACAGTTCGCCACATGCTGCTTGTGCGAGTGTAAGCGGGGAGGGGGGGGGCATGGGTGAGCCGACGATGGTGGCTGTCTTGCGCGCGCAAGGGAGAAAAGCGGGGAAGAAGCGCGCCGCATTCAGCTGCGCGCGGTACATCGGCGGGAGTGCAGGGCGGGGGGGGGGGGGGGGCGCTTAGGATTCTGTGATCTATGAATCTGTTACTGCCCAATATATTTATTTGCCTTGTTTGACCCATTATATACAGTGACTTTTTCTTAGCTACGTAGATATTTTGGAGACTTATACGTATATTTAAATATCTTGTTGCGAGGTTTTGTGTATGCGTGCAGTGAACTTTGTTTCCAGTGACACTTTTTTGCCCTTTATCAAGATGTATCTTCGCATTTGTATTTTCCATTGAATCTTCGCATTTCTAATGTACGAGGGCCAGTCAAATGAAAGTGAGTCAACCCATCCTGCGCAAAAATGGTTCGGCTCATTATCTGTGAGGCTTGCAAGTAGCACACAGGCATCTCTCATTTACAAAAGTGACACACAAGTGTGAGGATAAATGTTCTTTAATGCTCTCATACACTAGGTTGAATATGGTGGCGTTACATAATGGACGCTCCAAAAATTGCACAGCCTGGTGTCATAAGGTTTTTGACAGCTGAAGGTGTTCCCTGAAAAGAAATTAATCGCCGTATGGCTGCCGCGTATGTTGAACATTGCATTTCATTGGCCACTGTGACACGTTGGAGCAAACGGTTCAAAGAAAGATGTGAAAGTTGAAAAGAGGATTCAAGACCAGGCCAAAGCCACCGTGTAATCACCCCCAACGCAACTGCAAAGGTTGATGAGCTGATTCGACAAGAACGGAGGATAAGCATCGATGAACTGGCAGAGCGTGCGAACATCAGTCACGGTTCGGTTCACACCATAATTCATGAACATCTCGCTCATCGGCTCTTGTGTGCGCAATGAATGCCCAAGATTTTGAACCACCGCCAGAAGACGGAAAGGTTCGGCGTTGCCTTGACTCATCTGATCTGGTATCACAAAAAGGGTGACTACTTCGTCTGCAATTGTGAGAGGGGAAGAATGATGGCGCCACTAATGCGAGCCTGAAACACGACGGCAAGGTTACAGTGGAAACATTCGAATTCACGACACCCAAAGAAACCAAAGGCCATCATTTCCGCCGGAAAGGTGCTGTTGGCTTTTCTTTTTCGATCGTCAGGGGCCATTAAAATACTGATCGAATTTGCTAAACTTGGAGAGACTATCAATCGTTTCCGATATTGTGAAACGCCGGGTCGGCTACATGTCGCAATCAAGAATAAACGACGTGGAGAATTTAGGAATGGGGTCATGTTGCTCCACGACAATGCCCATCCCAAGGTCGTTGATGTGGTTAACACAAAACTGGGAAAGTTCAAATGGAAAACGCTGCAACATCCGCCATAAAGCCCAGACCTGTCGTCTGGCGACTAAGTCAAGATGGGGTAAATAAAGAAAAGAGCTCAAGGGAACCGGATTCATGTCGGACGATGACGTAAAGGAGTCAACGGCATACGTTTTGTAGCAGCAAGCCAAGGAGCTTTGTGAGACGGGAATCACGCGACTCGTTAGTCAGAAGTACAAATGTCTAAATGTTCATGGAGACTACTTTTAAATAAAGTGTCCCGTTTGTCATATATTCGCAGTGGCTCACTTTCATTTTACTCGCCCTCGTATATTTTGCGGAACTCCTGCTTTATATATGTGGTCTCTGTTGCGATTATAATTTCGGTGCAATTACAATACACGACATGTGACAGCACCTCCTGAGCAATACATTGGAACAAAGGACAGCGTCATTGAGATTTTTCCGTGGCCATTGCATAAGTACAAAAATGTAAACAAGCTAGATTCTTGAATAACAATGTTTCAGTAAAATATTTGTCCTCAACTTCTTCATTTCACGGCAGGTACATGTTTCATATCAGCGGCATGCACTGCTTTGCTGCTTCGAAATGATATAGTTCTCAAGTTCGCGTGATATTTTCTTTACTTAATAGATGGAAGCATTGATATCAGTTATTTCGGGCTGAATTTTTCGGACATAGGAGTACACTATTTTATTAAAAAATACACATTTTACTTTTCTTGACAGTGCGTAGCATTAAAAAACTCGTTTGCAGCATTTTTGGAAATTGCAATGCAGTTATCATTAAAGTATTTGATCCCTCCACAAATAATTTATAGAGGAGGCTGAGCTGGAACGTGAGACCCCCCTGAGCGAAATTTCTGGCTACGCCACTGGTCACTAGAGTGCAATTAGCGGTTGAATTTTGGCAGCGCTGAAATCAGGATATTAAAAATCCCCCCATCCTTCTTAGACAGGTCTAATGTGTCCGAGGTAAAAAACACAGCCAGCGTAATTGAACTAGACGCGACATATAGCCTGAGACCGTTATCGGGATTAAGCGCCTAAAGTGCAATTTGCGAACAACGAGGTATTGCTGAGCAATACCTCGTTAAGCAATCAGTTTTTAAAACGAATGCTTCCCATAGGATTACGCCCACCGCATCGCGCCAGGGTTGGCTTCACCGCAGTAGTCGATGTCCCGGATTCCTGGACTTGTATAGGCCCGCTGAAAATTTCTCTTAGCATATAGTTGCCCAATGCTTCGTTTTGAATGTTAGCCTTTGCCCCCTTTTGCTATTTGTAGAGTGCACTTTTCAATCAACCCAGTTTGTCCAATCACACCTGTGGGTACGAGTCATGTCTTCAGGCACCAACTACAACAAACACCTTGTCAACCGCTACAGTTATTCTAAAGAACCTGTAAATATATTTCATACTTCGTTCTCTTTCCCCCGCAACATTCTTGGTCGAGGTTGCGGGCTCAAGAGCAAGACGGATTTACGCAGTGGGCGCTTCTTTGCTGCATCTGCAATGCCAGCTCAAGGCGAAGATGCCATACTGGCGCCACCGCGCGCCCCGGGAACCTTTTCGGGACCCGACTGCCCTAATGTTGAAGACTGGCTTCAACTGTATGAGTTCAAGCAACCCCTGGGACCAGATCATCGTGCTTGCTCATTTGATATTTTACCTCAAGGAAACGGCACGCGTCTGGTTTGTGATCCACGCGGAGGAACTTAACTGCTGGGACTCTCGTAAACAGAAACTCGCGAATTTGTTTGGCAAGCCTGTTGGACGTCACCGCGCAGCCCAAAATGACCTCGCTTCGCGTGTCCAGACGTGCACCGAGTCTTACTTCACGTACGTCCAGGATGTGGTCGCTCTGGGCCGCGAAGTGAATCCGAGGATTTCCGAAGCTGATAACGTCGCGCATGTCACTGAGAACATGGCAGATGAGCCCTTTCCCTTCTTTGTTTTTAAGAATTATTTCACTGTGCAAGCCATCATTATCTAATGCCAGCGGTTTGAAGAAGCCAAGAGCTGCCGCATTGCCCAACCAGTTCCCCGCCTTCTCAACGCGGCTGCTACGTCTGCCTACGAAGGCTTAGGCGGTCTGCTCACGCCCAATCGTTCTGATGACATCATGCATATCATCCGGCGTGAATAGAAGCCGCATCTCCTATCACAACGCCAAACCTTCGCCAAGACAACTGTAAGGCGACCGTCTCAATGATCCAGAGCTTCGTGCGCCAGGAATTGGCCAACGTTGGCTTGACCATCGTCTGTTCAATTATTCGGACTGACTACGCTCCGTACGGCGCTGTCACACGCACACCGAAACATGAATGCTCCTACGCGGCATCGCAACGCAGCCGACTGGCGCACTCCGGAAGACAGACCTATATGTTTCACCTGTGGCCGTATCAGCTATATTTCACGTCACTGCCGTTCTTTTCATTCGACCGCTTGGCCCTATTTCCCACCCCACCATCCACCTCATGCTGATTCTCGCTGCACAGCGTAAACGCAACCAGTAACTCCTGGCGTCACTTCTCTGCCCAACCAATCTAGCCGCTCTCCTTCGGCACATCACCGCTTCTCGCTATCGCCCCCATCTCCTCGATCATCATCCCCTAGCTCCTTGCGGTGCACGCTTTCGGAAAACAAACGGGTGCAGCACCTGGAGGCGATGCTGCTATAACGACCCGATGCCAAAATCCTCTTCTGGCCCTGCCAACACATAGGAACCTCATCAAAGTGAACGTGGATGGCGTACTTGCTATGGCTCTGACACTGGCGTGCATGTATCTGTGATTAATGCTAAGCATCGCAGTCGTCTCAAGAAAGTGCTCATTCCTGCCCCGTCGCCTGTAGTTCGAGTCGCCGACCGTTATTCGAGTCGGTACGAGTCGTTCGAGTCGCCGACCGTTGGAACACCGGCCGTTATTGGCATGAGCCCTGACGGTCCTGAAAGACACTCCGTTGTGCCTGCGCATCTGCGTCAAACTGTTCTCGCCCGCCTTCACGGGGAGCAGACTGCCGGTCAGTTTGGTGTGTCACGGACTTTCATTCATTTTTCATTCATTCAGAATTTATTTAAGACAACGAAAAGGTTGTCCAGGGTGACGTGGCAAAAGGCATACTTTGCCTGACGAGGCCACGCCACCCGGATGACAGGCGGCACCACAGGCTACAAAAATCAAAAAAGAGCATTACATAATAGAACACACATTCAATATTTTTTACACAATACATAAGACATCCTTACAAAACACAGGCTTTCGGCGGAAAAACAAACAGCATACTTCAAAACACAATTCAACCATAGCAGTATTTACAAAACACACTAGTGATAGGTATACGTTCAGTTTTCACCTTTAAGGTTCATTTATGAGCATTGCTTTAATTAACATTTTGTATTTACGTATAGAGGGAGTGTTGCGTACAGTATCCAGAATAATAGGGTATTGATTAATTAAGTCAGGAATTTGCCATCCTAACCTCTGAAAACCGTAATTAGTGCGTACACGAGGTGTTTCCATACATTGTTTCCTAAGTTCGTATGTGCTAAGTTTAGTGTGATAGGTGGTTTCGAAGGTTATTTTGTCTAGTTTGTACTGGCGTAATATTTCCAGACATAATTTGTATGTGTGCAGTTTACTTATTTCTAGTATTCCATAAGACCTAAACAAGGGCCAGCAGCTGCGCAATAACTGTATTTTCCCAATAGCTCGTAACGCCCGCTTTTGAATTGCAAAGAGGGAATCTCGATTTGTTTGTGTCGTCGTTAACCATACAAGGGAACAGTAGCTTAAACGGGAATGTATTAATGAATAGTATATTTGCCGCTTTATGGACGCCGGGAGATATCTCAATTTGTTTAAAATGCCAACCGCCCGACAAAGATCACTTCGAAGCTGATCAACATGCGAATTCCAAGAGAGATTTTCTTGAAACAGAACACCTAGAAAACGAATTTGCGAGCACTGTTTCAACTGAGTGTTTTCAAAGTTTAAGTTTAGGTTGTCAGGAGCTTTTACACCTTTTGCTCTGAAGAGAATGTATTTGGTCTTACTAGCATTTAATTGCATCTTGTTTAGTTTTAACCATGTACATGACTGCGTTCGTCGGCGCTTCTTTTAGCCTGGTCTTTACCGTGATGTCTGGCGTTATATCGCTGCCTCTGACCTTTGTCGACGACAAAAAAAGCCGACAACACTCCCTGCTGGGCGCCTTCAACCACTCTACGTACTATTCTTTCATGTAGGTGCTGATCCTATAGGTCCTTTTCTTATGACTGTTTCGGAAAATAAGTGGACTGCTGTAGCAACAGAATAAGTCACCCGATACGCAATCACACAGGCTTTACCGACAAGCTGCGCAACTGATGTCGCCTACTTCCTCCTAGAGAACATGATCCTTCACCACGGTGCCCCTGGACAGCTCCTCACCGACCGAGGCTGGTACGTTCTTTCTAGAGTTGTTAAAGATAGCCGACACTCGTGCGCGACTATACACAAACTTGATACTGCTTCCCATCCACAAACGAACGGTCTAACCTAGCGTCTCAACTGAACCCTTACTGACATGCTTTACAGGTATGTCTCCGCTGACCACTGCGACTGGGAGGTTGCATTGCCATTCGTGACATTTGCCTATACTTCTTCTCGCCACAATGCCGCAGGCTACTTTCCGTTCTTCCTCTTGTTTAGCCGCAACCCCACGCTACCTTTCGACACCCTTCTGCCTGCTAGTGCCGATTTCCCATCGGAGTACGCCCGTGAAGCCATACTCAAAACACAAGAGGCGCCATATTGCCCGACGTCGACTAATGGACTCGCAGGAAAATCAGCGGTACTTATTCATGGTGTGACGACCACTATACACACCGGGCGCGCTGGTTCTCCTTTGTTCCCCGACGTGACGCGTTGGCCTCTCGGAGAAGTTGGTTTCACGTTACTCCGGCCCTTACCGCGTCTTGCGTCAAGTAATCGACGTCATGTACGAAACCGCTCCTTTTGACCATACTGTGGCTCAGCGTCGCGCCCACAGCCGCCGGGGGTCATGTGAGAGGCTGATGTAGAGGACGCCCAAGATTAGTCCGAAGAAGACGACGCTCTTAACTTCGCCAGCTAACTGCGATCTTTTTAGCTCCTGCAGTTATCGTAAATATTATGTAAATATATTTCGTACTTCTGTTTTCATTGTAACAATATGGCTGAATTTATTGTACAATACAGGTTCTAGGCGACGATATAAAAGATACGCATGGTGATGATTTTAGACAGGTAAATCATTCCAGTGTGCTATTGCTGCGTATGCTGAAGTAGACCCTAATTACTGTGAGCTCTGGGGACAAAGAATTGTTTGTAGCGAAGCTCCTAGGGATTATTGTTTTTGAGCATGTTAATAGTGACAAAGTTACATTGTTGCTTATTTGTTGCTAACTTGTAGAAAAGAAGAAGCAGGATAAAAATGAATAATTGCTGCATACAATGAATATTTTCCAAGATATTCTCTTATGCTTCCTGCTTTCCTTAACTGCATCATGCCTACATAGCTGCTGGTGTTGCTACTGTATCGAACGCATTTTCGTATTCTGTAAATGCGATATACATAGCCTGGTTACATTCTGAAGATTTCCCAATTATCTGACTGTTAAAATGAATGTGGTCCATTGTTGAATATCTATTCCTAAATCCTGGCTTTCTACGTGCGGTATTTCATCCGCTATCTCCGTCATGACCATAGGTCGGCAATGTAAACGGAACGCTTTCAGACTCGTACGCATAGTCACCAAAATTCGACTAAGCCGGGTTGACTGGGACTCAGACTCAACAAAGGTATACTCGGAAGAGCTCACTCAGATTCAAATTCACGTGTTGATGTGAATGTGCATGAAAAAAAAACCAGAAAAAAAGCACAAAGGACAAGAGGACAGGTTCACACCACAACGACTGGACTATCAACTGAGCTTTATTAGAAACGGCGTAGTCCCAGCAAGGTACTGCGCCTTGTCCTTTCTGTTTGTTGACTGGTTTTTTCCTTCAACGATGTGCCAACTGGCCCGGATTTCAACCCTTCTGCAATCTCAATAAGTCGGGTCGTGAGCGAGTTTGCCGACTCATGCTCTTGATCATGACACTCGCAATTATTCATCCAAGTTCAAGAGGTGGCGCATCTATTGCGAGCTCCCACACACCAGTTCAGGAAGCACTGGTTCAGGTCGTCGTGTGACCGGGCGCCAGGTGTTGTGGTGCCCTGTGTTGTCATAGCTGGGAATCTCCGTTTCTGTCACAGCGAGCAGGCATTAACGAATACGGCCAAGTCCTCTCCGTCTCTACCAGAGTCTCTCGATTCACCTGGCGCAATGATGCTTTAGGTAACTATCGTGAGATTGCTGGGGGGGGGGGGAGCGGGGTGGAGGCGAGGGCTCGATTGACTCTTGAAGATGAGCTCACTGAATGGCATGGCATGCGTACAAGTGATCGGTCTGAGCACCGCTTGTTGACCCGCATACACGAAGAAAGTGCTCTCGTTCGCAAGAGCGTTTACTGTTTGGTGCTACACACTGTAAATAAGAGACAGATGCCATTGCTGCCCACGTATGTTTTTGTTTCTGTTTTTTAATGAAACCATAATGATAGCGATGATGCGCGTGCGAGATGCAGCCGTCATCGTCGCCTCATTTTCAACAGCCACTGCAGCCATGCTATTCGCGGCCTGTATGAGTGGTCGTCGCCGTGGCTTTCGTCTCTATATCCGTTTGATCCATTTTTTGACTGGCACGCCTCCGAACGCCAACCCATGACGAGACGTTCATACTCAACACAAATTTTGTCAGCACAATCCCGAGGCGCAGCTTTACTCATGGTGAAGTCACTTGCATTGGTGCGTATAGTTCGGAAGATGACAGTTTCTAGTCAGCGGGTGGTGGATACATCCTGGAAATGCGTTATCACATACACTCTGAAGAGAACAGTCAAGATAGCGTTATCCACAAACACATACACATATGCAGCTACATTGACATAAAATGAACATTAACAACGTTAATAACGGCCAACAATGCCTGTGCTATTAGGTGACAGTATAATTTGTATTTTTGAGACTTTGTTCTACGGTGCTGTAGAGTTATTTTTGTTGTATATTGTATGTGCCATGTATTATTTACGTCATAGTGTTACTGTGAAAACGTTGCGGGACAAGTTCTGGTGCTTGGATGACAAGGTTGTTTTATATGTAATCTTGAACCCTGTATGTTGTAAGTTAGACCCATTCAAGAGCTAAGGCGTAGCCAGCGTCTTAAATTGTGCGTCAACATCTCCTTATACCGTATCAATAAAAAAAAAGACGATCGTTTAGAAAAAAGTCACAGGCCTGCGCGCACACGTATCACAGGTACAGCGTAAGCTAGAAGAGCGGCTGCATAGGAGCTCCGTTTTCGGCACCACGCACTACAGGGTCTTCCCGTCATTTCTACGAGAACGATCTGAACTGTCCGCCCGGCGTTGACGGCGAGCTGCGGCTTGTCCTGCTCTCTGCACAGCGGTCTGCTCAGCCCGATGTTGCCTGGTTGCAACTGCGCGCGCAGCTCTACGGATCGTTTCTTCAAGTTCGTTCCTTTCGAGGCGGCGCCATAACGTGTACCGACGAGCAAACACAGGTATCTAAACTACGTGGCGCTCGTGTCACACGTCTTGATCCGTGGCGCGGTACGTTGCTGTTGATGATGGTGATGATAATGACGGCATCCCATTAGAAACGGGATGGTAACAAATAATCACCTATAGCCTGCTACATCCAGGGTCAGATACACGCAGAGTGCAACTGCTATATGCAACTGCTACATGTCGCGACACCTTGTGGAACATAACGGAACTGGCAATGCAAAGTTTGTAGGTACCGATGCTACGCGGCGCGCGTGCCAAATGGCGCAATACGGTGGTAATGATGCTGACTTAATGGTACTCCCTTTGAAACGGAACGGCGAAAGTCACCTAGCCTGCTTGAACTAACCAGATATCTCATACATGTTTTTCATTACATCAATATTTATACATCTCCATAATCTTCTTTTCCTTTCTGAAGACTTCTCCATCTACTTTGCACCGCTAACTATGTAGTCGCTGCATGGCGTTCCAGCTGGTATAATAATATGCAACTGCAAATGCAAAGGGCCCACGTATATACGCTACGTGGCGCGAATCTCCCATTGCGAGGCAAGTGGCATAATAGGATGGTAACCAACATCATGATTTATTGGCATCCCCTTTCATAGGCGGCGGTGGCATAGCAACCTAGCCAGCTTGATTTAATCAGTTACACAATGTGTATTTTTTTTTCTAGCATGGTTGTATATATCTCTGTGAACTTCTTTTTCTTCCTCAAACCTTCTATAACTGCTTTATACCGCTACGTGTGCGCGTGCTACATGGCGTTTTACCTGTTGTAATAGTATGCAACTGCAAATGCAAATCGTGCTCGTGTCGACGCTACGCAGCGTGCATGTCACATCGCGTGCCCCTCGCCCGCTAGGACGGGTTTACAGGGCATTTTTTCCGCTTCATGCTAGCAAAAAGTGACCGAGCCCCGCCAGCGCTTGCTAGCATGAAGCGGAAAACTGTTTACTATGCCGAAAACCCGGAACAGTCGAACGCATATTTCCTGACTGCTTGGATGCGGTATTCCATTGGGACATCTTACGGAGAACCCCAAAGAAGGACTTGCCGATTGCACCATACGGGATTCGCTTCTTGCCTACTCCAAACGAACACACTGTACCATGTGACATGTTCACGCTTTTGTGCTTGCATAGTTTATGGAAAACAAGAATGGCGGTGAGACATGCTGAAATAAATGCCCGGACTGTTAGAGAATACTTCATCGAAAGCATTTGTTATATTAAAGAAATGTATAATTTGCAAAAAGAAATACCAACATGGCTCAGTTTGATGACTGAGCTTGCGAACTTCAAGCGTTTTTAGACCCCGTGTCAGCCAACCAGTGGCAGAGACTTTCATCGTGACTGTCATGTACTGTAAAGATGTCTTGTTTTGTATGTTGCAATGCCGGTAGTAAAAAAAAAAAAAGAACCGGGCATGGCTCAGTGGTAGAGTAGCGAACTCCCACCCAGCGAAACCGTGTTCGATCCCGGCGAGGACTAAGGCTATTTTTTTCTCATTACCGGCGATAGCTGCTACGGACACCGGACATCGGCGGCGGCGGCGGACACCATCGCCACCCGTAATGGTTGTTGGAATGAGCTCATAACAACTTACGCTGTAAAAAAACAATCAGCGTACAGAAAGGACTGGAGGAAAAAAACTGACTGACCACACGCGCTGACTGGCAAGTGAAAGGTTGCTTCAAGCGTGGCAAAATAAAAGCTAGAGAAACATAAAACAAAAAGTTTTTTTTTTTACTTTTCCCGTAAGTTTATTCTGCCGTGCACGAAAGATACTCCGTGCTGCCAGTCAGTGCTTCTGCTACCTGCTACTGCCCTCTGTTTGCCCGGCTATCCAGTCTTTGCACTGTTTTCCCCCTAAACGGGTACCCGTACACCGGCGAGCAAACGTCAAGCCGTTCTTTCGGAAAGTGATTTCGCATGCTTTAACCCCAAGTTTCGAAGCCACGTTTTCCACCTTGTGCAATCCAGCTTTGTGCTGCACAACAAATCAATCTTCCTCCGTCCCTTCATTCCTCCCTAGCCCTTTCCCTTCTTCCTTCCCGTTAGCACACACACGGAAAAGTAAGCGGTGCCAAAAGTTATAAGCGTTATGGCTTTAGGCCAGCGGGCTTGTACACCAATTTTTTTTGTACTGAAAGACGATTCTCGTTAATAGGTTGGTAAGATTAGGGTGATGTAGATGGTCTTCATCAGTGCCGGCAGTTTAACGTTTCACGGAAGAAACTATCAACAGCTGACGCATGCTTTGCCACGTCGCGTCCTCCGTTCGCCCGCTGATTGGTGCGCGCTAAGGCGATTTTCGAATGATTAGGACAGGCAGGTGAATGGAGAAAGCGGGCCGAAATTATGCTTATAGTGAGCAGGATATCTTTAGGTATGGGACAGTTCGTTACAGTGTGTCTTGGTAATATCATGAAGGTCGTAATCAACCATATGAGACACCTTGACAGCCCGGGGCTGTTGCACTTTGGCGAACCGGTGAGTCCATTCGACGGTGCTTGGTAATACAATAAAACTCGTCAACAAACAACAAAGTTACAAGGAAGCTTGACAGCCGAGGTGGTCGCTCTGGGGTCAACGTAAGCTCCAGTGACACCAGCTTGCATCGTCACTGAAGGTTAACTTCGTAACCGTATATGCAATGTATTTTTATAAGGAGAGTAGAAACACCAAGGCAAAGCATAGACCCAGTGCAGACATACTGTACTCGTAGACAACTTTCTGCGACAATGAATAGAAAGCTACAGAGACGGGGCTTCTGCACATGTATTATTGCGCCATGTAGTCCGGCATAGCTTGACAGCGCTTTCTGTTTGTAGGGGCACATAACGAGGGGAGAAGCAGCGTAGCTTCCGCTTGCGGCGGTATTGCATTTTCCCAAAGGCGGAAGAGAAAAGAATGAAGATAAAATCGAAGTCAACACTCAAGACTGTATTTTATCTGATTTTCCTATCGTAAAAAACATCTACATGCTTTCTGTTTCCCGTGGCTTGAACTTACGCGTACAAGAACGTGGAACTTTCTTTCAGAAGCGCTCTTACTGGCTTGCGCTTTGACTCCGTATAAGCTACAAGAAGTTGCCCGTGAGTATATAGTGTGAATTTAAATAATTATCTGTTTTAAGCGCAGTAATCACTTAACAAGGATGCAGTGGAAATTGTATTGCGCAAGGAAAACTTTTCAGGCCTGTAATAATGGAATATGACATGGCGGTGTTCCCGATGTGCAACTTGTAACAGTTACCATATGGGTGTTTATTTTTTTTTTGTCGCCTTCTCTCTACACCACCGCACAATTAGGAGGAAAGGCATCACTTGATACACGGACAAACATAGACTAATGATTTTCTACGGCCATGGGGCAGAAGTGGGGATGCAATCCTAGCCACGAAAACTATATACTACGCTTCGTTATAATAAACAAATCAGGACTAACATTATCCAGTAGACTTATAGGTATTCTTTGACTTTTGGTCATCTGGGATCCATTTGTGTCTTATATTTTTTTCTGCATAGTTTCTTTTGCTTTCACTCTGACTGATTTTGTTTCGCTTTCCTTTTCTTATTTCAAATCAAATGCCCTCTCAGCTTTCGTTAGATCCTTTCTCCCTGGCTTCTCTTTCTGTAACGTGGGTTGCGTTCATTATGAATTTACAACTTCACTTGCGACGAGCCTGAACTGCTTGTTCCTTTGCCAGCCCCGTGTGCAACGAAACAATCTCATTTGTACGCGTGTTAAGTGGGTCAATGTCAAGGTTACATGGCGCGACGACTTGGTGGATGACGATTAGCGACTCAGAACCCACACTTCTTTGTTCCCCCCCCCCCCCCGACCAATTCTGTGTTCTCTTTTTTGGCATATGTGTTTCCGTGTCAGTAACGGTGCCAACATCTTTAACCTTCATTGATAACTGTTCACAGAACAGCGCTTCAATGTGCTGCAGCTTATTTTTAGTCACGGCAGGGAACAGTAAATCCAAACAAAATAAATTCGTCCCCCTCTTGCTCTGCGTTCCTTAGGTGCCGCTATATATAGCCGGCAGTTGCGGAGAGTATACCCAGAAGCCAGCCGCGAGGTCGCTGTAGTTGCATCTCTGGCCGGCAGATGGTGCTTAGCGAAGCCATGGAATTCTGTGGTGAAAGTCGCTTCTCAGCGTCGCCGTCGGTGTACCTCTGTTTCGTCATCCATCACCTTCATAGAACGAGCGTTTCACTCTTGCCTCTTCCTTTGTTGGGCCGTAGCGACGGGAGACCTTTTCCGCATGAAGCCGACGTGGATGTGGCACGTTTTTGCAAGAGTGTCTCCAGCGAAAACATCCGCTTTGATAAGCGCTGGGTGCCCGCCGTGCGGAGATGAGGATTCCTCGTAGAAAGAAGAAACCGTGGGTTCTGTGAAGTGTCATCGCAACGTGGACTTTTGAAGGTACGGGGCATGGACGATGTAGCGCGTCACCAGTAATCACTTTCCCGCAGGACCGCGCTGGAGTCTAGACCGCACGCTGGCAGGGGCGCTTGCTGCCATAACAGTGAGCGCTCTTGAGCGCTTCGCGAAACGCGTTAGGAACAGCGTGGCATTTACCAAACACTTGGTGAACTTGTTACGAGCCCTTTGAGCGTTTCCATTTACCAGGTATGACTCCAGTGTATTCAGCGTGAATACGCTGCGCAAGTAGGCGCGAGTTTGTCAGAAATTTCGTAAGCGCATGTTTGGCACGCTGTTGTGGCGAAAGTTGACTTTTGCTAGTGCTACATTTCACCTTGCGCCGGTTAGGCTGAAGTGCTTTCGCAATTGTTCCCAGAACAGTTGCCTTGTGAGTTTCGCAACAGCGTTCAGATTGCTATCGAAAGCCAATAATAATGCTGTCAAAGTTAAACGACTAGGTGTAGTCCAGAAATCCGGCTTGTCGGAAAGAAACTTTTAGTTTGAGAGTATTTCTAAAATATTTGTGACATTTCATTTCAAAATGTGCTTAGAGATAGAAAATTTGGCGTTTTATGCTAACGGCCGTGCTTTCACTCGTTTTCGCAATGAAGAATCTTGGTGATTTGCACTGTGGTTTTTCTGAGATGCGCTGTTACAATTCTGATAAAGCTAAAGAAGTGATGGACAACTTCAAGTGATTTAACGCTACAGTTCGGCCTTTTTGTAATCTTTGTGTTTCTACTTGTTTTCCGCAGTTAAGTATATGCCATCATTTGAACTTAGTTTTAATTTCTTGTTTGGGGGGTGGGAGCGCGAGAAAAACAGAAAAAAGATGCAGAAAAAAGAAACAGAAAGAAGATGTTTAACTGTGTAATAACTGCCAACTCGTTTATTTTGTGGCATTGAACAAGTTTAGCACTAAACAAAATTTCATCGATTATACATTTTCGTTTCAAAATTGTATCTGCGTCCCTTGAAGCGGCGTTTTGACGCAAGGTGCTACGGACGAAACCATGTAGCAACAGCTAAACGTCAGCCTTAGCCAACCGAGGAAGAAATAGCCTGAAATCAATCAGAGGCATACCTGGGGGAATGTGCGTGTTTGTGCGAGTGTGTGTGTGTGTTTGAAGGCCGGAATCTGGACGGCAACGGAGAGGGGTCTTATCCCGTATTTCTTTTTTTTTTCGCTGAGTATCTGCAGTGACGATATTAGACAAGTGGAACGTAGTAGCTCACTGTGGGTAATACCCCTACACTTGCCGGTTCGGCAGAGTATCACAAGATTTCATTGCAGGAGATTTCATAAAAGTAAAAGAAATCGCATTTAGTCGTGAACCAGCAGTGTTCACCCTAATAATGGTAGTACCCGCCGAAATTTGATTGTTTAGAATGTCGTTATCAGGCCTAAAGCTTACATCTATAGGAGTAACATTTTTTACAGGAGCGAACTGTAGCCAACTGAGGCGCCAGCGTCATGCTACAGCAGGTATAGCATGCATTGCACTGAAGCTAAACGTGTATTAACTGACTAATTGATTTGATTTGCCACAGTAAAGTGTAACGGTAGGGGAAGTAAAAAATTAACTGTTCAGGAACGGCTTGAGCAGCCCTCCGCCATCTCCATGATCAATGACAGTACCTGAAAGGCAAAGCAATATCAATTTCACATTGTTCAATCTCTTTAACCCCACATTGTTTTGAAAGATAATCAAGCCGTTAAGAAATAGTGCTCCTGTAAATTTTTATATCATCCATGATACCTTCAGACTTTACTGAATATAACCAATACAAGAAAACTCGGGCCGATGTCTTCGTTGCTTAAGACCCGCCGTGGTGGCTCAGTGGCTATGGTGTTAGGCTGCCGAGCACGAGGTCGCGGGATCGAATCCCGGCCACGGCGGCCGCATTTCCATGGGGGCGAAATGCGAAAACACCCGTGTACTTATATTTAGGTGCACGTTAAAGAACCCCAGGTGGTCGAAATTTCCGGAGTCCTCCACTATGGCGTGCCTCATAATCAGAAAGTGGTTTTGGCACGTAAAACCCCATAATTTTCTTTCGTTACTTAAGGTAAAGAGCAATGGATACCTATAGAGTGGGAAAATTCGCAACTTTATGTCATCGTATTTCGAGTGAACAGAGACAGAAAGAAAATAAGTGATGAAAAGCGGAAAGGTAAACCAAAGGAATTGTCTGGTTGGCTACTTGCACAGGGGCGAAGAGGACAGGTTAGAAAAGAAGAGAAGACATAACAAGAGTGTGTTCGGCACAAGCACGAGGAAGGCAACTGACAGCGACTACAGCATTTTCATTTAGTCCTCGTGCCGAAAAAAAAAATACGAGCCCTTGCGCTTTTAGAGCCGCTTGTGCTGACGTTTAGCTGGGACTAAGGTTCAAGAGTTTCTTTGTTTCTTTTTTGTTTTTTCGTAAGGAGACGGCTGTTAAGCTTGTCGAGCATGGTGCAGAACTCTTTTCTTTGCGCACTGAAACGAGGACCATCCCGAAGGTGCGCAATTGCAACTGTGTACCGACAAACTTCACATTTGGGATTTGTGTCCATTCCGATTTGTAGGCGTTTGGCAATGCTTCTTCAAGCCGTGATGAAATGGGAGCTTTAGATTGAGATTCAGGGAACAAAAGGCGCTAGTTTGCAAAGTCCGCCGAATTCCATTGGGCCAATGTAAGCTCACGTGCTAGCATCTCTGTACGTCTTCGGCATATTGTAGAATACGTTTGGGTCGTTATGCTGGAGCTCTCCAATACACTTGGTCACACGTCCCGCACTGCTGAATACTTCCGTCAGTCTCGCTATAACTCGAACAAATGCAATACTCCGTTTCGTTGCACCGCCGAGCTCCTCCGTTTCCCGGTGGCCGCTTTTGATAATCTCGCCGTGATTGTTCGTACCACTACGTTCGGTCAACACTTTTTCGCGAACATGCTGTGGATAACAGGATATGATGACATCGCAGAGCAATACGTCAAGAACCGACGCCGATCCATGTGCAAGCGAATAACATTCTGCTGCCTTTCCTATCGCCCATAATTACCACACTAGCACAGGGATCCTCGAAAGCCAATAAATGTTTCTATTTTCTCCCCCTTGGTGTGACGGCGTTGCAAACGAGTGATGCGCAATGCCGTGTGTAAACCGAGGAACCTTGTCAGATTGCGTTTTTTGATTGCCCAGAGTGTGCCGCTGAGAGCGAGGCCTTCTCCGAAAGAATGAGCTGTTTATAGCGGCTCCATGCGCTTGTCTTTATGATTGACTCCCGTGCAAGGACACCTCGCAGGACGGCATTTTGGCTTCTCCAGGAGGTTTTTCATGGTGCAATGACGTTCAATCTGCCTTTGTGGCGCTGTGTGGATGACGGGCACCTCTGGAGTTGCTCGTGACAATGCGCACATGTATGCGTAATGGGTTGTCTATTAAATTTAATGAAATAAACGAATAAGAAGGAGGGCAGCTAAATTACTGCTGGCTGCTTCGTTATGGTCTAGCTTTGGCTGTTGAAACTTGAATGGCGGTCAGCAGTAGGAGGTTGTGGGTAGGGGTGTAAAAGGTCAGAGAGAGAGAATAGGATAGAGTTAAAGAAGGGAACTTGTTTGATTACTTGCGCACTTAAATGCCTGTATGTTGGGTGCGGTGTGTTACGTTTGTGTTATGTGTCTCTCCTATGCCTTAAACGAGAATCATCATCATCACCATCATCATCATCATGATCATCACCATCATCATCATCATCATCATCATCATCATCATCATCATCATCATCACCACCCTTGTTACGCCCACTGCAGGGCAAAGGCCTCTCCCATAGTTCTCCAACTACCCCGGTCATGTACTAATTGTGGCCATGTTGTCCCAGCAAACTTCTTAATCTCATCCGCCCACCTAACTTTCTGCCGCCCCCTGCTACGCTTCCCTTCCCTTGGGATCCAGTCCGTAACCCTTAATGACCACCGGTTATCTTCCCTCCTCATTACATGTCCTACCCATGCTCGTTTCTTTTTCTTGATTTTAACTAAGATGTGATTAACTCGCGTTTGTTCCCTCACCCAATCTTCTCTTGTTTTATCCCTTGACGTTATACCCATCATCGAGAAGAAAGGGGGTTAACCCAGGAACCCGATTTTTATTAATCATATCAAAAGAAGCCAACAAACAATGACACCAAGGAAACCATAGCGGAAATTACTGGTCCTTGTCTAACTGAATTAAAGAAATGATAAATTAATGGAAAAGGAAGAGGACAAAAAACAACTTGCCGCTGGTTGGGAATGATTCCACGTCTTCGCATTACGCGTGCGATGCTCTGCCAATTGAGCTACCGCGGCGCCGCTTTCGCATCCACTTTCCTGGATATTTATGTGTTACTGCTAGAACTAACCCTGGCAGTGTTAGCCAGCGCCATCACTCACAAACCTTAGTGGCGGATGCGGAACATCCTTCATGCAGCAGGCGTCACGAGTGTGTGAACTTTGTCGGTGAAGACAACTGGTCAATAAGACCCCACATGCTACCTGAAGGCGTTAATGTTGCCTGATTCGAGACCCTTGTTATGTAATGAACGAGAAGAAAGGGGGCTAACCGGATGGTTCAATCTTTATTAATCATATCATAAGAAGCCAACAAATAAAGACACCAAGGACAACATTGGGGAAATTACTCGTACTTGTTAACTGAATTAAAGAAATGATAAATTAATGGCGATGAAAGTGGATGAAAAAATAACTTGCCACCGGTGGGGAACGATTTAACCTGCGGTTCATTCAGTTAGTACGTAGAAGTAATTTCCCCTACGTTGTCTTTGGTGCGATTGTTTGTTGGCTTCTTTTGTTATCTGCTATGACTTGTGTGTCTTGTTTGATTCAATAGAAACTTGAAATAAATTGTTGTGTTTAGATTTCTGAAACTCAAACAGTGGGCGATAAGCGACGCGGTAGTTTATGGCTTCGGCTGAATTCTGATCACCTGGCGTTCTTTAACGTGCGCCCAATTGCACGAGCGCGTTTGCATTCTGCCCCTGTCGGAATGCTGCCTCCGCATCAAGGAATGGGGCCCACGACCACGAGCCCATCAGCTCAACGCCACAGCCACTCAGCGGTACTTCGGCGGGTCATTTAATTTATCATGGCATTCACATAAGGCCCCATGCTAGGTTTGCCGCCAGGCAAATCTCTCCAGTGTTCACTAAATCGGTTCTCTTCCTCTCTCACTGCCGGCGCTGTGCCAATAAATGTTCTAAAATGTCCATCTGTGACATCGGCAACAAGTAATTACCTAAATGGTTAGAAACTATCCGCTCAGGATACACAAAGGGTGCTGAAATGAATCCAGCGCTCACGCTCGCGTTATCGAAATGCAATTTGAGATACTAATCGCCGTTACGTACGGCTACTGTTTGCACGGGTGAAGCATCGCGCGGGCAGATTCGTATATTTTTTTTTTTGGGGGGGGGGGGCATAGCACTAGAATTTAGAACTGTTTTGAAAACTGTTTGACTGATTGGGTTTAGAGAGATATATTGAACAGATGAAAGGCAAATAGGTTAACCTGAGGCACGCCCGGTTTGCTACCCTGCAATGAGACAAGGGGGACATAGGCACAAAAACAGACAGAAAGAAGGGGAGAGAAAGAAGCGTTCGAGGGCAACTTAAGGTCTGGACGCCCAAGTTTGGAAGAAAACAGAGCGATTTCAGGTGCGCGAAGTTCCTGCCGTGTATGCTATCTTCCTGCCGTGCAACTATCTTATCTTATATCTTAGAATGTATCCTAGAGTGGGCTTACCAAGCGGTCTTATCATCACGCTACATGCAGACGACACCTACATTTGGAGTTTGTCACTTTCTCGTCGAGCTGCTCGACAGCGGCTTCAGAGAGCACTTTTGAATGTGTCCACGTAGCTAGCAGCTGGATGAGTGCAGATATCAACTGAAAAGAGCGTAGCGATAGCGTTCACGTGCAAACAGATGGATCGCTATCCCCTGATAGAACCCTTCCTTATACCAGGGCTCAAATGTTTCTTGGCATCATGATCGACCGAAACCTTTCATTGTATCCGGAGGTTAAAACAGCGCGCATGAATTCGCGGCGCTTCTCCGCTGATGAGCTATTTCGCTCGACAGCAATGGGGCAGTGACTGCCGCTCCACAGTACAGCATCAGAATGCCTACACCGACACAACGCTGTGCTACAGCATTCCAGTCCTGCAGCGGCTCTCGCTTATACAAGCAAGAAATACTTGGAAACGGTGCGTACTAATTGCTTGCGCATATCTGCCTAGAATTTCCCAAAAAGTTCGTTTTGTTCTCAGAACTGCTGGGCTTGCTACAATTTCAAGAAATAAAGGATACATAAAGGATTGCTTAGGCACATACTTTAAGTAAAGAAGCACTTCCTGAGTCACGTAGCAGCAACAAAGAGAAATTCATGATGTGGTTACGCCGCGGGTAGCACTAAGCGTACAATCCCCGTGCAAGCACGACAAAAATGGCACCGCACTGTCGTAGGGACGATGTCGTCTCTACACATCAGACAGGTTATCCCTCATATACATGTAGATTCCAAGAAAGCTTTGCGCCGAGAGGACATTTTAGAAACAACCAAGGGTTATGTCATGTCAAGGTGAAATACTCCAATAGGACACATATCTTCATTAGTGACTCATTAGTATCTCAAAGCTCAACTTGCGGCTTGTTTGTTCCATCCACAGGAACAATATTATCTCATGGCTTTGAAAGAACGACGTCATCGACGTTACTCAAGGTTTATGTGATCAAAGAAACGATCAAATACCCGTTACCACGCCTTCCAGGACACTGGACCGTCTTTACGAACTCGAAGTGCAGCTTTGCAATGTCTGTAAATGAGAAAAACCAACTTGAAATATCAACAAGGCTTACTCTTGGGCTAGTTGGCACAATTTACTAATAATGGCAAATGCTTTAGCGCAATTCAAAAAGACAGGGACGTGACAGAGGACAGCGCTAACCTGGAAATCAACGACATTACATACCTGCACCACTTATCATGTAAAGCAGGTCATCTTATAACATTTCAATGGATCCCGTCACGCTGCGGCATATCAGGCAATGAAATAGCAGGTGAGGAGGCTCGTAAGGGCCCTAACCACAAAAAATTACGGAAGATATTTTTTTCAGAATAACTGAAGCATCGGCATTGGCAAAGCGGCATGTTCTTCAACAGAGGAAAAAAATCTGGTCTTCCTCCTTTGGACACTAGAAATTTTTGCACGCTAAGCTTCAATCGAGGCTTTCAAGGCGACTACCCCTGGAATTAGAGACACTCTGTCATGCGCTACGACGCAAACAACTTCCTCTCTCGCCTTGGTCAAACTACACGCCCCTGTTGCGACAACTGTGGCTCTGTGGAAACAATCGGACATATTGCATCGTGCTGTAAAGCGTACTGATGAAAAGGCCATGCACAAGACAAATATGGCACCACTATGTCAAGGGTCTGTGACACTAAGGCTCATATTATGTCCCTGGCACACTCCATCAAAGCAGCGTCTAGCACTCGACTTATTTGGTTATCTTCAATCAACCGGGTTTCTCTCAAAACTCTATTATTGAGCAGGTTACATTGCATAAAGAGCCAGCAGTGAAGTCGAGAGGCCTCATATATTCGGACAAGTAGGAATCAAAAGCGAAATAACGATATGAAGTGAGCTCCTTTGTCCCCTTACTTTCTTTATATTCGCCCTCCTTCTCTTAGAGCCCTTTTCTTCCTTCTGATCTTCCCTTGGAGAGTAGCATGTAGGCGAATACCTCTACGTCGGCAAACCTCTCTACATTTTAATAAAGAGCTCTCTCTCTCTTTCTATAATGAAAGACGCAGTAGTGGCAGACACTTATTTTTGGCCATCCACGAAAAGGTCTGGTACGCGAGCTGCACATTACTTCGTACTCTGCTCTCGTCGGAACAGAGCCGCCGCGGCTTGAAGTCGAACCCTCGACTTCCATAGTTGGGTGCATAACGTTGCCACAGCTATATACATGGCCCTGGAGGTGGGGGCGGTTATTTGACTATGCGTTATTTGAAAGAAATGAAACCGAGGGCCTAGAGTACTTAGAAAAGGCCGTGACGCAGTGTGGCTGAGCTTACACTTACGCTTATGTTCAAGTACCACTCAGATATAGTTGCTCGAAATTCCCCCGCATCGGATGATTCTCTTGCCTTCAGTGTCGCGGACTTCACAGAGCCAGGCGTCCTGCCACAATCCTACAGCAGGCTCCGCCAAAGATTCTTTTGCTCGCTGAGTGGTGCTTCAAAATTTTTGGCTGGGTGTGTTTGTAGTGCACTATTTTCTGCGGATTAAGAAGTGCATGCGCAGTTATAATTGTTGACGCTAGTCCTTCACACACGCACTTTACATAGACACTATGATTCGAGCCGTTGCAAACTCGCTAGCAGACCTGTATAAGAGGCCCTTGAATCCGAAGCGAACGATAACAAAGCGCGTGAGAAAATGTCTTTTTTTGGCATGGAATATGTTTGCGCGCGTATTGTCAAGTGGTTGAGCTTGTCAAAGAGAAAGAGCAGTTCCTTGTCGGTCACCGCTTTCTTTCTTTTTCTTCTTTTTTGAGCAAAGACTGCAAGTTCTATTTGCTGCTGCCCTTTTCCTTCTTTTGTGGTTTTCCTCTCACTATTAGCTGTCCCGATAGGAAAGGAACAAAGGACGCCTTTGATTTTATAGCGTCAGCTAGATATTAGGATTTCTTAGAAAGCCTAGCGTCATGTATAGCTGCCTCTGTGCAATATCTTAAATTGGAAATGCACATCGATGGGGTCATAAAAATCTCGCAAAAATCAACGCTCTTGATACATAAATTGGAGAATTTTTTTTTCACTTGAGCACAGGGATGAACAGGTATGTCCAGGAAAACGAGTTTGAAAAGGCCATGCTCAGTGCACTATTTACTTTTTTATATTTTATTTATATTTATAAAATATTTTATATATATTTTTTTATATTTTTATTATATTTTTATATTTTAGTCTCAGGGGCAGACTAAAATATATAATGATATGAGGTGTGGCGTAACATGAGACAATGAACCGAAGATATCATTATATACTGTTACTGTTATATATCATTATATCATTATATACTGTACTGTTATATCATCAGATATAACAGTACGTCATAAGAAGCCAACAAACACTGACACCAAGGACAACATAGGGGAAATTACTTGTGCTTAATAAATCAAATGAAGAAACGATAAATTAATGGAAATTAAAATGGATGAAGAAAACCACTTGCCGCAGGTTGGAATCGAATCAACAACCTTCGCATTTCGCGTGCGATGCTCTACCAATTGAGCTACCGCGGCGCCGTTTCCCTATCCACTTTCTTGGGTATCTATCTGTCCTAGTAGAACCCTCGGAGTGTTATAGCCAGCGCCACCACTCACAGACCTAGTGGCGGACGTGGAACAAGTAATTTCCCCTACGTTGTCCTTGGTGTCAGTGTTTGTTGGCTTCTTATGATATGACTAATAAAAATCGGGCCCCTTGGTTAAGCCCTTTCTTCTCGTTCAATAAACCGCAGATGACATGTGTGAAACTCTAAGACCTTGATGTAACACGCAACTAGGTAATGAATGAAACCGTGACTAGGGGCTGATTTTAGAAGCAACAATTGAAGTGGGAGGTAAGGCACCAAGCCCGCCAGCAAGTAAGCTCTCCCAATTAACAAAGGACATGATAAAGAAACGACAAAGTGTATAAGTAAATAGATTAAATAGAATTAGCTGAACTGTCAGAGCTGATACACAATAAGAGATTAAGCGATAATTGAAATTATAACGCTCGAAAGATTGTGGAAGCAGTAAAAATGGCTACAGCATGAACTCAGTGAGAAGCAAACATGGCATACGACAGGGCATGATGTATGCAGTAAAATATAAGCAGGGTAATGTCATCAGCAATTTCGATTATATAGTAAAAGCAGCAGAAGAGTTCTCTGTTGGCTTGTACAGTACGCCAGAGCAGCCACAAAGCCTTCATTGGAAGCAGCGACGTTAGGAGGGCCCTGTAAGACATGTGCCAGTAAAAAGTGGCACAAGAAGATGGAACAACAGTCGATTTAATCTAAGGTGGAGGAGATATCGTGCTTGCAAAGCTTGTGGCCTCTTATACGCAATTCCTCACGGCTTCGATTGTGTTGGAGAACTGAAGAATGTCAGAATTATACTAATCGATAAGAAAGGAGGCGTTAAAGAATTGCACAATTATAGGCCCATTAGCTTACTTTCAGTAATGTATAAAATATTAACCAAGATAACTTTCAATAGAATCAGGGCAATCGTTGACTTTAGTCAACGAAGACAACAGGCTGGCTTCAGAAAGGGATATGCTACAATGGATGACATTCACGTCATAAATCAGGTAACTGGGAAATCTGGGGAGCACAATCAACCTGTCTATATGGCTTTCATAGATCATGAAAAGGCATTTAATTTATTAGAGATACGAGCAGTCATGGAGGCATTGTTTAATCAAGCAGTACAGGAAGCATGCGTAAATACCTTGGGAAATATCTGCAAAGACACCACGCCTACATTGCTTCTCCATAAGAAAAGTAGAAAATTGCCTGTCCAGAAAGGCGTCAGGAAAAAAGACACACAATATCTTCAACGTCGACCACTGCACGCTTAGAAGAAGTGTTCAAGCTATTAGACGGGAAGGCTTACGAGGGAGGTTCAAGAGCGAATAACTCAACGACCGCGTTTGGAAATAAGATTATACTATTCAGCAACACTGGGGCTGAACTGCAACAAATGACCGATGATCTTAACCGAGAAAGGGCAAGAGTAGAGTCGAATATTATTATCCGGCAGACAAAGATGATGTTCAATAATCTGGCGAAGGGACAATATTTTATAGTCGGCACTCACCCTCTAGAGTCTGTGAAGGATTGCGTTTTTATAGGTCAACTGGTCACAGGAGACCCTGATCATCAGATGAAAATTGACAGAATAAAAATGGGTTCGAGTGCATACAGAAGGCATTGCTGAATCATGAATGGGAGCTTACCACCGTAGTTCAAGATATACAACCATTGCATTCAACCGGTGCTATCATAGGGAGCAGAAACTTAGAGCTTAACAAAGAATCACGAGAACAAGTTAATGACCATGCAAAGAGCGATGGAACGAAAAAAATGTTCAGAGCAACGTTAAAGGCTCATTCACATGGGAAACACAGTGGTGGCGCGACCAATTTGGTGGTAAAGCGACTGGTCGTAAATGGTCCCTTTTCTCTAAAAGCATCCAAAATTAAGTTTGATGGTCTTCTTAAAATTAGTCACTGAGAGGCACGCGAAAGCCACTTGTGCAAATAAGGTATGTGGCCTGTGGTACACCAAGTGAGATGATAATTATCGCTGTCGGCAGTCCCATTAACTAAAATTGAATAATTAACTTTTTGTTGACTGCAGCAAGTGGGCATGTTTGTTTTGAAAACTTAGAGGCAGTCGTGTTTCTACGCAGTATCAGTTGGAAGAATTCTTCTAGCGTGTCTATGCTCCGAGATATCCGACTCCCCTTCTTAATTGTCGTTCGCATGATTACGCATGAGAGATAGCGATCATCGGCACAAAGCTCCTCCCTGATGTGACGCGGCTGTTGCGTGCGGCGTTTAGTCTGACAATATAGGGCAGAGACACAGGCAAAGATGACAATTCTTCCCCTTCCTCTCTCGGCTGGCGAAATCAAGATATGAAAGCGTGGTGCGCCATGCAGTTGCTGCTCTTGATTTCAATAAAAGTTACAATACTTAGAAATCAACATTCACTTTATTTGCGTAGACCAAGGAAAGACCATGCCCGCTCGTCTAGTCACCATTGCGCACGCGCACTGCCCTCCGACTTCTCCGCTCGCACCACTATCTCGGCATGGCAGCTGCCGCCATCGTCACAGGCTGCGCGGTCGCGTGTTAGGAGAACGCTTCCGGGTTCTTCAATTTTTCATTTCGCCAGCCGGAGAGGGGAAGAGGGGACAGTTATCATCTTTGCCGATGCCTCCACCCCGTTGTCAGACTAAACGCCGCACGCAACAGCCGAGTCACATCAGGTTGGAGCTTTGCGTGGATCCTAACTCTCTCGCATGCGTTATCATGCGAACGACAATTAAAATTTCGAGTCCATTATCTCGGAGCACAGACCATGCTGGAAGAATTCTTCCAACTGATACTGTATATAAACACGACTGCCTCTAACTTTTCAGTACAAACATACTCACTTGCTGCAGTCAACAAAAACCTCATTATTCAATTTTAGTTAACTGGGCTACTGACAGCGATAATTAACTCACTTTGTTTCCCCCCGACCACATAACTTATTTGCGCAGGGGGTCTTCGCGCTGGTCTTACAAAGGCAACTCTTTACTATCTGAAATGTCCGTCAACGAAGCGGTTTAGTCATCGTCGTAGTCATTGTTGTCGTGCGATCGTCATTAGGACGACGTCGTTGTCACCCTCGTCAGACAGCAGGGGGCAATTCTGCCAGTGTCCATGTAGTGGACATGTCCATTTCGTCTGCTGCTGAAGTACTGATTGGCTGAAGGTATCTGTTCCCTTCTGACGCGTTCCTCAGCCTACCCAGTCAGAACTTCGGAAGCAGACGAAATGGACATGTCCGCTAGGTGAACACGTACAGAATGCCCCCTAGTGAAATGAGTTGTCCAAGTTGATGTTCACGTTTCTGTCATCAAAGATTACAAAGCACACTAGTGATCAAACATTGTCTGGATTCAGTAATTGCGAAAGGTGTTACAAGGTATGCAGAAACTTGATGTTATATCGAGCATTATCGTAAATTATTTCTCATGCTTATTCCGAATGAATGTACATTGCAACTATGAAAACGTGCATGTGTTTATTTGCTCGTGCTCGAATGAAATGAGGGAAAGCAGCGATGTCCACCTAACTGTTTTTTTTCTTCTTCAGTAAATGACTTAAGGATGGAAAACCTGCCAGTGACAGACTTTTGTTTTTCTTCTCTGCTGCACTTTTGCCTATAGAGCGATAGATTCTCCGGCCGCTCTTTGCGATCTCAACGGGCTCGAACGAGGGTTAACACTAGCCGATCGTGACACCCGTCACCACGTGCTGCCGGAGGCGCTTATCGCCTACGTTGGCGTTCAGTTGCAGATACTCATCTTGCAAGCAAGGTCACCTTATCGCGGCCACTTCAAGTAGGACAAGCGGAAACCGAAGGGTCTCGCTATACGAATACACCAGTAACCCCGCGTATAGAGGCGGCAGCGTCGGATGACGTACGTACGTTCCCGCCTGGAACGCCGGCTTCCGAGAAGGTGAAAAACAAGGAGCGCGCGACGCGAGTTGAACGCGCCGGTATCGCCGCGACTCAGCGCCAGTTACAGTCGCGAGACGGCGTTCGAAACACATTCACTCTCAGAGTGTGAGGAATGGCGAAGTGGAAGGACTGCAGACTGAGCTGTCGTCACTGTCGTGGCGCACCCTACTTGCAGATGTTTTCCTGATGCAACGCGTGGCAATAGTCGCCGCAAGTACTCCGTGGCAGGCCTAGATTTTGGCATCCCCCCGACGAGGAAGTCATTGCCTCCGACGAAGTTGACGTCGCCTGCGTTAGAGGGTGTCTGATGCGACACCATTCCCACGGCATTCTTCAGTTTCGTCGGTTTCGCATTGTTGGAGCGTCCGTTCTGAGGTGATCCCTTTTGCTGCTTTCGTTTTCCTTTGCCTTCGTTGTTTTTTGAGACGCCGGCGAGCGCCCTCACTTAATCGAAGCGAAGACCCGCCTTCTTTCTCCCTCTCTACGCTGGCATCCGCTGTGAAAGCTAATACAGGCGTCAGTTAATCAAGAACCTAATCTAGAAGTCTGATTGCGTTTAGGAACATACCGATATGGCTAGCGATAGCCCGTTATATATAGAATGGGCTATCGCTATCCATTTCGATTCACCAGGGAGCTACGCCATTTAACAAATTCATCGCTTGTTCGTTGACGACGACTACTTCGGTTTTAACGCGATAGCGTTAAGGAGCTCGTGTCGCAGAAAAGCCGGTGTCGTCGGCGTCGGCGTCGGTGTCGGCGTCGGCGTCCGCGGCGTTGGCCGTGAGCGATAAATCAAGGCAGGCACTTCATAAATAAAAAGCAACTTCCAAGATGGGCTGGGTGGGAATCGAACCAGGGTCTCCGGAGTGTGAGACAGAGACGTTACCACTGAGCCACGAGTTCGATGCTTCAAAGCGGTACAAAAGCGCCTCTAGTGAACGCGGTGTTGCCTTAGAAACGAGCTGTTTCTAAGGCTCAGGCGTGCGTCGCTTGCTCAGGCGTACATTTCGTTGTCGTGCCGAACGCTGCGTTGCTCGACGCTCACCGCGTCCGATGCGGGGCGCGTAGTCGCTGCGCCCTAGCCCATTGTCTTACACCCCTTGGTGGGTCGACGGGAACGCTGTCGCGTTCCACTCTTGAAGGCGAAGCTTAAGCGTCCTCCAATTTTTATTTATTTTTTTGGCTATAGAGAATTTAAAAAAACAAACATCGCCTTTGACTCATAGCACAATTTTAATCCTTGAAGGCAAGGTGATGGCTTGCACCAGAAATGAAAATGAGTAATTGCTGATTAACGAAAATATGCTAATTACCTTTTAATGACTTTACAGCCAATATTGAAACTCGCGAATTGTAGCCGGTGAGCTGTGAAGAAGTACCTACTTACAACTAATTGTCAGGATTACACCAGTTTCGAGATATTAATATCCAAAGTGTGCAACCAAATACATTGGCGTTCCAGTTACCTTTTTGTACAGGCGCATAAAACGGCGTTTTCTTAAAAAAAGTAAGTGGTACCACAGTACATTTTTACCGCTAGTTTCACAGCGCGTCTATAGAAACAGGTGCCGTCATCAGGATTTGTTTTATGTCGGCATTACAAAGCCACCGGCTACAATTTGTAAATTGCAATATGTGCTGTTAAGCAATTAGTAAAATTTGGTTAATTAGACGATTACACATTTTGTTTTCTCAGGAAAGTAAAGTCCGCCTCTGCGATTAGTCCAGTTCATTGATTATAGTTTCGCTTTCAGCCATCACCGAGGTTTTCTTCTTTTTTATTCTCTGTAGAATAAAAAAGACCTCATATATAGCTAGCGCAGCAGTAGCTGTACTGAGTAGCCATAAAACGTGACGTCGCCTTTCGGTGCGAACCGTTACCATGCCATGCCATACTGTACTGAAAAAAAGGGCGAAGGGGCTTTCTTGAGTGTATGCGTGTGCGAGTGCGTGCGTGCATGCAGGAGAGCAAAATTGCACTCCCGCATTTCGCAAGAGTGTGCCTAATTACTTCCCTATTCCCAATTATAAATGACCCCAAATACACATAACACCACGACCGCAAGGGCTGGTGACCGCCACAGCGCTATTTCTCCTCAATATGCTGCCTACGCAATTTTCAATTGTTATGTTACGGATGTAAGAGTTGAGCGCAGCCTTCTAAAAGGCAACACGTGGTGCGAATGGGTATGCCACTGCACGGTACAATAATTCTGAAAGGTTAATCTTTCCGCTCCGCAGAGAGAAACGAATTTTCGCCATGAGAAATCAGGTGGACTGCCGGTGGGACGTGGCCGCGGTGACGTCCATGGCCGGCTTCTTCGCCATCGCCATCAACCGGAACATAGGCTGGTTTTACGTGGCCTACATGGAGGAGTTTGGCATTGATCGGCGTGGTGCGTCCTGGCCAGGGTCTGTGCTAACGACCACCCTTCGCTGCGTCGGTAAGCTCTGTCGTTAATTGCGGTGGGCTGCAAAAACTAAGACGCTTTTGGCCTTACTTCGATACCCAACATACATAGTTCAAGTCAGTCTTTTTCTCGTTCTTACGTCATAAACAGTGAGCGGTTGCACGTGAAGTCACTTCAATATGATTAGGAGGAAGTCCGGTCATTTCAGTATCACACTGACATTTTAGAGAGCACCATCAAGACTCATTTGAGTTTTCCGGGTAACGCAACACCCTTACAAATGAAGCTCTCACCTATATCAGTTTCGCAAAAATTTCGAATTGGCACATTTGTAAACAAAACATTGTAGTTGTTTTGTTTTGTTTATTCTGTGAACATTATGTGTAAGTTCCAGTGCTGTTTGTTGCTGCCCCTGTGTTTGAGGAGAGTGGCAGGGCCAGTCGAGTTGCGGTCATGCAGGTTTTAGAACAAATAGCTTTCTTTTGATGATGAGCTTGAAGCGAGAACATTCAGGTAGCGCATGCTGTTTCACCGCGCCATTCCGCAGAGAACAGAGCCGCTAACAAGTTCACATCCAACTGAGCGAGAGCCTTCTTTTACAGCCGCCATTGTGCAGTCACCACAGGGGGAGGGGGTAACGGATCAGCCTTTTCTTTTTTTTTTTTGCGGTGGGCGGTTGCTGGCTGGTGGTTGAAATTTCACCGCCGATGCAAAGGGCGCGTGCTTTCGAGCGCCCAAGCTGTGGGACGCGTTCATTGACCAACGCCAACAGTAAATATTCCAGATTGAGAAACATTCAACGCGAGCACTAGATGATGATTTCCAGATATGAGATTAAAATAAATATTTCGTCAAATTTTGTTCTTCGCATCGAGGGTTCTAGCGAAGGTTGTGAAAAATGGGCAAAGGCCGACCATGCGAAAGCAGAACTTTGGTAGAAGTCTGCTGCGTTGCGGACATGCCTTCGTAATGTCATCTGTTAAGCGTAACAGAGTTGTGCGTGCAAGCCAAGATAAGCTGGGCCTGCGAGCACATGCTGTCGCGCGAGAAATTTGGGGCGTTTTGAGGGCTCAGACGCTTCTGTGGAGCGCTGGGTAACGACAGTTTTTCTCCCGTTGCTCCCTCCTTCTGCGGTTGCGGCACCATGTCAGCTGCAGGAGGGGGCCCCCGCCCCACTGCACCTGCATTGGCTAACGGCTCTGTTCTCGACGTAACTATGCTGCCAGACAATAAACACTACCTATGTGTCCTCGCTGCAACAAAAATGCGCCTTCGAGCGCATCCTTTCTTTAATAAAGCGAATAGCTTTCTTGAAATGTTCGGCTATTTGACTACGTTCGCAACCATGGGGATAGTTTCTCCACGTTTTTTTCTCTCCACAGTATTATTTCTACTCGTATACGATTTTGGCATGTACCAGTGTGTTAAATAAACTTCAAATGAGCTATCAGGCAATACGAAATGTCTGCGGTTAGCCTGAAGAATCCTTATTTTATTCTTTACGCAGCAGTATACGTATGCCCAGCAGATTGCAAGTAGTTAAATTTCTGAATGAAAACATTGGTACACAAACAGAAACGAGAACACTGAAAAAAAAGCGCATGAAAGGCAACATTGACTTTGAGCACACCTTACATTGGCAAACCCTGCCTGCTGGAAGGGACTTCCCAATTGAATGTCACTTCAAACGGTGGCGTTATAGTATCCGATAGCCGAAACTGTAATGGTGGACTCGTAAGCCAAGTATTATCAACTTTTAACAAAACCGCCCTCTGTACGCAGGTCTCCTCCTTTCCGTACTGCAGAGATACGTGTCGCTCTTCTGGATTGGTCTACTGGGCAGTATCCTGCTCTGGAGCAGCCTCATCGCATCTTCGTTCGTACCGAACATAGAATGGATGACGGTGATCATCGGCTTTGCACACGGTGAGACGCAGCAATGCAAAATCCTTTCATACGCGCTGGTGCTGCGCATTTATAAGCTGCTGGGAATTGTGGCGAAAGTTTATAAAAGAAAAAAATGCTTCCGCATTCATGGGGTGAATTAGAATAGAGGGATATGGATAAATGATAACAGACTTCAAATGTTAGAGCTAGTCTTAGATGTAAGCGCTGTTATATAAGCTCTATGTTCGTAACTTTTTTTACGCTCTGTTATAAGATTATCATGAATAACTAACTAGCCCGAATTTCTGCCGTGGTAGTGTAATAAGTTTTCCTTCTTAGTTTATTTTAGTACCTTAATTCAACGCGCTGTGAGTGTTTCAAATATTGGCATTACATTGAAGCATAGTAAGACCAAACGTTTCCTGAGCGTCTCCTCTTTTCCATGGAAAGAGGAGACGTTGGGCATAATGGTGTGGAGTAGTATCGGTGGCAAACGTCATGAAATTTGCTAAATCGATGTACATATAAACTTGCATTTTTATATGTTCAGACGCTGTAGCGAGCAGAAGTCCAATTTTCTATTCCACTTTAAACCATTCTAATGTATACTGGGTGATTATTCTGGAAGCATATGCACTGTGTATTGTGAAATAAAGATGCGAAGAATTTCTGGAAGATTTTTTTTTTGTTTCAGCGTTTCAGGTCGTAATATATTACACGTAAATCACTGTTCTGATCCTAGTGTTCATCATTGATCTTGTTCGTTGCTTGCTTACAAGGTGTTTTGTCCTGGCCATTCATATTTGTACATCCTGGTAGCACACAAGGTATTAATATGTTAATTTTGTTGAATTTCCTGTGAAGTATCCAACTGTGTCATATTGTAGCGGGTACAGTGACAGAGACAGTGTATGAAGAATCCTATTCACACGTAAAGTCGTCAAGCTACGGTTGATGATTGCTGATTCAAACCTTGGACTTCACTTGTGTGCAGGTATTGGTGCAGGACTCGTGTTAAATACGCATCTAGTACTGATCATGCACTACTTCCGCAAGTACCGGGGTGTCGCAGCAGGTCTTCGTCTGTCTGCCAATCCTGTCAGTGCCATCGTCTTTCCGGTCGTGTTGTCGGCGCTGAAAGACGCCTACGGCTTCCGCGGAACTCTCCTAGTGTTTGCGGCCATCACCATGCATGTCACTGCCTTAAGCCTATTGCTGAAGGAACCGCCATGGGTTCGCCGCGCGAGAACAAAAAAGCAAACACCAGGGACAGAACCAAGCGACATTCCAAACAGGCTGACGGACGTAGGGCTTGAACGCAACGTATCCGCGCTCCGCAAGAAAATGGGACCAGTGGACACTTTAGCGGTCAATCAAACAATTTCAGAAAACTCAAAAGAATATGAAATGCCCGTTCCAGAAGTGGAGGTTTTATTAGCTCACCAAAAGCAACCTGAAAGCAACGACTCTTCATCTAAGACGTCTCCGGGACTAGGACAATTCTCTACATTACTCATTTCCGAAATGGATAAACACGGAGACAAATCTACATCCGAGATAGCAGTTAAAACGTTAGACTGCTGTATTCCACTGTTGAGCACTGACAAGCAAATGCTCGATAAATTCAACTCAGAATTGACGAATGGCGATCACATAAGCCAAAGAATAGCACAAGAAATTGGTCGGCACCTCTCTGCAGTAGGCCCAGTGGCCATCAAATCACCTCAAAGCAATTGCACACTGGGCTTATCTTCTCAGGCTTCCGAAAAAGGCGTTAACGGACAGCACGGCACTCAGAACTGGGTGATTTCACGTCTTTCTAGTCGGTTGCTTAGGTGGTTTTTTAAACTTGTTTTACCCACAAGACCTCCTTCGCTGGGAATAATCACAGCCGTCGTGGCATCCACGTTGTTGGACTACGTCAACGCCGTGCACCTCTCTACCCTGGTGGACTACGCCCGAGATAAGGGCGTTTCGCCCACACAGGCAACCATGACCATCACGTATGCCGCGGTGCCAGAAATATTCGGGCGCATATTCCTGCCCTTTATGGCAGACCTCGGATGGGTGACCAGGCCGACACTGGCCTGTGGTTCACTCTTCGCCCTCGGATTCTTATTCGCCGCCACGCCGGAAACGACGGTGGCTGCCCATGTTGCCCTCCGTGCGCTGTCATCGGTGGCAATGGCGGGCCTCTTAACAATGAAGCAGGTCCTCATAGCCGACAACCTTGGCCCAGAGGCCGTACCTCTCGTTTCGGGAACGTCTGGCCTGCTGCTTGTGCCGGTGCTGTTCAGCAACCCCATGATCATAGGTGAGTCCCACCACAATTCGTGCTCGAGTGAGCAGTTCTTTCCTTTTCTACGCGTACTGCCGTTACGATTGCTGGGCAGATAAAAGTTGAAGTCGGCAGGCTGCATATGGCTGACTGCATTAACTCGTCGTCGTAACATGCAAAACATGATGCGTCTATCCGATAAGATCTGGTAAGCAGACCAAACTATGGGATTTAACATCTCCGAGCAATAATACATGGGCTGCGAGAGACGCTGTAGCGGGGGGTCCGGGATTAATATTTCGATCAGCTACGCATTTTAAAACTTGCTTCTAAACCTAATAAGGAGCGTTTTCGCTTTCCTCACCACCGCAGTCCGGAATTGAACAAGGGGCCTTGACCTTAGAAAGAGAATAGCGAATAGCCAATGAGTCATCTCAGCAGGTCCGCCGAGGGACGTCAGCAGGTCAGCATGTGCTGATGCATTACGTCTCCGAGGCGCCTGTCATACGTGCTGCAGCGCCAGGATTTCTTCATGACACGTTATCCAATGAAAACGTTATAGGAAGAGACAAATGATAAGATGTGAGTGAAAAACGAGGACGTTAGCTAGAGCATGGTCTGGCTGCGTGAGGGTGATGGGGTTAGAGGGTTTAAAATCTAAAGAAAAGACGACGTAAGAAAACGAAACGCAGTGCGCATATAAGCGCGAGAAAGCGGGCGACATTGTTGCAGTTATTTAATGTCAAAGTTGTTGCAGATAAGTTAAGGAACTGCCATGTGCTTTCGTGGTGTTTCGTTTGACTACTCATATGCTCCAGATAGCTTGGAGTTATACGGGCATTAACGGTATGCATAAACGCTACTAGTTAAAGTAGCGTCCGAGAAAAGAGAGAAGAAAAAAAGCTGCGATGTCAGAACATAATAACAGACTTTTCAGGATTATTGGAATTAAGAAATAATGTTTAGCACGTAGAGTTCGGGAAAATGTGGCAATAAGATGAAATCCTTAAAAAGCGTTTTTGCACATTGAATCACCCACACAAACACACGCACATATACGTAAGTACAAAGCCACGCAATTCGTTTTAAGCATAACATGCATTGAGTGGCCCACAACAGTGATCAGCTTGTCGGTTTACCCAAATACACGAGTACATAAATCCAGAACTGCGACAACGCATTAATGTGAGCTTGTGGCGTGGTTTCGTTCGCAGAGCATTTCGGGACAGATGTAACCTGGCCATAAAGAGAACTTTATGTGAATTTCATCCATGCGCTTACACGCCTCTTCTATCACCCTCCTCTAGTAATCCTCCACCCGCTTTTCACAATCCATCCATTTTTTTTTGTGTTTGGCAGCTTCTAAAGTGCGATTGTTTCTTGTACCTCTGGCTTACTTCTGGACATTAGAGTCACTGCACACGCTCAGGAAGGCTATGGTGCATTATTAACTTTATAAGGTTAATGTAGGTGCTCTACAGTACCTCCACGTTAGGCAAACAACCAGCGCATCTACCAACCGCAAGCTGTAGACGTGCCTGGTTGCTATGGGATGTCACCATTTCTCGCGTGCAGTTCCCCGAACTGAAAATGCCCGAGTAAATAGTTCGTCGGCCCGATTGTAGCACTTGTCACGTCCTTTCTTCGTGCATCAGTGGTCGGTTGCCGTGTTACTTATTATTGAAAAATACCATACGGAGCCCAACTGGGGCATGCAGTAAGGGGAAGCGATGCATAATATGTATACACAGCAACCATGAGTCAAAATATCTAATGTAAACAACTGGAGTAATGTAAGTGCAGTTTCTTATTTCTCCTTCTCTCACCGATCTTCGTTGGCCGATTGGCCGCAATACAGTATTCTATGTCACTGCGATCACCACTTGGGTCTTCACGCGGCCAGCAGAGGCTTGGCGTGTTCGCCACAGAGATCGGAGCTGTTAATCATTGAGCCAAAACATCAAAGGAGACACGCTGGAAGCAGCAGACCCATGACTGTTTTCCTAAACGGAAATGAGGTTCCCAAGGTGGAGGAAATAAGAATTCTGGGCATGTATATCCAGAGAAATGGATGCAACCTCACGACAATCAAAAAGTTAGAAGGATACACGGCGCAGGTCACGGGGATCTTTAGGACAATTTCACTCAAAGACAGGGGCCTCAAAGAGAACAGCCTCCTCAGACTCATGCAAGCCTTCATTAGCAGCCGTATAGCGTATGGCACACCGTATCTTGCGTTTAAACGAGAAGAAAAGGATAAAATAGATGCGATCATTAGGAAGAGCGTTAAGAGAGCCCTAGGGCTCCCAGACTCGACCTCGAGAGACCTCCTTCTCAAAATGGGGGTTCACAACACGCTAGTTGAACTCACTGAGGCAGTACGAGTGTCTCAGTTGGAAAGATTAGGCCAGTATAAAACAGGGAGAAAAATCATGGAATGGGTAGGAATTCAATGCGACAGGGGCGCCCCGACTGACAAGAAATACATTCCGTTGGACTTGCGTAAACGCTTCCGAATCGCCCCCCTACCTAAAAATATGCGTCCTATCTACAACAAAGAGAGGAGAGCTCACAGGGCTAAGGCTCTAGTAAATAAACTCAAAAACACACCGGCGCATAACGTAGCATACGGGGACGCCGCTTGCGGCAGAGACGGAGCTGCGGTATCGACGGTGGTTGATGGCGACGGGTGCGTTAAGATAGCGTGCTCCACGTGCACGAGGGACGCCTGTACAGCCGAGGTGGTTGCAGTAGCGCTCGATTGTGCGGGTACAAAAGCGGGAGTAATATTATGCGATAACAAATTAGCTATCCGAAATTTTAACAAAGGGAGAATCTCGGAAGAAGCCATCCACATTCTACTCAGAAACCCTCCCAGGAGAGACATAACTTTTGTTTAAGTACCAGCCCATGAAGAAGTCCCAGGCAACTAATCCGCTCACGAGCTCTCCCGAGCACTCTACCACCGGGCAACTCTAGAGCAGCCAGTTCCAGGGATAAAAAATAGCATGATCACGTACAGGGAAATTGTCGACCACTACAAAGCCGAAAGAAGAATCTTTCCGCCTCCGCATCGGTCTCTCTGTCTAGAGGACGCTCGCATTTGGCGACGCCTCCAGGGAAGCAATTATACATTACCACATTGGATCGACTTAACACAGACGAGGGACTATAACGACGCCCTCTGCAAAATTTGTAAGCAAAAAGGTACGCTAGACCATATAATATGGGAGTGTGCTGGCTCCCCAGGGGCCAAGGAAAACATTGACAGTAGAGAAGCATGGGAGGCCTTGCTCCAGAGCGAGGCTGAAGACGACCAGCGTTGAGCAATCCGCCTGGCCGTTGAGGCCGTGAAGACTCACCATCCTCAACGCGCGGGGACTGCTTCGTCCTCCCCCCCTACCTACGTGTAGGTTAAGAGGCGGGCACCCCAGCTCGGTGGAACAATAACTTTTTCAATCAATTCACGGGAATTTCCGATATAACAGTGCGCCGCGTGAGGCCGGAGTGGGTCGACTATTTCAACTGTCTCGAAACCTTGGGTAGGATAAATAAAGCTACTCCCCGCGTTACGGAAACGCTCACTTCTCTGATAAAATCGAAGATATTGCTATATGCTACTCGAAGGTGGTGCGGTCCCTTGGAATTAGTGGGACGTACCCATAAGCGGCCGCTGCCTCATCGATGACGACGACGTGCCTTGCTTGATATGGGCATTCGAGACGTAATCCTATCAACTGAATAAAATAAGAGTATTAAAATTGAATTTGATGATGTTTTCCCTTGAAACCCTAAGTTTCAGTCAGCCATGTTCTTAAATAACCTATTGCAATATTACCTTGCACGCGTACAAACAAAAATTACGCAGCATGTTAAGCTCCTGTAACGCGCGAAGGTGACAGCCTGCGGCACACGTGGTAACGCGTTAAGTTATACGATCGGAGGGGTCAGATTTCTTGCAAAACATAAGGAGCCTCAGTGTGAAGTAAACGTATGGCACTGTAGGTCGGCCTCCTCAACGCCACATGCGAGCACCTAATGCACTACCTAAAAGTTCTTTCTTTCTTTCTTTCTTTCTTTCTTTCTTTCTTTCTTTCTTTCTTTCTTTCTTTCTTTCTTTCTTTCTTTCTTTCGTTCGTTCTTTCGTTGTTTCTCTCTTTCGTTTCTTCATTTATATACAGCCATTGCATCTTTGCTTGCTTACGGGGGTGTGAGCCATTCCTGGCGAGTGAGTGAGTGAGTGAAAAACTTTATCAGCTCTAGATTCGCTGGTCTTCTGCAGTCTTTAGATGGAATCGTCCATCTTCTAGCACAACGGTCGGTTGCCCTTAGTCCAGGGCTCCGCTGGATGCTGCTGCCAGTTGTGCTCGCCGAATCAGACCTTCTTGGTCGACCTGGCGATCGCTGGAGAGCACTCCCTCCCATTGCTCCGCACTCGGGTTTGGTATAACGGGTACCACGTCTATCTTCTGGCATGCCCACGTTATGTGATACAGCGTGGGTGTTTCGTGGCACCAGGGGCATTTGTCATTGTATTGTGTGGGATAAATTTTGCTGAGTACGTTTAGGTTCGGGTACGAGCCCGTTTGTAGCTGCCTCCACGCGACAGAGTCCTCTCTGCTAAGGGAGTTGTGCGGTGGTGGATACCGCTTTCTGCAGCCCTTGTAGTAATTTAGTATGGCCGAATAGTCTTGGGGTACAGGTTCGGTCTCCTCGAGGTCGCCTATGTTGGATGCTCGGTAATAAGTGTACCCTCGAGCTATCCTGTCCGCCTCTTGGTTCCCTGCCACTCCCGTGTGTCCCGGCGTCCATACTATCGTATGCCTAATTGGTTCTTCTTTTGTTTGTCGTTCTGTTATGGGGTCTCCGGAGCGGAGTATGCGGAGCGCTCCGTGCCCTATTCTGCCGCGTAGGTAGTTGCGGCACGCTGTTTGCGAGTCTGTAAGGATTGTTAGAGTTCCTGGCGATGATATTTTTTGCTTCACTGGACTTAGTCGCCGCTTTTTTTCGGGTATGAGCCATTGCAATGACTCACCTAAAGGTAACATAATAGCTACGGACGCTTCAGTGAACAACGATAAAGTGGGGCGTAGACATTTTCTCGCTTTCTCTTGGCTGGGAATTCTCTTTGAGGCTGCCAGATCTCACCCCCGTTTTTGAAGCCGGGCATTTTGCAATGATTTTAGCGCTGCAGAAATTCGCATTGAATCCAATAATTGCGGTTATTATAGGAGATTCCCTTTCTGCCTATTCTTCGCTTACAGCTTCATACAATTCGCCAACTATAAAGACATTTCTAACACTAGTTCTTCAACAGTTTAATTTTGGAAAAGTAATATGGGTACTAGGTTACAGTGGATTATAATAAAATGAAATGGAAGATTCATTAGCGCCAGCATCCCTGAGCGGACCGACAATGTCGGTTCTTCTGGCAGTGGCACACATAATATTAATTAGATATCTAAAATATTAAGCTTGTAGAGATGTCGTTGAATCACGTAACTACATGGACAGAATTGCAGCACCTAAAATTTCTGTGGAAAATCAAGGGGTGCCCATCAAGGCAATCGGAAGTAGTGATCACCAGATTACGCTGCCGCGTCGCCGCATTAATCCTACATTTATAGAGGACTGGTCTGATGATATCACCCCTGTGTCAATAATGCCAAGAAACAGAATCCCTAGATTACTATTTTTGGTTATGTTGCCGGTATAAATTATTAAGAAAAACCACTTCTAGAAATTCAGCTTGCTAAACTAGGGTTAACGTTAACATAAGAAATAATGCTAACTTTCGGTGCATCAGTTCTGGGTTTTAGGCACAGATGCCAAGTTTTTGATGCCGCTTGCGTTACATACAATCAACTAAACGAATAAGCTTTTCAATGTTCGATCTTTTTTTAGCCGGATACGTAATACAGGTCTAGCATATACAAGTGAGGCTCAGTTGACGTCTGGGTACGTACCGCCAGTTGTTTCTTGGCGGAAAGCTGTCTACCAGACAAGTTGCCAAAAAAGTCGTAGCATTGAAACGTGTCCGAGCTGTTGAGGTCGTCCTCGTGGGTCGGAAACCAGACGCGAGGAGTTCCATCGAGGTAGAATACGACGTTTGCCAGTATTATAGTTGCATCCCAGCTATTTGCTCACGCGCTCGTGCATGGCTGAACCACTAATGCACGCCAGTGCTGTTTTCCCCGGAAAAGGTTCCGGGATCGCGGGGCTGTGACAGGGCGATAAACGAAGTAGTGGTCGCTGGCGTAGCTGGCGGCGACATGTCATAACCTGGCGGCGTGGCGGTAGATAAGTTGGTGGCGTCCGCTGTGAAGCTCCTTCGTGAGAAGTACCGAGCGTTTTTGTGTGGACTATCGCCGCCTCAACAACATTAGGAAGAAAGCCGCTTACCTGTTACCGCGAATCGATGATACCCTTGGTCGTCTCTATGGTGCCACTTCTCTTCTATCGACCTTCGATCTGCATATTGGCAGATTGGTGCGCGCTCCATGGATCGCGAGAAAGCGGCTTTTGTAAATCCTGATGGGCTTTACCGGTTCAGGCTCATGCCTTTCGGTCTATATAATGCCCCAGCCACATTCGAGCGAACGATGGACTCTCTGCTGCTTGGGTTCAACTGGCATACATGCTTGCGTTATTTAGACGACATAATGGTGTTTTCGCCTACGTTTGATACACACCTCGAACGCCTCTCAGCAATTATAATTCTTGGCGTGTTTCACCGTGCCTCACCTCAGATTCATTACGATCCTTGGCCACATTTTGGACGCTGCCAGCGTGCAACCTGACCCAGAGAAAATTATATCCGTGAAATATTTCCCTGTGCCCACGTCTGCCAAAGATGTTCGCAGCTTTGTAGGGCTATGCCACTATTATCGCCGGTTTATGAAGAATATTGCAGTGATTGCAAAGCCACTCACAGATCCTAAACAAGACGCTTCTTTTACCTGGGGCCCTGCACAAGCCGCGGATTTCCCCTAGTTAACCACGCTCCACCAAACGCCTCCAATTTTGACCCACTTCGACCCATGAGCCCAAACCAAAGTCCGTACTGAGGCAAGCGGTTACGAAATAGGCGCTGTCTTGGCCCAGTCTGAACGTGGATGGAATGCGTCATCGCTTATGCTAGCAGGCTGCTGTGCGTATCGGAGCGACATTGTTCAGTTACCGAACGTGAGTGCCTCGATCTTGTATAAGCAGTTGCAATGTTTTGCCCTCATCGATTTGGCCGACTGTTCACAGCAGTTTCCGACCACCATGGCCTCTGCTGGCTCGCTTCTTTGAAAGATCCCACAGGCAGACTCCCTGGATGGACACTGTGCCTGCAAGGGTACACTTACACGGTCGCACACAAGACAGTGAGGATGTACAAAGATGCGGATTGTTTGTACCGCTACCCTGTGGCCGACTGTGACTCTTCGCGCACTGATTCCCTCGATTGCGTCTTTTCCGTGTGCCAGTTGCTTAACATCACGAACGAACAGCGTCGGGGTGCCTACTTAAGAGAAATAATCGAGCTCCTGCAATCCTCTCCCAGCGACGCCTGGGTGCGCATGTTCACCCTGTAGGACGGCACATTATATCAGCGTAACGTGTACCCTGACGCCCCTGATCTTCTCCTAGTTATGCCATCGCACCTGCGCTCCGCAGTTCTTCGTGAGCTTCGCGACGCCCCAACCACTGGCCACCTAGGTGCTACTCGCACAAATGACCCCGTGCGCCGTCGCTTCTATTGGCTTGGCCTAGCCCGCTCATTGCGACGTTATGTCAGCGCCTGCGAACTCTGTCAACGCCGAAAGAAACCGTCTACGCTTCCTGCTGGGTATCTTCAGCCCATCAACGTCACACCTCTGCCCATCTTACTTGTCGGTTTAGACCTTCTCGGACCTTTTCCTACATCTGCTTCAGGAAAAAAAATGGGTGGCCGTCACTATCGATTACGCAACGCGCTATACGCAATATCACGGGCGCTGGTTACCAGCTATGCTGCAGAATCGGCGGACTTTCTCTTCCGTGACTCAATTCTAGTACATGGTGCACCGCGTCAATTGCTGACTGGCCGAGACCGCACCTTCCTGTCTAAAGTCATCGACGATATCCTGCGCTGCCACTCCACGCAGCACAAGATCACCACGTCATACTAGCCCCAGACGAACGAGCTCACCGAGCGCTTGAATGGGACCTCAACAGACATGCTTTCAAAGCACGTGTCGGCAGACCACCGTGATTGGGACCTTGCGCTGCCATATGTGATATTCCCATATAACTCCTCCCGCCAGAACACTGCTGGATACTCTCCCTTTTACCTTTTGTTCGGACGTGAACCAACTTTACAGTTGGACACATTTATTCTTTATCTTGTACCTTCGACTGTGCGCGACGCCATTTCGCGGGCTGAATAGGCGCGCCGATAACCTGCAGTGGACTTGCTGCTTCCCAAGACAATCAGAAACGCCTTTACCACCAGCGACAACGCCACGAACGTTTTACTCCGGGTGCCCTCGAGCTATTTTGGTTCCTCTCCCAATACGTGGGTCTTTCTGAAAAGCTCCTTCCTTGCTCCAAGGGCCCATACCGCGTCCTTCAACAAGTGAATGACGTGACATACGAGATCGTGTCCGTCAGTCCCACTACACCTTCTGTTCCGTTGTCCAGCAATGTCGTCCACGTTTCGAGATTCAAGCACTATCACCCTTCCTCTGCTGTGGGTCCTTAGTGGCGCCTGGGTGGCGCCTCTGCCGCCGAGGGTCATGCCACGTGCTACTTGTAGGCGATGGTGCAGACCCTTGTATTTAGTGGAACGTACTCATAATCGAACACTGCCTGATCTGATGACGACGAGGCGACTTGCTTGACATTGGCTGGCTTCCATGTTGGCCGGTACTTGCTACCCTTGTAGATACATCCTGTAAGTAGCTTCCCTACTGTGCTTCCCCCTAACAATATATTCTAGCCGATGAAATATGCCGTGTAGCCCTTGAGCACCAAACAAACGTATATTCAGGTCGACAGAAAGATTAGAAAGAACACGGTCACAGTATAGTAAACACAAGGGGGAAAGTTGCCTCCCACGGTCAACACAAAGATAGAGTGTCCTCCGGTCACGCAAAGATAAACACGCCTCGTGTTATCACAATGCAAGCTTCCTTGTGAAGAGCTGTAGACAGTTGGGCTGGCTTGTAGGTATTTGTCATGCGAGACAGCTGTTGAACCTCGACGGTTTATTTAGCAGGCCGCACTGAAGAAAAATGACGCTGGCCATGGCGATGAATATATACAGATGAAGAAGATGAATGCGCAATCTCTGTGGTATGGCAGCGGCCGTCCAAAGGTGAAAAAACAGGAGTGACACGATAGTACACTGGCGAAGTCTGTTCCCGAACAGTGTAGGACCCGATAAAACGGGACTGAGATTTCTCGCATAAGAAGAAAAATGACGCTGGCCATGATGGTGAATATATACAGATGAAGAAGATGGAGTAATATTGTTACGCTGAAGGGAACGAAGAAGTTGGATTGGACTAGACGAAGGCGAAGTCTGGCAGTTGCCTGAACGCCATATACGCCAGTTGTAAATATACGTTATTTTACACTCGTGGGCCTGCTTTCTTCCTGCAACAATATAATGCTCATATATAGTAGTATTGAAGTACAAAGAAAAAGCACACTGAAACAGGGAGAGGACTTGCTCTTCAACACCATGAATTTATAGGATAAACATTAATGAAAAGGTATTTCTAGTGTTTTCAGGCAGAAAACACTAGAGACCCAAAGACTAGTAAAGCAGACGCTATTCTTACAAAGGAGACTAGGCGCAGGGTGCAACTAGAGCCAGAAAAGACACAAGTAATTCTGTTAATGCATTCCTCTCCGGTACCTCAGAAGTACCCTAGGTAATGCCTATGAGATGCCGCAAGTCGTGCAGTGGTCGTAATATTGAACGCAAAGAAATATAGCGATATCTTCAGGGTTAATGTTCCCATCTAATCTATCAAACAGACAACAAGGCGTCAGACTTTTACCTCAATCAGGTTTTTTAATGGACACAAGAACAATTGCGCAAAGCATTCTTAGGGTGGTGTACGTGCTAGGTTGAAAGGATGAATGAAAAAAAGAACACGTGATTGAATTGGCATGGCATATTGTTCCCTTATGTTCTGGCCTGCACCGCAACTGCAGATTCGGGAAAGATTATAGCGCCTCGCTGGGGGCTGAGGTAAACAGAAAAAAATATAGACTGTATAGTGTCTAGTGCACTATAGACTATGAGCGATGGCTCATTCGCGATAGGCTTCATATGTTGCTGATGTAGTGTCCGTATGAAACGGACCTCCTTTTTCTTTTGTATTTATTGAAATAAAAATAAACAGAGCAGTCGTTGGCACCGTTTACTGGCGATGGCTACCCTCCTAAACAATTCATCAATAATACAGGATTAGAAAAATACATATAAATTGTTGCACTAGGCGATTCCTAAATGAAACAAAAGAACATATAGCACTACTAAGAGTAAAAGTCTCTATTGAAAAGTTCTCATAACAGAATCTACGATAGTTTGTGGTACACAATTCTCAGGTACGAAAATGAGGCACATATAATGCAGTATTCGTCGCAAATGCCAGTGTCTGTGAAGAAGTGTTGAAGTGATTTCATTGCTTTTCGATGCAGTACTTCTGATGGCCAGGGACCTAACACTTTGGCAAGTGAAAAAAGTTCCAGGTGAATCATATAAACGGGGTTCTTTTTCGAGACGCTGTCTATGTGTGGTGTGCTTGGGGCAGTCGAAAAGTAGGTCGTATACATCGTCGTCGTCGGGGTCACAAGAACACGCTGGAGAGGGGACATGTTTAATTCGAAATGAAAAAGTACTTTCTTTAAAGAGTTCCGAGGCGGAGACGATGTAAGAGCATGTCGATTCATTGTGGAAGATGAGGGTACTCAAAATGTGTCAACTACCTGCTTGCGTATACATTCATTCACACTATCACGCAGTCTGAGCGAATAAAAAAGGAAGGAAGCCTTTTTGTGGAGCAGTGTTGTGATGTATTTGCGTGACATTGTTTTCCCCCACAATACCCTGTGTCTCAAACTCTCCTGAAAAAAAAAGTGTGATTGCTAGTACAACGCAATCTCGTGATTCACAGCACGACGTGTAAGGTTCAGCTCCGGTCGCGGCTTCTGCGTTTCAATAAGCTAAAGAAAAACAGAACGCTCCTTCACTCGGAGTTAGGCGAGCGTTCTGGAGCGTCTAATAACAAGATTTATAATGGGCTCTCCACTATTGTTAACCTTGTATTCCAAGTAGTGCTCACAGTGGCAAGTACAAGTGGGAGACAGCGGCGTAGCCAGAAATTTCGTTCGTGGGAGGCTCACATTGCAGCTGGGCCTCCTCGTTATGAATTTGTCGAGGGACCAACTACATGAATAATAACTGCATTGCCACTGCCAAAGATGCTGTAAACGAATGCTTGAACGCTACACACCGTGAAGACAAGTAAAATATGTATCTTTTTCACGAAAGAATATACTCGTATGTCTCAAAAATTGTACCCGAAATAACTGATATCAATGCTTCCTTGTTTTTTGTCTATTTCATACGTAAAGAAAATATCACACAAGGTTTAGAACTATACCAGCTCGAAACCACCAAAGCAGCGCATGCAGCTGATATGAAAAATGTAAAGGCCATGAAATTAACAAGTTCAGGACAAATATTTTAATGAAACTTTGTCATTCAAGAATATTGTTTACGTTTTTGTTCAAATGCAACGGCCAGGGGAAAATCTCAGTGACGCTGTCCTTTGTTCCAATGTATTGCGCAGGAGAAGCTGTCACCGGTCGTGTATTGTGAGTAAATGCACTGAATTTATAGTCGCAACATAGAGCATACACACAAGGCAGGAGTTTTGCAAAATGTACGAGGGCGAGTCAAATGAAACTGAGCCATTGCGAATATATGACAAACGGGGCACTTTATTCAAAAGTAGCCTCCATGAGCATTTAGACATTTGTACCTCTGACTAACGAGTCGCATGATTCCCGTCTCATAAAACTCCTTGGGTTGCTGCTTCAAAAAGTCTGTAACTGACTCCTTTACGTCATCGTCCGCCATGAATCTGGTTCCCTTGAGCTCTTTTTTTTAATTGCCCCATGTTGTGTTAGTCGCAAGGCGACGGGTCTGGGTTGTATGGCGTATGTTGCAGCATTTCCCACTTTAACTTTGCCGGTTTGGTATTAACCACATCAGCGACCTGGAGACTGGCATTGTCGTGGAGCAAGATGACCCCATTCGTCCGTTTTCCAGGTCGTTTGTTCTTGATTGCGACACGCAGCCGATCCAGCGTTTCACAACATCGGAAATTCTTGATAGTCTCCCAAGGTTTAGCAAATTCGATCAGTAATGGCCCCTGAATGACGATCGAAAAAAAGTAAACAATACGTTTCCGGCCAAAATGACGGCATTTGTTTTCTTCGGGGTGGTGAATTCGAATGTTTCTACTGTAAGCTTTGCCGTCGTGCTTCAGGCTCGTAGTAACGGCACCATAATTTGTCCCCGGTCACAATTGCAGAAAAGCAGTCGTCACCCCCATTGCGATACCGGATAAGATGAGCCAAGGCAGCGCCGAATCTCTCCCTCTTCTAATGGTGGTTCAAAATCTTGGGCACCCATGGCGCGCACAAGAGCCGATAACCGAGCTGTTCATGAATTATGGTGTGACCGAACCGTGGCTGATGTTCACACGCTCTGCCAGTTCATCGATGCTTATCCTCCGTTCTTGTCTAATCAGCTCATCAACCTTTGCAATTGTGTTGGGGGTGATTGCATGGCGGCTTTGGCCCAGTTTTGGATGGTATTTGCAACTTTCACATCCTTCTTTGAACACTTTGCTCCAATGCTTCACAGTGGCCAATGAAATGCAATGTTCAGTGTACACGGCAGCCATACAGCGACCAATTTCTTTTTGGGAAACACCTTCAGCTGTCAAAAACCTCACGACACTAAGCTGGTCAACTTTTGGAGCGTCCATTATGCCACGCAACCGCGTTCAACCCATTTTATACAAGCATTAAAGGACATTTATCCTCACACCTGTGTGTCACTTTTGTAAATGAGAGATGCCTGTGTGCTAACTGCATGCCTCATAGATAATGAATGGAACCATTATTGCGCGGGATGGGTTGGCTCACTTTCATTTGACTCGCCCTCGTACATTAGAAATGCGAAGATGCAATGAAATATACAAATGCGAAGATGCAGCTTAATAAAGGGCAAAATAGTGTCACTGGAAACAAAGTTGACTGCATGTATACACAAAACCTCGCAACAAGATATTTAAATATACGAATTTCTCCAATAAATCTACGCATCTAAGAAAAGGTCACTCTATCATCATCATCATCGTCGTCATAGTCATCATCAGCCTATTTTATGTTCACTGTAGGATGAAGACAAATAAACATGTTGCGCAATCACAGATCCACCGACCACAGAATCCTAAGGCCCGCCCCTCTTCTCTCCACTCCCTCTGACGAATCGCGTGCGACGGAAGGCGGCGCGCTTCCTCCCCGCTTTTCCCGCTCGCACACACAAGACTGAACCACCATCGTCGGCTCACCCATGCTAATCCCCCCCCCCCCCCCCCCCGCTATCACTCGCACATACAGCATACGGCGCGCGGTTACGCTTTTATGGCCCTTGGACTTTATACGGGACATTACGGCAACGGCAGGAATGCGCCTGGAGTGTCCATATAATTGCTATCGCAATAATATAATGAGCGTATCCGGCAACTGAAGAATCCCGTGGTCCATTACATTCCGCAAAAGAAGAAGTAACAAAATCAAACTTTCACCATGAGACAATTCGCTGCGCCGCAAGAATGTCTTTCTTTCTTTTGTGGGGAGGTGGCATCGAAAAGAAAAAAAAAAATCTGAAGGAGAGCATGTTGGCCACAATCGAATGCCCACTTTGGGCACCTAATGTGGTTAACGAAGAATATCAAAGAAAATATGAGACGCTTGATCCACAGAGAAGCATACGCATGCTGCCCGGTATCCTACACCGGCGAGACAAAATTTTCCGGAGAGGTTGCGCTCAAGCGAACGCATTTCAATCCGTCGAGACCCCACAGTGATGGCGGCGAGCGACCGTTCTTTCTTTTTCTCGGCTGCTAGCCGGAAAGTGACTAAAACTCTGTCACGCGAAAATCCACTCGGCCAGAGAAAAACAAACGCGTACCAAAGTGCGCCGCGTGGTGGTCGGAGCAGCACGAGAAAAACGCATGCGCTCTATCCGTCTCTGGCAGCCCGCGGGTAGCGAGAACAAGAAAACTGAAGAGGCTCAATGTGTCCTCGCGAATAAAAGTCGAAGTACACAAAAGCAACAACAACAAAATAACGTAGTTATCATTACTGGCTTTAGTGCCTTGACATAGATGCTTTGGCTAAAGGGAAAAAAATGTCGATATTCTTTCCTGTGACCTGACGGCACAAATGAACAACCGCAGTGCTTCGTCTCAACGGACCTCGCTGCGCGCTTTGTCAACTTTAGAGTAGTACGCTCTAGTCACCTTGTTTGATAGTGTGTTGATTTGGCTTGTCTCATTGTATGGTCTGTTGTACGACTTTAGAAAAATCAATGCACCTTTGGCGTCCAATGTTAATAACAACATTAAACCCACCATGCTCCGGAATTGAAAATCTAAAGCACGACTTTGAAAGTGTCAATGCTCCTTTCGCATCAAAAGTTTATGGAACTTTGTAGCCATAAAGTTTCAGAATTGCAGATTCTGAAAGATTCCGTAGATTCCCCGGCCTCCGCGAGATGCCGCGACGAGTCCGCTGGCCATCAAAACGCCCTTTAAACTTTGTGCTTGGATGGGGCTCCTTGCGGTCTGTGACTCCCGGTGCATGGTCGTTGGTGCGAAATCCAGCCCGAGTTCGCAATGTTCGCGCTGAAATGTCTTTTCGAGCGTGAAAAAGACATTTTAGACAAAATCCAGAATGATTTCCGGTGCCGGGGGTTGTTTGCTCGGCGGTGCATGAAAGCACGAGAAATTTCGGGGGGGGGGGGGTGAGGGGGCTGAAGCCATATAAGCCCTTTCCCTAGCTACGCCACTGGTGGGAGAATACGGTAGAGTTACGGCACAAGGTAAAAATTTTCACTATACATAACCCTAATCTCTGTTGCAGGCTATTTCCGCGACACGATGGGTTCCTATGACAACTTGTTCAGGATCGCAGCGGGCGTGATCTTGTGCTCGGCTTTTGCGTTCGTCGGCATCATCGTCTCCGCGCGAACCAAGGCAGCAGCAGCAGCAGCAGCCGCAAAGGATGACGGCGGTTGTGCAGCATGAACGTCCAAGCTGTGCTGTGCGACTGCCCAGTGCCTAACAAGACAGTGTACTTAGTTTGTGCTTAACAGGGAAACCATAATTGAGCAATGACATGAGCGGGACGATGACTATTAAATGAACCTGTGATTTTCGCGGTAGTTAGGTACCAGGACGGCTAGCGTCATTGTGTGGTGCCGGATTACCATAACGTTATTGCTCTCAAGGAGTGCTCTGGCAGACTGACTTGCGTGCAGTTGTTGGTGACGACGATAACGTCCTCAGGAACCATCAAGCCACAGTGGAGTCGTTTTATGGCAGCTTGTGCTCATCCCGCGATCATTGCGACACTATCTATATTCTTCGGGTGACCGTCGTATACGGCAAATGGGGCACTTTTATCTGCCGGCAGGCCGATAAGACCCCGGATTCTTTTAAGGCGTTGATTACTCCTTATATCTCAAGTGTTTTGCTACACTTGGGTAATTTCATCCTCCCACGCTATTAACGCGACGCTCTTGCGCCGTATCGTCCTGTACATAACAAGTGAAACACACGTGCCTTCCTTATAGGTTGTTGAAGAAATGTTGGTCAAACACGGGTTATCTGTTCGCTTGGTACGATGGAGCGAGTTACCTGACGACAGTTGCTGCACATAAATATTCTTTATTAGAAAGACGACATTCACATTCCCAATTAAACTTTCGATAGCATATCAGTAGGCAAACTATACAGGTTGTCCCAGCTAACTCGAGCCAGAGTTAAAGATATTAGCAAACGCCAAATAGCTGGACAGAAGAAAGGTAATGTTGTTTGCCGTCGCATGGAGATACTCAAACTGTATTTTTTCATTCAAGTCCATTATTGTAATTATACTTCTAAAATCACTTAAAGCACTCTTGATAAATTATAATCAGAACGAAGGTACTCATAGGAAGCTGCGTCTATCGCTTCCTCCCTTCTTTAACGTTTTTGATGTAGAAAAGGGAAAGGCAGGCTACGCCAGAGCTACCTATCGCCTACTCCTTCCTCTCCAGGGGTGGTGATTTAGACATTTTGGATCACTCATTGATATATATATATATAGCGAGATTTCATGCTCGCCTTTCGGTGTGCATGTCAAGTTCTTCCATTCCTCTAGTACATAGTCGGACAATCCAAGGCGGCAACTCATCTATAATTTACCTTTTTCCCGCGAACATTGTACAACACAATTGTTTAGACCTAATAATATTTAGCGTATTTATATGCTTCATTTCTGAGTTCTGCTGAGCAGCATTAGGAAAATTGTCGTTTAGATGTGTTATCAAGCGATGCATCTTCAGAATGCTATTTTGTTTTGTAAATACAAATGTTGACCATGTGTGTACAATCACGATCTCACTAGGAGGAAGATAGCATTGTCGCTTTTGCTGAATACGAAGTACAATGTAACAGCTAAAGAGCTGTGTATTTTTGTCACGTGCGCAAATAAAAAACCTATTCTCTGTGACATTTGTTATTATGACCAAACATTTCTTAAATGCGAATTTTTGATAGTGGCTGCTTTCTTCCTCTTTCGGGACATGTTATACCAAACTTTCTGGAGTAACGCACGACCAGCAGACTGTAGTTTCAAGTGACGGGGATGAAAGGAGCAGTGCTGGTAGCCCAATGTTGCGGCACGTTCAGTCACACCTAGAAACGTTTCTGCATTGCGTCATTTTTTAGCGGGAGCGGACGAAAACAAGAAGAAGCAATTCGTTTTGCCTTAGTCGTAGCCGCTACCGAATTCTTTGTACCAGTAGGCAGCTGCACAAAGAACACGGCCTCCGACATTGGACTGCTCGCGCCCCCCGATCTCGGAGGCTATGTCCTGCGTGTGTTTGTGGACACAGGCGTCACAAGGTGGCTTCACTACTGCTGCAGCTTTCTCACTCCAACGTTATCGGTATTCAGCGTACTGCAGTGCGGTTCATAAGGACAGGCCTCAATAACAATTGATGTTTTTCAGCATTTGCATGCATGCGCAGTGGTTGTGATGGGCCACGTCAAATAAATACAGCCGTTCAGCAAAATGACCGCGTTTCACTCTGCCTCAACTTAGACCGTGGTTAGAAGGTATCTATGACTGCACAGATCATCCCATGATCCTATAATTTAGAAGACCTTTGTCTCTATGCCAAGTGTTCTATCAGCATCTGTGTTAGTCTGCTTATCAGAAATATTTAAACTTGCACTTTCAGTGTTGCACAGTAACGTGACGATACCGACGTGCGAAGTCGGTTTTTGGGAGGTCGTACAGTTTCGAAAAAAAAAAATCTTTCAAATGACGATAGTAGGGACTGCCAAAAATTCTTCTAAACAATGGCCGGCTGTTTATGGCAATCAACTCAATAAACTGCACGCAAGTGGATGACGCTGTTTGCCACTGGGGTTGGAAAACAGATGTTTGTGTATTCGCAGAATTTCACCTATTCAAACCTAGATGACGCTACGAGTTTGTTTGGGGGGCAGGAAACGGAAGCATGAACGGAGCAACAAATGACCCTAGACATCTAGCAAAACAATGCTACGCATTAGAATGTCCCCAATAAAACGGCTATTGAGATATGGCCAATGCGGGAAGTGTTCGGGTTTTCCAGAATAACTGCGTAGCCTCTGAATAAAGCAGGTGCAGTACCTTCCTCAGCCATCTGAAGACGAAGGCTGCACCCCTTTGAGCGCCGCGTTAACGAGGCGGGACTATGTTGATGATGATCATCAACTACAGCATGTACCCAAAGCTCGACAAAATAAACAAAGCTCACTCAGACTCACTCATATGGGGAAACCCGCATGCAGACTCACCGAAATTCCACTCAGCCGCGCTCACTCATACTCCAACTCACCGACTGGTCTGAGCCTGAACCAGTCGTGTCATGAGTGAGTTTTCCGGCCTATGATTGTGACGTGAGCACATAGCGCTTTGCCTTTCCTTCGGCCACAACACGTCGATACTTACACCACAATACTTGCGTAACTGCTCAAAATTCGGGCATTGTTACTATTTTTAATCACGGAACAATGCACATCTTGCAGCGATACGGACACAACGTTGTATATTTGAGACATAAGCCACATATGGTTGCCGGCTGCCACTACATCATTTGGCGCCGTGCGACGGAGGCTTCCCAGGTAAGTGAGAAAGTGAGGGAGAAACTTTATTAAAATGTTTGAGTTTTCAGAGGCTCTCAGTACAGAGCCTCGCTGATGAATTTCGTCAAAGACTGCTCAATAAAGTGAAACCCTTCAACTTCCAGTGTGGTTGCTTAAGTCAGCCACCTGGCATGACTTAATTAAGCTTTTTGATTACGCAGACAGAGCACGTAGGAATAATTTAATAGTATTGGGCATTCCAGAAGCTCACCACAAGACGAGAGACGTATTGGAAGAAATAGTGTTGCGTAAGGTCTGCAAAGACAGACGTGGCATCGGCTTTAATTGAAATGAACGCATTCGCAGAATCGGCAGAAGACGCGATAACAAATTTAGGCTGGTTAGTCTTAAATTGTACAACTACAGCAAAAAGCTTCCCGTCTTTAAGAACAGTTTCAAACAAAATGACTCAGGTGTGTCTGTGTCTCACGACTATACTCAGGCGACGCTGCGCATAATTAGCTTTAGCAACCCGTAAGTTCTGGCCATCTTCCAGGCTATAAAGTTTAACTTGTGCTTGACAAACTTTTCATAAATGACAGCGTGTTCACGTGGGACCAGGTGACGGACAGTAAAGTGCTTTTGCGAAGATCTGACCGCAAAGCGAAAGCTTCATTGTCAAAAGAAAATCTTGCTCCCAGAACGTCTGACATTCGGAGACTGAACAATTCAACAAAGATTATGCAGAAACTCCACTGGGGTTTCTGCGTAATAAGTGCGCGTAAGAATTTTGTCACTTGCTCATTGCCACGCATACGACGCGACGCATGTTGTTTGCCGCGATTGACGAAGCAGTAGACGGTTCATTAAATGTATGCTTTATTGAGCTTGTAGTATGCTTTGGCTCTTTATACGACCAGAACAAACCCTTATCAACCCTTATCGGCCCTTATCAATTTTATTAAACTCCAACTCTTATCGACCCTTATAAGCCCTTATTGGTCGTTATCAACCTTGTCGGACTCCATCCAACCCTTTCAACCTTTATACATCGTTATCAGCCTTACGGGACATCATATGACCCTTATCAACCCTTATCAGTCCTTATCAATATTATCGGGATTGATCAGACCTTTTCAAGCCCTTATCGCTCTTTAGCCCTTTATCCATCTGCGTCGAACCATTATCATCCGCGATAAGACCCATATAACTCCTGGTGACTCCTTATAAACTCATTGACTGCTCATCTATCTAAGTTGCGCGGCAACGAAGACAACGCGGTACATCGCATTCATATGGTTCAGATATATTCGCCTTGTGCCAGCGTGGTTGTTTAGCCCAGTCGCTTCTGCACGTAGCAACAAGCAGCAGTTTGTCGACCACAGCACGGAACAACCCCCTCTTTCCAACCAGGTTTTGACAGGAAGGATTGCCGAATGTAAATTAAAGAAAAAGGTTTTTATCCCTGGAGAAATGACCACTCGACGGACACGCTTGAGTACATCTATGTAATAGCATTTCAAATAAGGCGGACGATAATGGGGAAGTGGAAACAACATGTCTGAGTGCAGCAGAATTTTTTTTTTTTTTTGCGGAAGGCAGTGAAAATATAAGCCATACTAAAGCGAGCGTTTGGAAAGCCTTCAACAACCTCCTTCTAGGAGCCCCAAAAAGCCGTTGGTGCATCTCTGACAGATGACGAGGCAACTATTTCTGGAAGGCAATTGATTAATCGAAGTTTAACATGCTGAAAGGATTGAGCGTTGTTTTGTAGACTACAGATGCCGCGTTCTTCTGGAACGTTATGCAAAGAAAACTTTATAAAAATATAGATGTCACCCCATACACACTTCGCTTCCTACCTTTTAAGTATCCCTGTGACCCATCATATGACATGTTCATGTTACTTGGCGTACATAGCCTTTGGCGCAGTAGAATGCGCGACAGGCACGCTGAACAACCGCGGAGCACTCGGTGGTATATTTCGGGAATCTGCTGCTTACGTTCCGTTCGTAGTGAATACGAAACACCACCGGAGTAAATATCTTTATTGGACGCTTGCATGTGCTTGCCTGAGTTTTGAATGTGTTTTCAGACACCTTAAATTTTTGTAGCGCCTTCCTGATATGCTGAAAATTTTGCTCCGGTGTAATATGCAGAAAAAGACAGCGAGTGCTTAGCCCAGTAGATAAGGCACTCGGCATATGAGCGTGGGGTTACAGGTTCGAAACTCACCCAGCGCCGTTGTTCTTCCTTTGGAATTTATTTCGTTCTTTTTTTTTCTTTACGGAACGCATCATGTTACGCGGAACAGACGGGCCGACGGACAGACTTCTTCGCTGGGTCACCTAAGAATGCTAACGCATTAAAAAAGCCTTTTCATCTCCTTTGTTTAAATTAGCAAGGACTGTGCAATAAAATAGAGCAGTTTAAGCAAGCAAATGCTGTGGTGGCTTAGCGACTATGGTGTTGCACTGCTGAACAGGCGGTCGTGGGGTCAAATCCCGGCCGGGGCGGCTGCATTTCGATAGGGGCGAAATGCAAAAAACACGCCCGTGTTTGGTAACAAAGCCATTGCAGGGCGCAGGACTACCACGCGATGAGTACCTGTGTCCTGCATTTGCATGGTTGTCCAAGTACCATGAAAAATCACCAAATAGCCTAATTCATCACGATTAAGTGTAGTTGCTAGTGGCATGAGGACGCATAAAACAAACCAGCATTTTAAGGAGTAAGAAGGTGCATAAAAAAGCTGTCAGAAGAGCAAGAACCTCAGGAAAATTGATCATATGCAGAAACGCTGCTGCGCATGCGAGGGAAAAGTATTTTCCGACCAAAACACTCTTGACTACCGACTATAGCAGAACTAAGTGTTGTTGTTGTTGCCTCAAAACACGGCCTGTACCCATGAGGCGTATTGGCCACACTGTGCTCATTGAAAGGTGCACCCAACAAAATATAATAAGAGGTGAAGGCCAACATTCAAAACGATGCATTAGGCAACTAAATTATGACAAATTTTGAGAGTAAAGTGCACCACGGTCGGTACCTTAGCAGCGTACCTTCCGTACGCTTCAATTATCTTATGCAGAGCAGTAATCATTGACCCATGGCTCGTGCCTCATTCACCACTATTCTTGGATGCGGACCCTTTTTCTGGCATCACTCAAGTTCCCCGACCACATCCAATCGCCGTCGCATTCCAATTATGGTGCGCCGAGGCGCGTTTACCATGTTACCGGACCCGCCAGACAGGTTGGCGACTCCCACCTAATGCACCGCCACGTCGAGCTATTGTCTCCCCCTCTGCTTGAATCTTCCCGAAAGTGCAACGGGAGGCTGGCACGGTTCCAAGTAGTTGATCTTGGTCCCGAGCAAAGCTGTTTTGCGGTTCTGGAAGGTCATTCGAGAACAACCCATCTCCTCCAGCTGAACGCTTCCAAGCGAGGAGGCGACGCCGGAGACAAGTCAACCCTCGGACAATGGAGCCCTTGTAGCGTCCACATTGGCCGAATGTGAAGGCACTTGCACGGGCACCTACCATTAGAGAAAAATGATGACACCTGAGCTGGCTCGACGATTGGCCGATTGGAAGGGGTTAAAAGCGAAAGACAGAGAGAGGAGTTTTTTTCGTTATTCTTGTCACGGGCCGCAGCGTCCGATTTGCTGCCGGCCGTCGATGACTTTACGACTGTTCATTACTCTGTGTTATTACTGTAAATAATGTAAATAAACCTTCAGTTCTCAAAATCCTCCTCAACGTCGGCCAACTCCCACGCTCAGCGACAAGATCTAACACTGTTTAAGTTCACTGCAGGGCTCCCCCTGCGATCTCCAATTACCCCTTTCTTGCGCTAGCTAATTCCAGCTTGCGCCTGCAAATGCCCTGATTTCATCACCTCACCTAGATTTCTGCCGTCGTAGATGGCGCTTCCCTTTCCTTGACCCCCATTATGCAACTCCAATGCTCCTCCGGTTATCTACCCTAGGCATTACATGGTCTGTCCACGTCTCACTTTTGTCTCTTAATGTCAGCTAGAATATCGGCTATCCGTCATCTTGCTGATCCACACCGCTCTCTTCCAGTCTCTTACTTACCCATAGCATTTTTCTTTCCATCGCTCCTTGCATGGCTCTTAACTTGTTCCCGAGCTACTTTCTTAACCATCAAATTTTTGCCCCATATGTTAGCACCGACAGAATGCAACGACTGCGCACTTTTCTTCTCAACGACTGTGGTAACCTCCTAGTCGGGATTTGGTAATGCCTACTGTATGCACTCCAACCCATGTTTATTCTTCTGTAAATTTCGTTCTCATGATCCTCATGATCAGGATCTCCTGTGAATAATTGACCTAAACACACTCCTGTACAGACACTAGAGGCTGACTGGGCATCCTGAATTATTGTTCCCTTGCCGGCTATTGAACATTGACTTTGTCTTCTGCCTGCTGATCTTCAGCCTCACTCTTACACCTTCTTGCTTAAGGTCCTCAATTATTTGTTGTAATTCGTCCACTGCGTTGCTGAACAGGACAATGTCATCTGCAAACGGAAGGTTGCTGAGATATTCGCCGTTCATCTTCACTCATAGGTATTCGCAGTCTAATAGCATGAATAATTCTTCTATGCATGCAGTGCGTAGCATTGCAGAGCTTGTGTCTGCCTTGCCTGACCTCTTTATTGATAGGTAACTATGTACTTTTCTTGTTGAGAACCAAGGTAACTGTGGAATCTTTTTAGATATTTCTCAAGACATTCACGTGCGCCTCCTGTACTCCTTGATTACGCAATGCCTCTATCACTGCTGGTTTCTCTATTGAATCAAATGTCTTTTCCTAACCTATGAAAGCCACATAGAGAGGTTGATGTACTCCGGAAATTTCTCGATTACCTGATTGATGACGTGGATGTGATACCTGGTAGAATATTCCTTCCTGAAGCCAGCCTGTTCTTTTCGTTGATTGATTTCAAGTGTTGCCCTGATTCTATTGGAAGTTATCTTGGCGAATATTTTATACAGTACTGAAAGCAAGTTAATGGGCCTATAAGTATTCAATTCTTGAACGTCTTGCGTCTGTTGGATTAGCATAATGTTGGCATTTTTCCAGCTCTTTAGTAAACTTGAAGTCCTGAGACATTGCGTGTGAAGGGCCGCAAGCTTTTCAAGCATATCTCCTCCACCGTTTATTAATTCGACTGTTGTTCTATCTTGTCCTGCCACTTTTTCCCGAGACATGTCTTGTAAGTCCCTTCCAGCTTCATCGCTATAGGCACAGAAGGAGCCTCTGTACCCTGTTCATCGCTACTTCCAATGAAGGTTGCGTTTCTGCTCTGGCTACTGCATTCGTCAGCTATATGCTGAGACATCTGCTCATAGTCCTGCGAGCCCCCCTGTACCGGGCTTTGAGTGGACGTTAAAGAACTCCAGACCCGTCGTGGTTGCTTAGTGGCTATGGTGTTCGGCCGCTAAGCACGAGGTCGCGGGATTGAATTCCGGCCACGGCGACCGCATTTCTATCGGGGCGAAATGCGAAAATACGCGTGTACTTAGATTTAGGTGCACGTTAAAGAACCCCAGGTGGCCGAAATTTCCGGAGTCCCCCACTACGGTGTGCCTCATAATAATAAAGTGGTTTTGGCACGTAATACCCCATAATTTTTAAAGAATTCCAGGAGGTCCAAATTATTCCGGAGTGCCCCATTACGGAGTGCCTCATAATCAAATCGTTGTTTTGGTACGTAAAACCGCAGAATTTAATGGAATTTGTTTAGTCATGTGAGTCGAATGCGGCTTTCTAAATCAGGTATACGACACTTCGAAGAAAAGGGTGCTTCAAGCCACTTCGGGATAACATCTAGCGAATCCCCTGCTCCTTTAGTGGATATAACGTCAGAACGTGACCGCATGGACTGCTGAAAATAATTTTTTTATTCCGGAAAAACCTAAACAGCGGCAATCTTCTTTCTGATTTATACAATAAACGAGTGCAGTCCGTTTTTTTCTTCATATTTAGCTGTTGCTGCAGCTCGCGTAAATACAGCTGCATAGAATTTATGGTCGTTCCAATATTTCGGTGAATGATTATGCTCGATGCTTTTCCACGTTTTTCTTCGCCTGTAATCCCGCCTACATGCTTCATTCCACCAAGAGGAGTTTGACGACTTGCTGCCAGACACAACCGTAAACTCTGCGCGCTGAATAGCACAACTTAAAGGCGATACCACTGAGTCACTCAGACTTCCGTTGCTCATCAGAACTGGTGACGATGATAACCCTGAATTTATAGCCTATTATAAAGCTTCATTACTAACGAGCCGTCTTTGCCGTACAATAGGGGCCTGCCGTGAAAGCATAATTTCAAATCTAAGGGGGATGTAATCGCTACTTGTTCCGTGGTCAAAGGTGTCCCAAGATAAAATAGACATCTTAGCAGAAAAGAAAGTCAAGTCTAGTGCAGGTGAGAATGCATACTGAGAAGTACAATGCATCCTGTTCATGGTATTTACTTTCTTTTTCTTTTTTCTGCCAAGACTTACGAGAATCAGAAGAAGAAAGTGGGGGACTGCTACGCCTATTACTGATGGTCCCAAGCCTCATGGGTTCAAATGTGTTGCTGGATCCCTCAGTTTCTATTGGCGGAGGACATTCACGCCTGAGCGTGAAAGTTTGATTCGTTCGAATGTTGCGCAAAAATGCTAATTGAAGTGGGGGCAGCGACAACCGAGTGCGATTGGAGGAGTCTGTTTAATTTGGCGGTTAACATTTCGGTTATAGCTTCGGCAAGCGTGTTAAAAAGCCGTTCCATGAGTATTGGGACTGCCTTGTCTATAGCTGCGGCTACTGCGGCCGAAATCGTGGCTTCTAAAGATGCTGACTGACGGGACGCAGCGACTGCGTAGCCGACATCGTGCTCTTGCATCGCTGCTGTTGTTTTCGCACGGGAACAATGGCGTTCCTCCGCAGCCTCAAGTACCTGAATCTCACGGCGTCGCGCGGGTTAGTTACTATCTGTAGCAATATGTGTTTAATCGCACAAGCAATACTTTGGTGTATCTACGTCGCAGTGTGATGAGTGACAGGTGCCACAATTACATCATCTCACTGAAGATATGCCGACATTATCACTGTGCCCATATCTCGTACAGTTTCGCCACTGAAGTGGTCTATGCGTCAAGGTCTCCACGCGGAACAAATGCGGCCATGCCTTCACTTCAGACGACCGCGTTAAGCCGTTGAACGTGACAATACCGCTTTCAGTTTGAACCCTACTATCACCCACTGGCCTATTGCATCTGTAGACAAAAACACCACCAGCCGGAGAGAGCATCTTCAAAAAGGCCTCAGGAGTGATATCGGTGGGTACTCCACGAACAATGCCCTTCACGCATGCGAGAAGTGAAGGCACAAAAGCACGAACCGCCATGTTGTCGAATCACGTGCAATCAAGCAAATCAGTGAGGCACTAAACCGTGGACGACTTGCACAAAATGCCAGTCTTTCCAAACACCCCACATTCGAGATGTCAAGAAAGTGTTCGGTTATAACCCGCAGCTCCTCCAGGAAAATATTGAATTCACTCAATCGAATAGATCCACCATTGTATGAATGGGCGCCACGGGCCATGTGCTCACTCCGTTCCGAAGAAAACGCTTCACCGGCACCGACTGAGTGGCGCGGCCAGCCGATCAGGTCGTGCTCTGGACGAGACCGGAAACCGGCATTCACGGTCCTTGAAAATAAAAAAGGAAACACATCCATAGAAGGAACGAAGCAGCAGGCGCACTTAAAATGCAGCCAATCCCCTCTCGGTGACTGGACAAGAGGATCACTTGGTTGCCTGGTCAAGCAGGAAAGTGGTGATGATAATGATGACGATGACTCTTTATTTAATTGCACAAACTCCCTGTGGAGGACAGGCTACGTACCGGGTGGTATTATGATAAAAGAAGAAGGGAAAATAATTATATAATCGGAGATGATAAAGAAACCGGCCATAAATGAAATAATACAGTGTATCAGGAAAGTGCCTTGGAGCGCTGTACTTTCCATTAAACAGCTTCGCCTTTACCATTGCCATAAAATCCTCTACACTGTGAAGGATGGGTGGCAGTGACGGCTACTGAATGCAAATGGCCGACTCAAAGGGAGAAATTAAATCTGTACACGGCGAAAAACTCCTTGCTGGACAGTCAGATTACAGATTAACTTACAGATTTTCTCAAATGATCTTTCCTCGAAATGCATCACTGTGAAAGGTCCGTAGTCCGCCTTATACGCAAAAAAAAAAAAAATCGCTCTACAAAAATGAAAATAAATAAAGATACGGTAAGAGTATACAGACTTCCTTAATCACTGACGACAGAAGTCGCGTAACTGCAGCATTCGAACTTACTCGAACGGCACTGTAAACGCACCAGCTGTTTAGATCTCGTTAGCGTACGTACTGCCAGGGAACCTTGTTTTCGAACCACGCGGCGGACATGGTCTCCGAGATCCGCCCTGCCCGATGTCGCAGGCCAAGCGGCGAGCCGCGGGTTTCCCGAATCTAACGGTAGAGGTCGTTACGAATGTCGCAAATGGTCCAGTTAAATGTGAGACTAACTGAGAAGAGAATATAAAAAAAACGATGTTTAAGATTGAGAGATAAAGGACTGCAGTATTAACAAATTCAGAAAAAAAAGTCGAATTGATTGTACATTAAAAGTAGGCTGAGAGAGAAAAACGATTTAGAAAAGTAACACAATTAATACGGTAATTGTTCTGTTTTTCCTAAGAAATCAAACTGTAGTAGAGTCAAGATGCCGTGGCTAAAGCCTAGTGACGAGGCTCCAAATGACAACAAGCAAGGCATGTAACATCAGAAGAAGAAGCAGAAGAAGAAGGAACGCTTGCACTGGTGTCACCATGCCCCAGCCTCCGGTAAGTATTTTGGTTAATTTAAAGTCTTCCGACTGTTTGATCACAATTTTCTTAATTTAGTCTAACGTTCGCTTTCGCACTGCCGCTATCTGGCGGTATAATCCTTCTGTTAAGCTTTTGCAGAAGTACCTGTAGATACATCTTCTCCTCTGCTGTTAGGGCTAGTGATGTTCTCTTACCCGATAGGTGGCCCGTTAAATAGCATTATCATTAAATTCAGACACCCAGAGGCAAAAGCGATGGCAGGCGGCGAAGACACCAGCACTCCTCGTAATGTTAAATATAAGTGACTAGGGTGTATTGTATCAATGGTTTATAGTAGATATTACTAGGGCATGTCTTCTAACAGTGTACTACGGGCGCTGTCGGCCATTTAACATCAAACTCCACTTAATTTTGGTCATAGTTCCTGAGAATGCATTTAGACTACACGGAAGTAAATGAAATCTGTTCTACAGCTAAGGTCTTGCTATTCGTAGAACTTGACGACTTCTTCGTTTCATTAGGTGATTGATTTTGCCTTGCACACTGTTTACTTTATTTGTGCGAAAGTTATCTTGAAAAGAACTTTAAAAAAGGCTGAAAATTACTCTTAGGACGAATTTCAATGTAGTCGTTAAAGTAATCGGACAGGGCCCACTCTCATAAATGTATTCGTACAATTAAACTTAGTGTTAATTAGAGCAGAGCGCCCTGTAGGTAATAGTAAAATAAGAGTGCACCGGTCAAGGCAGATCATTAAATAAATCAGGTCCCAGGCCCACTAAATGAAATGCCAGACTTTAGGTCTGCAGATCATGTTTATTTTGACACCGAATTTATGCGCATATCAATTGATAATATCACAATATCAGGCGTACTTTCAAACACAATATGAAGCTGGCCATTTCAGTTACCCTTCACTACCAAGATGATTTCTTATTGGCTACCTCTATAGCAGGGTGACGAAAGTGCAAACTGTTTGTTATATATAAATGCGAAAATTACATTTTCCCGTGATAGTTGTGAAAGGTAAGAAATGGGTTCAGTGTGACATAATTTAAAGTTAAACGTTGATTACATCCCACACTCTTGAAGAAGGCTTGACTGTTTTAATTATACAACAGCAGATGTGTAGGAAAACTGTTGACAAAGCCTTAATGGCACAAAAGAAAATAGCAGGAACTTTTTGTGCTACATGCAGCCGGATAATTTAACGATTCTACTCCAAAGCCATTTCTTGTGACGCTCGGTTGGAGCCGCGCTCCGTCCGGATAACCAACGAGGTCAGCCGGCCATGAAGGGTGGAGGACAAGAGTGGCATGTGATCGAGCGGAAGGAATGGCAAGGTTAAATTATTCGCTTGGGTATTGTGTGCGAGAACCGCACCATGAATGCGAGGACCGCCGTTACGAAATACGAGGTACACCATAGCGAATTAATTTTGACCACCTGCAGTTATGCAATGTGCACCACAAGTATAACTCAACCGACGTCATGCATTCTGCCCCCATCGAAATGCGGCTGTCGGGACCGCGGGATCAAGCGCACAACCTCGAGCTTAGGAGCTCAACGACATATAGCCACTGAATTATCCGCGGCGGGTAACTGACACGTTATACTAGCCCTGATATTGAATATAGTATCCTTATCTATTTTTTTGCTTCTTTGCATTTGACAACTGATTAAGCAAGGGGCATTCAAACGTGCGTAATGTCTACTTGAAAGGCAAAAGGATGTGTCTTTTGTTTTAAGTGTTTGAAACTGTATATGCCTGTGCGCTTCAACGCCTGAGCGCAGTCACACCAGATGGCGTTGCCGTCCTCATCGAAAGCATAGGCTGTATGCTTGAAAACCGCGCACCCAGTTGCAGAAGTGCTCAAAGAAACTGTACACGCAGAAATTGTTCTGAGTCCCCTCAGGGACAAGAGAAAAATGGTCCCGCGCGCGCGCGCGCGCACTTGTTGCTGTTAAATCGGTGGTTTCATCAGCGCACAGCTCTGACAAACTACAGCGAGGGAAGCGCACAAGGGTACGACTACCAGTGAGCTAAACAAAAAGAAATATTCTTATAAGAAGAAACAAACACAGGAAAGCCTGTGCACATTTTATTGCGCCTTCTTACGTCTATCTCTAGTACGTGGTAGCGTCTCTGCTTCACACGCAGAAGTAAATGTTTGGATTCCCCAATGTCTTCCTTTTTTAGAGTGGAAGAAACATTATAGACAATTTCACTAGGTAGGGCAAATGTATTTTACCTTTGCTTCTGCTGATTACATGTGCATGCGAAGCAAAAAGTTATTCTGTCTCGTCGCTTTCTTTTAATCTGCAGCAAGGAATTATCACTGTGACACTGTGGTATTCGTACTAATTATTGTATTACCAATTTTGGATGTTATAATTTTTATCGCAGTGTTAAATCAGTAAATTAATCAATTAAATACAACTGTTATAATCTTCTTTAAACAAAAGAACACCGCCAACAAACTTTCTTTAAACCAACTTTCTTAAAACGTAAGTGAAAACAGAGCCTACCAACTTTTCTAAAACTTTATTTTAACAAACTTTCTTAAAGTAAAGTAAGAACAGAGCGTACCAACTTTCTTTAAACTTTTTTCTTAATGAACTTTCTTCAAACGAAAGTAAATACAGAGCCTACTAACTTTCTTGTAACAGGCGTTAATAGGAAGTAAAAGTACATAGCATGTTATTGAAGTTGATAGAAAGTTCACGGCGGCCGCATTTCGATGGGGGCGAAATGCGAAAACACCCGTGTGCTTAGATTTAGGTGCACGTTAAAGAACGCCAGGTGGTCAAAATTTCCGGAGTCCTCCACTACGGCGTGCCTCATAATCAGAAAGTGGTTTTGGCACGTAAAACCCCAAATATTATTATTATTAAGTTGATAGAAAGTTGGAAAGAATTTGAAAGAAAGTAAGGATGCATCTTTGCCCCCCCACCACACCGTACCTACCCCTTTCTTTTCCTAGTGTGTTTCATAGTTTATGTACGCAGTACACGGGTTCCTGGTGGTTTTCGACCAAATTACCGTTGTATCAGAAGGCTGGATTTCCCACAAACGATCCTTAAGACGGGCTGTGATGTTTATGCAGTTAGCGCCACTGCTGGTAACCTTGACTGATACTGATGCTGTTCGAAACACTGTTAGTTGTCGTTTGTGTAATGCCGCACAAGCCATCGCTATCGCAATTTCGGTTTTTGGGTGAATCTGAATACATATCTTTCAACCTTTCAAATGCTCCTCTTCCCAGGTTGCTAGTCCCATCCAACCGACGGACATTCAGCTGACAGGGGCGCCATTTATATTCAGCACGAAATACATCCAGACCGCCAGCGGGGCACTCAATCTCGTAGAAACGGTGAGTAAGCGGAGGCACTGACGACGTTATCCCATACTGTGCTGTTCCTGCTCTTTGAAGTCCCGTCGGCATTCATTACAGAGTACCTATTTCTTCAAGCCAAAAACATACACTAGAATAAGAAGCAGGGGTCCGCGTGTTCAGAAGCACGGGGAAATAAATGAGAACAAAGAAACACAAGATCATCGTGCTCCCCCCCCCCCCCAAACGCACCTACACCACGAATAACATGCTGAAAGGCAAGGCAAGGCAGGGTAGGACAGGGCAGGGCAGGGAACACCAGGCCAGGCAGACAGGCGGGCATGCAGCGAAAGTTGACGACATGAGCCCGTGGTTGTCGCGTAATTTTCAAACATAAATCGAACCGGGAATCGAGCCATCGCCGTATCTCGAATGGTATAAACACAACACGCATCATGCGGAGTTTCAGGGACCGGTTCCCACCTGCAGGAAGTTATTCCTTTCACTTCCCCTTGTATTTACTAAGGATATGAAGTTTATCGCAAATTCAACCCTTATGTATTCCTATTAATGTTGTTGTAATCGAAAACTGGAGACCTCGGTGCCGTATATGGTTGTTTCTAATAGTAAAGAAGCAATAGTTAGGAAAAGCTGGCAAGCGAAGCTGCTACTATGTTTTTTTTATGGACATTCAAGCGTACACATCGGCAGCTGCCAGAAGCGCAGGCAGGGCCACACTGGATCTGCTCGACAAAGCCTGCAGTGCCCGCGAGCATCACGTTCGCATCTGGCCCTTTCGTAATCGTGCAAGTCCATCATGGAACTCTTGCACTTTCATTTCCTCTTTCCTTCATTAGGAATACGAAGCGTATCGCGAATTCAACCATTCATACATAAATAATTACACATTTCAATTAAAAACAGGCAAGTTCATCTAGCTACACCTTTCATGGATTCACTGTCTGTTTACTTCTCATGGCCAGCGGCGGCATGTGGGCTTTGGACGCAGTGCCTGGCGGTGGTGCTGTTCCACTCGCTCTGCTCCCACTCCGAGGAGAGCCTGTCCGAGGCGCTGTTCATGGTGTCGTTCACCTACTCCATCGCTGGCATCTACCTGCTCCTGAACGGCACCTGCAACCAGACGCAGCAGCCTGTTGGCTCGTCCAGGCAGCCATCGACGCTGCTTGTACGTGAATATCTTGCTATACGTGTTGATACTAGGTTTGTTCACCGACGTTATGTTGCTGTCGTGGAATGGAAATTGGTGTGAACCGAATGCTGATGCGGTTTTTGTCAAATTTGGAAAGTGCAGCGTGGCGCTGGGACCTAGGCACGGTTGCTGATGCATCGCTGGCGTCCTTCAACTTCACTGAGCTCCAGTCCAGTCAATGTTATCTGCGCGGAGGTGGCAAGCAAGCCTCAAGTGTAGTAATCTGAAGAAGTAGGTAATCAAATGAAAGCAGATAAAATATTGAGGGTAGCTAGGCAGGTGCTTGGATGTGACTGAGATGAAGGAAAATGTAACTTGAAAGCGGTGCTCCCATCGCGACGTGTCAGGAACGACGTTGATTGCTTTGTTCCCAGCCAATGGCCATTCGTTAGCACTTTTTGCGCGCGCTAGACAGCAACCGTGACTATTAACAGACTTCCAAGGCTTCGATCGTTGCAACACTGTGAGAAACTTACCGTATCTGTGCCAAACGGAAGGAGCCGCTGCAAGAGAACACTTGTGCATTAGGACAAGCTTATTCAGTGCGTATATACTCATACTGAGACTATTCTGTGCAGCTGATACAGCTACTCATCTTCCACTGTGCCGGCAGCATCGCCTTCCTAGCGTGTGGTTGCTACGTCCTCACCCGGCACTTTGGCGTTGCCAGGGCCATCGTTGCAGGCGTGAGTGCACATTGATCTTCGCACAACATACCGATTCGGAGAGGGAAAACGAAAATTCCGACTATGCGTTGCACGAGCTTTCACTGAATTCCAGCCTACACGAAGGAAGCTTGAAAAACAAAAGCAAAAGGAAAAGACAAGGAAGACATGGACAGAAAGAACCGGTACGACGCTAGTCCCGTATTCACAAAAATCGCTTACGCAAGAATTGTTCGTAAGAGCGTAAGAGCAAATTGTAAGAGCGCAACCTCGAATCGTGATGCCGAACATATGAATAGCGTACACGGCCTGCCTACTGCAAGGGCCACTTACTAATTATGAGAACCTTCGTGAATTCGGCCCCTGGTTTCCTTCCTATTGGTTTGCATGCATCAAAATACGAAATCAGCTGAACAAGGCACGCTTATGAAAATTCTACGGGACCAGGCCTGACCCTGGGAATACAATTGTTTGCCGTGTCACCCTGTTCACGCATATTATAACTCATAACCTCGTAAAATGACGTAAAATGGACATACATACAATCCCGTTACTATTGCGCTAGTGGTGATAGCGCACCATTCACATTTTATAGCTACTCAGGTCACGTAGTTTTCCCTGGACAGGCTTTTGTTGCGCCGCCAATCGCGTTCTCGACGCTTCATAGTTGCTTCATTCGAGACAGCTTTATGTGCTGCTGTTGTAGAAGCAGCCGGGACACTTACGAGCTAGGAGTACTACATAGCGATTCTACAGCAGATTTAATCGGAAGGTGTCTTGTTTTCAGCCGCTCGTCTTTCGAACCAATACCTACCCGCGCAAACTGACAAGGCGATACTCGGATGGCAGCCACGTCTGGTCGATAGCTGGTGCGGTTTTCAGCTATAACTTGGTGTAACGCATTAGGGGCCCTATAACGTAAAACTATTCCAATTTTTTTTATTCCAATCTCCTAACGTGAAATTTACGTAAGCACTGACACAAGCACTCGGCGGTAACCGCAGCGTTCTTTGAAGAGCCCGATCAAACGCTTTGCCTATGTGAGGTCACTTTTCCTTGCTTTCAAAGCGAATGACATTGGCTGCATTGCGCGGTTTTCTTTTTCAATGTGACTGACAAGAGGCAAGGAACACGCAGGAATGGAGAGGGTTTCAGTGGGACCAAGCTAGCGCTGTGAAACAAGATAGCCAGTTGAGGAGTGCGGTGCCGGCCGCTGCGATTGGTCCGCTTCCCCTTGCTTATGTTGCGGTGGCTGGTCGGAAATTGAGGCGGTATGCAACGGTAAAAAATGACGTACAGTGCGAAGGACAAGGACTTCGAGAGACGACATACAGAGCGCTGATACACACACACATACACAGCCAAGCACAGCCAAGCAAAAATGTTTATACTAAGCAAATAAATTCATGCTCCCCAGAAGCTCCAAGTAACCAGTGCCTGAGCGATCGGCGGGCAGCCATCTTCTAGTCCCTTCGCAATGGGGCAGTCTCCAGCTATTCAGAAAAAAAATCAGTTTTGGTCGGCACATCAACGCATCTTTAACCCGTACATGTCATTTTGAAGCGGTGAGTTTTCGCAGTTCTCTGGTGTCGCGTGACAGGCAGGGGAAGCGGGCGGAGTCCAAAAGCTTTTCGCGGAGCACTAATGGTGCAAAAAGACATCGAATGCAAAATAAATATTTTTCATTTTTTCAGCATAATCGTGCATAATCATTCTGCACCTCCTATGATATGGGGAGCTTTCACGGTTTTCACGGAGGGTGGCTTGAACCTTTTTCGACCAGTTTTGGAGGGCTGATTGCAGAATTTAATAGAAACAGTTTGGAATAACTTTACGTTACAGCGCCAAGCTTCGGTTTTCAGTAACGTACGTCGCTGTACCAAATATATTGACGTGAAAGGTCTTTCAATTCGGTCAAGGAGGTCGCTTACTAAAACCGCATATACCGAAAATATGTTATGCTATTAACGTTGTTTAGAGAAAATGAGCTACTGGCAACTCCAGAATCCATTACTTGTGCTGGCAACACTGTCCAAATAAACAAATATGGCTACGACATCTAGGCTCACGGCGGCTCTTTCGCTTGGTGCTGCGCTCACGCGTTTCTCGTTCGTCACGTCGAATCGAGGCGTCACGTCGAATCCGAAAGGGTCTTTTTTGCCGATGCCGATTAGCTTATCCAGATCGATCTCAAAGATTTCAGCGACGAAACCTCGGATATCGTTGCGCTGTGCCTGCCAACGTCTGGCCGGCCTAGCGAGCAGCATCAAATTTTTTTAAACACAAAGAGCCTTTCAAGCGAGCCAGCGCTTTAAAAAAGGGATGTGTTTGTGCGTAGGGGGCCTCCGAAAGGCCCAAGCACTTGTTTGCGGTGTCGCTCCACTGGTAGAGGTAGCAAACTCGACTGTTTTCGAACTTCATAGGCAACCTCGCACTACGACTCGTGTTGTAGTGTATCACATTAAGCATTTCACAATATATAGGCAGTGACGTCTGCCTTGCTTTTAGAAGATAAATATGTGTATTCTGCACTGAGGCTAAAAACTATAACGTTAGCTAGATAAAAACAAGTGAGAGTTCCGCTGGTCAGCCCGGGCCGCACCTTTGTTTTTTATAGTTGGCTGATACGTGTAATAAGGTCGTATGCATCCAATGACTGGGGCTTGTTCATGCTTGCTGCACGCAGTGTTCGAGGTGGGGCTCGGGCTTCCGAACACAGCAGACACCCGCCACCCGTAGAAATTCTTAAACCCTAGTGAAACGCGTGAAGTGAATAACAGCCAATCGGACCAAGTTGAGTTTCTTCAGACTGGTGCGCAAGATAATCGAAGGCTTTCTTTAGGGCACTTTTATTAGGGTAAATGCGTGACTTGGAAGCGAACTAAGCCTGTTATAATGGAATTTAGGTGCTTGCACAGTGTCGGAAAGCAAACTAGAAGCGCTGTGCGCCGGCTGACCGCTCCAAAGCTAGAACGAGCGCTGTTTGCCGTTGCTTCTAAATTTCTTAGGAGCAAATAAACTGACAACGAAATGCGTTGAATGTAAAAAAACAGCATTTTCTGCCTGCACCGGTAAACTAAAGCGGGCTGTGAAAAAGATATGTCACCTCGCGGCATAACATGTGCCATGATCAGCTTCAGACCTTCCGAGGCGGTTATCATTCCTGCTACCATGCCTGCAGACAAAAGTACATTAACGAGAATATTCCTCCTGCTTAAAGCATTACTAACACTAATGCTTGGACAGAGAGCTGTAAACGTACATCACTATAATTTATGAAAGCGGCTGCCTACACAAAGGACACTCGGAGATTTAAAACGCCAGCAAGACATTTAAAGCAACGTTTTGCTCGCCAGGAGGAAACAAGTCCCGAGTGAAACGTTTCGAACAAACCGGTATAGTATCAGTCGTCACCGTTTCCCAATGCGAAGTTTCTTGTCCATGTCGCTCTCCGATGCGCGTCGTCTGCTTCTTTCGCGGAAAGATGAAATCATACCTTGCTGTTTTTCCACCACTATGACATGCATAATGATACACGACAAGTCTTTCGACATTCGTATTTTTCATTTCCGCGCATGTGAGCGGCGGCATCACGAAGATTAGAGAACTACGAGGCATTCAGGGCATGCCGTAATATGAGGCCCTCTTTCGCTTCAATCTTGAACCTGGATGAGCTGTTTCTCGGCGCGGCCTCTATGGCGCAAGCACTTAGTTGGAGTCGCCAATTACTCAATCGCTGTTGCAGTGCAACACATGGCGCAATCGACGCTAAATTGTCTCCAGCTCATCGTTCAGAGTCTGTCGATCCGAGCGGGAGTGCTCGCGTTTGGGAGATCTTACTCAGCCGTAATAGTTATAATGCATCAAGCTCAAACCAGTGCTGATCAGGACTTATAAGGTCTGCCGTTGTGCAACATTTTGGAAAAATGGCTCGGCTATGGCGCCCAGCGTTCGATACGTAGCGCCCAGAAATGGTGTGAAGCGACTCGGGGAGCAAGCCAAAGGGATGACAATTCGCGCCCACCGCCTTTGACCACTTCGGGCCCACTGTATAAATACGGATCGAGCATGATTGCAAGATTAGACCGCAGGAGCTCGCTATAGCTGTGTCATAAGTTAGGCACGTAAGCTTTGTAATCCATGAACAAACGCCACGCGCTTTACTTTGGTATCGCAGTGTATACATATATAGAAGAAACAACCCGTTACTCAACCATACATGTGTCGCGTGAGCAGATGGTGCCTTGGTCGCGCCACGCATGACCCAATCGAAGACAAGTTTAGCCTCAGGTGCGGCGTTCAGGGAGGCGTCTAGCTCGGCAGTGCGTTTTGTCCATCCGAGCAGGAGAGGTCGCGTTTGGCAGAGCTCCCTCAGCCATTGTAGCTATAACTTAAGAAGCCCGAACTGGTGCTCATCAGGAGTACTACGGCCTTCAAGTGTAGAATGTGTTGCACGAATTTCACATTCGCTCATCTATGGCGCTGCTGCGTTCCCCACACGTATGGCGTAGAAAGGTTCTGACGAGATTCGGGCAGCAAGACAAAGGGATATGCGACCCCTTTGACCACGGTGGAACGCGTCCATTGCCATAGGGAGCGCAAGCGCAGGAAATTGGGGCGAGCGCGAGGGTCCCACCCATATGCGCGAGTGTGGTGGGCTCGAGCGGCACAGGGCTGTGTCGGGCACCACTAGTAGGGGCGGTCATTTCTGTTGCCCAAACAACCTCTGCAAAACAAGCAGGCCCACTGCGAATAGGTAGGCGAGCGCTATAGCAAAATTAAACCGTTAGACACCCAATAGCTGTAACAAGAGGAATGCATATAAGTTCTCTCATGCGTGAAAAAAATTTGCGTTGTTGATTTGGTTGCGTCATTTCTGTAGCCATAGTGCCCATACACCGTCTCCAGAGCGTGCAAGACGTTTCATGTACCTTACTGCGGTTCCACCCCTGATACTTATTCGAACTTTTTGTCTTTTCCGCATAGTGAACTGGGTTTTGCTTTACTTTCAATTAAATTTCACGTGTATTATGCCGCATTTTGCTGGTTTATCAGATCGTCCTGATAAATCGCGAACAATCTGCAAAAAAGAAAAATCAGACTGTGCTAAACAAAGTTAACTGTTGACACGGCTTTTAATGGTAGTAGAATTCAGACATGTTATCTTTTATTTTTACTTCTAACCGACTTTTAGTAAAAATCGCTTGTCGAATATCGCACAAATCTGCTGCTACAGCTGAAAGCTTAAAGGTGACAATGTTAATTAAACAAAAATCGCCTTGATCATTTAGCTAGAAATTCAGCTAACTAATTCTTTACTGCGGAGACGCAAACTGGAATTGCGGAATTGAAGCCATACAGTACTGAAGTCATGCTCGTTTAGCACAAATCCTAAGAGTTCGCGCCTGTTCCACGATACCTATCTATTAACATGAGCTCAAAAATACAATGACGTTTCCATTGATTTTAGACTTCAATGCGCTATAGACAGGTTTTCTTGCAAAACATTAAATGGAATAAAAATGCCTTTCATGACCCATTTTGAGAACGGATATCTCAAAATTTGTACTAATCTCAGCATTTCTGCTATATAGGCTTACCTCATTGGTGTTATCTACGATTCCACCATCGCAACGTACGTCCTCAAGTACTTAAGTAAGAGTATCGAGAGAAAGACTCGTAAATTATGCAATTCAAGATCGCTATTTCTTAGCCAATTAACACACTGCGGTGGCTTTATGGGTTTGGAATGACGCGATACGAATTTAATTGAATTTTGGGTTTCTACGTGCAAAAACAACGGTTTGATTATGAGGCACGCCGTATTGGGGCTCCGGATTAATTTTGACCTCCAGGGGATTTTTAACGTGCCCCCTAGTGTACGGGAAACGGGCGTTTCTGGATTTCGCCCTCATCTAAATGCGGCTGTCGCTGCCGAGATTTGATTCCGCGACCTTGTGCTTAGCAGCGCACTACCATAGCCGCTAAGCCACCGCGACGGACATGATGCGATACGAGCCATAGGGCACAAGGAAAGGTGTGTAGCATTCGTCTTATGGTCCTTATGCCTTGGCGTTCTTACGAAATTTCCTTAGGGAAGGTATCTCTACGTCTTGAAATAACACAGCTGAAGCGGAGCGTGCTTGCTGCTTCTCACGGTAATCGTCTCGGTCGTTGGTATATTACCTGAGTGAAAGCGGTTTCAGATTGTCGTCTTCACCCACGGGTAGAGGGTGTACGAACAGAAGCTTTCCTGAATAAACCTGATGCGAGTAGAATCGTGCCAGACGAGAATCGAATACGGATCGAATGTCGAATGCTCTTCTAACATTGCTTGAATAATGAAGTCTCATTATTACCATTACCATAAAACGATATTTAAATCCTAGTAGATTCACAGCGCTAGCACGTTTGTGTCATTACATTCCACATTATGAAGCGGTGTATATTAAAAGCAGAAACGGTGCATTATAGAGCAAATGCACTATTTATTCGAATACTCAGCACACGACGGTGAGTGCGAAAAGCATCGGTTTAACCGGAACAATCGAGAGAAGTCTAAAGTGACGTAAAATAGTCTGCCTAAGGTTTCGCGTTTTTTGCCATATAGCCAGCCGGGATAGAAATTATCGCTCTTTTGCTCCCATTTTACGCTTGATTGCGCACAATTGACGTATGGAAATATTCCAGATATATGCAAATTACAACGCTCAATCAGGTCGATATCGCTAAGCTGAACATGTCTGCCACTTGCCCTTGTCTAACATAGGAATCCAACATTTTTGATCAATGCCTAGCCTGCAAACAAGCATACAAACACAGCGGTGCAGTATTAGCCTTCAGCAAAATACGTCACTAAGGCGTACACTAGTTCCGTTCGTTTGCGTGGCCTTTCAGTGCTTGTCCGGACTTAAAGATTCTGGCTCTTATCAAGGACTCTGCGATGTATCGAGTGCTTCGTGGCCTGTGCGGAATCATTCGATCCACGCTGTTTAGGCAAAGTGCATGTGGCTGAAATTACGTCAATGAAGATTAATTTCGCTCTTCCGAAAGAAGATACATTTCTTGTCCAACAAAGCGAAGCTAAGCGCTTCTTCGCAGCATGTAATGGCACGCCCGTAACTCGCTGGTATGATGTTCAATCAATGATGGCATTTTCAGGCTGGGGCATTTAGTCTGGATTTCTTTTTTCTTTATTAAGACTCCAACCGGTGTTGAAGCTCTGCGCGTGCAAACGAAACAAAAGGCAGTCCGCAACCTGTCACGAAAATACCAGGCAGATGGTAGGCAGCGTCCAAAACTCATCGGGCATTTTATAGCCGATCAATGCCTGCACTCGCTGCTGCATGCTGTGGCACTTGTAAGCTGATACTAACAAGCATTTCTAAATCTGCACTTGATCAGTTATGGTTTTAACGCTGCTTGTTTGATGTATTGTAAGAAAGTATCGTTTTATATATATTGCACCTCGTACAAAGTGCTTTATAAAAGCTACGGCGACCGCAACATGGGCAAACTATATTGCCTCCGAAAACTCTCCATGCTTTCACAGTAAAAGAACAAGGGCTACAACAGAAACAGGCGTGAAAAGGCCATCTTGGTCGCCACGCAAATCTGTTGTGCGCCCAGATAGTCGCCTGGATGCTATGAAGTTAAGAAGAATGTTTGCACGCAGCTACTTTTTTTTCCTTGTACTCCCACGAAGCTGCCATGCCGTGAGCGAAACCCGCACTACATACACATATATTCTGCAAGGTTGTGTTCAGTTGGGCATACTGTATACGGCTTCTTAGAATGTTCCCAAGAACACTAATAAGAATTATAGTTACATTTGCTTTTCCAATGTTCATCGTAGTGAGACGTAATATCTTTCCCTGTGTACCCTGCATTAGGTTCACGTTAAAGAACCGCAGTTGGTCAAAATTCATCCGGAGTCCCCCTACGGCGTGCCTCACGGTCATGTGTCGCTTTTGGCACGTAAAACCCAGGAATTTGATTTTGATTTAATGTAGCCTTCACTGCTAAGACAGCTTGCAATTCGGAGACCACTATAGCAGCGCATTTGCCGCCTTTTCCCGCAGACGGTGTCCGTGGTGCAGGCGTGCGTTCACCTCTCGCACGCCCTGTACATCTACAGGGGCGACTTCCAACGATGGCTCGACAGCGTCTGAGCTCGCCCTCGACACCTAGCTGCGGTCGACCGCCGCCTAATCGAAGCTGGGCTTTCACCTGCCAAGCTGAATTTTCCACACGCGCTACGCCGAATGCCACTTGATAATCGCATCCCTCTGTATATATGTGTTATAGAGAATGTATATGTGTTAACGCCTTAGTTGTCGCATAATAAACTTCAAGACGCCGTACCTGTTGCGTGATTGTCTCGTGATCTTGAAAAATAGGACGTACTAAAACATTAGGGCACCTTCATCGGCTTTTCTTGTCCTTCAATAATAACCGTCATTTACCTTCGGTTACTGATTTTAAATGTGTGAGCATGTCTGTGGTTACCCTACGACAAAGCCGTCCGTCCCGTAAGAGAACAATGATGGCCGATCCCGGAGGTAGTGAAACACCGGGTCGACCCGCGGCGGAGCTGAAGCAGGCTTCAAGCATTCAGCAATGTGAAGCGAAAAGTACATGCATTCCTTGGAATGACGCATGCAATATAGATGGGGGCCCGCTGCAGCGCGCTGCTTTACCTTCGTGCTGCCTGTCGTTCCCACGCGAACGAAGTGGCGAGAACACATCGCTCACAAATTTCTCAGTACACGCCGCAACCTGGTCCTTTCACACATCGCCTTCAATATGTGGGCGCGCGCGTCTCTCTTCAACGCGAAGCGGCGATAAAACAGCGCGCGAAGCTATCACCAGTCGGCACTGTGTGCATCGCAGGTCGCCCTCGAGATATAGTCCGCGCGGCGAATGATGGTTCGAGGCGGATGGATAAGGCGCTATAGAGCGATACTAGCTTATAGTGGTCGGAACGTCATCAGCCCACTTGGCGCCGCCACAAGCGGTAGTTTGCTTGCCTCATAAATTCATCTTGCGCCGCTGTCCGCAGCAGTTCGTGTTGCCGCAGCGCTGTCGTTTATACCGGTGTATCAAGTTTCATAACATTGATAATGACACCAGGGGCGCGATTTTGTAGGAATTCTATTACTTTTTCTATGCCTTTTGCCGCCATCACTGCGCAGCCATTGGTCGAAAATGACCGGGCCGCGCCCATTTTGTCTGTCAATCACGCGACGTCAGGAACCCGCAAAAAGTGTAATCGTCATCGTGACGTTGACGCACTGATTATGCGGAGCAAAAGGCACGGATTTTTGGCACGGCCAGAGGCAGGGTCGTTTCCGAAGGCATAAAAAAAATGGCCGCCCCTCTGATCGCTATGGCCGTGGCTCTTCGCCGTCGCCGACGTGAACAGGGAGAGCCAGACGACGCGTTTGACATGCCGGATGACCATTTTCGACGGCGTTTTCGCCTCTCTAAGGGAACGGTGCATTTGTTGTGCGAGGAACTGGCGGGGGAACTAGAAGCTGAGCGAGCGACGGGACTGTCGGTGGAGCGGAAAGTGTTGTGTGCGCTGCGCTTCTTTGCTACCGGGAGCTTCCAAGCGTCCGTCGGGAGCGAGGAGACGATCCGTGTGTCGCAGTCGACGGTGAGCGAGTGCGTGCGACGTGTGGCAGAGGCTGTCGTGAACGCAGGGGCCCGCAACAAGTGGGCCCATTTTCCAAAGACAGCCGAGGAAAAGGCAGCCGTGAAGGAGGGTTTCCTTCGGCACGGCGCTATCCCCGGCGTCATCGGATGCGTAGACGGCAGCCTCATAGCCATTATCGCACCCAAGGGTGAGCGCAAGGCTGTGTTCATGTGCCGCAAGGGATACTACGCCCTCAACTGCATGTTCGTAAGTAAAACTCACGTTTTCTGCGATCCTTTTTGAAAGTTACGTTGCTCTCGCCAACGGGCACTTTCTCTGGTTTACGTTTTATCTCAGATCTGCGACGCGGACATGAAAATCTTGGCCTTGGACCCTCTGCGACCGGGGTCGGACCACGACGCTTTCGTCTGGCGGACGACATGGTTGCGCCGGCGGTTCCAAGCGGGGCGCATCGTGAATGCCGGGGAATACCTCCTCGGTGAGAAAAAAACATTTTTTTTGGCGCAGTCACGCTTCAGCAGCGCAGAACGCCGTGTCCGCTCCAACCCAAACTTTTAACCAAACCACAAGAACACGAGTAAGTCCAGAGTAAAAAAAGAAAATTGAGACATTGACTGCCACCATTGGCAATGTTCGAAGTGTTAAGTTACAAGCACATTATGTGTCTGCGAGGAGCTGACGAAAGCAATACGTATTAGTGCTTACTGCACCTAGTGACTGCTAGAAGCAGAAGAAATGAACACACATTACTGCTACTACTGTCATTGATAGCACCAACAAGTGTTGATTTCTTGTTTGTGGCAGGCACCGAGTAGTGCACTTGTAAATTGGTTAAGAGCTTGTGTCGGTTATGGACATGCTCAACTCATGCTTTTACTTGGGACTTGCAACCCTGAAGTCTACCTTTGTTGAATGATGCTGTAGCTTTCCTCAGTTGACAACTTGCCTCTCGTCAGCGGAGTACTCAATGTACTATTTCCATCTTTGTGCAGGTGACAGTGGCTACCCCTTGGAGCCGTGGCTCCTGACCCCGGTTCCTGGCCATCCTCCAGTGCACACAGCCGAGGGGCAGTACAACACAGCACATGCCGCCATGCGTTCCGTAGTGGAGAGGTGCATTGGGCTCTTGAAGAGCCGTTTCCGCTGTCTTCAGCGATATCGCACCCTCCTCTACGAGCCGGAACGTGCAGCCAACATTGTCGCGGCATGTGCTGTGTTGCACAACCTTCGCCTTTCTGAAGGCGACGAATCAGGCGATGACAGCGATGACGACAGCAGCAGGGGCAGTAGTAGCGAGCTTGACAATAACGGCGACCCCATGCCACACAGTCTGCCCCGAAACACGGGCTCTAGAATGCACTACTTGAGAGGGCGGGCTGTTCGCGACAATGTCATTGGCATGTTTGGCACAACCCGTGCGCAGCACATGCGTTATCTGAGGAGTGTGCGGCGGCAGCTGCGACGTCAACAGCAGGTCGGCATCGCTAGGTGCATGCACACAGTTTTAAGTAATTGCATTGTGCATTTCATGCTGTGAAATTGCAGATACATTTCCCGTGCTAAGTTGTAGTTGATGTCTGCGTAATGCAAAGCATTCATGTTTTGTTGAGAAATGTAAAACTTGTTAAAAAAATTAAATTATGGGGTTTTACATGCCAAAACCACTTTCTGATTATGAGGCACGCCGTAGTGGAGGGCTCCGGAAATTTCGACCACCTGGGGTTCTTTGACGTGCACCTAAATCTAAGTACACGGGTGTTTTCGCATTTCGCCCCCATCGAAATGCGGCCGCCGTGGCCGGTATTCGATCCCTCGTGCTAAGCAGCCTAACACCATAGCCACTGAGCAACCACGGTGGGTACATAAAAGTTGTGTAATGAAGGGTTATGTAAAGCCTGCATTTATAGTAAGTAAAACAGTATCATTAGTGGTGACATATGAGATTGAAAGCAAGCTAAAAATAAGTGCATATTCAAAGTGTCTGCCACAATTTGCTTGTTGCTGCTGTCGTCATCTAGATGCATGTAGCCTGATTTTTACTCGTATCCCCTTACGCATTGATGGACATAAGCGCCTGTCTCCTCGCTTTCTACTAGCACAGAGAAGCTCACAGAAGCCAAGATGTACAGTGCACGTCACACCTTCCGCTCCATGGAACGTGCTGTTGCACGCGCAGCTTCTAGGTCCTCCACCAGTTTGTCTCGCAACAACAGCAAAGTTCCTTTCGAGTGACGAAAATGCCGTCCAACTGGTCATCCGACACGTCAAACGCTGTGGCTCCCGCGAGCAGTTGATAGATTTCAACAAAGTGACCTCACTTGTATATAGCAGAACTCAGCAATGTTATACAGTAATATTTGTACAGTGCAAGCTAGCACTAGAAATGTGGTTGCGATGTGTAAATAAAAGCACTAGAGGAAAACTGCACCTTTCTGTATTTCAGCCTTCAACATACACTTGTTTATGCACACATCACATGCGACAGTCTCTACATTGAAGAAGTGTGAGTACTCAGTAGTAGAGACATTATGCAACATATCACAGACACGTTGGAATAAATATTGGATCACATTGTTCTTGCATCATAATATATCACAGGTAACGACATGCATCGTTTAAGAAAACTGTTGTACACTGCACAAGTACACAGTAATAACAACTGGCTTAAACTGCACCAGAAACAGAAATGAGCGGGTGCTTAAATCACACGCCAACCGAATATTTATCACAGCGAAATGTATAGGTACATCACTAGATGTGAAAGGAACATGCTGTTGTGGCGCTCTGAAACTGAAAGAGCCATAGCACCATACTTTGATATTCAGTAAGACAAACTGCATAAATATTACACACAAATTGCACCACAAGGAATAAAATGCAATGTATCACAACCTGAAAGATTACTGAATGACAACAAAATGTTTGATAATGAGACAGATGTGCAAGAGACATTCCAGCTCAGTAGGTAGTGACACAAACAAATATGCAACAAACAAAAAATAAACATTACAAATGAAAAGAAGGAGCATAGGCAAGGAATTTTCATAACTTTTTTTTCTTTTTTGCTGTGTATATTGACAGGTTGCTTTCGACATTGTAGTAAGGCCTGAAACTTTCACCATTCGATGACAAGGATTAAATTGTAGAACACTTGCAGTGTGGCGTCGTGCTTAAATTGATATGACAATAACTAAGCACCTCAAAATTGCAGTGCCACAGTCGGAATGCCCGCACACACCAGGCCTACAGGCACTTTTGCAGGTGAGCCTGATGGTGTGCACGCTCTTATGGCTGAAGTAAACCTTGAAGAAAAAATTCATGCTGCAATGGCTATGCTACTTATGGTTGCATTAAAGGGTGATTTCAGCAATTATTTATTTGCAAATTAGCAATATTTGCCCTTCATATCATTAATACATCAGCAAATTTTCAGATAAGTTACAAATTCCTTGCCTATGCTACCTTTGCATCCTTTAATTATGTGGGGCCTGAGAGGGGGGAGGGGCTTGGCTGCCACCATGCCCCAGTGCAGCCAGCAGCAGCTGAAGCAGGCGCTCGTTGGTCTCGTGCGACCGACGCGCCACTTCGAGGCGCTGCCGCTCCACTTCGAGGCGCTGCGACTGCACTTCCCGCATTCCCGCCACCTCCTCCCCGAGGTGCCGCAGGCTCTCCATGTGAGCCTAGTGGTGCTGCCGCAGGCTCTGCATGTGGGCCTCGTGGTGCTGTTAGCAAAGACGTGTAATTAGTTTAATTACAGAAGCTGAGTAACAAGGCCTTCGTGTGTTGCATTCATCCGCATTTGCAGGCTATTGTCTTGTCATTGTATATTCAAACGCTGGAAATATCTTTCTGGCCCATCAAACTTGTGCCGTCGCATTCCATTAAGATGTGTTCCATTGCTATACCTGCTTCCTTGAACTCAACGCCACTTTTTTCTTTTTGCCACACAATTGCGTAGATATTTACACATGTTATATCACGCGAATGTGTACAAGATATCACCACAGGACTACACGTATACGTTATGCTTGTTCACTGATTAATATAATTTTTAGAGAGGTCATACGCTCATCAATTTCATACGCAGAAAAATATACATCTGTGGCCTTACACACACCTGCCGGTTTTGCTCCAGCAGTTGTTGGCGGAAGCGGGTGTCCTCTTAAACTCTGGCTTCCTCCAACTGGCTCTGGCGAACATATGCGGCAGTAGCCGTCACCACAGCACCATCGAGTTCCTGCTGCCTGGGCTGCCTACGGGGTGCCCGTGGCTCTCGAGGGGTAGGCTGCGGCACCTGCGGGGTTGGCTGCGGCACCTGCGAGGTCGGCCGCGGCACTTGGGTGGTAGGCCGCAGCACCTGGGGGGTAGCCGGTGGCTCCTCATGCAAGGCAAAGACTGCTCATTCACTGTTATCCGACCTACACCGATTGATTGTCCTAACCAGTCACTTTGAAATGTCATTATAGCTGCATAGCTACAATAATGATACACAAAACAGGTAGTTAGAGCAAAAGATGCCACAGAAAGTTGCTGGTAGCAGTAACCTATAACATGCACAAGGAATCTCTATTACAACATCATGTCATTTGTAGTCTTGCATTTCTCCTCCATGAATAAGAGCTGGATGCTGGACACAGAGGTAATAACAGCACAGTGACGTACTTTACTTCATAGCAAGATCATACAGCAACTGCAAACAACAATGCTACTACAAAAGCTGGGTCACTGCCTTACGTGTAAGGCCACTTGGCCCAGCAACAGCTGCAGGGCCCGACACCACGAAGGCAGTTGTCGCTGGTGGATGTCTGCGGGAACCGCTGGGCCCTGCAGCTTCCTCTGAACTTATGTCGTCCTGCAATCAGAGTAGTGTTCAGACATTGCGAGCAGTGTGTGCAATGCGCATCATGTACACAAGTTGCTGCTCAGAGTACATAACCTATATTGTCACTTGCACAAAAAAAGGGCTTAAAAATTTTGCAATATTGTGTTACAATGTAATGCTGAAAATTTGTGAGGTCACAGCAGGTCACACAAACAACACTTTTTTTAAATCCAATGTACGCACCTCGCTATCGGCGAAGTACTCAGGGGGGGGGGGAAACAAGGACCCCTCCTGTCCTCATAAGGACGTCGAGGACGCGGCCGTCGACGCCACCCACTTTGCCACCTCCAGTAGCCCTGCAAACACGGCAACAACAACGACAACGTGAAACGACGTTACTGTCAGCATCATTAGAAGCTCACCTCTTCTCGCTCGCGGCCCTGGCCGCTTCTTTTTTCGCTTTATGGGCCATCTTGGCCCAATGGTTGCGCCAACGGCTGGTGGTCTTTACGGCTGGCCCCTGTGCGTTAAGCACCGCCGCCACCTCCTCCCACAGTTCGTTTTTCGAGCAGCAGTCATACGTGGCGAGAACTCTGTAGAAGCTCTCGCCAGGTATGGGTGCTGCTCGATGAACTGCACGAGAATAGCCGCCTGCTCTTTCGACACCCGCGGCCCTTTTGCTGCCATTTTCTCTTTGCCAACTTGGGAATTTCAGCCGGCCCGCAGCACAGTAAGAAATTTAGAGGCAAACATTCTGTCTAAGCTAAGCGCCTGCATAAAGTGCTCACTACGACTCATTTCTGCCTTTTTATACCACTAATGTAAAAAAAGGTGAAGCCACTACTCACATTTAATGTTGTAGCAGCTTCTTTCTCGGAGCGTATCAGTGCAGGAAGTATTACCGATGCAGCGATAACTTTGACGAAGCTATCGTTCTGTCATGGTGGTGCCCTATGGAAAATGCCTTGACAGTTCTCGATCCACTATGTTGCAAAGTTTGACCTCGGGGGCTACGGATAATTCTTCTTGGCCCTTCCTAAAGAAGAAATTATCACACGTCAGACATGCAGCGAAAACCACACGACAATGCAAGCACTACACAAGCAATAGTTACTCACCCCAATCAGTATCTGACGGGGGCGGGGCCGCAATTACGGGCATGCAAGGGGCTGTCAGCTGTTCAGACAGACACGCTAGGGGCTGTCAGCTGTTCACAGGTAAACAAAGGCTGCCATTTTGCGTGCGCTCAACGGCATGGATTGGATGCACATCCGACTACTATGTGGCTACGGCTTCAAAAATAGAGCACTGGCGTTTGCATTTCTTTGGACTGCGGCAGCTTTTGCGTTGTAATGTAACAAAATGAATTTGCTTTACGCAGCATGGAAGTCCGCTTTTATTAAGTGCCGTTTTACAAAACAAATTTGCTATACAGTCCCGGAAAAAGAGAAGAGAATACGAAAGAAACATCGGCCAATGAAGGGAGCTTCTGATTGGACGATCCAAGAAACGTCGTGCCTACGTATACACAATTTCCAAAATCGATGACGTCACGCGAAAAGTCATTGGCATGAAAAAAGGCATTCCTACAAAATCGCACCCCAGGCTGCGTGTATATGAGCAAGTGGTACAATGCTCACGCATGCTTAGACGACCTCAGAGAAGTTTCTGCGTGATTTTTTTTTTCTGTTACTGATACTGTCAATTCCTGCCTGGGATCATTACAGGGAGGGTTACAATCATAGTCAATCACAGAGAGTATACACGCGCACACAGGTGAAACAAAAGAAGAGAAAAGACAATAGTAAAAGGCACAATAGTAAAATAATAGTTACACTATAGTAAAATGCATATCTAATGCACGTTCAAATTCGTGGGTATAATCTTTTTCAACAACACATTTGGGTAGTGCATTCAACATTTTTGTCGTGACAGGAAGACATCAGTAACAAAACCCATCGGTACACGATAGATTAGGTTCAATGGCCCTACAATTTATTCGTACACTTCTCCTTCCTGGATATCGAATGTATTGTCTTTATTTACCCTTTTCTTTGTTGCCAAATTTGGAAACTTTATCCGAGGCATCTTTCTGCGACACTCCAACAGCTCTAGACCACATCTATTTAGCCTAACTGTAACTGGAATGGTCACTGGGTATTTATAGCAGATGAAACGTAACGCCAGCTTTTGAATTATTTTCTGTTTTACTTTTCTGAACTTTCTGGTACGGACTTCATAATACACAAACATATTCCAAAATAGGACGAGCGAATGTTTTATGCACGATTAGATTAAAATTCTTTTAGTAGCGCGCCGTAATTTTTTTGCTCTAGAAGAACAATTTTCGGTTAACTTTTGAACAAATCGTTTCAACATGTAAATGCCACCTTTGTGTACGAGTTATGCTGACTCCTAAATGCTCGAACGCTAGCCCTTTAGCACTCAGCGCTCGCTACTTTTCTTTCAGAGTGCGCATGCCATTTTTTACTTTCAAAGTACAGGGAGTGCAGCGTTCAGGTAAATACACGCGATACAGATAGCGGTTATTATTAGGGAACAAGATAAGCCACAAAGCGTGAAAATTTTTCTTACAGGGTTCCTGAAACATTCGTTTGAGAATACTATGAAAACGTTGGCGATCTGGCAACGAGGCACCTGCGAGATATGGGAACCAAATATTAATCCATTGCACGGAGCAAGGAATCTGTAATTTCGTGTCAAAAGCAGTGAAATCGGTTGCTCTCGCTTCCGCAGTGTTATCATGCAGCGTCATCGCAAGCAGCTGGAGCCACGACAGCTATTGGCAAATTTAGTGATCGCCGAGAACATTCTCAGCAATACAATTATTGCTCTTTTGAGTGAAATAATCGAAAAATATATGCTGTGCCTGTGATGTCAACAAGACAGAAAAATCATTGCATATTTGGACTGAGGTTTTAACCCGACGGTTGCACGTTGCTGCGTCTGCTGCGCGTGTCCTCCGAGATCACAAGCGTAGCGTAGATGCCGTGGCCGCCACGGGGTGCCGCCACGAGCCCAAACCTTTGGGTGAGGGCATAAAGCCCTTTCATCCAGGAGCCACCGTCGCTTTTGCTCGCCTCGTCGGCGAAACGTGCATGGAGGGGCTGTAGGTGGGATCAGAGGTGCACTGCTCATATGCGCCGCCTTGTCATCTCCCCTGTGCAGCTTCCATCATGCTAGCAGAAATGAAAGGACACATGAAGCCGATCATCGGTCCGGCAAACTACGTCAGCACGATGCAAACTACGTCTAACTTCGCTTGTGCCTGAAGGATTCGAAACCTTCTTTTGCGGCAGGAGATTCGTGAGGCGATGTACTTTAATAGCGATACCATTATCTTATTAGTTAGAAAAGTGTTTCTTGGCTCATTTAGCAGCGTTATGTCTGTCTTGCTTATTTCCTTTTATTGCAGAGCAAGTCGTTAAATAGTTGCTTGCGTGAGGTTACGTACACGTACTTTTTAAATTGCCTTACTTAACCTCGACATACTCAGCAATATTTTTGCTACGCAGTATATTTGTCACTTCTGATTATTAACTCGTCTCTTGCGAACCTGATAAATTAATTTCTTGGTGAGATGGAAGAGTACATGCTCAGAAAAGCTCCTTCCTCCCTGCATGTGGACAAAGAGCCTATTTATTGTGTTTTTTGAACTAAAAATGCGTTTTCCTGGCCTGAACGCATAGATGTAGGTGTTAGCGTGACCTGGGGGTAAGTTGTCTTCATTTATCATCTTGGACGGACGCGTCATCGAATTCGTTTGAAATCTGTTGCACTCAATTTCGTCATCGATGACGATGCCATATGCTTCTAACATAAAGTACGAAGTCTCTTAAAAGCCTGCCGAGCAAAATGATCACACGCTTGACATTAGTGTCACCTGTATCTAGCTATACTTTAGGCTAAAATGTTTTAGCATATTCTTTTTGTTTTAGCTTTGACAAGGGTAAAAGGTGGTGTCCTCGACTATGGTCGATGTGTTCGATCAGGTTAGAGAGGCGAATCTAACTTACAAAGCAAACGCTATGTTACGGTCGCCAATCACAAAGTTATTTATTTTCAATGAATACTCTCTCACTCCAACACCAGTTTGGTATAAATGATAAGAGTATAGCGTGGGTCTTAAGATATCTGTTTGGTATAGTTTAATTGCGCCCCACGGAAGTTCGCTTTATTTGAGAAAACAGTGACGTCAGTGCGGTTCGATAACAGTTTATTGATGCGATTGAAATGTTTTACATTGTTTTTTAATACCATAAGTCGTGTGCAGATATTTCGTTCCTGGTTGAGCAGACACTGAAGCAGTGGGACGTATTGGAGTTATTAACCAGGACGCGACGAGGGAATAGTCACCGCTCTCCAGCGCGCGCCGCCCTTCTATTCACTTTTGGAGAGCACGCCCATCTCGACATCCTAGCAGACCTGGTCAGCCAACGTGAGCGGACGCGCGAGTTAAAGATAAAACAAGTTCCAGTTATTGCATGCACTTTTCGGATATTTTCACGACACATTACTGTCAGTGCCTCAGGTCGATAAAGTATTCCACTGACGTTATAGCGGTGTGAAAGCGAACAGATCGCTCGGTCGAAAAAAGAAATCTGAGCCCAACCTACCGCTGCAGATTGACGTTCCGTTGGACTATAATTTGTGGTTTAGACAGGCGCTGCCGTCATACGTGATGGTACACGGACAGACTGGATCAGTGCTGCGCATTGACCGCTTCGAATGAAACAAAAAGCTAAGGACGTCTCTGACTCAACTCTACCTAATCTACCTAAACTCTATAGGCCATAAATGCCGCTATTGAGGAAGCCTAATCTTCATCAAACATCACTCAGGAAACTCCGCTCTGTCAGGAAAAGACATGTTTCATGACTTAGCTTTCGATTTGTAGCCACATTAAGTACAACGACACAGCTCCGGCACCTCCAATAACAGAATAAAATAAAGCATTCTACAAAACGAAAAGCACGAATCCGTGGACATTTATTTACAGGATTTATTATGATTTTTCCTAGCTCTATAAGATTCCTTCCGATGTGACAAGTATTCTCTCATTTTGCAGTATGCCCGCTCTCTCTCTTGTTACCTCGCAAGGTTGGGGAAAACTTCTCTGAGTAAGATTCGATGCTCGTTTGCCCTCTTTTCTTCCGTTACTCGCAAACGGAAGGGATTCATCAAGGATGGTGCCACCTGCGCCAGCTGTGCGACGCTGGCATGGATGGATGGATGTTATGAGCGTCCGCTTTGAAACGGGGCGGTGGGTTGCGCCACCAAGCTCTTGCTATTATACTGGCTAATATCCTACCTAAGTTAAACAATAAAAAAATAAACACTATGAACTCCCACACAAAAATTATCTGATCCCCTATTGCTAACTGTGCTTTTGTACGTCTCCGTTTTTTGTCGTATCCCTACTTTTCGTCCACCGATCCTCCAATCGCCTCTTACTAATGCCTATTTCAGACATGTTTACTTTCCCACTGCTCCCCCTGAACCCAAGGGCTTCAAGGAGGCCAGTGATGCCTAAATCGACCGCTGGGTAGACGTCTTCACATTCTAATAAAACATGCTTCAAAGTTTCCCTAGCTTTACCGCAGCAAGCACATGCTTCTTCTTCCTTCTTATATCTCGCTTAATAGGTGCGTGTTCTAAGGCATCCCGATCTCACTTCGAAAAGTAATGAGCTTCCCTTTGAGTTATCATAAATTGTTTCTTTACCGATTTCGTTCTTCCTCTTAAGTAGTTACTCATGGCAGGTTTCCTTTCCATTGCCGCCACCCATGAGATTATTTCAGCCTCCCTGACTTTCCGCTTGACCGTCTTTGTTGCTGTGTTGCCCACCCTACAGTCCACATACTTGCTGGTAAGCTTCCTAGTTCTTTTCCTCCACTGTGAATCAATGTTTTTCCTGTACAGATACCTTAACACTCTCCCAGCCCATTTACTTTCTTCCACAGTCCTCAGGCGTTCTTCATACTCCATATTACTGCGAAATTCCCTCACTTCAAAACTAGTCCAGCCCATATCACCCTGCACAGCTTCATTTGTAGTCTTCCCGTGAGCGCCCAATGGGAGTCGACCCACTGACCTTTGGTTCCCATCGAGTCCTAATTGTACCCCTGGTTTACAGAAAACAACCGGGTTTCCAAAAGTAAGACCTGAAACCATTACACCTTTCCACATACCTCGGCGGACCTCGTACCTATTGTATCCCCATAGCGCTCTGTGCTTCATTATGGCTGCATTTCTCTTCCCCTTCACTGTTATTGTTTTTTCCTGTGTTTTCATATATCTATTGCCCTGGTTTATCCATATACCAAGGTATTTATATTCTGTCACCCGAGGCCCTCAGGTGACAGGGCCAGGAGTTCCTGGCCCTGTATCTCCACTGTCTGTTCACTGTTTTCATTGAATACAATAACACCTGATTTTATAACACTAAATTTAAAACCTAAATTGCTGCCTTCCTGTCCACAGATATTAGCCAGACGTTGCAAATCACTTTGCTTGTTAGCTAGCAACACAATGCCATCCGCATAAAATAAACCTGGGAGCTGCTGCTCCACTACTGTACCCGCCTGTTTGTATGAGAGATTAAACCCGATATTACTGCCTTCTAGCGCCCTCTCCATCCTCACCACGTACATCATAAACAGCAGCGGGGATAAAGGGCACCCCTGCCTCAGTCCCTTGTCGATATGAACTTTCTCCTCGCTCCTCATTCCTTCCCATTCAACGCAAACAATATTTTCTAGGTAAATTTCTCTCAAAAGCTGTGCGCAATCGTCACCTAAGCCTTCCCCTTTCAGAATATCCGACAAGATGTTGCGGTCTACGTTTTCATAGGCTCCTGTAATGTCTAAAAAGGCCACACATAACGGTCTGCTTTCTACTTTTGATATTTCAATACACTGAGTAAGGACAAATAAGTTATCATCTAAACGTCTACCAATTCTGAAGCCATTCTGAAGTTCTCCCAGAATGCCATTATTCTCTGCCCAAGCTTGAAGCTTTAATTTGATTGCCTGCATTGCCAGCCTGTATATTACCTATGTAATGGTCAACGGTCTATACGAGTGAATTCTATCTTTCTCCCCCTTGCCTTTATAAATTAAATTCGTTCTACTTTGTCGCCAACTGTCTGGTATTCGTCTATCTTTTAAAGTTTGTTCCACTGCTTTCACCAGAGCTTCCTTACTTTTTGGTCCTAGTTCATTAATCAGCCTAACGGGAACCTTGTCTAGCCCTGTGGGTGCGCTAAGGAACTTTCTCTCCCGCTTTCTTCCAGTTGAAATTTTTCAGCACGAGCTCTTTATCCACTTGGGTCTTTTTCATGCTCTTTTTTTCTTCAAATAAAACCTCGTCATTGCCTTGGAAAGATTCGCCTGTTATTTTTCGGGCGTAATTTATTGCCGCTTCTCCTTCCAGTATGTTTTCATCTTCGTCTAGGATATGTTGTTGTATTGTTGTTGACTTCCGGCCTAATAATTTTATGTGGTTCGAAAATATTCTAGGTGCGGCCTTCTCTTTCTCACGTATTTCTGACAACCAACGTTCAATTTCACCTTTTAATTTTGCTCACACCAGTATTTGAACCATAGACTTTTTCTCCCGGTATATTTCCCATTTACTGGTTACTTCATCCTGCGGCAACTGCGCATTATTCGCCTGCCTGTGCTCTCGAGCTGCTTTCTGTCGGTCTGCGATCGCTTCTCGTATCTCCCTGTTCCACCAGCTTTTCGGTTTCTTTGTTCCTTTCCAACGAACATGTTGTTTCTCTTTCTGTATTTCTGTCGTTATTACACTTAGAAGCTCACCACATTCCCACTCTTAACTTGGCCATTTGCCAATTTATTCCTCGACTCTAGTGACTATATTTGCTATTTGTCCAGCCTTCAAATTTGGACTGGCATTTTTCGCTCCTTGTTCTCTTTCCCATAGAACAACTTTATTGAAGAATAAAACACTCAATGGTTGGAGCCCCTAGACAAGGGCCCCACTGGCTTCCGCACGCCGTTTCGCTTGTCGGATGATGGGCCTTTGGACCTCTTCCTGTGAGCTGGACAGCGCAGCCTCCCATTGTGTATGATCCGTAATTTCTGTGTTTGTCTTTTGTGTATATGCCGTGCATGCCCATGAGATGTGGTCTAAGGTTGGCGTGGCTCCGCACCATGGGCATGTGTCCGCATATCTTTCAGGGTGAATTTTATGGAGAATGTGCAGGTTGTTATATGTATACGTTTGCAGCTTTCTCCATATAACCTGTTCTTCCTTACTGAGGTTTTTATCTGGGGGTGGTAGTTTCATTCTATTTCCTCTGTGGTAGTTTAAAATTGCAGAGTAGTTCTGGTCAATCGGGATCAGGTCTTCAGAGGTGTCCTGTGAGCACCCGTGGTGTGTAGCATGCGCACGAGCTACTCTGTCAGCCTCTTCGTTTCCCTTGATTCCCTCATGACTGGGGACCCATATAAGGTGAAATCTGGCTCGGGGTTTTATATCTCGTAGAATCCTATAGGCTGCGGTGCATACTCGTCCCCTGAGGTAGCTTCTGCATGCCGCTTGAGAGTCTGATAGGATGGTTATTTGTTGTTGGTTTGGTTCCGTCGCTTTGATAGCAAGGGCTATTGCGATTTCTTCTGCTTCCACGATAGTGGTGTTGCGAGTGGAGGCGCTAATGATTTCTCTGCCCAAATAGTCAGTGACAGCAGCTACCGTTCTTTTCTGCCTGCCTGGGTATCTTGCCGCGTCCACGAAGCGGGAGTTTGGTTTGTCGCCGAGCGTTTTCTCAATGTACGCAGCTCTGGCTTCTCCTCTGCCTGCATGTAGAGTTGGGTCCATATTTCTGGGTATTGGCGTAACATTGATGCTGTTTCTGATTATTGTGGGGATGGGTTTAGCTTGGTTGTGTTTTTCTAGGAACTCGTGATACCCGAGTCTGCCAAGGAGTTTCCTACCCGTGGTCGTTTGTGCAAGTCTGTTTCTTTGAGTTAGCAGTTGAGCTTCTGCCAGTTCTTCCCAACTAAATATCCCATTTTTAAAATGATGCGTTTATGGTCACTGCCTAAGCTGCTATACCCTACCTTATCAATGACGATTTCTCTAAACTTATCATGAATTCCTTCTGTCATCAGACAGTAATCAATGGTCGATTACCATTGGCAGAGGACGCCGATGTGCGCCACCTGGTGAGTATGTGGCTAGGCACACGATGCACCCGGAGAGTCTTTGATCGTACGTTGTAGACTTCGAAGGGAACGGCACGCTGACTTCAGCACATGAATTAAGATGACCGTGTTTGCATATTATTACTGGACTTGCGGTCTTAAATTCATTTCATCAGTTTTTTCTGGCTATGCCTTTGGTCAGCTCCAAAGTCGGCTTCCCCAAAGTACAGAGTACTAGAACATTATACATAATGCAATTGCGCTGTTCGCGTTTCTGGCAACCATAGATTTTTCACGACAGATAACTGCAAGTATGGTGGCTCAGCCACCCTCGGTATGGTTTTGTTTAAACTTCGTCCTTCTTGGTTCAGACGGCTTTGTGAGTGAAAATTGATTATTTTCAAGAAACTATTGTGTTATTTATGTAACAATTCGTAATGATTATGCATGCCGGCAGATACTTATTGCTCTCGTGCGTTAAGAAGTATCGGTTTGCCGAGAAATTAGGGAAGTTGAGGTGAAATAGATAATGCTGCAAGAGCGTGTGAGGCCGAATGCATGTCCTAACCATCATTCTGACGATAGCTGCTTGAACGTAACGCCTATTTTTTTCTAGTGATTTTACTAACAAACTCCATGCAGACAAGAGCAGCATTGCAAGGCTCTACCGACCTCACCCTTGAAGGAGCCGGTCCGTCTCCCGAAACGTCGGGTACGCTAAAATTTAAATGTTTTGGTTGGTGTCAAGCTCAGCCCTATTGTTTACTAATTCCTAACCGACGGATATTCATCGAATGTTCACTTGTGAAGAGAGAAATGTTTTTGTTTCTTGAATGGGCGATACACGTCAGGGTGTTTGACGCTAGTATTGAGTGCAAACTAACACGACCTACTTTGTATGGGAGTGTCCAGTCCAGGTTGCGGCACACTCCTGTGACATGTTAAAATGTTCCACAACAGTGGAACAGCTTCCATCTATTGACAGTGTGGTCCACCTATCATAAGAGAGATCGGTGTTCGGTGATTGTTTGCATTTCCCAATTTTTTGCTCAGTCCCCATGACGGCCACATGCCAATTGTGCAGATAAAACAATGAGAGCACTGTGATTGGGCTGGTCTAACTTCTAGCCACTTGGAGAAGTTATCCACTACGATAAAAAAAATTAAACTTTGGTTGTTCACCGGCCCAGCCCAGCGAAATCAACGTTGATGATTGTTCCACGTTCAATTGGACGTGGCCATACAAGAGTGGCAAGTGCTTGTGGACGACGATTGTACTTTTGGCGTGTTTCAGATGACTAAACCTTGTCCTCTGTACCAGCGTCCAATCTAGGCCATGCCCCACAAGTGACTACGAGCGCAGCGTTTCATCGTAGTCATTCCTGGGTGGTTAGCGTGAAGGAGTGTCATAGCTATCTCTTTGGCCTTTGCGGGAATCACTACCTGTATTCCCCACAATTCGCAGCCTCGGTGTGTTGATGGTTTCTGTGCACGACATTTGTAGGGCTTAAAATCTGTACCTTGCCATTACGTAATACAACCTATTTGTAAACCCTTGTAAGTTTCAGAAAGTGTGGAATCTGCCACTGTCAGTTCTGCTATCTTTTCGGCACTTAATGTCGGTTTGCTCAGGCCTTCAGTCATCAAGAGGTCACCTGGTGCCACTGGCTCATCAGAATTCGAAGCGAGTAGAAGTCGGCTGAGCGCGTCAGCATTTTCTGTTTTCTTCCTTTCCGGTACAACCGCTCGTAGTCGTAAGCGCTCAAAATCACGCCCTAACGAAGCATACGCGGTGAGAGAACTTGCTGGATCTGCTTCGTGGAGATCATTATTATGAAAGGTGGTTTGTGATCTATTATTGTGATTACATAAGGACCAGCAACGTACTGATGAAAGCGCGTGATTTTTCTTTCCTTTTGGGAGTAGTTTCTTTCGTGCTTGCCCATTGTTCCGGACGCAATCACGACGGTAATTCATGTTCGTTTGCATCCAGCTGCGCAAGTACTGCTCCTAACCCAAAAGAAGAAGCGTCGCAGCTCAACATTAGTGGACAAGCGCCACTATAATGCACAAGGATCGTACACTATTCCTGCGCCTCCTTGAGTCTATTGAAAGCAGCTCTGCGCAGGGCTCCCTATTTCCATTTGGCCTTCGGACCCAACAGTGGATGCAAAAGTTAGAAGAAGGACGCTTTGTTTCGGAGAAACCGCTCGTAAAACTTACCATTCTTAAAGCTGATTGCAATTCCGACTTGTTTGTTGACTCTGGAGTCTTCGTTATAGCTTCAACCATTTCAGACGTCGGCTCAACCCTTTCTACCTCACTTTGTAGCCTAGAACCTGGACTTCCCGACCTCCAAACTGACATTTTTTTCTTGTTTGCATTGCGACGTGCTTGTTGTGATTGTTGTAGATTAGCTTTCAGTCGATGTAGATGTTCTTCGTCGACACCCCCATGATGAGAGGAGAGCGCTGCGAGCGCGGAACGAGCGGACGCGCCTCACATCGGCTCCGTCAATTTTCCTCCGTTTTACCGCAAATTCCGAGGGACCCCGTGAAATTTTGCTTCTACTAGACGGATAACATCACCCGGCACCCGAAGATACCGCTCTGAAGCAGGTGGGCCATTTTTTTGGGCCTTTTAGGCCCATTTTTGTCTCCGCCACTTCATCCAGCTGGGCCTAACGCTCCTGACTCGATCTCCATCGTTCTCCGCGGGCGCTATGGCGGCCTCTGCTTGGAGCGGGTACGGTCCCGAGACGATGACGTGGTCAGAAATCGTCGCAGAAGCCCCGCTTTCGCTTGAAACTTCCACTCCGACGGAGGAGATAGGGGATGAAGGCCTATTCTCGTTGGTGGCACTTCGTAAACATCAGCAACGCTCGAACACCTCGGCGGTCAACGGACTCTCCATGAGTTCCGGTGTTTCTGTACCTTCGAATACTGCAAAGTCCAACCCTCAGCTCTCGCAAGCAGCGAGATCGAAGAAATGGCGGCCCACCGCTATGCCCCGACTGCGCAAATAAGATTTCATGATTGCCATCAGGCCCAGAGCGACGATCTCCCTGAAGACAACCCTGCAGAACGGTGAGCTTGGTGCTTTGCTTTCTGCCTATGTAAATCCATCTTCGGTGGACATTCTTAGCGTCTGGCCCATCTGGGACCAGAATATTGTCATTGCCACCACTCAAGACGTCAATGCGGAGAACGCGCTCGTTCGTGAATTTACACTCAATGCTTCCAAAGACCCCATCCCGCTAGTTGGACACGCCAATGTCAACGGTGAAGTCTGCAGGGGGATTATTAGGGTTCATGAGCAGGAAACTTATACCACCCTGAAATCTAAAGTGCAGTGGTGCATAGGAGAGATAACCTTCATCCGCAAGCTGGGCAAGTCGACGGTTGCCCTGCTTACCTTCGTGGGACACAGAGTACCGCGTTACGTGCACTTAACAGTGTGGTGACTGTGGTGCGCGAATACAAGCGGACTACTCCCGCGTGTTTCCGATATGGCACCATCGGTCACCGTCCGGACCTATGCCCGAATCCTCAAGACAATCGCTGTGGACACTGCGGCGAAACGGTCGCAGTCCTCGAAGAAGGCAACATGGCGCCCCACGAATGCACTCCTTCCTGTATCATGTGCGGTGGCGGTCACCTTACGGGCTCGCAAGACTGTAAAGCCAAATTTCGGCGGCAGCAACAACCGGGCATGCAAGCCGACCTGTCAACGAACTCAACCTCGGACTGCAGTGCCCTCGGGTCCTGACACCACTCCAAAAGCTCCCACGACTAGCAAGAAGATGACGAAAGGCACAACCGGACCAACGCCACCGGCGGGCACCTTGCCTGGACGTGCCCCCAAGTCACCTCGGTCAACTAACCCGAAAGCGCCACGAGATTCAGACGCCCCTACATTTCAAGACGGGGATTTCCCGGCTCTCGAGGGCCCTCCGTCTGGCTCACCAAAGAATACGTCTCAGCTTAAGGTAGGCAGCCGAGACGGGCCTCCACCGCCACCCCGTACTCCCCTACCTTCTCCCCCATCAAAGATTTTTCCTCATACTCCCCCCCACCCGTAATTCTAACGTCACGGACCTCCGTCGCGAGCTCGAGACTCTCCGGGCACAAAATGATCAACTTAACGCCAAAATTCACGCGCTAGAAACAGCTCAGTCCTCCCCGCTCCCTGCCCAGGTGGCTCCGGAACCGAAGCAAGTGGTGCCGGCTGACCTGACACCCTCTAGCTCTGACGTGCGTTTCACCGCCCTCGAAAACGCCCTTGCCGAATTAACGACACAGTTATCAAATTTTGGACAAATCCAAAATTGACAATCTCGTGCATTGACAATCTCAAATACCCGGCCGCAGTCCTTCCACTGCAAAAAACCGGGGCTGCGGTTAAGCTTTCGAGCTGTAGCTCTTTTCAGTGAGACTCGTCCGCCTGTCTTCTAGTCAATAAAGGCTACACAGCGCAGGAGGTTGATCTCCACCTAAATCTGGAATATTTGTACGTGATGGTCTCTGTCCTCCGCCTGCGGCGAACAGATAGCCCCGTACACATATTTAATATATATTTTCCCCCGAAACTAAAGAGCGTCACTTTTTCTAACATCTTTAGCGCAGCGCTAAGGATCGCTGGTCGCGATCCCCTGATGATAGTGGGCGATTTTAACGCCCCCTGTCCCATGTGGGGCTATCGCAAGGAAGAGCCGCGTGGTCGTAAGTTGGCAGGACTTATATCTACGCTGGGCATCACTCTTCTAGCCAACCCGGTCCACCCAACACGTGTAGGGAATTCTGTCACTCGGGACACCTGCCCCGACCTTACCCTCACGAAACACATCCGATAGGCAGACTGGATCAACACCGAGGAGACCCTCGGTAGCGACCCCTGCATACTGAACGCTATCATTGACGCTCGACCCTTACATCGCCCCTTGCAGAAGCCAAACTTCCCGACTGGAATGCTTTCCGACAGGCCCTCCCAGTAACTTCACCCTTGGAACAAGACTACTCCACTTGGGCGCACGGACTCATGCAAACACTTCGTTCATACGAAAAGTAGATACAGCTTACGGAATGTGCACCGGACGTGGATAACCACGTGATGCACCTCTGGGAAGCTCGCCGCAGCCTAACCAACCGATGGCGGCGGCAGAAACACAATCGTAAACTCCGCGCTCGCATCTCTGACTTTACTCAGCAAGCAGCCGAGTACGCTGCCTAGCTCGCCGACACTAACTGGATAGATATATATAACAGCGCAGCAAGACAGATGTCGAGCCTCAACGCTTGGCGGCTCTTCAGGAGTCTCATAGACCCTATACAAACACGATCGGAAACCAAGAAACACCTCACTCGCGCACTACACAACTTTCAAGGAAACACGGAGCAGCTAGCGAACGCTTTGCGCTCACAATACCTCAATCAGGATCGAGACACGCGAGGGATGGATTATTCGTATGCAGGCTGCGATAATCTGGAACTGGATCAACCTTTCCAGCTTCACGACCTTCGCGCGGCTCGTGCACGAATGCGCAGGGGGATGGCGCCCGGGAGGGATAAGGTAACAGTCAAACTATTGGCAAACCTTCCAGATCGGTCCACCGGACCGATCTGGAAGGTTTGCCTGGATCTGGAAGGTTGTTCATCTGGAAGTCGATCAGGTCCGATACAGGTCCATCAGTCGTATACAGTATACGACTGATGGTTGAAACCTCCCAAGTGGTGTGGTCGACGTGCAACTGTTCGTAAGCTTGAGCTTGAATAGCTTATCAAGCATAAGCTTGATAAGCTTGTGCTTGAACTAGCACTTGAATAATGAACTCACGATAATCAACTATTCGAGGGCCTTCCTTGAGTGAGTGAGTGAGTGAGTGAGTGAGTGAGTGAGTGAGTGAGTGAGTGAGTGAGTGAGTGAGTGAGTGAGTGAGTGAGTGAGTGAGTGAGTGAGTGAGTGAGTGAGTGAGTGAGTGAACAAACAAACTTTATTTCAGAGACCAAGCTGTTGATGCCAGATGGTGGGCGACCACGCTATTCTAGGTAGCCGTAGCCCTGTGCTGATAGCCTGGCTCTGTTCACCAGCTGTAGTTGGTCCTCAGGTATTGGGCTTGTCAACTCTGCCTCCCACTGGGCTGCTGTTGCTGCTTGGATTGGCGTTGCACGTGGGTTGTTTTTGCATTCCCAGACTATGTGGTAAAGGGTGTTTGGTGTATTGCAGAATTGGCAGTCTCTTGTAAATGTTGAGGAGTACATTGCATGTAGTAGAGGGCCGTGAGGGTAACTACCTTAGGTGAAACAAATATTTTAGCTTTAATTTTTGTGGTTTTCATTTTCTCACCTTGTAGAGGCGGTGAAGAACCATAGTGGCACTTACTGTGATTCACGAAAGAGAAAGCTTTTTCCAACAACGCAAATTTTTTAGGAAAGTTTAAGAAAAGAAATACCCCCTTTCGGAGGGACATGCGCCTCCCCATGTTCTTGAGGTCATCATCAACAGCCCTCGATCCGGTTCTGCAACGTGTTCACGTGCTGGCCATCGTGATAGTGAGGGGGGCAGCGTTGGAGGTTGGAGGGGGCCACAGAAAGTGACAAAACTAAGCGCGTATTCGCAAACGGCCCTCCCCACGAAGCTGTTCTTCCATTCCACTGAGCTAAACGCAGCGCCGCCCCTCTACAGAAGACGCTATGCTTCTCAAGAATGGCCACGCATTATCATAGCCTCCTATACCTAGGAGGCTATGGTACTGTCAATGAAGCATAGTGACCACTCCTGGCGAGCGATGGCGCTGCCATCAATAAACTAGAAAGTTCGCATGGAGATCAGATATCCAAATGGGTAGACATTGATAGATGCAGTCAAACCTCATTAAATTAAGCAGGCTAGGGGGCTGTTTGCCTCATACTGATTTCTTACGCGTCCAACATGCATCAATCCCACTTTTTTCTTCTTTTGAATTCGTTTCATTTCTTGAACTGTTAAAGTATATTTTATTGACGCACGTAGTCTGCGGTGCCCAATTTTCGGTCAATTTCTCTTAGTGGATTCGGGCCAGCATATTCAAACTTAGTTGTCCTCACGAAAAAAATAACAACGATACATTTCACGCGCCGCGTGGGCACGGGGGGCGCGTTGCGACCAGAAGAAGACCAGCTATCGCATCGACAGCTTCGATGGACAAGGACTCCACTGACAGATTCGAGTCGCCAACCTCGGAGGCTTCGTCAGCGACCCTCCGTCTTCGCCAGCACGCGGATCGTCCTGGTGGTATGCCGGTGCGCATGAAATCGTTGACAGCGAAAGACGTCACTTGTCAGGAGATTGTGGAATCCACCACCAATCCCTTGAGCAGTGATGTCGGCTTCCTGGAAGCTGCAGAGCAAGGTGAGGACACTGCTATTTCTGCGATTTAGTAGCTTTAATGAGGTTCGGTTTCGGAACCGGCTCTACTCCTGCCCAGGGGGCGGCGAATTAATTAGTCACATGGTCAGCCGCGTCTATAAACGCACTCGGCTCACCAATAAAGTTGTCTTTCAGTTGGGTAGCCAGCTGCGTTCCGTCTCGCCCTTCCGGCGCGCATTCCTTCTTCCTGTATATACCCGCGTCACCGTTCGTGGCGACCACGCCGACACCACGATTCCCATACGTCGCCTATGTCTTTGCGTATGTGTTTCCTTTGTATTTTGTGTGTATGCTTTTTGTGGCAATTACGTCACTCAGCAAAAAACCAACTAGACCATGTGCAAGCTCTACTGTTGCGCTAACGCATCCTGCTCTGGACGCGTGAGCTACTTTCTACACAGAGCCGCGTGTTTTGTGTACTTACCTCTCTACTCTACGTGCAGTGCATTTGTAGGCTTTATTATATTTTTCTTATATAACTCGCTACCCTCCGTACTTGTGTTCGCCATAGGTCTAACAAATAATTAAGGAATAAAAATGGCATTGCCGATAACTTTGAATGTGCCTATGGCAACTTACGTTTGCACGAGACAATGGACACTGCACTTTCACACCAAGATAATATTTCGGGAAAGTTTAACTACTGATTGCTGCCTACCTTGAGAAGCGAGATTTGTTGAAATAGGGCTAACTTCCTACAAACCCAAATCGCGCCATTGAGTAAGCGGTGTAGTGCCCGCCATGGCAACGCAATGGCTTTGACGTTGCGCTGCCAAGCCCAAGGGCGCGGGATCAAATCTCGGCCGTGGCGGCCGCATTTCGATGACGGCGAAATGCAAAAACGTCCCTGTACGACGCATCGGAGGCAGGTTAAAGAACCTCAGATGCTAAAAAATATTCCGGTGTCGCCCACCAAGGTGTGCCTTATAATCACATAGTAGTGCTGGCAGGTACAACCTAAGAATCTTATTTTTTGTGCAGTGGGGCATGGTGACTAACAGAACACAATTTCTTCCCTACATCCTAGTAGTGGACCAAGATATAGTTCGCTCAACCACGTCATGCATTGAATACAGCGGACACGCTATCAGTTTACTTGTGAAAACCAGCTACGAGGCACAATAGGCGAATGTTTCGCGGCTTACTTTCGACTTCACGTCGGTAGATGAGAGAACATTTGTAGGCGACCGCAATAAAGGAAGTAAGGCTACATAATTAGCTGTATTATTAAGGCAATGTTAACTTGCTTGAACAAATGAGGGCCTGTTAGAATTAACTGCACAGCTATTCGAAAAAAGAAATGTTCCTACACGCATGCCAATAGAAAATTTTAAAATCATCTACCTAATTTACTACCATCATTACTAGTTCCCACTGGTCCAGTGCTATAAAGGCTTCTGTAAAGGTGCGGCCGTCCACATTTTGTGCAGCCGCACACACTTCTGCTTAGACAAAAAGAAAAGTTTGATATTACACTAGCCCTTGGCTTAAAGGTACGAGGCTCAACACAACGGGAGTTGCGTGTATTTCTAGAGCCCCTTGCGCGAAAGCCTACTCTCCTGAACTCATCTACCTGCACTCGAATACGGCGTTCTTCATTGCGCACAATAGCACCCGTTCGTTCTATAGAACAAAGCGTGGACATCTGTGTCAAGCCTGTACAATTCTTCTTCGGCAATATCCCTAAACCCAAGTAACGACTTTCCTTCCTGCGAACAGGAAGCACCGAAGCTGCGAAGGACGTCACCGACAACACCTTCCGCCCTGACACTTCCTGCAGAGGCGGTGCACAGCGGCTATATAAGTCCAAGTCGGGGTTCACCAGCAAGGGCAGTCGGCCCTCTCACAGACGCCGCAGCAAAGCGGGAGGGTCGGTGAAGTCCGTTGAATATAAAGAGCAACCTATTGCGGCGGGTGTCACCAGCTCCGGGTCCCCCCTCACCGAGTGCAACGACGCCTTTCTCCGCAGTGAATCAAGCGGCGCTATGAGGCCAGACGTGTCGGACACCAGTCGGAAGAAGCCAGTTAAGCCACCTCAGGAACGTGCATCTCAACATGCTGCTCCTTCTGCGCACGTGACAGGTCCTCAAACGCCCGAACTGTCCTCCGCCCTCGACAGCCGAAGCAGGAATCTCTCGAAGAAGCGACCCACCTCCACCTCCAGCCTGAAGAAGCGAGAGAGGCCAAACAAGTCCGCACCAGCGCGTGTTTCTCCTGCTGGACCTACCGTGCTCACGCCCCCTTTCGGCCAACCAGACGACGGCAACCCCGCGGTTCTCGGCGTTTACGCAACTTCAGCGTACGAGAACGCCATGAGTCCGTTGACGGCGAGTCAAGGAGCGTTGTCTCCGTACATGCTCGGCCAAATATCCCTACGTTCCATCAAACGCCCCCGACGTCCGACCAAGTTTCACTGGCGCACTCCTCTGTAATGGGGCCTCCACCTTTCGCGCTCCGAAGGCCCACCGAACGCTCACCTGAAAGCGATTCTTCACCGAACGCCGCTCAGAAACTGCCTTCGCCTGCGTCTCCAGAGCTGGCGCACTGCCGTGCTCCTTTGACGTCGTCGCACAAGGATTCGCCGACGTCGCCAGTGACTGCGCTGCCGCAACGGGTCGCGTATCCGCGGGAGTCGTGCGTCGCGTCGGCTCTCATAACCAAAAGACCTTGGTCGTTTTCCATAGCGCAGCCCGGTCATACGCAGCCAGCTGGTGGCCCGACATCCAAAGGGTTAAAAAACAGCAGCGCCACGGGTATCGGTCAACCGCAGCCTCTTCTCGGCGAGATAGTGTCTTCCGTGGTCGGCAGCAAGGTTGAGACGCCTCCAGCTAAGGTGGGTGGGTGCATGCGGGATGCCTTTATGCCTTTCTTTAGTGACTTGCAGCTATCCTCTACGGATACTCATGAGCCATCAGCAAGGCACGACGAAACTATGATATTCTCCCACATACAGCAGTTATCCCGGCCTTGTATAACTTGAAAACAATGCCATCAGGTGATATATTTCCCGATTGTGAGTGCCACGAGTGAGTCGTGTCAGAGGTGCATGAAAGGCGATCGGTTCCGCTTTAGGCAGGCCACCCTCATACATGTTCTTCGTACCGGTATATGGGCTTAGTGGCCGTCGGAAAAGTTGAAAACTGCGGGTGTATATGATTTATACTAGCAAAGTCCCCGATAGATGTGTAGTGCTTGTGCGCTATAACGTAAAACTATTCCAAACTTTTCTATTCCGATTCTGCAATCAGCCTTCTGCGATTGGACAAAAACTTTTTTGGACCACCCCTACTTCACCTGTCTGTCACGCGACGTCGTGAAAACCGCGATAGCTCCCCATCTGATATGACCGTAAACACTGATTGTGCATAATTTCACCGAACAAAAGAAAAATAATTATTTCTGATTCGACGCCTTTTTTGCCATTAGCCCTTGGCTATTGGTGAAAAGTTTTCGTGCTGCACCCACGTCACCTGCCTCTCACGCGACGTCAGAAAACTGCAACAGCTTACCGCGTCAAAGTGACGTGTACGCGTTAAAGATGCATTAATATGCCGAACGTGACTGAATTTTCTTCTGAATAGCCGCAGGCTGCCCCGTTCTGAAAGGAATAAAAAATGGCTGCCGCCGATCGCTCAGGTGCTGGCGACTCGCACCTGCCGGAGAGCATGGGTTTATTTGCGTAGAATAAAGGTTTTTGCGTGGCCGTGTAACGTTTTCGAGCACATTCGGCATGTTTACGACTTCGATGTGCCTACTCTTCGTCGCTGAGCATCCGTTTCAGCGTCATTCTGTAGCTTCCGTTGCACGCTGCCGCAATTTTCGACCAGCCACCGCAAGCTAATTAAGAGAAAGCGAACCAATCACACGCGCCGGCACCACCCTCTTAATCCGGTTATCGATATTTAGTGCAGTGGCTCGGCCCCATCGAATCCCTCTCCACTTGAGCGTGCTCGTCGCCTCTTGTCAGCCAACTAGATAAGACAAGCCGCTCAGTTTAGGCAATGTTATTCGCTTTTCAAGCAAGCAAGAGTGACCTCCTATGAACGGGGAGAGTGTTTGACTGGTCTGTTCAGACAACCCCGCGGGTTACCGCCCGGTGCATGCGTCGGTGGTTACGCAAATTTAACGTCAGGAGATTGGAATAAAAACATATTGGAATAGTTTTACGTTATAGGGCCCCTTGATTCGCAAACTCTGTATCGGTAGCTAACATTTGATATCAATATATGTGCTCTATATTTTCGTTGAATTTGAACTCATCTGTTTACCAGGAAGACTTGTTATTCCGAGCGTATCTGTAAAAAGAAAGCATGTTTGAAAGAGAATATAAATGAGCTTCCAGGCGCTCAGATGCAGTGAGGCAGCAGCCATTGGAGCCTGCGAGAAGAATATATCGCATCTGAAGAGAAACAGCTGTGCAACCAGCTTTATTTTGAAAGCGAATAATTTTGAATGTGTTTCAAAGATTCCGGTCGAAATCCGCAACCGTTTCCCACAAGGGTACAAGAGCTTCTCGTTACAAAATTTTCAAGTGCTACGCCGGCCCGCAATTGCGCTATAATTGCTGGTAGCAGCAATAAAAATTGTTGCGAGGCAAGATAATGGAAATGAATAACCGATAGTCAGTCACAACTGATAACACCGACATTGTGAGCAGTAAATTATTGCTAGAGAATATTGTTTCTTATTCCGGTGCTCAACGTTCCTGTGACATCTCTTATTTGTTTTTAGTGCATTCGTTTACTGTTAGGCCTGCGGGTGTTGCTGTACTTGGTCTTACGCGTGTTTTGCGACGGTCCAAAAGGCGCTGACAGCCGAGAACAGTTAAAAGCTTCTTTTTTGTGTCGAGCACCGTCGGAGGCGGAAACCCAACTGAGCGCCGAGGGAGTTGTTCTCGTGCCCCGCGGGAAAGAGTGCCACCATCTGAGGAGCATGTTCTGCGAAGTCGGTCTGCAGCCCGAGTCGGTCGCGTCGGGTACGTCGTCATGGGCCGTGCGGTCGCGTAGCAGATGAGACGGGTACGAGGGGAACAGGGCACAACATTTCCTTCTCCCTTCTGTCGTTGCCTGGAAGCGCTCTTAAGGTCGCCGTGAACGTGTAAACGCCCCAGGCAAAGGGCCCTTGCTTCGCTCCTAACGGAATGGCGACCAACCTCCCTACAGACCAGGGCGGTAGCGAGACACTACAGTGCTGCGACCGCCAACGAGCTCTGGCGGTCACTGTACGAATTCCTGGATGATCCTGAGGCTCCAGCCACTGGGACCAGGCTTCTTCATCTCGAGCGTACCAGCGAAAGCATCAGACCCCAGCATGTAGATAATTAAGTCCCCAATTATTCACTCTTCTCACTCCCGCCACTCCCCAAGCCAATTCACCGGAGCCCTTTAAGGGCAAAAATGTGAATAAAGACGTGTAAACAACAACAACAACGCCTAAGAGAAACACACGCGATCCGGCTGCCATCGCCATTTGCTTCCGGAACCGCTGGTGGCTACTTCCATGCACCAGCCGGTACGCGAAGCGAGCCTACATGAGACGAAAACGACGTAGGGCTGTTCGTCCCTCTTGGAAGGAAGTATTCCCCAAAATCTCCGTTAAACGACGCAGCTGGTTGAGGTGACGGCACGTGTGCATTCCGCCGAGGTCGACTATAGGCACGCCTGCAAGCCTAAATGCTTGAGTACCTTGTCGTCGTAGTCAACGACCACTGCATTACTTCGCTGTAGGAGGGCGCAGACAGTGCCGTAAGTCTGTTCTCCTCGCAGGCCTAGCAGGTTGGCTCTCTTCAAGGCTGAACCGTCATTCCGTTTACTTCAATGAAAATTGAAGACGTGCAAACCACGACGTCCAGAATGAGCCGTTAAATTATGGTAGCCGGTTTGGAAACCCGTGCGTAGCCATGACTTGTCATAAGCAAGCATTGCGCAGCGTGGGTCAAAATCCACTTCCTCGTCGCCACTGTTATTTCTGCGGTTGTCGTTGCACAGATATGTATGCATGACTCGCGGTAGTGCAAAAGGCGTCGGCAGCTCAGAACAGTTAAAATATTCTTCATTATGTCGAGCGCCGTCGGAGGCAGAAACCAAACACGGCGCCCAGGGAAAACGGAGTTGTTCTTGTGCTGCCCTGGGGAAAGACGGTCACCAGATGTGGAGCGTGTTCCCCGAAAGCTATATGGAGAACTAGTTGGTCGCGTCGGGCATGTCACGGGCAAGAAGGTAGCATCGAAGATGAGACGGCCCTGAAAGGAACACGACGGAACATTTACATAATTTTTGCTGTATCGTGGCGTTCAAATAGCGAACAAACTAGTTTGCATTGCCACTTTTTCTGTACATTGGTAAACGTTCTCATGAGTACGAGCAGGAAACAGCGCTAAACAACAGGACAAAGAGAGGGACACACACAACAGCGCTGTCTGTGTCCCTCTCTTTGTGCTGTTGTTTAGTGCTGTTCACTGCTCGTAATCATGAACCAACCAGCCCAAATGCGTACTATTCTGCAGTTCTCATAAATCTACAGTTTTATGCTCGAGCAAAAACAGCAGGTCGCCAAGCTATCTTTTAAATATTGCAATTATCTTTCTTGATTTTTCAGGGCTCAAGCATTTGTCAAGCAGCTATGGTAGCGTTCCTAAGTGTGCTATAGTTAAGCTAGGAAAGATGGATAGCAAAACTTACTGGAACTTGATCTTTATGTTGGTTAAAATGATGGGGTTTACGTGATTGATTTCACGTGACCTGATTATAAGGCACGCCGTAGTTGGGGACTCCGGAAATATGGATGACCTGGGGTTCTTTAACGTTCACCTAAATCTAAGTACACAGTGTTTTTCGCCCGCATTGAAATACGGCCGCCGCGGTCGGGTTTCGATCTCGCGACCTCATTCTGAGCAGCCCAGCGCCATAGTGACTAAGCAACCAGGGCGGGTCTTTGTGGTGGTCGTCGCAGTGGTAAGATGCCCGCAAAGGTATCAAGTGAAAGCTACTTTGTTCATGGTAGGTTAGGCAAATAAATTTTGAAAACGAGCGTAAACGAAAGCATTGCCGGCGTCGTTCAGGCTCCATATGAAAATGAATTAGTTTACAGAAGGAACGCAGATGTCATGCAATTTATTAGCCTAAAGCAAGCAACGTGGCTTCGGATCCCTTGTAGAGGACACCTGTAGGCAATCTTAGAAAGATCCTTTAGAAAACTAGTTAGTAAATTTTTCGTTCTGACCAAGGAGTAATAAGTAATGTAAGAACCTTTGATGAAAAGCGGGGGAGGGCGAAGGGGCGAGTGGGTCGAGGTGGAAGCTTATGATTTAATTAACAGGCTGGACGTCAGTTCCAGATAATGTATAATTTAAGGGACGTCGCTTGTAGGTGAGAATACCAGCGTACTCACAGACGGTAAAAGAGGCTATACAGATGATACTGAGTGTCAATAGCTTCACCTTCAGTAGTAGATAATTAGAATTCTTCCGTTACGCAGTCAATTCTATGGACGCAGATACAAAATTCATTCTAGAACAAGTGCATTTGCATGCGTGGTGGCTTACGAAGTGAATGCATTATTCATATTCTGCAGTATTCGTGGTTCGGAAATCGTATCAACCCTGGATTAACCTTGTATTTGTCACGAAATGCATGCATGAACGCTAGAGAATTTACTTTAGGAAATAGGGTGCAAGTTCGTAGGATGCACGCTTTGCCACAGGAAAAGCAATGATAGTCGCAAGCCTCTGGTTAGGGCTAGTTGCCGTTTCTGAAGGGTGAGAAAGTCTTTCTACAATCTAACACCAAAGTTCGTGCACAGTGAACAAAGTGCAGTTTCGAATTCGACTCGGTACTTCGTTTTAGTTAATTCGTTGACCACCTTATTACTTACGGCCACGTCAACCATCCCTATTAATCTTTTTTTGCCTTTTGCCGACAGCAGCCAGGGGCTGAGAGCGGGATGCTGCTTCAAGGTAGCAAGCTGGACTATCTTTACAAGACCCGAAAGCTGACAGAAAGCATGGGCATACGGCCCAAAACAACGTCCGTACGGTGTAAGTGAGACGGAGAAGCCGAAACATTTACCTCGTTTTCTGAAGATACGAGCATGCCCTTGAAAAATGTGAACTTGCATACGTATACAAAAGGCCCACTAACGTTGCCAACTCATTCGCCACGAGCCGAAAAGCGTACGAGTCCAAACTTAGTTGACGGCGACGGTTTGTGATTCGCATGGCACATTCAGGTGATCGTTTGACAGCGCTATGACTGAAGCTACGAAGGCGATAAATCAGTGTTACAGCTGTGTTACGAGAACAAGCAAGTATGGAAGTGATGTTCAGCATTTGATTCTGCTTATGCTAGAAATAACGCCTGGTTGCTCTTTTCCATTAACGTTGCAGTGCAGCCAGAGCGTTCTGAAATGATCACCCGAATATTCTGTTACTTTCGCTAGTGCTATCCACGCCGACTACAGCACCAAAATACAGCCAAGCAGGCAGCCGACGCAAAATGAGTGGGACGTGCCATGCACAATGCTCGTGACAGCACCGATCCATCGTCACGAGATAAGTGCATGTGAGATGAGGTCGGAGTGCTCATTCGCCGCATGTTTGAGAACGTTCACATTCGAGACCGGAAGCTCGAACATTCGCTAGCGTGAGCACGGCAAAGCTCAGCATGTAACGATCGGACTAACGATGCATCACGACCTGTTGATAGTTTGCAATGGTGTTTCATTGTTTTTTAGCATCCGTAGCGGCAGATGTCCGCGACACTGTTTTATAAATAAAAGCGCTCTCTCGCCCTCTGGTCCATGCAAGGTGCCTATACTAGGGTTAAAGTGGGTGACAACTAATAAGAACAACCAACTACTTTTAAAATAAGCTAAACGATTTTCACACTGAGAATTACATTGGCGCGGTCCCGTAGAAATATCATAGAAATGTACCGAAATATCTCGCACCGTTTGGAAGCTGGATGAGGAAATGGGTACAATAGTAGGTTGAAGTTTTCGCTAGTTTAGCGTATTTTCTTAAGCGAAACACACTGAAATCCTTTTTACGCTATGATGTGCTGGCTGTTCTGGAACTTGTGAATGGCCACTGTATCACGTTGGCGCTGGAGAAAGTCTCAGATCTGCCAGGCATCCAATCTTATCTCAGTGCGTGGTGGACAAGCGTTTTATTGTGAAGGCGATCGGCGCAACTCGAAACGCACCACACGAATTTGCATAGCTATACAGGAGGTTTCAGCGAACACTTACAAACTTTTTTTAAGGTTGCCTGTGACGGATAGCTCAATTCTTGTTTATGAGCCTGTCTACTCGAAGGGGCGGACACTACTTGCACAAAATTTAAAATGGGAAAATAACTGATTAACAAGAATTCACTAATTAACCTTTTAGCTAATTATCTTATGACCCATATTGCAATTTATAAATTCTAGCAGTGGACTTCCTAAGGCGCTGGATCCACTTGGAACTGACTCTCAGGACGACACCGGTTTCGAGATACAAATGCATTGACGTTCCAGTTACTTGCGTGCTTCAGTGCATGAAACGACGTTTTGCTAACGAATTAAATGGAACGCCGATGCATTTCTCCCCAAAGTTCGGGAATTTATATCACAAAACTGGTGTCATCTTGAAAATTCGTTCCAAGTGGATCCGCCTTGCGAACTACACGGCTATAATATGCAAATTTCAATATGGGCCATAATGTAATTACTTAAATGCTTAATTAGGGAATAGTTATTAATTAGTCAATTTTGCATCTTAATTTCTTGTGCAAGTACTATCCGCCGCTTCGAGTAGGCCTGCTCATGAACTAGAATTGTGATATCTGCCACAGGCAACTTTTAAAGATTATTGAAAGTGTCCGCTGAAACACCCTGTATATAGCAGCAACATCACCTCCTATATCTTCTACGCAGCCACCGGTCCACGCCGGATTCAGCTGAAATCGCAACGTCACTCTAAATTTAGGACTGTGAGAAATGTAGCAGCCTTCAGAGTAACAAACACGCCTTGCGTCAATTGACCTTGTCGAGAACAGAAGCCAGAATCCTTCACTTCGAGTGCAATAAACTAAATACTGGAGGCTCTATTCGGATAAATTCTACCCCCAAAGCACTCTCCGTGATTGCACATTACAACGGCAAACGTCTCGCGTGCTAAACGCAAGACTTCCTAATGTTCGCCAGGTGTTCCAGCTTTATAATGACCGGAAGTCAGGCAGCGCTTATTTACCGTAAAAAATGCACAGCTAGTGATCGTAAAGGTTGCATAAGTAAAGTTTTCTTCTAGTTCTAGTTATACTGTGCATATACTATCACAAGTGGATAAGAAAAAAAATACGAACAAAGACCGTGAATAACTGAGACGAAGTGATTCCAGAAATACAAGAGACAGGTTGGTCACATTTTCATGAACCCTTAAGATGAGGTCTTGTGAGCTTGTCACAACGACATGCGGTCACCGGTGTTATGTAAACGCCGGCGAGTCTAGAAGCGTCGAACGCCGAGGCGAATCTAGTCAAAGCGCGCCTACGAGAGGCGGGTTGATTAGCCAAACATGATTGGCATAATTGACTCGCATATTTACTATGTTACTAAATACGCTAATAGCATGCTTGGTTACTTACGCCGTAATTTTACCTCTGCCCCTTCTTCCCTGAAGCTAACTCTTTATAAAACTTTAGTTCGCTCCAAATTGGAGTATGCTTCAGCCATTTGGAATCCGACTCAGTCTTCATTAGTTTCTACTCTTGAAAGTATTCAAAACCGCAGTGCACGCTTTGTATTATCTAATTATTCTCGCTATGCAAGTATTTCTTCACTGAAACGAACTCTTAACTTACCTGATCTTTCGTCACGCCGCAAATCTTCCGGTCTCTCCCTTTTCACATAGTTTTTCACTTGAACCCCCTTTTAAAAGAGACACTTCTTGCCCCTCCGTCTTATATTTCTGCCCGCACTGACCACAGCCTTAAAATCGGGGTTCCATTGTGCCGTACTAGCCGGTACAGTGACTCATTCATGCCCAGGACAAGCACGGACTGGAATCGCCTTCCCGCCTCAATCGCACTCATCACCGACCCTACTAACTTCAAGACCGCCGTTCAGAATGCCTTTTGTTAATATTTTTTGTTAATACCTTTTTGTTTGTATTTTTTACTGCATTACTTCTTGTTTTGACTCCACTCCTTTCTGTAACGCCTTCGGGCCTTGTAAGTACGTGAAATAAATAAATAAATAAATACATGTGAACACGGTCCGGTCGGGCAAGGTCAACTCGCGACTTTTGGTCGACCCACTGGCGTTGAGTTTATTAGAGAAAAGCTACATAAATCACTTTAAACGTAGTACCCAAAGATGCCTTGTCTTTGTCGAGCGTCGAGAACTGGCTCTTATAAATCGTTTTTCCCGTATATAGCTGGGGACCATGTCAAAAAGTAGATGGTTCACATAAGTCACTTCTTGCGAATTCACAAAGTAGCGCGCGCAACACATTTGTCAAAAGTTTCAATGTGCAAATGGCGCCATTTTTCTTCGCGTCTCTGCTTCCTCCGCGCAGTCGGTACCACTACTCTTTGGGAGATCAAGCAGGCTACCGCGTCTCGGCTGAGTGCCAGATCCGTGGTGTGTTGCCTGTGCAGCGTGGTGGTGATCTACCGCGCCCGCGCCACGTACGTCGAGGAGTGCACAAGTACCGCCTGCGCCAGAGCGACTTCTTTTTTCTCGGCTCTGATGGAGGACAGCGTGGATCCGTGTCGGGACTTCTATGGTCACGTGTGCCACCGCTGGGACAACAGCACGGGTGGTCGACTGACGTACCTCGACCACAGCGTGCAGAAGATTGCGCGTCGCGTCAACCAGAGCATGCACGACGTGGACGAGTTCGGCGGCGCTTCCCACGAAACACGTGGCGTGGCGCAGTTCTACAAGCTCTGCCTCAGATTCGTCAGCTCCCCGGATCGCTACATTCCGCGATCGCAGATCATGCAATCCATCGGCGCCGAAAAGCGCGACCGGCTGCTGACGCTAACAAACTTCGGCGACATTGTGGCGACACTCATCGACCTGTCCCTTTCTGGAGGATTGAACACAGTCTTTGGCGTGAAGCTCGTGCGGCGAGCGGGCGCAGCGCAAGTGAACGTGTTCCCGGGCAAGACTCTGGCCGACACACTCAGCCCCCATTCGGCAGGTGCGTGGCGCGGTTACTTACATAAACTCCTGGTTGAACTTTCCGCGCAACCCGACCCTAAAATTTCACGCAGATGGCGTGGAGAGGACGGACCGCACTGTGATGCAACTGCTGTATTTTCCCGACGTAGGTGACAATGCTCAAAAGCAGGTCGATGTGGGTAGCCTGAAATTCCTCGTTGACGCCACGAGCGCGAACGCGTGCCTTGCAGCTGTCAACTCTCACCTGCCCTCCGACGAACACCTCAGCAGTAAATCAAAAGTCTTGGTTACCAGTTACGGAACCGTACATAAAATGCTGCAGTTTCTAGGGAGCCTCACCGACTACGGAGTCGCCTACCTCTACCTGCACTTGTTGCTCGAGGTGTTTCGCTTCGACTACCTGCGCAACCTGCAAGATCGCAGTCCAGAAGACCTCGTCACGGAATGTCTCCTGGCAAGCCAAGTTGCCATGTGGCACACGAGGAACGTCCTCGAAGCCAATAGATTTGGCAGCGGTAGCGCAGGAACTCACGAGTCGGCAGACATATTGCGTATGTTTGCCCAAGCCGCTTCCAGCCCGGTGTGGCTGAGTTGGAGAGGAGAGGCGATGCGTTGCAGAGCGCAGAAGCTGTTTTCCACTGTGTCGCTTCACGTGCACGACTTGTATGCCTGGAACGCCACAAGCTCTGTCATTGGCGAGCGCGCGGAGGCCTTGGTGTTGGGAGCACGAGCCATCGACTTTCCGTCGATCTACGTGCGCCTGAAGGAAGAGCAGAATCGTGCCTTCCTCAGCGACACCCGTGCTGACAGTGATGCCGATGAGACGCTACATGTCTTCGACAGAGACGTCCGGTATAATGAGGGAGCCAACGATGTTGTAGCTCCTGCTTCGCTGCGCGTCGAACCAGTACTGTATACGGAGGACGTTTCCTTCGCCTTTTCGGCCGGCACCCTTGGAGTCTTGATGGCGACAGAGCTTTAGCGCGCAGCAATCCTAGACCCGTGGTCACCAATGTGGTATCTGCAGGAGCGAGATGTCATGGCCAAGTTTCAAGACTGTGCAGAAAAACTGGCCAACGATGCGCTCAACATTTCGATTGCGACGTTAAGCGACGGGCGTCTTGATGCCCGGCGGGTACCCTCACACATAATTTGGATGCTTGCGGCAAAGACAGCCTATGAAACGCTGCGTTTAGCTACCTTAAGCTTCAAACGTGCAATTAACTGGCCCAGCTACTGGAGGAAATGGCAGCGGGTTTTCTTCAGCCGCTTCTGCCTCCTGATGTGCTGCTCTGGAGAAGAGGACAGCGGGCGATCAGATGTTACGCCAACAATTCTTTGCCTTCTGACCGTAGCGAGTATGCCGGAGTTTTCGGAGGTCTTTCACTGTCAGGAATCCAGCACTGCTCTTAAGTACACTGTTTGTATAATGAGCTGAGAACTGTTCATATGTAACTTTTTCATTATTTAGTTGATATTGTGGTGGCAAACTAATGAACACATATGTACGGCCTTGCTGCTATTATGCGCAGCTGGAATTCGTTTACGTCGCTGAAATGACCTCTGTTACCTAATTATAAGATGCAGTCAATGTACTGAATGCATGAATTTTGTACCGGCGAAAGTATAGTCAGTATTAATGCACTGGTCACACTTATGTACCTTATAGAAAGGAACTTGGTGAGCACACCAAAAAGAAGTTGCATTCGCTTGTCGCAAGTTTTGTTCACACTGCTCTTGATTTCATCTCTGACAGTGCTCGACAAGAGCGGTCAGGTGTACAAGTTCTCCATCGTTGTGCTCACAACTGTGGCTGCTCGAGACATTCTTCACTCCATGCACAAATCTGGAACTCTAAAAGTGGGATGATGCCTGAAGCAGAGTGCAGCGGATATCGAGAGATATGTTTTTTCTTTCTCTTTTAATTTTCGGTGTGTGGTGTTATAGCCCAAACCATGCCTTAGTTTTCCGTGAGCATTGTGCTATTGTGTCTGTTAGATTAATACTTTTGTGACGTGGCTTGGGTATTGAGTGTATCGATAGCGTTCGTTCGATAGTGTGTCGGCATCACATTCAGTAGTCTTACGGAACTACTAAAAATGGGAAAGGGTTTGCTGCTGTATGCATCCATAGGAAACTGAATACAGACGATATATACATATCGATATAATACTTACCGAATACGAATTCCCCAGTGGTACTTTGTGCAATCTGGATTCTGCGAAAGAAAAAAGCAGATGGGTCTTTCTTCAAAATTATTTCAGGCACATTGTTTCGAGTGCGAAATTCTGGATTTCCGCTGAACTTCTCTCCCTGCTGAGGAATTTACAGCAATCGCACAGTAAGTCCTCATGCGAGCTCGTGTGAACTGTTACTCGTTCAAAGGCGGGAGAGAGGGAGAGGACGGAAAGGGTGAAGTGAAAGCAGGAGGCGGGTCGTTTTGACGCCGAACCTTTCTTTCCCTTCCTTACCCCCGTCTTCTTTCTTGCAAAAGTAGGCAAGCTTGACGCGCAGTGAGCGAGGCCATCGTGTTTGCTCGTCAGGTGAACGAATGTAACGAAAAAAAATCTACTGTGAATAAGCTTCTGCAAAAGCGCAGCGGAAATCGCCGCAGATCAGTTCGTTTAGGCAATGGAGGTGTGTTGCTGGCTTAGACGTCCGTAAGCAAGCTATAGTATATTCCCCCAATGTTGTTTGCTTGTCAAATAAAATACATTCCCTACTATGAAAGAATGATGTGTGCCGGTGAGATCTATAGTAATGAATGAATGAATGAATGAATGAATGAATGAATGAATGAATGAATGAATGAATGAAATTTTTTAAACAGTCACATGTGATTCGAGGTGCGATGGTCCCTTATTCCAGGAATTCACAGGTCTGGACCGCCCACCGGCCCCGGGCGGCGAGTTGGCGCGGGTCGACCCTGTCTGGCTTAGAGATCGCAGCTTCCCACGTTTTAGCAAAAAAGTTTGGGTGTGCGTCTGCTGCTGCGGATTCTGTAGCTTTGATGCTTGCTCGGGATTGGTTGCGTTGCAGTATAAGGTGTGCCAGGTAGTGGCACGTTGCAATGTGGACAAGCGTAGCTGTAGAAAGTCAGTTGGATATGAATTCACTAAAGTGTGCGTGAAGCTATTACTCTGGAGTCCCCAGTAGTCGGTGACTTCGTCTCTTCTTTGTTTTGGATGTGGAGGAGGGTATGGTATGCCTTGTGTCCAAGCGGACAGTGCTACAGTGGTGCTTGGTAAGTAAGTGGTATGGCTCCTGTTTCGGTCCGCTGATGCGGGTGGGTGGGACGTTTCTATTATATAGCGTGGGGAGGTCCGGTTGGTGCATGCGCGGGCGGCGGTGTGTGCCGCTCACTACTCCCGATTCCTTCGTGTCCCAGAACCCACATCTGCAATACGTTTGGAATGCAAGCAAAATCATGAAAACGAAAGGCCGGCTAACTTCGCCTTGACATTGGATATTCAAATGTATGATCATTCGGCAACCACTGGCCGCATCGGCCTTCTTTGTTGCGGTGCAATTACAAGGTGGCTCGGCGATCGTCACCATGTGGCTATTCTGGACTCTTGTAACAACTGGTTGTATCCTTCCCCAGTTTATGCACAGCGACCATGATTATGCGGCTACGAACCAACGAAATCGCGCCAATTGATTTTTGCGCCCTTGGACATTTTTCCTCATTGTATTCTCAAGAGTTACATTGATTTGAAACCGACAATACATGCGCCGAACCTATTTTTGCGATAATGTGCACATGTGTCTCGAACCTGAGCTCGTTGTCCTGAAAGATTAGAATAGTTCCCAAATTTTAGCGTCGAGCCATTGAAACAACCTTGCATTGCAATGCAATGTCCCACATTCGCTGCAGGAGGAAGGAACCGCGTCACAAATGAGAATTCGAAGGTGACGTATTACAATAAAGCCCCATTCATGAAAATAATAACTGTGGTTTCATTGGTTGCGCTGAATTCTTGCTTAGAAACTGCGAACTGAAATTCAGCAAGTCAAGTAGTAACGGCATGTCCTTTGAAGACGTAGGACAATGATGATAATGTATATAGTTTAATGGCGTAAGGAACAGATTATGAATCAAGCTCCTGATTATGAATTTTCGGTGTAGTAATGAGTTGTGAGCGGTAGATGTAACATGGCTATATCGGGGGCTGAAAAGCAATCGCTTTAGTGTGTATAATGTATATAAGCAATAAAATAATGGTGGTAAATATATATATATATATATATATATATATATATATATATATATATATATATATATATATATATATATATATATACTATGGTCCCCTAAAGCTTACGTTAGAATTCGATGATGCCGTAAAATGTATCACTGAATGTAACGCCTCTCCAGGGCACTTCATCGGCCTCTACTCTCAGCCTGTACTGAGAGTATGTGCCACGAATCCTTCAAGCTAACAACTTTCAATGTTCCAATGCTGTGTAGAAATTGTGTATATGCTAAGAAACATTCCCGGGTGGTCTGGATTGCAGACTTTGAGCATGCCAAATTGCTTGCCATATGTTCTACATCTTCCTTCTATCGTCATCGTCACCCATCATGCACCTCTATCTTCCCTCTTTCTTTCCCTCTTCCCCTTCCCCCAATGCCGAGTAGCTGGCTAGAGGAATATACCTCAGGCCGACCTCTCAGCATTTCGTATCATTAAACTTCTCTCTCTCTTCCCGGGTGGTGGAGAGTGTGTTGTCTGAATGCTTACAAGCAGGAATGCTGGACTATGCCCGTTCGGCCTTGTGTGGAACTTCACGGCAGTGCACCGACGCAACTGAGTTACAGTTCTTTCGAAAAAG